>NC_086357.1:26233792-26898792 GCF_036324505.1 Eleginops maclovinus | reverse complement strand
AGTAGCCTTCTCGTCCACTTCCCGTTTTTCTGCCTGCAGAGCGAAACCTACGCAGACGTGTGAAACACATGTGGGCAGACGGTCACATGGTGCTAAAGAACCGATATATATATATATATGTGAGGAAGAGAGCGACGTACTGAGTGGAAGACTTGCATCAGGGTTATCTGAGTTGTATGAAGTGTAATAACGACATCCTGTTAACAGTGCTGCTTACAGGCCTAAAGTTATCTGACATGTTGCTGAAATAGGATCATATTACACTCTAACATGCACCGCCATATGCATTAACAAACAAGCAAGGGTTCATCATTAAATACCTGTAAGGTAGAGAGGATGTTGACTTTAAGGCAGCAAAATGAACCCCTTTCTTCATTTATTCAAGGCTAACTTTATAGTATTAAGTATTGTGCAGCTGCAGAGATATCCAAGCTTCAAAATCATCCTCTGCAGACTTAAAGACACGTATGTGTTTGGTAGATCATCTCACACCATAAGAATACAATATATGCTTCAATGATAACGAGAATTATGACTTCAAAAGTGATCAATCCCTTTCATTTTGTGACTCAAATCGAATCGCAATCAGTCGTTTTTTCCAGAATCCTGCAGCCCTAGTTAGTAGCAGAGCCTTTAATCCCCAAAGTATAACCCTCTGCATCGTCACTATGCAAACGCTGTTTGAACAGGTGAGTGTCTAACATCCGTGCATCACTCCCCAGCCATAAAGACGGGGGGGGTTATCTGTGTTGTGGCTGCTGAACTTTGAACACCTCTAGCTATGTGGCCGATGGACTACACATGTTGCACCCTGGATGCAAACGTGGTGATTATGGTGCTACGTGGGATGCACTGCTAGTTCACCACAGATACATGTACTGTATATCAAACCACGTGCACTGAAGAGTGAGAAGCGTCATTCATGAGTAAATGCTGCGTATCTTCCTTCTGTTTGAAGCTGTCATTGTGCACGGCTGCAGATATATCCAAGGCTGTGTGGGATTGTTTTAAACAACACTTATTTATTTAAGAGACCCATATTTGTTGGAATTTAGCATTTCAAAAACAGTTTGCTCTTCCTTTTGCTGGAAATGAAGCATGCACCTGCATGTTGTTGTTAAGTCGAGGGTTTTGTTGATGAATTTTTGCCTCTCAGGTAATCTTTCTGGCCCGTTTTGTCTGTTATGTCAGCAGCATCACCAGAAATCTACTCCCCCATCTTCTTGAAACTTGGTGTAAGGGTGTACAGCACAAGCTCAGCTTCCCTCCTGTATACATTGACAGATATGTAGGCTGCTTTTACTGTCCGAATAATCAGGAAAATAAATTCCTGCACTTAGGGAATGTACTTGAAGGCCTGGTCAATCTTTGTTTTCATGCAAATATTCTATACCAGGGGTGTCCAAACTACGGCCCGCGGTCCATTTTGAATCGGCCCTCAGTCAATTAAGGAAGTATAATGAAATATGGCCCACAAATTAAACCTGTGCTTGTCTTATACTGTCCCCTCTTAAATAGATATGTGAGCAGTAGTATTCATGTGTTAATAAGTCCAATAACTTATTGAAATAAAAGCAGGACATATACTCTTCCTATTTCCTCTTCTAAGCAATGAGAGGCTTCTGTCTTAAGGGATGAGCTGCCAACTAAATTAAACTGAATGTACCTACATTTGATTGATTTCTCTAACTTATAACTTAACTTATGAGACATATACCTCACCTCTAGTGAGGGGCCCAGCCCTTCATATTGTTTTCTGTATGTGGCCCCACCCCTCCTCTATACACAATTAAAAAGGCCTCGAACACATCTTCTCTGTAGCGTCCAAACACACAGAAGTCAAAGAACAACTTCCTAACTCCGGGGAAAATGTGAGCATCCAAGGAATGAGTGAATCTGTCATTTTCCTTAAGGAGGTCTAACCTCTCTGAGGAAACACTGATGAACACCAGCATCACAACAGCTGACTGTATGTGGATTTAACGACTTACTTTCCTCTAGTCTCAAACCAAGATAACAATAGCCGTGTTAAACCTGGAGGAGAGCAACAGAGGAGGATCCCTCACCCAGGAGATGTGAAAGATGTGGTTTTTATCGTGAAAAAACATTCAAAATAATAAGACGGATCCAGGAGGATGGATCCAGGAGGATGTCACCAGTCGTCAGGGGCGGCCACGTCTTTTAAATCCTTCGTTTTTTTTGCAGATTATTTAAAAACAATGTTCCTAGAGTTATTGCAATAACTACAGTCTCCCTTATAACAATGCCCCTCTCAATGTTTGAGTGGTATTTGAGTCTGGAACTTCACAATGGAGCAATATAAACAGTCCGATAAAAAGAAACCCAATGATTCCCCCCGCAGCCGCAGCGGTGCATTAACAGACCGTAAAGAACCCTCGAGGTGAACACAGAGCCGTGGATTGAGTTTCACATTTGAGTAAAGGAACACGTCTAAATGAATCAGTTATTGTGTGTGAAGCTCCTCAAGCTGCCGCTCACACTGCCGCATGTTTGCAGCTTGAGTGACTTCCTGTCTGACTTCTACTTCTTCTTCCTGTTCCCCCAGCCTCTGGCACGGTGGTGCCGGCTGCTGCCCAAAGATGCTGCCAAGATGCCGGAGAGCGCGTGGAAGCTGGTCTTCTACACCATGTCGTGGTCCTACAGCACCTACCTGCTCTTCTTCACCTCCTACTCCTTCTTCCATGACCCCCCCTCTGTCTTCTACAGTAAGTTAAGCACCACAGGAAACAGCTGTTCTGAGGTCGTGCTCCCGCCCCCCTCTGACTTTATTTGAATAAAAATCTTTGTTGGTGATAAAAGTCTCTCGAATATATGAATCATATTCATATGTTGTTGTAAGTTGTTTGATTTAAAGTGAAATCATCTGTTTATTTGCTGAAGTTACAGGAGAACTGTTGCAGCATAGTGTTACCTGATTTACCTCTGAACATAAGGGGAGTCATTCTGTTGAATGTTTGACAGGAAGTGCTTTTATTTTGAAGGGCAAGGACGTTTCCTGCTCTGTGTTTTCTGGTTTTGTTGATATTGAAATGTGTTCAATATCTTTGCGCTCTTGCTGTAAACTGCTGCATTAATGTATAGTAAAAGGTTCAGTTTGGACTAGACAAATAAATAGATAAATTGTCCTTAGTAGAATAAATGCTGTATACGGTAGTAGCATATAAATAATTGGACATGGGGAATAAAACAGATGAGGGAATCTTTAGGATATGTTAAATACATGACTTTATTGATATTAGGACTAATTCTTGTGTTTAAAATAAGTGCTTTTATACAAAATGAAGACAAAGAGATGTTTGATAAATAGTCACCAGTAATGTGGATATAATAGTTTAGTGTTCAAAGTCAAATAATGAATTAGAAAATGACATTAAACCCAGGGAAAGACAACAGCATACAAGCTTTTAAGGTGCTTTGTATATTTACATTTACATTTGGTGTAAAAACTTGTCTTTTTATGCTCAACAGTTTCTTAAAAATGCTTGTTTTTTATCTTTATATTTTGATATTTTCTTAGTGTCTGTTCACCACCAGACACCAAATCAAATTCCTTGTATGTAAACGTACCTGGCAATAAACTGGAGTCTGATTCAGTTTTTTTATTATGATAATCAATAGATATTCTACTCTCATTCACTAATATTGATATAAACTCAGTCCTACGTTCAAAGATTGAGTTCAAAATCTCAGTATTATTGTCTAGTCCATATTCCCCAGACCTCCGTTAATGCTTTCAATAATCTGTCAGTGTTTAATATGTTGGATTAGAGGATGTTTGCAGTCTCCACTGTTGATCTGACTTCATAGAGCAGGTTTAGTATTTCTTCAGTGCAGAGAGTTTCTGCCGAGCGTCTGAAGCAGCTGAAGTGGTTTAATCTAACAAAGCGGCAGCAGCTCTAACCCTGCAGACCCTCTGAGGTGAAGCCACTCTGAGTTTCAAACAGAGAGATATTTATAGCAGGGAACACTCGACCTGCAGCGAGGGGTTCATCCTGATTCTGATTATTCAAAGCATTCAGCCATCGATGATACAGAGACCCGACAACAGACAGAAAGTAAACAAACCTGTGTTCTTCAGAACTACTTCACCTGTGTTTTAGAGGCGTGTTTTTACCAGGATAAGAGTCACAGCTTTAAACGTGTGTTTAAAATGAGACAAAGCGCAACAAAAACGCAGCAGAACTCCTTTCTTATTTTAAAGATTCTTCTTCAGTTTACAATTATAATAATTATAATAACTATCATCAAATCTTTATCCGTATAAGATGAAGACGAAGCGCTTCACAGGAGACCTCTCTTAGAATACTCTCAGATAATGTATATCACATAGAACACAGTTCACATCAAAATAGCAAAAAATCGACTTAAATAATAACATTTATATTAAATGTGTGACCATAAAACTGTGAAATAAGTAGCCAACATTTTATGAAACATGAAGTAAAATAAGGACACGTGTCTTTATTTCCTCTACAAACAAACGTTGGGATGAGTGAAAATAGGAGAAGTGTGTGAACAATCATAATTTACATCAGTTAATAATCCACATCCTATAATATGTTTCAAATATCCCTACCTCTTTTATTCATTTCTGTTTCTTTATTTTATTGTGTTTTATCCTTCCCCAATGCTCTTAATACCAATGTGTTTCATTCAGTTGCTTTAATGGAGACACAATCCACAATAGCTAAAGTTGAATTTGCAGTGATTTAAATATAGAAAATATAGATCCTTTTTTTCAAATGCTCGATAGATGTTTGATCAAATTGCTATAGTTGATATAAATCTAATATCGTGTCGAACCAACATCAACAACCAACATAATCCGGGACAAGAATCCGTTTTGCTCTTAATTTAGTTACATTACATTCCATAATGCAAACAATCAGTAAGAGACTAAAATGACATTATCTAAAACATTGTGTACAAGTTCCCCTCCAACACTTACTGTTTACTCTCTGCATGATTGCACCTAATGGATCACTGCTAATGGAGGAAACACACATATATATAAGTATGTATAAACGCAGCGTCTCCTGCAGCTCTGCGCCTCTCTCAGACTCCGAGGTGTCAGAGCTCCGGTCGATCTCCATCTCTCTGAGTGGAGCGGGCTTCAGCTTTAATAGCTGCGTCACCTCTAATAGCTGTCAGCCTCCGAATGTGTGTGTGTGTGTGTGTGTTTGTTTGTGTGTGTATGAGGAAACAGTACTGTTAGAGAGATGTAGAGCTATGGAGACAGATATATGTGTACGGAGGTGTGTGTGTGTGTGTGTGTGTTTGTTTGTGTGTGTATGAGGAAACAGTACTGTTAGAGAGATGTAGAGCTATGGAGACAGATATATGTGTACGGAGGTGTGTGTGTGTGTGTGTGTGTGTGTGTGTGTGTGTGTGTGTGTGTGTGTGTGTGTGTGTGTGTGTGTGTGTGTGTGTGTGTGTGTGTGTGTGTGTGTGTGTGTGCTGGATAATATAAATGGCACTAGTGTGATTACATGTACTTGATTCTGAAACCTCTGATCAACACACACTCATACTCATTGTGTCTCTTTCCATAATACAATGAGGAGTGCTCGTTTGTTCTGCCGGGATTTAAAGAACAAACGTTATCCGGACGGCATGCTCTTATTTGGAAATGCTGAAATGACGTCATCAGCACCCTCTAATTTTACCAATATTTTGTATTTTTGGAAGGGCTTTTAAACCCACAGATAAAACATAGATTACACAATAAAAATGAGACAAATCTATCTCTCAATAAAGCGTAAAAAGGAGAAATGTGTTTGCAGAAATCAAACATCAGAGGGTCTGCCTGAACGCTCAGTCTCCATCAGTCTGCAGCTCCCTCTCCTCTGGCAGCTCCTCTGTTCCCCTCCATCCCTCAGCCTCCTCCTCAATGTTTAATGACGGTCCGATCAATAAACATTACACACACACACACACACACACACACACACACACAGAGTAACCCCATCCCCGCCGAGAGAACCCTTCCTCAAACATCGGAGGAGAAAGTGTCCGACCAGCGTCTGAAACGCGATCCCTAAAGTACATGAGCGTTCTGCTTCATGTGGTTCTTCAGAGACTCTCACTTATTCCCCCGAGGGACAACCTGATCCTGCAGACTCCTCACACACTAACCACCTAACATGGACCCTTACATCTGGAGCCCCCCCCCCCCCCTATATAGATCAGTCCGCACAGTGTGGTCCTGCCGGAGATGTCTCATGCGCAGCAGCTGCAGCGGGTTTCAGATATTAAATCTTGCCAAGTCTCATTTTCTCCAGCAGTACAACACGTATATATATTAGTTTTTATTCCACTCATTTTTTAGCACGTGATGGAAAATAGCAGGGAAAGAAAGTCTTATTTGACCTCTGACTAAAATATCGATGGTCTGTCAGCGAAACATATCTGATTATTGTTCATTTTTACATTTTCTCAAACCTAAAGATGTTTGAATCGCTCGGTAAAGATTTCCACAGCTTAACGTCGACCACAGAGACGCACATCTGCTTTAAAGTAGTAAAACTGATGCTTACATAAACTGAAGACATACAAAAAGAAATAGAAATAGTGCAAGAAGAAATAAATATCAAATGGTGGTCTGTGTTCATCATCTACACGAGGTAAATCCTGTCCTTTTTCCTGTGTGTTGGACTTTGACAGTCTTTATGTTAAATATAAAACACCACAGGACAGAAGCTAAAGACATTCAGTCTTACCTCTAAAGATGTAGAAAAGGTGTGTTTAAATGGGAAAGGTGGCAAGTGTATAGTGCTGAATGGATTACAACTCCAGTACGCCACGAACGAGAAAAGATAAGTCTGTATTTTCTTAAATGTACTGATATTTTCCCTTCGATTTGACGGTCAGGATGTTCGACTCCTGTTTTAATAAGCTACACAGCCTCTATTATTCTCGACGAGGCAACAAAATAACAACCTCAAACTTGCCAAAACGACCCCAAATCACACAGGTGTTAATTCTACACAGGGCTGATTTAATAACAGGACTGGACACAGAGTCAGACTGACAGTAGCTGTTGAAGCAGGAGGAAAATCCATTGTGTGTCGGCACAAATCTAATCTACAAAACAATAAACCCCAGAATAACGACACAGAATAATTAGAGTCCGGTGTGTCTGACGTGTGTGTGAGAAGTAAGACATTCATTGGACTCCATTTTTGATCCCCTTCTCCTGGTTTTAATCCACATGTCTGAGAGATGAATCAGACATGTGGTCCTAACAGAAAGTGAGCCTCCACCTGCGTGGCTCTGATGATCTCCGGGTCCGTTGGTGTGAAGCGGTTCTGTTCAGCTGAGACTCCACTAGAAACCGGCTGCTCAGCTCCCTGCTGTACTTTACTAACACCACATGTTTCTGGATTCAGATCTGTATCAAAATGCACAAATGGCCATCATGCAGACTTTTGGAAAGCTTTAATTAAGTCGATGTAAGGTCAGTGGTTATTAAAATGAACCATGTTGCTGTAGTGCCATCTATAGACAGGAGGCTTCACATATAATAACAGGTTTAATGATAAAATACCATAAACTGTGTATTTTGTGTATTCATTTATGTTAATGTTGTTTATTTGTTGATTTTTGTTCAACCTTTTATATTTAAGTATTAAATAAACACTTGTTCTTACATCTGTCTGGGTGAGGTGTTTGAAACTGCGACATAAATACAGTTTTTATTAATTAACTCAACACTTCACGACAAATGTAATTCCTTTGCAGAGTTTATTTTTGCTTTTCACTTGATTTTTTATCCTTTTAATCATTAACATGTCAAACCCACCGTTGTGCATGGACTCACACACACACAGAATGAACACAATGCAGCTTTATATACATTAGTTATAAAAAATATGGCTTTTAAGTCGTTGTGGTCACTGGTTTAGCTCCTAAATAACGTCCCCTCTTTTCCTCCAGCTCTTTCCTGCAGTCTGCTGTCAGTGTTTGTCTGTAGTGAAATGATTGTGTGTGTGTGTGTGTGTGTGTTCCTCAGACTGGCAGAGCGGGATGTCAGTGCCTGCAGACATCGCCATCGCCTACCTGATCCAGGGCAGCTTCTACGGCCACTCCATCTACGCCACCGTCTACATGGACGCCTGGAGGAAGGACTCGGCCGTCATGGTGGTTCATCACATCATCACGCTGGCCCTCATCTGCTTCTCCTACGCCTTCAGGTACAGCTCAAAAAACATCTGCTCAGACACCTCTTATTGTTTCCTTGGTGGATGATGCAAAAGCAGCTGCTGTGATGCAGGAGAAAAGTCAGAAAGATCAAATCATACCTGAACCGTGTGTCCCACCCCCCTCAGATATCACAACGTGGGGATCCTGGTGTTGTTCCTGCACGACATCAACGACATCCAGCTGGAGTTCACCAAGCTCAACGTGTACCTGAAGTGCAGAGGAGGAGGGTACTTCCTGCTCAACGACGTGCTGTCCAACATGGGCTCCGTCAGCTTCAGCATCACCTGGTGAGGGTCAACGCCCCAGATCATCTGCTGCTCGGGGGGCTTCTCTATCAAAACAACTACTAGATGGTGGGGTCGTTAAGTAGCGTCGGAGCATGGGAGTAGTTTTTATTGGGAGCAGAATTATCTACCAACCTCTCCTCTTCCCCAAAACATACAGAGTTGTTAACTAGAGGAGTAAAGTTTTGTTTGGGGGACAATTGAAGTTGGTTAAGTGCTGCTAGCCGAGTTGCTGCGTGGTTTTGCTCACCTTGTTTCTCTTATAACTTAAAATCCAAACATTCAAGAAGTTTTTACTGGGAGCAGAATTATCTACAGAGGTCTCAATGTCTCCGAAACAAACAAACCCAGGAGTAAAAATGATTAAAACCCTAAAGCAGCCTCACGTTACGAGTCAGTGTTCTCCCAGTGCTGTCCAGCTGCAGCTCACCTTTACTCAGCTAGTTCTCTCATAATTTAACATCCAGATGTTTGAGGACTAAAAAACTTCATCCTGGACAAATATGCATTAGTTAAAAACCACAAATATCTGAAAAAAATCTAAATATGTGGCTTAAAATCAGATTAAACAGTACATTTATGAGCAAAGAATGGCAACAGGGAAGCATGCCTTATCCTGGATTAAAATGACTTATTTGTCTTGTTTTTGCTTAGTTACAAATATGTTGTGTAATGTTCTGAAGGTTCGCTTTTTACGCATATTATTTGACATTTTAATGCAGATATTTCGCACGTTATAACTGTCAACAACCCTCGAGACGATGACGAGGCGTCTAACACTAACCGTGACTAAAACAACGTGCAGCGATTGTGACCATCAAGACGAGACGGAACTAACGTGATAGTTTGGACTAAATCCATAAGAAAATACCAAGAAGTCGACAGCTGTAATTGACTTAAGCTGTACATAGTTAGGGTTTTATTTAAGATAAGACTGAAATTCCCAGACCTTTAGTCAACAACAAAATAGGATGTGTTGACTACATTTCATACAAAATACAAACACACATGCCTGGTCTCTGTCTCACTGTTTCAGACGGACAGAAGTTAATTTCTGTTTCCTGTTTGTGTTCCAGGTTCTGGTTCCGTCTGTACTGGTTCCCTCTCAAGGTCCTGTACGCCACCTGTGTGTCCAGCCTGCAGTCGGTCCCCAACATCCCCTTCTACTTCTTCTTCAACGCACTCCTGCTCGCGCTGCTGCTCATGAACATCTACTGGTTCCTGGTGAGGACACACACCCGAGTCAAAAGCATGAAACTGTAGGGTCGTGTTCTGTAGCCCAGGTCGTTCTGTAGGAAGCAAACAACAAACAATCCACCTGTTATCCACCAACAACAATGAGCTCTGTGTGACCTCCCTGTGACCTGCCTGTGACCTCCCTGTGACCTCTGTGTGTGTGCAGTTCATCGTGGTGTTCGTGGTGAAGGTGCTGAAGGTGAAGGAGGTGAACGACGTCAGAGAGTACGAGGAGGAGGAGGGCGGCCGCGCGGCGCTCAGAGAAAAGAACAACAAGCAGGATGATGCTGGACATCACAACGCTGCACCGGGGGGTAAATCACTCCATCCGTACTCTGGTCTGAGGGCGGGGGGCTGTAGTTCAGGGGGGGTTGCTAACAGTTTGCTCCCACAGTGTTCGGTTATGGCTCTCTGATGTGTGGAAATCAGAGCGTTAATCAACAGTGAGCTTTAAACAGAGACATGCTAACTGAATCTGCTGGCTGTTTATCTGAGGAGACGCCTCACCGGACCTCAGCCCCCCCCCCCAGGATCATTATCCCTGGCCCTCTGCCACACAGGGAAAACCCTTCCCCTTAATGTCAGAATCCCACAGGTGGAGCAGTGTTGTAATTTATTGCAGTGTTGGTTCAGATGAAAGCTCAGTGTTGAGGTTCAGAGGACGGAGCGGGCCTGCTCCTCCTCCTCTCCCCGCTCAGTGGTATCTGAGCTCCTCTGATAGTGTAACCCTCCTCAGGTGAAGGATCAAAGAGCTGAACATGTGAGGTGTGGAGCTCCTTATCTGCTGGCCTTCACCTGCTGATACCCTCTCTGCTGCTAACACCCGCTAACGACTGCTAACAGATAAAAACACATGCTAAGAGCTGCTAACAGATAATAACACATGCTAAGAGCTGCTAACACCTGCTAACAGATAAAAACACATGCTAAGAGCTGCTAACAGATAATAACACATGCTAAGAGCTGCTAACACCTGCTAACAGATAAAAACACATGCTAAGAGGTGCTAACACATGCTAACAGCTGCTAACAGATAATAACACCTGCTAATAGATGCTAACAGATACTTTATTAAGACATGCTGAGAGCGCTAACACCTCACACAGAGGGGATTTAGGACAATTTATTTTTATCTAGCCAAAAATTGGAAGACACCGTCTAGAACATGTTATAAAAGTTATTTTTATACAGAAAATAAAGCATAAGCTATGATAAAAGAAAAGGCAGTGGGAAAGAATAGAAGAAGTAGATAATTAAGACCAAATAAAGGGTCTCCATTGTAAGATTCCTGTCCTTAAAAATGACGTTTTCAGTCTCATACGTTTCTAAATCTGCTTTAAAAAGATGTATAATAATAAGGGGCAATAATTTACTTCTGCCTTGTTGAACATGAGTGGAAATCTGAACATTAAAAAGACATATTTTGTAAATATTATTGGCAGAACTTGCCAGTATTTTGGATTCAGGAAAGTTTATTTCCACACAGCATTTCAAAAACAAGCGCAATGCAAAGGTTTATGAAATGACATTTAAACTGAATTTTTAAAACGGAAATTAAAGACGTCCCAGCAGAGGATCTCAGGTGGGATTCAGGCTAAAAAGAGATGTGTGTGTGTGTGTGTGTGTGTGTGTGTGTGTGTGTGTGTGTGTGTGTGTGTGTGTGTGTGTGTGTGTGTGTGTGTGTGTGTTGTGTGTGTCCTGCAGGAAGCACGTGCAGAATGGGGTCACCAAAGAGAAGCACCTATAACAGCCCCCCCCCCCCCCCCCCCCCCCAGGCGCCGCGCTGCAGCTGCAGACCAGACGCTCCTCCTGACGTCCAATCAAACCGTGCGAAGAGTCCGAGACAGGAAGTGAGATCCGGCTGCGAGGAGTTTCTACTCTTTTTATTTGTTTTAGGAACATTTCATTTCATCGCTGTGGTTCAGTTTTTATTAGAGAGCAATGTGAATGTTATTCCAGGTTTGTCCTATTGTTGCTAACTTTACATTTGATAGGTTCAGTAGAAATGTGGGGAAATCAGGAGCGTCGGAAGAGGGAGAAGTTTATACAAACCCAGAAAATACTCGGATTTCTTCAGTCCCCCAGTGAGATAAAGAATCCTCCGTCCATCCTCTCTGACGGGAGAGAAAAGCCTAAAAAAATTCAAATATATTTAATCCTTATTTCAGTTCTAAACCACACGTATTGATTTTCATATCATTGCACAAGTCAGCCGTGGCGTCCATTACTCTGACCTAAAGCGCCACATTAGCGCGCGCGCGTGTGTGTGTGTGTGTGTTTTAGGTGTTTCAGGATGGATGTAGCTGATATCTGTTCAACTCTTTCACAACATTTCACCTCTCAGTTCCTCTTCTCTCCCCTGCTGATGATCAAGCGGCTTTGGAAGTATTTAAAGTACGGAAAAAGCTTTTTATCGTTTTTATTTGTATTGTTCTTATTTCTGTGTGTGTGTGTGTGTGTGTGTGTGTGTGTGTGTGTGTGTGTGTGTGTGTGTGTGTGTGTGTGTGTGTGTGTGTGTGTGTGTGTGTGTGTGTGTGTGTGTGTGTGTGTGGCAGAGCGTCTGCACTGACATGAAGGCTAAACAAGCTGGTTGCTGGTTTAATGACGGCAAAGAGCTAGAATTGATTGACCGGGATTCATTCATCCGCATCCTTTTGATTTGCTTTAAAGAAAATGGATTTAATTTTGTCCACGGATGGCGGCGGCTATTTAAACAGAAAAATTGGAACAATAGCCAAAAACTTGTGTAAAGATAAAGATCAGAACGATATAAAAGAATAAATAAACATTATGTATGCACACATTATTCAGGAATGCATGACATCGAATGATTTTTGAGAAATATGTCTATGAAATTGTCTCACAAACAACCAAGAAAAATCTCCTATGTAATCATAGTGTCTTTATTAATGTCTAAAAACGGAAACGTGATCTTTCTTTGAGGCAGCAGCGACCGCTCCACATGAGGAACGGTCAATAGGGCTGGGCGATGTGAAGGAGAATGAAATGATAGGATATTTTCGACCAGATTTGATGATATTGAGATGATGTGAAAGCGTTGACCATCGATGCTTTCATAAAATAAGTCCACAGTTACATTTCTTTTTAAATAATCTTCATTAAAGTTGAATTAAACACAACATTTTCAAACTGAATTTTTAATCCAGCATATAAAACTAGGGGGAAATACCACTTATGGATTGGAATTGATAGTTCCCTTTCCTAATATGCATTTTTAATACATATTTCAGACACAAATTGAGAGTTTTCTCCAAGAAATCCAACAAATGTGAAGATTTTCCTTCCACTGGCTTAATGTTTTTCACGTTTTTAAAGTAATAACATCAATTTACTTTCCAAAGTCTAAGAACATGTGTTCTCTGTATTTAATATTTATATTTTGTCCAGCCCAACACGTAAAAACATTGTGTTAGAAACTTTATTCTGCATTCAAAATGTATTTTAGACTCAAATTGAGCAGATTTTCCTCTGTAATAGAGAGTGGAGTTGCTCCTGAGAGCGGACGCTGCTGCTGCACCTGTTTTATTTTGAAAGGATGTTCTCTAGACTTCCTCTCGATCAAATTCCAGCTGTTGTTGGATGAACGGCGGGCTTGTGCTGCTGGAGCCGCAGATGTTTTTCTGTCTGTCTTCCACATTTTGAACCCCCCCACCACCACCGAAACATCATCGTACAGGGGGGGGGGTTACAACTAACTTTTAAACGTTTATTTCTGTAGTTTTATTTTGTAATTGCTGCTGTTTTACTTCCTCTGAGAGCACTGTTAGTATTCCTGATCTGACACAGCTGTACTGTAGTGAACATGGGGTGTAGTGGGTCAGAGCGGTGAGGCAGGAAGTGAGGGGGGGGGGGGTCTCCTCTGTCCACATTGAAACTGAACATCCAGACATTTGTGATTTCTGTTCTTTCGTTGTGACAGGAAGTGAAGTTTGCAGTAAACCCACAAACACCCAACATCTGGATTAGGTGCGACTCAGCCCTCCAGTCTGTTATTTAAAAACAATCAAACATTCCTACAGTCCTAAGGGACTCAAACGCACCACGAGACGATTCAAATTCACTGAGGTGTAAAAAGTACCCAGTCATTTGATGATTTCACTTTGATAGATCACCCAAAAACATCTGCAGCAGCTACCAGATGTGCGTTAGATTATAGTTAGGTTGATTTTCTTAAGCTTTATGTGTCAGAATGATTTAAAACACTGATTCATGCACGTCTCCCACCCCCCCCTTCACAGCACAAAAGAGGATTTATTTTCAGGATTTTCGGCCAGAAATGTCCGTATTGTTAGGAAAGTCCTGCTCCTTCTGCCTCAGACTGTCAACCACACTTGACGAAATTCTAAAATAAAAGGAATTTCTATTTTAAATTGATCATTTATTTATCTTTCTGTATTAGATTCTTATTTAAATGTCCTACATATTGCATGTAAAGCTCAGTTCAGACAGACCACTCACATTAAGGGGAGAATTTCTCATTTAATTAAGAACTTAAATGCAAAATGAACTCAAGTTTGGAGTCAAATTAAAGTAAATGAAACACCTAAATGTGTCAATTGGATATTTCGTTCCACTAGTCTGAAAGAAAACATGTTATAGAAGCAAAAAAGACAAAAGAAAAAAGTGAAATAAAAACTCATATTTTACCTATAGTTTCTTATTTTAAGATCAGCACGTGACCATTAATTAAGAATTGCAAAATGAACAAAAGTGGAGTCAAATTAAAGTAAATTAAACCTAAATGAGGATTTTTTTTCCTCCAGTCTGAAAGAAGATGTTAAAGAAGCAAATTAGACAAAAAAAAAAGGAAATGAAAACTCGTTTTTTACCTTCAGTTCCTTAAAGTTCAGGAACTGACCAGAAAATGTAGTTTTGGGTGAATATGACGTCCGCACGACTTGTCGGTCTGAATTTCGCCTCTTTTTTTTTGGGCAAATCTTCCCTGCGAGTTTAAATTGTGCCAAAGGTCCAACGGAACTATGAGTCGGGTGTTTGTGGGAGCTGAGCGAGATGCCGCGCTTGTAGAGAACGACGGGCAGAAAACGCCTGCAGGTATTTCTTATAAGTTGCACTGTAATTTATTAGTATTATTTTTATTGTTCAGTAGGACAATTAGACAAAGGGAAGGGAGAATTTGGGGGATGTGTGGGCAGAATCAGTAACTAAAAGTGGGGTTAAGTGGACCATTATTCACTGTATGATATAAAAAAATAAATGACCCTTTTTTGTTTCTTTTAACCAAAATCTGACCACTTTTTAAATCTGAATTGATGAAGACATGCTCTTTTGTAATGCAATTTTAATACCATTCAGCCAATGTTATCATTTCATTGTTTCCCATAAAATAAAACATGTCAGTAAACGAGAGAAAGAGGCTGTTTGTGTTCATTTTTTTATTTTTAATCACAACTTTTCCTCGCAGAGATCAAGTGTTGTGGACGACCGGAGAGTTCAGTGCACAAATGAAGGCTTCAATAAATTAAAAGTCCATATGTACCACGCGGCATTTCCCCCTCGTGTCGGTAAAAAAAGGGTCATGCGGTGGAGAATACAAAACAAAGCCACGACAGGGCGAGACCGGGGCAGAGGAACACACCTGGCACCGCTGCAGTGTTCATCAGAAACACGGCTAAAAAAACCTCTGATTATCGCTGAAGTCGAAAGGTGTTTTTCTCAGATAAAAAAGGGAGTAGGGGGGGGGGGGGGGGGTATCTCCTCTTCACACGTTGCTCTGATTGCATGTGACCTGTTTCTTAACATGACTCAGCGTTAACCAGCATGACTTGTTTTATTCATAAAAAAAAAAGTTAAAAAATCAAGTCACAGCGACACACAGATTACAGGAGAAAAGGGGCACAAAAAGTGGGGGAAAGGCTTCAAATGTCTCTGTTACACATTATTAAGGGGGGGGGGGGGGGGGTGTTAATGCATACAATAATCATTTGGCAATCGAATGTTTATCTCATTATTTCACTGCCAAGGCATTTTAATCAGGATAATCTCAGCACTACTTCACATTTGATTTAATTAGACAAATTCTGATTTTCCTCAACACAATACTCACAGGCCCATATACGGCATTATAATCTGCAAATATCTATTGTCACTTTAGTAATCCCTTCAGTACAAATGGCGAATACTTTAAGTGTTTCTTTTTAGCGTATTAAATGTTTACTATTTTAGAAATTCTTGCATTTTTGTCATTTGTTTCCAAGTCTGACAGAAACTTGAATTTAAAGACGTCATCTTGGATTTTAATGTGAATTTTATCCAGTTTTTCTAACATGTTTAAGTCTAAATGATCGTTAGTTAAGTTAGTAAATTGCAGATCTATAAAAATTGAAAAACCAATATCCAGTCCTTTGAACGCAACATTACCGTTATAAATTCACTTAAACTAAAATTAGTTTATTTTTAAGTCTTTTTATTATGAAAAATGGGGGAATTATGAACCAAAAAGACTCAAATTTGATGTCCCGCTGCACATGGAGAAGTTGTTTCTTATGTACCATGAGAGTATAATTAATAATAACAGTAACTAATAACTCTTAAGGTCTTCGTGGGAGCGTGAGTATTGTAATTAAGCTTTAAAAATAAGAATTAGTCCTTTTGTTTCTGTAAATCTGGGCTTTACGGATCCTCGGTGCAGGCGCCTGAGACCGAGTCAGTTCCTGCAGAGCGACTTTAAACTGTTTCCTGAGGAGGAACGATCAGAAACCCTCCCTGAAGCTTGTCTACATCCCTCACTGGGACAGGTGTGTGTGTGTGTGTGTGTGTGTGTGTGTGTGTGTGTGTGTGTGTGTGTGTGTGTGTGTGTGTGTGTGTGTGTGTGTGTGTGTGAGAAATGGTTCCTGATTATTCCGGTCCGGAGACCAAATGGAGTTGGCAGCGGCTCGATCTGACATCATAGTTTGTGGATGAAGGAAAATGAAAAATATTCTGCTGGCTGGTTTTGGAAACCCGTCAGCCCGGCCCGGCTCCAGCTTTCAAACAAGTTCTTGGATTTGAAGAAGAAGAAGAAGAAGATGAAGATGGAGACACGTGGAAAAAACAAACAAACAACGCTGCAGGGATGCACTTTAGTGGGACTTCACTTTGGGCTGCGTGATCCTGCGGGCGACGCTGTACAGGAGCCCGAAGTTCTGGAGGAAAAAGCACAAGAGATGTTAAACAATCTGCACGTTCACTTACCTTTTCAGACACGAGGGAATAAAAGTACTCAATTTAAGATCAGGTTTGGCCACTTTGTGATGTCACTGTGTTACTTTGGGTCGTGCAACCATTAGGCAGTAACCAACCACTGCAAGCCCCGCCCACCCGAATCTCCTCCTAGATCATTTTTAAAAACCAATCAGCTCTCAGAGGGGCGTGGCCAGCATCAGCTCATTAGCATTTAAAGATACTCACACAGAATCAGCACTTTTGGAACCGGGCTGAAACAGGGGATTATGGGATGCTACTATGATCTGTTTGGTGTTTCAGCCAATCAGAGACAGGCTCTGTGTACATCTGAGAGCTGGGATATATTGATGAAGAAGAGTATAATAATGGGAGACCTTTGAGATCATCAGCTCCCGGGAAAAATAGTGTGTGCTCCTAAAACTTGACTTTTTCTTTTCTAGTTTCTAGATGTTTGTAACCCAACGGCGAATGACTACGATATGATATACATTTCAGTTTACCTGCAGCCGTGCACTCTCACATAAAGGCTGCCGTTGATGCAGGTTGACTATAACCACTGTTCTAAATATAATAAACCAGTTTCTGAAACGTCTGTTCAGGGACTTCAGATGAAAAAACAAACTGATAATAAATGAATGACTTTGTCAAACCGATATGTAACGTTGTGCACGTCTGACAGGCTGCAGGAAAATATAGGCACTCACCTGGATGGCGAGATACATCATCCCTAAATACGCTGCGATGCAGACGGCCAGCAGCAGGTCGAAGATGGCCGGCTTCACTCTGAGAGGAGGAGAGAAATGAAGGTTTATTAAAGGATAAAGAGTCAAAAACATCACCAAGCTAATTCAATTCAACGTAAGCCCTCAATGTCCTGGGCTTACAGAACCATAGCTCAATGAAAATATGAGTATTTAAACTTGTTCCTAAAGGTTTCTTTAACATGTTTTTATACAAAAAGGAACCGAAACTGACAACAAGGAAGAGGAAGTCGCTGTAAACGTCTGATGTGTTGTTTACTGAGGATTCATTGAAAGCAGATGAGACTTCACACACAGCTGGGAACAGTAAAGCAGCAGGAAGTGCCGTAAATATCTCAGGACAAACGTAAGTGTTAAATATGAGAGAGGAGGAGGAGGAGGAGGAGGAGGAGGTTACCTGTAGGCGTTCATCGTCTGCTTCAGCTGATCGTAGAAGACAAACTCTGGATCCCTGAGGAAGACAGAGAGGAGAGCGGTCACTTTAAGATCCTGACGGGATGACACACTGACTTCCAGACGAGGGGACAGGAAGTGCTAACAGGCTTTAGGACCGCCTCTTCCTGTCGTATTTCTCGTACCTCTTGTCTGCTTTGACGTAGTGTCTCTTGACGTCCTTCAGGTAGTGTCCCAGGTGATACTCCAGCGTCGACACCACGCTGCTGTCTTTGTCCACCAGCTGAGCGGCGCGGGGCTGAGCCGTCAGCCAATCAACAACCGCTGAGAGCTGCTCGTCCTGCACCTGCTGACACACACACACACTGTGTTACAACGGAGGAAACACACTGACACACACACACTGCGTATAAACACTGAAAACAGTACAAAATCAAAGTGTAAAAAGTAAGAATGAACACAATCAGCTGAGGTTTCTTTGAGCCTCACAGTTTAGAGACTTACCATCTGTTCAGTGAAGATCTGCAGGTCTCCAGGAGCGCCCTGTGCAGCAGAGTAAACAACAACAACAACACGTCACGCCACAGAAAGCAGACAGTAAATAAAGGTTTTCCATCCGTTCCTTTCTGTACCTTCTCTGTGAGGTTGTATATGACTCTGGCGAGCGCCTCTGCCACCAGCTTTGTATTTCTGCTGAGCTTCTGAACGTCTACATGAGGCCTGGAGACACAAGCAGAGCAGCAGGGAGTCAGAGGAGAGGAGGAGAACACACAGAGGAGCAGGGAGTCAGAGGAGAGGAGGAGAACACACAGAGCAGCAGGGAGTCAGAGGAGAACACGCACACAGGAGCAGGGAGTCAGAGGAGAGGAGGAGAACACACACAGAGGAGCTGGGAGTCAGAGGAGAACACACACAGAGCAGCAGGGAGTCAGAGGAGAGGAGGAGAACACACAGAGCAGCAGGGAGTCAGAGGAGAACACACACAGAGGAGCAGGGAGTCAGAGGAGAAGAGGAGAACACACAGAGCAGCAGGGAGTCAGAGGAGAACACACACAGGAGCAGGGAGTCAGAGGAGAGGAGGAGAACACAAATAGAGCAGCAGGGAGTCAGAGGAGAGGAGGAGAACACACACAGAGGAGCAGGGAGTCAGAGGAGAGGAGGAGAACACACAGAGCAGCAGGGAGTCAGAGGAGAACACACACACAGGAGCAGGGAGTCAGAGGAGAGGAGGAGAACACACACAGAGCAGCAGGGAGTCAGAGGAGAACACACACAGAGCAGCAGGGAGTCAGAGGAGAGGAGGAGAACACACAGAGCAGCAGGGAGTCAGAGGAGAGGAGGAGAACACACACAGAGCAGCAGGGAGTCAGAGGAGAACACACACAGAGGAGGAACAGAAAATCAGGGAGAGGAGAAACCAATTACACCTCCTCACAGAGCGGCTGAAACAGAGAGAGATGAGACAACAAGACGAAGAAATGTCAAGTCAGCTGATCGGTCGAGCGTGAAATTAAACACCGTAAGGTTTCTCACAGACGGAGAGGGAGATGGAGGAGTTTAGATTAAAGAGAGGGCAGAAAAGAGGTCAGAGAGCTCTCAATTTGTGGCTCAAACTTGGAAACGTGACATCACTGGCGTGGAGTCCTGCCCAGGAAAAACAAGCCTGTGATTCTGTGTCAGAGGGGAGCCAAAACGGACTGGGTTTAAGGTGTTAAATCAGCCTGTTGTGTGCTGGGATGGGGGTGGGACAGAGAGGGTGTGCTAGGCTAGGCTAGGCGTGGCCTCACTAAGGAACATGTCACAGTAGAGGTACAATGAACGGCTGCTTTAGACGGCACTCCTTTCTTTGCGTGATAGAGAGACTTGAACCCACCCAGCAGGGGGCTCTCCCGCTCCGTGGCGAGAGGAGGGGGACACTGACCGGGCGTCCATGATGCTGGATCTCTGCGCCAGGCGGTGGGAGGGCAGGTGGGACAGAGTGAAGGCCGGCAGCCGACGGATCCCGAAGCGCTCGTGCTCCCAGGCCAGCATGTCGTCTGCCAGGTTGATCTTCTTATGAACCATCGAGAACTTCACCTCCGGGAACTGACTCTCTGAGACCTGGGGGGGGCATCAGAGGCAGAACCCAACATTAAAGACTTTATTTGAGAGACAATGACTGACACTGTAAGGTTGAGAGGTGTATTGTTTGATATAATGTGTGTTTCCTCACCAGCTCCAGCTCCTTGAGCAGGGTGTACTGAGGAGACCCCTCTTTGGGAGGTTTGGACACGTGCAGGTGCAGAGAGTCCCCGTTTCCCAGCGTGTCCAAACACAACACGAAGGCCACGTTGTCCTGCAGCAGACTGGAGTCTGAGGAGGGAAAGGAGCAGATAATAATCCTCATCAATCATTCAAATACTAAAAGAAAACGTGTTCAAACACAGAAATATGACCACGATATCGTAAGGAGAGCAGAGGAAAAACCTCTGTGGCACTAAAGCCGTTTTTTCTTTCCATCGAGAAGATTTAAACATTTTCAGACTGGCTTTGGAATAAATTGGTCTTAGTTTGGCATTTTCACAAAAAAGTAAAAAGTAAAAAGATGTTCAGTGTTCTTTTATAAGTCAGAGCCTGAAAATGGTTTTATCCAAACCAAATCCAGCGGCATGGAGAAGAATACATTTCCTTTATTCCTGTAAGCCTCGTTTGAGCTGAGCAGTACCTGTGTGATCCAGATTGTCCTCCAGCCAGCGTTTGGTGCCCTGGTAGTTAAACTTTCCTCCACCGGATACAAAGAACAGCAAGTTGTACCTGAACACAACACAACACACACACACCTGTCAAATCTATGTCAAGGGAAACCTAAAGGAGGAAGAGTGATGATACGGTGCACAGAAATAAGCGACAGGTAATACTCGTACTCGACGTAAACTTTAGAGTCATCATCTCAAATATTCTAACTTAAAATACATCTTTTATTAAAGTCTAGCGATCGCAAATGAGGTAACATATCGGTGACCAGATGTGAGAACAGGTTCTTGTATATGAAATATTTGTATTTTATGTCATGGGTTTCTGCTCACGCATTTACTGTGTTTGTATTTCCTCTGACTTGGTAGAGGTGTGTGTAGATAAAACTCAACAGCTCAAATGAGTGTTCCCTCCGACTGATTTTCAGACAAACATGCATAATGATGATGTTTGAACACGTTTGCTGGGCATCGTGGTTTTAGTTCTTATATGAATACAGCTGTTTATTTACTTTTAAATATAACTTCAGTGAATAAAAGGATCTTCAACTGTTCTTAATGTGGCTTTTTTAAGTCAAAGGCAAAGCAACAAGAAATGTATGTTAGCAATAAGACATTCAATCAGATCCCTTATTGAGTGTGTGCTGTCCTTTTCTAAATGACGGTACGTGTATTATATATAGTGTGAAAATCCTGGTTCCTGTAGCATTAACACATTTTGCTCTTAGAAAAAGTAAACAAGGTGTCACCAGGACAGAAATCTAAAGTATCTACTTTAAAACTGAAGGACAGATCAAGTGTGTACCTACACAGATCCTTTTAGACTCCACTCACCAACCCCTCTGCCTTCCTCTCAGCCACAGTTTGGTACATTAACTACATTTAGACAGAAGAATCCTCCTGTTGTTATTATCGATGTCTTTAAGTGTGATTCTGACTGCCAGAGGAGTGCAAAGACACCGATCAATAAAGCATTCAGAGCCGGACGACGCCAACCAGAACAGATATGATTCAGAAAAACACTTCTCCTGATGAAGCAGTGAGGTCAGCGACCAGTAAACCCTCGACCATTTCATCAGGTACAAGTGAGGGTGCAGGAGAGATGAATGATGCAAAGAAGAGGCTGTTTTTAGAGCTAATCGGCACAGAATGATCCTCAAAGATATCTCTGTGTGTACGAGGTTTGTTTTCTGAGAGTGTTGGTGGTATTCCTCACCCAGCGTGCGTCCTCTTGTACGTGTAAAGTTTTGAGAAGAGGCGAGCGAGTTCCAGTAACATCGACACCCCGCTGCCGTTTGAGTCCGCTCCGTATGAAAGCCACTGAACAAGAAACACACACACACACACACACACACATTACTTTCCTGTGCTGCGACTGTATCCCAGAGCTCTGAAGACACCTGGAATCTGACTTCTCATCACCTTTGTAGTGCCTTTAATTACCCCTAAAGGTCTGAAGGTGCTGCATACATTTTAAAGGATTATTACGGATGAATTCACACGCTTTTTCCAAATGCTCCAGAGGAACCCTCCCTTATTAACTCCATCGCTCAAAGGAGAATATACTTTTTACTGTCCGTATCAAAAAGGATTAAGGCAGTAAAATGTGAGGAAAAGGGGATTTATTTTGAATATCATATCATATTATATTAACAACATCTTATTTCTATGTGCATTGTCAAGAACTGTGGAGTATTGTCACCGTCCTCACCCGTTTTGTGGTTTGTAAAAAAGGAATAAAGAGACACAGTGTTGAAGACAGACTCAAACCAAATCCTACAGATATGGCTGATGAATACTGCTTCATAAGGAGTAAAGGAGCAAAGGAGCGGTGAACATACCGGAGCGACCCCGAAAGAGTCGTAGTGAGCGACCACGACGATGGTGGGCAGATCCTCTCCTCCGACTCCAGCCAGACGACCCTGGTGAATGAAAACAGAGACGTTAGAGACGGGAAATCAAACAGAAACAGATTAAATCTGAAGCACGAGACTCAGAGGAACAAAGGGGGACAGAGTGGAGTCAGAGGGGGTTTCAGTCAGTTGACCTATGATCCTCAGATCAAGTTAGAAAGTCTTGAATGAACACGTCACTCTGGATTTGTTTTTTGCACTTTTGGATTAAAACAGAGGGCGTCCTACAAACTGTAAAGGAATGATAAGAAAATCCTTTCAATTAACGTCATTTAATGCACTAGCAAAGCCACACAACTGCACTTCTAAATGAACAACATTAGACGAGTATGATTGCAAATGAATGTCAACTTTAAGACATGATTATAAAAGCAATAGGTGTTATATACTTTAGGTGACAAACAGTTCCACTTTTGAAAGTGCATTTTTACCAGCTGCTCCAGGCACAGATTTCTTATCATTATTGTTTAGTCTCTCACCTCTAGACTGGTGATGGCCCAGTCACTGATGGCTTTACTCTGAGCTCCACTGGTCACCATCTGGAAGCCGTTGGCTGTGGCTGTGTGCAGCAGCACTGCAGGAATCATCAGAAAACACAGCATTAGAAATGACAACAACTCAGTATATAATGCAGATTTACGAGCCCTGCAGCGGCTCCGGGGGGAAGGGAGGGACCTTTACCTTCAGCTGCTGATAGGGAGCCCTGTGAGGAGGACGATGTCAGGGTCTGGGTGTAGATGGACAGCAGCTCATCGTCCTCCATGGCGAAGTATACGGGGACGATGGTCTCAGTGGCCAACATCTCCGGCTCCAGCTCCATGAACTGCTGCTCAGGACAACAGATTTCAGCTGTCAGTGTTTGGGTAAGTGAGTTCAGAAACAGTAAAGACGCTGCTTTACAACTTAACTTTTTGTCTCGACTATACTATGTCAACAAACTAAATAAGTGACTCATTAAACCCTGACAATCTGCTTCAAAGACAGATTTATAATCCTGCTCATAAAAGTAATCAGTGAGATGTTTTTCAATCCAAGTGAAGGTTAGAATAACCATATTAACATTCTCTTTGTTTGTAAGTCATACTAAGCACCAACAGTTGAGTAGAAAAGCTTCAAAGTATTAAATAGCTTGATGTTGAATCTATTATGTTTTGCCTTCCCATTATTTTACGGTTAGGACGCCCTTGAGCAAGGTATTAGCCTAAATACATTCAACCCAAAATGATAAACAAGTGGTTGACTGTGAGATTAACAAATCATAAATACCAGATGCTACAGATGCTAATAAACAAACGTGTATTGCTTTAAATGTTGCTTCTCTTTGTGCTGTACATCTGTAGATAACGTGCACTTAAAAGCCACAAAAGACTATTTTAGTTAACCGTTATTTGTGGGTACATTTCTTTAGAGTCTCCCAAAAAATCCCTGTATTTGTAGTTGTTGTCGAGCATAAAATTGGCCTAAGGGACCGCGATGTTTCCTGTTGTATACTTTGAAGATCTAGTTTACTCTTGTTTGTGTTTCCAAAGTTCAGTACCCCAGATTTAAATATTGCATCGCCACCTTTGTAAATTTTCTTTTCAACTATCCACACATATCACAGGTAGCCCTCACTGCCAAATGCATCACTTAGAAACCTCTTTTGTCAGTAGAGAGAAGCGTTTAAAATGTAATCCACAAAGTACAGCGCTGTGACATCATAGCATTTTACTTGCAAACACATTGAAAGTGGAAACAGCGGAGGATGTGTGGCATTAAAGTGTGTCTCACCTGCACTATGTCCTGCGGCATAGCAGACATGTTCTTGGGCAGGATGATGACCACAGCTCCTGCTGACTGTCGAAGCGCTTTCTGGTACTCTTCGTAGGAAAAGTCTGCAAGCCGCATGATTACACAGCGGCGACTTAGTACCTCTGCTTCCACAGTACGAGCCTCCGTATTCAGGATGGCATTCCTGGTACCTGGAGACACAAGGATCATCCATTACGGTACGATTATGTCTGTTATTATGTCAGCAAGAAAGGGCAGAAGTGATTGATCCTTCTTAAAGTGCACAAAAGCTGGTGAACTATGTTGGATCAAAGGGCATTTTTTGTAGAAACCAAAGCTGGGGGCTAAAAACAATTTGTTAAGTCTGAAAGCTTTCATTAATCTTCATCAAAGACTTGCCACAGAAACAGCCAGCACTACTTATCATACTTCTAAAAATGTGACCAGTGTTGAATCCCTACTGGAATTTCTTACCCCAGTTTGACAGTGGAAACACAATTGGTATCCTATATAATATTCTTGACAACATGTTCCATCACTATATCTTTGATATATCTGATTCTGCTATAGTGGTATCTCTCACGTTTGAGTAAGAGCATTTTTGCATTGTGCTAAAAAGCTAAATGAGAATACAACAAAAGAGTCGAAGTAAAAATATAGGTCAAATTGATAAACGTAAATACTGTATGAAAACATGTAAATGTATTTCATTTAGAATCTGTTTACCCCCAGTGTATCTTTTTAAATAATGTAGCTATTCATATGTTTAGTATAAGTATTAATAAACTAATTGGTATCATAACCCAGAATTGCTTCTAGTAAATTCGCTAGCTTCGTAAAAAACCTTGATATTACCTACTAGCAATGCTAAGCTACATTAGCAGCTAGTTAGCCAATGCTATCCTGCACGCCGTCATTGAAAGGCTACTACTGGCACCTTAAGGTGAGCTGGAAAACGACATGGTCACTGGTTATTTTAACCCTATAATGATTACATTTATTCCCAATTGATACAATAGATAAACAGCCGTCTTACCGTATGGTTGACCCTGCAGGTCGTACTGCTGCATGCGGTAAACCGTGAACTCATGAGCCGCCTCGGCCGGTAGCGGAGACACCAGGATCAGCACCGCGGGGATAAACACGATGAAGGTGAGGGGAAAGGAGGATTTAAACATGTTGTCGAACACTTCACTGGCCTCCTCAAACATCCTGGCGGTTGTGTGGAGCTCACAGATAGGGATAGAACTATATTTTGTCGCCGCTGTTAGCAACTGACAGCCTGGGAACCAGTTGAGCTAACGGCTAACAAGAGGAGCAACTGACAGATGATTCTGATCAGGCAGGCAGTTGGACAAATAAAGAAAAACGCAGTAATATCTCGTCGTTTAATTCACCCATGAACAATATTGCCCTTTTTTTTTTAGAGTTTTGAAATATAATTCAATGACATGTTGTAAAATACATGTTGATGTAGAATATTACATATTAAACCAATCTACGGTGCTTCAGGGATCTTCTAAGACAGCTAAAATTAGGGGCCATGTTTAACCAAAGATACTCTGTGGATAGAGAGGTTCATTCAAAGCATGATTATTTAAAAAGAATTGCGTAAATAGAATGCATTGAAACTTATTATGCTAATATTATGTATTTTACAGCTGACAAACACATTCATCATTATGGATTTCTATTATCTCGGTTTAAAGTGAACGTAAATGGATGCTAGTTATTAAAAAAGAATGACAGTTTAACTGATGATAACGCTCTGTGATTCCAGATCTCGCGATAGTTTGATGGGGGGGAGGATCAAAGCTATTTTCTCAGGATTTGTCCGTCTGAAAAACAACATTTTAGTGTAGCAATGTCTAAAACTTGTGTTGCTTGTGAACAATTGGTCCACTATTTAGTTAGGTAAATAAAAGGACAATGAATCGGTCAAAATTTGTTATAATTATCTGATTCACGACCCCGAGCGCGGCGTCTCTCTCCTTTCTAAACCGTCTCTGGTGTTATTTAAACACACTACACTAGATGGCGCTGTTGCACCACAGAAATGATCCATGAAGGAGACAATATTACTCAATCAAATGTTTTACTTTATTATATTAATCACCCTTTCAACTGCACCAAACAAAGTGGTTCTACTCCCCTCATGTTGTCCATTACAGGATCTTACATTGGAGTAGAGGCCTATATTCACACCTGATATTCATCAAAATGTTATGTTTCAAAGAGCAACAGGTTGATAAAACCCTTATGAATAACCTCCAAATACAAGAACATGATTCCCCCTCCTTCAAGTTACAGCCATAAGTGGAGAAATTATTCATGGAACGTCAAACTAGCCAGAAATTTGACTTGTGATGCTTTGAAAAACACACAATACATATAAAGAAGGATTATTATCATCATTATAGAGTATATAGAGTAGAAATTTAATTTAATCAGACGTAATAACTACACTGTGAATTTAAGGGGAGACGTAAACGGGATATAAAAAGAAACAGAACATGAGGCCTGGTCACGGGAAAACCAATTTGTTGCTACCAGATCTTCTGACCAAAGTTTTATATCATAAAAAGACAATAAGAATTAAAAGCCTGAGTCCAGTTGGGAGGAGCTGAAAATCAAATCCGCTCTCCCCTCCCTGCCTCCCCCTCCTGAGGCTGCTCTGCTAAGTGGCAGATTAATGTTGATATGATGTCTTGCCATCCCACTTAATGGACCTTGGCGTCATTATTTCCTCTTATATGAGTAATGCCCGTGGCCCGGCTGCTGAGAGACACTGAGAAGCAAAACAAAGCACAAAACCAATTTGGCGTGCACATTGAAACTCCTTGTAATGATTTCACATTACAGAGGAATTATCATTTGCGGATCCGCTCACATGACCCGGTGTCTGGAGAAAAGAACAATTGTTGCAAGAGGAAAATAATGTGCTTGTTGTTGCATGGTGGCGTGAGTCACATGAAAATAATTGCTTGAAATGTCCTAACATCGTTTATATCACATGTCCAGCTGTTTCACTTGATGTTGTCTGGTGCAAAAACAAAAACAGTACATTTATTAAAGCACAGTATTTAAGTGTAATTTGAGGATTTCTGACACTTTATACTTTTATTCTAATACAATTCAGAGGCTTATAAAGTACTTTTTACTACTCTATATTGCAGAGAATGGTAACTTTTGACCTAAAAAAGCATTATGATTGATAGATATTTCCATTTTATGCTACTTTATACTTTTGCAGAGGCTAATATAGTACTTTTTACAACACTATTTTAATGTGACACTTGTAGTTAGTAGTTAATCTTTACATAATAAGCATATTTTTTGTATAGAATAGTGTTTATATATTATGTATATCTACTTGGTTGAAACCTTGAAACCTTGAAACCTTGGTTGTACACAAGTATCTGAAATTGGTTCCAGTACTTTTGATAGAGTACATTTGCCATTTATACATCTTGACACACACACACACACACACACACACACACACACACACACACACACACACACACACACACACACACACACACACACACACACACATAATGCACCAGCTGTTTAGTTCCTGGGAACATCCTGAATCAGACCAGGCCTTTGCTACTGACCCCAGGCCACAGAAAACACTTTCTGTGTGACCACACAAAAGGTGCAGTCAGTGTGTCTCTCTCTCTCTCTCTCTCTCTCTGTGTGTGTGTGTGTGTGTGTGTGTGTGTGTGTGTGTGTCTGTGTCTGTGTGTGTGTGTGTGTCTGTGTGTCTGTGAGCAACCTGCTGCTGCAGGAAGAAATGACAGCATCCTTTGAGAATGAGGATTTACAGAAGCATGCTACATACTTACTTCTAGGTAGATAATCTCTTGTTAATCAAAGGTACACACACACACACACACACACACACACGCACACACACACACACACACACACACACACACACACACACACACACACACACACACACACACACACACACACACACACACTCTCTCTCTCTCGAGTGTTTAAACACACAGGGTCACAGTCACAGAATACCGAACGCATACTGTAAAGAGGGAGTGTATGTGGCATGAAATCTCCTCACAAAACTCCTCTATCTGCTCACAGGGGAGGTCTCTCTGAGTCAGACCCTAAAACACCACCCGCGATTTAATCCCCTTGTTAGTGAGCAGACGCTGGAAAACGACTGATGTGCAGAAAATAACAAATTCATCTTTTGGAAACAACTCTCTTTAGTGTTAACCGGTTAGCCTGCTAGCTAGGTTAGCCTGTTAGCCGGGTTAGCTGGGTTAGCCTGCTAGCTAGGTTAGCCTGTTAGCCGGGTTAGCTGGGTTAGCCTGCTAGCTGGGTTAGCCTTTTAGCCTGTCAACAGCAGATAGTCAGAAATCCCAGACTTTCCTACCTTAATTTCCACTTCATTCTACTTTTTCCCTACAGTTTAGGAGCCATTAGTGTACCTTTTACTTCACCTTATTGCAGTTTGAGTTACAGATTCGGATTATTAGCTAACACAAAATATAAATTCACTAATGATTAAACATCACCATATAATTATAGGTTGAGAATGTTGTTTCTTAATGTGATGAACAATAATGCATTAATACTCATAATTTCCAGTTATTATATATGTGGCTCTGAAATGAGCCATTTCCCATAATTAGTACATTTAATTTCTCTTGCTGCCAATATTTCTGAGGTACTTTTGAATGCAGGATGTTTACTTTTACAGAGTATTCTCATATGGTGTCAGTACTTTTTACACAAGTATAAGAATAGAATACTTCCTCCAATATTTATACTCTAAGTATAACCATAATTGAAGTGATTTATAATCTGTTTAGAGCACAATGTAAATACAGTGAAAAGCCTATAAGTATATATTGTGTAATCATTTTAAACCAAAATACATATTAATGAATACAAACCCCTGAAACTGAAGATTTGTTTTGAGTTGTAGGCTAAGGTTGCTCTCTCTGATGACATCTTCCTTTCAAAATAAAACATCAGTTCTTCTTCTTGTCCCCCCCCCCCCTCCCTGCTGATTTACAGATGATTTGCGACCACAGGCCCGGGGGAGGCAATATTACCCCGGCTTCTTCCACGCACCAGGGGAATTGATTTAGCCATCATTTTCATTAAGGCCAGTGGAAATAAGACAAAGGAAAAAAAAAAGAGAGGAGGCCATAGGGCCGAGCTGCAGCCCGTTAGCCTCGTTGGTTGCGCGGGGCAACAGTCAGATAATGGATGGCGAGGCTCGGTGGAGCCAGCCGCTCCATTAGGTTTTGTTAATGCGGTCAGAGACTCATCCGCCTTCAGATCCACTTTCAGAAACGCTCACTCACGCTGGATCTCTCTTTACTGTCTATTGTCTTACTGTGAGAGGAAGACTTCTCCCACAGAGTCGTCACAGCAATTACCAGAGATACTGTACCCCATGATGACTTGCAACTTGGAAATAAATGAGGCTCTGAGTTCTCTGTGTTAATTTTATGTTTTATGTTAAAATATTTCAAGTTTTATCGGCTCATGTTTACCTCACACTCTACTCCTTTGCATTTGAGTACATAAATAAATAAATACGGACCCCAATCAATGTTTTGATGACATGCAAGGTGAAAAGAAAGGCTTGCGGCTCGACTGATGATGACTGTGTTTTCACTTTTAATATTTTATGTCTGATTGCATTTATTTCTTTCAGTAACCCTGTCCAATTTGCTCATCCTAAAAGCACACTGTCACATCGCACTCACATTTATACAAAGGGAAAACAGCAACTTCTTGACACACCTTGCCTAATGTATAGTGTATCATATGTTTAAGCTTTACTAGCTTTTCATATTGTGTCATCTAAAGATACTCTATATATATTTCCTAGTGTTGACATACCGTATTTACCATGCTTTTCTTTGAGCTTTTCTTCTGTGCAATGCCAAGCTATCAATCTTGATATATAGCACAGATTAATTGTCATACTATTTGCGAAAGGTTAGATTAATTATCCAGCAATAATTATCATTATACATGTACTGAAGCCAGGTTCACAGGAAGTGGAAAGGTGCAGCTGAGGGCGAGCCGCCATGCAAAGTTTGTGGAGACTACGGGATAACCCCAACCTCACCGAGCTGCAGCTGCTTGGATTCTGGGGTAGGAGGAGTTCTACTTTTTGCAGCAAAAATGCGGTCAAAGTCATTTTGAGAGTCATGTGACATGTCGACCGACGTTACAAAGAATTTATTACCACTTAAAAACATACAGACCTCCCAGTTTCAAAAACTATAAATGTTTTGGAGAAGCTGCACTGTGCTTCTGCATCATACCTCGACTCTTCTCTTCTGTTCATAAAGCCTGGGTACTGCATGTAAGAATACAGTATCTTGGGGAGGACTTGGCCTGCTTTGAACAAGAGAAAATGACTTGGGACTTGATGGAAACTTGGGCCAAGTACGTTGGTCACATGTACATCAGTTACTCACATTTTGTTACCTTGAATTTCTGCAGAAAACTTACTTTTTCTAAAGTTTCCATGTGAACAAAGACTCAAAGATAAGTCTCGATTAAAGTAAATCGGGGCCTTGTTTAACAGAATCAAAACGAAATGAAATGAACTCTCTTGTAATTAGATATTGAGAATTGATGAGGGTCGAAGTATTCTTAAAAGTCCTCTTGCTTCTTAAAGTATTTCCTTGTGTTAATTACTCATTTTCTACTCTCTTGTTTCTCTCTGGAGGACTGAATCTATTCTGTGTTCCTGCTTTGGATTATTCTGTGGTTTCTCTGACAGCATTATCACCGTTTTTGCTCAAGAGTAAAATTGTACATTCTGTCTGAATTGTTGCGCCGGGGGATTTGCGGTGCATTCACACTTTTGCAACTCAAAATTCTTCGAAGCTTATTTTTGAATCTGTGTGCATCCTCTGCAGCATGTGTGGCAAATTAGGAACTCCTGGCTTGTGCAAGAGGAACATGTGTCATGACTGACCGTCTGTACAGTGAGGCCTGTACATCTAGTGGGTGGAACAGAGAGAAATTCATGAATGGAGACAAGGGTGTGTGTGTGTGTGTGTGTGTGTGTGTGTGGCAATCACTTTCTACACAATGCTGGGAATGTAAGCAGCCTAATGGGCGAGGATCTTGTATAACGTTTCCTGTCCTCCCATTACAGCTGGATTACCAACGTTGCAGAGAAGTTAACAGCGTAATAGACGCCTTAAAGTCCCAGATCCATTGCATGTAGTTTCATTAAAAGCCATTTTGTTTTCACCACTAAAGAACCATATAAATTAAAGCAAGTCCTGCAATATCAGCTCATTTGGGTCCCTGTTGAGATGTTGTGATGGAAACCTGTGTAGAAATGCTTTTTTAAATACCTTTTTTAAAGTTTATTTATGTGTTATTAGTATTATTCTAAGCACAGTGTCTTTTATTGTTGGATACATAGCAGGTATACCAAAACAACCTTGTAAAAGTGGCACCACATGTTTTCATTTTCATACACCCAGTAAATTTAAGGGCTGCCACACAAGCTGTAAACACACCACTGACATATTATCACTTCATAAAGCAGATCTGGTTTATGTATCAGCAATTAGCAGAGACTCAACGAATATCAGTCCAATGTTCACTCTCTTGTAGTTCCGTTTTTGGTCTCTACCACCAGATGATTGGACGCTTCAGCTGCTAAATGCTACATAATGTTCACTGGATAACTGCTAACATTTCATATCTGGCATTTGGTGCAGAGCAGATAATGTAGTTCCTTTATAGCCCAACATTAGCCGCCTTTAGCTTAGCGGTGGTGACGTGAAGTCATGTGACCGTGCTGTAGTTCCTTTGTAGCCCAACATTAGCCGCATTTAGCTTAACGGTGGTGACGTGAAATCATGTGACCGTGCTGTAGTTCCTTTGTAACCCAACATTAGCCTCCTTTAGCTTAGCGGTGGTGACGTGGAGTCATGTGACCGTGCTGTAGTTCCTTTATAGCCCAACATTAGCCACCTTTAGCTTAGCGGTGGTGACGTGAAGTCATATGACCGTGCTGTAGTTCCTTTATAGCCCACCATTAGCCACCTTTAGCTTAGCGGTGGTGACGTGGAGTCATGTGACCATGCTGTAGTTCCTTTATAGCCCAACATTAGCCTCCTTTAGCTTAGCGGTGATGACGTGGAGTCATGTGACCCTGCTGTAGTTCCTTTGTAGCCCAACATTAGCCTCCTTTAGCTTAGTGGTGGTGACGTGAAGTCATGTGACCGTGCTGTAGTTCCTTTATAGCCCAACATTAGCCTCCTTTAGCTTAGCGGTGGTGACGTGGAGTCATGTGACCCTGCTGTAGTTCCTTTATAGCCCAACATTAGCCTCCTTTAGCTTAGCGCTGGTGACGTGAGTCATGTGACCGTGCTGTAGTTCCTTTATAGCCCAACATTAGCCACCTTTAGCTTAGCGGTGGTGACGTGGAGTCATGTGACCCTGCTGTAGTTACTTTATAGCCCAACATTAGCCTCCTTTAGCTTAGCGGTGGTGACGTGGAGTCATGTGACCCTGCTGTAGTTCCTTTGTAGCCCAACATTAGCCTCCTTTAGCTTAGCGGTGGTGACGTGGAGTCATGTGACCCTGCTGTAGTTCCTTTGTAGCCCAACATTAGCCTCCTTTAGCTTAGCGCTGGTGACGTGAAGTCATGTGACCGTGCTGTAGTTCCTTTATAGCTAGCTTTGTACTTTATGTGGATACTGCTGAACAAAGTGTGTTAGCATCGTAAACAGCACAGATGTTCTTCTCTGCAATTTACGGAAATGAAACATAAGTCCCATTGATTCTTGTCGAGGGAACCCTCCCAATGCTTACTTCCAGATCAGCCAGGGATAACATATTTAAAAGCAGCAAATAAAGAAGTCATTTAGAGACTCATAAGATATTAAGGTAACACAGTTTACTCTCCAGTGGAAAACTATTTATATGAGTGACACTTTGTGATGTGTTTCATCCTCTCCACAGCAACCCTTATTCCTCCTAACCTGAGAAGTCCTTGCATTCCTCGTCTGTACCTCCCTGTCATGTTTTCCTCCACCCGGGTGGTGCTTCACAATGGATGCTTGTGCCTGTGACCTTCTCCCTCACCCGGCCACTCCCTCTCCCTCCCTCAGCTGAGCTCCCTACCAGCCTAATAAATACAAAAACAAATTGCAGCAGGTTAGAAGTATGCAGCGTGGGCCGGAGCTGTTAATGTAATGAACTTCATGAATTACGAGGCAATTAAACTCCCACGGTTCCTCCCTCAGGCCCAGACAGACAGACTGAAGGAGGGGGGGGGGGTGAAAAGATAGATCTAAAAGAGAGGGAGAAATGGGGGTTTGACAGGGAGAATAGAGCCATTTAGCCCACAGGAGGAGGAAGTGTGCCGACTGTGATTGGGCTTAAACACCAATCAGTCATGAGGCGGCTGCGTCCGGAGGTCATGGCGCGCCGACAGGAGCGCTGTCTCCCCCATCGCTCACCCTCCTGCTGTTTGTTTTCGGTTGTTTGCCGCCCTCATTGGCCTGATTGCTGACTGATTGTCGGGCAGGTTCAAATTGTTCAGGTGCAGAGACCGAAACAGGAATAAAGGCGCAGAGTGTTGCAGACTTACAGCTCACTGTTTGATCACATGTTACATATTACAGTGCTTCTCAAAGAAAACACACTAATGGTTGAGTATAACAGCTGTTGAAATAAGAGGCATGTTGAAATACATGCATAAACAAGTCAATTACAGTCGCAGAAAATGCATGTTAGCAGGAGTCCTTGTTTTCCAAGTCCAAGTGCGGCTTTTTCTTTTTTGTTAAAGAGACCTTTTTATGCTTTATGCAGATTTCCTTTGCGTTTATTGGTAATATAATTTCTATATATTGTTTTTAGTGCATGTAAATGGTCTGCAAAGGCTAAAATCCCTGTGTTCCCCTGCAGAAGGAATGTCTCCCCAACACCCCCTCACCCCCGGCCTGAAACGCCTCCTTTGTTTACTTCAGGAACCAAGTGACATCACTATCAAACACTCGTGCTCCTATTGGCTAGTGCTCCGTCACATTGTATGTGATAGGCTAAGGGGCGGGACATCTGTAGTTTGTTGACCAATCATAACAGAGTCAGCCAGCTAACCAACTGAGCTCTGGTTTCAGACAGAGGTTGCTTTGAGAGGTGAGAACTAAAAAATATCTGTGATTGAACTTTCACTTGTAGAGAAAGGATCGTTACGATAAAAAATGATTCTAAAAATTACCAATTTGACTTAAATTGGGACACAGTATCTTCATGTTGCCTTGGACTTGTCACTGGTCAAAAAGCAATCGTTGATTCCTTCAATTGCTATCACGGCGACTAATTTCATGTAAAACTCCTTCCATATTTTAGGGCATTGACCTAATTCCTCCACACTAACCTGAAACAGCTGCCGCCTTTCATTAACTATGTGGCCACCGCAGTGAGGAGCTGTATCACAGAGAGGGTTTTATAGACTGAAGGAGCTCAGAGTGTGCCGGCTTTGAAGCTCTCTCTCTGCACAGATATCACTCGGGCCTTAAGACGGACTCAGATCCATGTGTTGCTGCACACAGGAAATGAACAAAACGTGATGAAATGAGCGAGGAGAGTACAGAGTGTGAAGTTCAAACGTTGAAAGCTGAGGGGATCCGGTGTGTTCATGCAATATATGAAAGTGTTCACGCTATAGATTCAACAGAAGATGTTGTTTTAGGTTCACACGTAACCCCTCTGTGTTTGAGGGGATCAGGCAAGTGTTCAGCATCTATTACCTCTTTTAAAACCCTTTAATGTGCCTTTAATTTAAACATGTCTGTGCACTGTGTCTCATAATCAGTCACATTGTTCTATTATTTAATATTTAATCACAAACTTCATTTTATTTCATTCTTTTATTTTTATATAATGTTTGTATTCTTAATATTTGGGTGTTCTGAAGCTCTTAAATCACATTTTCTTTTAGTACTAGTAATAGTTATACTCATTGTTACACTTCCTTATTGTCCGGGGTAGAAGGGAAGTACCACAATATGAAATAATCATGCAAAAAAAAAAGAAATAGGAAACTGATTTGTGAAACCAAAAGACAAGGTTTGAATGAATCAAAATAAAGAGGGCCAAGTTAAAAATAAATAAACAATGGAGCTTATCTCCTTGGGATTGGAAGCACCTGAGGGAGAGGCTGCACCTGTAGGGAGACAATCAGGGAGAGAGGGGGAGAGAGAGTCACACAAACACAACACGGCACGTAATACCAATCCTTATAGATATTATATTTATGGAGAACAAAACAACAACAGTTCAGGTATACAGTATTGGTCGTTGTTTTTGCAGTTAATCACGCTTCTTGTGCAAACCCTTAAAAGTAATAATATATGTTCTTAATATTTCAGTTTCATTTCTCTTCTGATACCTTCATTGAATGTGAAAACAAACCAGGCATTGAACTGAGTCCCTGATTCAACAGATCACTAAACTTTATCCATAGTAATAATATCAAGATGCACATTAAAACCCACAGGAAGTGGAGAGCTTCCAACGAGAACCCACTAAAGCCTTCATGAATACAGTGTTTTATTATACCCTCATCACCAAGAACAATAATCGGACATTCCTGCTCAGCGATGTAATCTCAAACAAATCACTCAGTGTTAATAATCATCTCGCCCCGGGCCGGAATATGTTCTTAAAATTGCAATGAAGCGCGATGGCAGAGGAGGAAAAAATACTCAGATACTGTTAACTTACGGGCCCTATTATGCTTTTGGGGTTTATAGGGTTTTAAGTGCATGTCGATGGTCTGCAAAGGCTAAAAATGAGCTTGATGGCCCCTCTAAGTAAAGAAGTACCATGCATCCAGTGCCTGTGTGTGTGTGTGTGTGTGTGTGTGTGTGTGTGTGTGTGTGTGTGTGTGTGTGTGTGTGTGTGTGTGTGTGTGTGTGTGTGTGTGTGTGTGTGTGTGTGTGTGTGTGTGTCCGCTGCCCCGCCACCTGTCTGGCCTCGGCTACGCCTCCTCCTTTGAAGCCGGGCGGTGGTGTGTCCTCCAGATGTGGCTGCAGAGGTTTGAAGAGTTCAGTTAGTCTCTGAGGATTTTCCCCTTTTAGCCCCGCGCTCAGGGAAGAGCACAGCTGAAATATGTGTGTGTCTTTTTTCTGCCTACCTCATCTTTTCCCTGCGTTGTCGGATGACTCTCCCTTCTGTGATTCCCACGTCTACTTCTTGCCTCTCCTTCCTCCTTATCGGCTGCTTCCTTTTTCTGTCTTCGTCTCCCTTGAGTCCGTTTGGATTCCAAATGCATCTGATTTTTTAACAATCACAATAGGCCGGTTCCCACAAACACTTTTACGTTAGAACTGTAAGTAAACATATAACCCTGAACAAGAAGTGCAATGAAAAATATTGTATGATAAACTGTTTATAAATTCATATCAAATATGATCAAGGTCATTGAATTCTGAACCTCTTTTGAATTCTCACTTTTTTTTATGCTGATTTTTTTCAGAATTCAGATTCAGATTTTAATATTCTCACTTTTTCAGACTTTTGTTATTTTTTTATCAGACATTTTTTCCCCAACATTTTTGGGAATTCTCACTTTTGAAAATAATTTTGACTTCTTTTCAGACTTCTGTAAAAAATAATAATTCAAAGTTCAGATTTGTTTTCAGAATTTAGACTTCTTTCCCCCAATATTTTTGGGAATTCTCACCTTTTTTCAGAATTCTGGCTTTCTTTCAACATTTGATATTTTTGTTCAGAGTTCAGATTTGTTTCTTTACTCTGACTCAGAAGTCTTACTTTATCCAGAATTCTCACTTTTTTTAATCCAGATTTCATTTTTTTAATACTTTATCACTTTTACAGAATTATGACTTGTGTTTTGAAAATATGTTTAGATTTAACTGAGCAATTATTAATTTGATTAGTTAATCCAGTTATCCTGCTACTCCAAATCAAAATGTCTGCTGTGGGAAAAAGCCGATTGACTGGATGAGAAAAAGCTCCCATAAAATATGAATACGGTGTGAAATCTGTTGCATTAGACAGAATGGAGAAGTGAGCGTTCTCAAAATGAACCCACATGTGGCCGTACAGTTCGATATAAGCCGGGCTACAGATGTGCTGGGTGCATGATGGGAAAGAAAACAGTGAGAGCCCTGCAGGCAGCATGCATCACACACAATCCCTCTCTTCAACGGCTTACTGCGAAAAGTCACCAAGCTTTGGGGAACACATGTGTCTATTCTCACTCAAAAGGCTCATCTAGCATGTGTGTGTGTGTGTGTGTGTGTGTGTGTGTGTGTGTGTGTGTGTGTGTTCTCCCACTATGTAAGTCCGGATAAGTTATGAAAAGGTCGCTGAAGTTATTATCTGGTTCTATAATCAAACTTTCATGTACATTTTGGACAGTTTTGGAGCCGGGCTGTGCAACGTAACAAAGATGCAGTGCAAAAATGTCAAATGGTCACACTTTTTCATCTTTAGGTGCACGCAAAAAGCGTTTGCGACACATAGCTGATGTTTTTATCCAAATCCAAGATGCATGCATTCACCCATTCACACAAATTCATGCTGAGGGTAGTGATCATCATTCACACACAGCGTGCCATCAGGAGGGTTTTAGCATCTTGCCCAGATTTGGTATGCAGGTGCTATAAATAGAGTCTTTACTTGCAAAAAGAATAAAGCAGAATATTCCATACGAGCATATCTATAGTGCACTTTATACAGACGGGAATCACAGCGTCTCTCTGTGACCGGGACTTTACTGAGGCTTCAGCCAATTGTTGTCAGACTTCATTCCAATTACACAGAAATCCTGTTATAATAAAGTAAACCTCTGATGTCTCTCACCAGTCTGTCATGCATGTCTTTATTACAACCCCACACGTGCATTGGTTTTATCTCCTTCAAAATACACGTAAAGGTCATCATTTTAAACTTAACCATGATGAAGGTGCTGCAGCTTAACCGTCAGGTTCTGTCTCATCAAGCCCCTGACATTCTTTAAGTGCCCTTAAGCGAACGACTGAAGCGAGCGCTCTCTTCTCAGCTGGATGGGGAATTAAAAGACCCCGAAAAATATCTTTAAGCCTCAATGACCACATTCACACGAACGTTGACACGCACATGTGGAGGCATGACTTACGAGGGTCTGGGAGTGATCTACACTTGAGAGTAATGAGAGAGAGAGACAGAAAATATAAGCTCTCTATCATCAGTGTCGTTCCTCCTGCTGCTGCTGGCCCGAGAGAGGAGGCGAGCTCTGGTTTGGTCTGGAAACAGGATGTGGGCAGAGGGACTGGGCATCTGCCACATGCCTCTGGAGATCATTGCATAGGTTATGAATGTGTGTGTGTCTGTGTGTGTACAAGTGTCCTATGAAATCCCTGTGTGTCTGCGTACTTGTCTTTTGTCAGTGTGAGCGTGTGTGTACTTGCAAATGTTTGGTTCATGCCCCCTGTTTTTCATGCACAGACGCATCGTGTGTGTGTGTGTGTGTGTGTGTGTGTGTGTGTGTGTGTGTGTGTGTGTGTTCTTGCCCCCCCTCCCCCCTTCATTTCTTGCGTAGGCTTCTTTTCCCAGCACCATGCATGGCATCTCTGCTGGCACTGTCTTCAGCCCACCCTGGAAAAAGTCACAGTCTGTCTGCCTCCGTCTTTCCGCTTTTTCCCCGACGGTCAGGACAGGAGCAACATGCTGCAGGAATATTTACCCCTCACAAGAAAAAACTGACTCTGGCACGTGTCATATTTACACGCAATCAAAGGAAAGGACAACAACATGGTCTCTGTCGAAAGGCATTACATTCTGCATGAACTGCCCCCCAGTAAGTGAGTACTTTCTCCCCCTTATGAAAAGGAGATTTGACATGACTAAATACTTGGACCTTCCCCAAAACACATAAAACCTCTCTGCAGATCCCTCCTCCGGTAGAAATATGATGCATATTAACACAAGTCACGATGGAAACTGCACAATGGGCCTAATGTCCTCCTCATATACAGTTATGCTGGTTTATGGGACATTTTAAAGTCCTTCCTACAAACAAGCGCCCATCATTCAAACTGTATGTGACACTGTGTATGTGCAGTAACAGAGTAAAGTGTTACAAACAGAACCTAACCCATCAGCCTCTCCTGGCTCTGTCTGCAGGAAACTCTGTTAAAACTAACAAATAAGTCCAGAGGGAAACTCTGAGGAGCATCAGCCCCGTCACGGCCTGAACGATTGATGTGTAACATGTCTGATATGTGTAATGTAAAGCCCGTTGAGCTCCTGGAAAAGCACTAAAAATAAATGCAATTTATTATGATTATTATCTGATTCATGCTGTGGTCTGATTTGTTATCCCTACTGTAACTGCTGATTCATTCCCTGCAGTTTCAAGAGTAGGCAGTAGTGTCTTCACTCTATTTTGATCGTGATTTGAGTTTGAAATATGTACCTTTCCCCGCTGTGGGATTTCTGATTCTGATTTCTGATATCCCTCGCTGAGATTCCTGCCTTGCCATCGATGCATCAGAGATGAATGGATGTATATTTGTGGCTTCCTTTTACCCTCCAGCAGGAGCATGATGAGGCGCTCCAGGAAGAGGAAGAGCTTTAAAGCCTCAGCGCCAGCAGCAGGACAAGAGAGGAGGCCAGCTTCCAGAATTCCAACTTTTTTTCAGATTTCTTTTTCAGAATTCTCACTTTTTTTTTAGGAAGTCAAAAAAATGTTTTATGTTTAATATTTTTTTCAGAAGTCTTACATTTCTGTAAAACTAACCTCACTTTAAAACGTGTGTTATGGGATGGAGGGATTTCAGTGTTTGAATCTTTCACTGCAACTGAAGGTCAATATTTGTTAAATTTCCTGATCAGCGCTTGGAGATTTTTTGGGACATTTTAGATTCAGTAGTCTAAGGGGGAGTTACTTTAAGCTTACTTTACTTTTTTTTTGACAACTAGTGCAGCCCCACTGTTGCAAGGCTGGAGCAAAGTTTGCTTTTCCATGTTCTATTGGGAAAAATGGTTTAACTTGCACTAGTTATATCCTCCGAAATACACCCAGCAACTGTGAACAGACAGACTGAGATTAAATATATGCATACTATTTACTTGCAGGCTATTCCTCAGAACAGTTTTACCAAATGATACTTCCAGTTCCCATCGAACCCAAGTCATTTCTTCGGTCCTGACTGAATGCATCAGTAGCCTCCTCTGCTCTCAGCTCAGAAGCGTAAAGACAGCAGCGTGGATATAAGAGACAGTGAGGTGTGATCTGTGGAGTTGATGGATGGCTCGGATATCTCTGAGTTATGAGACGGACAGATGGCTTGCAGGGGCTGCCGTCCTCAAACTGCCTCAGATATCACGCAGCCTCAGAGAGAACACAAGAGGCTCATTAATGTACACTGCATCTGAAATCCAGTCTGATCTCTGCCCTCTAATCATTCAGATTTACAGCAGGAAGCCATGCCTCCGAGGAACATCATTAGGACGTCCGGCTGAGTGCGGTGTTTCTAACTTCAATTATTCAGCCGTGCATCAATCAGCGGGTAAGTGTAAGTCGGAATGCTGTTGTTTTTATTATTTTCAGGCCACTTTATGCTTCTCTATCATTCAGAGAGAGATGTGCTTTTAACTCAACTGATTTATTATGCAGTTCAGTTGTTACTTTAAAATATAAGAAACACGTTTTTTTAACCATAAAAAACTTTAAAAGATTGTTTTCACTTCAAATAAACTATCCAAAAGTTTGTACAAGAACAAATTAGTCGATTAATTAACTCGTCGATTGAGAAAAGAATAATTGGCATCCATAAAAATGCAAGTAATCCTATTTATTTGGAATAATTTCATGTTTTTTGTGGTTTTTTTAGATATATTTTAGATTTGTTTTGTATTTTGTAATTTAACTTTATTACTTTTCATTTAAATGTTGCTAAAATATCTTACTAAAATCAAAATAACATTTCCAATGCAGGTCAATAACTTGTAACAGTCATTTTCTCCATGCTTTAATGTTCAGAAAGCTCTTTATGTTTCTCATACTGCCTGTTCTGCAGCATCTCTTTTCACCCTCTGTCTGAAACCAGAGCCCAGTCTGCTCTGATTGGTCAGCTGGATTAGCTGGAGATGTCCCGCCCCTTAGCCTATCACATTCTATGTGGTGCAGCATCAAGTGTTACATAGTGATGTCATTATGGAGGCGTTTCAGGCAGTGTGTGGGAAAATGAATGACATTGTTTTCTACTTTTTAACAATATGGAATTATTTCACCCAGACTGTTTTTTTGGCCCAACGATCTCAGCAACTTTTTCATGACACCTCAGCCCAATAAGGAGCTGTTTTTTGGGATATTTTCTGTCTCAGTGTTTTGGGAATAAAACTCGTGACTGTCTCCCTCTCTCCGCCGGGCCTCCTGTCACTCTCCGGTGTCGGACTCAAAGGCCAGAGCTGCTGCAGTGCGTCTGCTGATGAAACTCTGTCACCACACGGCTGGCTCTGTTGACAGAGTTATTTACTGAACTGAACATATTGAAGCCTGGAGAGAGACAACAGTGGACAGTCACCTCTAAACATGTCTTTTTTTATATATATATTTCTGGGATGCAAAATGCTTTATATCAAGAGAAGTTGCATGTGTATTATTAAAGCTTTCTAAAAGTAAAACCATACAGATTGAACTGTCGACTGATCTGCTTTGACATATCAAATGGTTAGCATGTTCGGCTAACTTATGTAGGCATTGATAAAACTCTCTTGTTCGGGGTCATCCCTACCCAGGGAAATCTAGATTAAACAGTTGATCTAAGGAAAGACATCACTGAGAACATAACAGGGAAATATCTCATATTTCTGACGTATTTAGAGGAGATATTGCTGGGTAAATTGTTCCTGTGTTTCCCCGCAGTGTGGAGGATGATCCTGGATGCTACAGTAAGTGTGGCCGCTCCTTTCCGCATCGGATTAAGCTTTATACTTCAGGAACCCCGATCAACGTTACAGATTTTGCCATATTTATGATAGCAGGGCTGCAGAAAGTAAACTCAGCTACAAGTTTCCACTGCCTATAATAGCGGTGCTCTACAGTGCAATAGAAGACAATTCTACAATTCTGTTTCTTTAATCTATTGGGAGCATGCAAGACATGACAAACCCTTGTCTGCTTCTGTGTTGAACTGGGAACCCAATACCTAAAAATATCCTGGGTAAAAGTGTTGCAAAAGTATAAGGGTGGTGAGTGAAATACACCTCATTTGTGAATACATTTGGGAAGCGAAGTGTCCTGAAATCTGAAGACACTGAGACTTGTTTGAACGTGCTGAAAGCTCAAATTCCCGCCATGATACATTGTGATAAAATCCCTCTTAGCATGTTGTTATGCTCATAAACTAAATGTGTTTTCTTCCCTTTGTTGTTGTATTGATTGCACATACAGATCTCCTGCAGTGGCACCATGGGTTATTTAATATCAGGGAGACAAACACAATCAATGCCTCCCTCAGGAACAGGATCCTGCACCTGGACTCCTTCAGATGAGAGAGTGAAACAGTGAACCTGAAGGAAACCACACATGCCTTATTGTTTCAGGAACAACCAAACAAACAAACAACAGCATGAAGAGATAGATGCCTGTAAAGCCTCTGCTACTACAATAACGTAGAGTTTAGTACTTATTTAATATGAGAGGGCCAAGTAGAAGTACTCAGGTCTTGTTCTTGAGTAAAGTAGAAGTACTCAGATCTTGTTCTTGAGTAAAGTAGAAGTACTCAGATCTTGTTCTTGAGTAAAGTAGAAGTACTCAGATCTTGTTCTTGAGTAAAGTAGAAGTACTCAGATCTTGTTCTTGAGTAAAAGTAGAAGTACTCAGGTCTTGTTCTTGAGTAAAGTAGAAGTACTCAGGTCTTGTTCTTGAGTAAAGTAGAAGTACAGGTGCAGCTAGTTTGAATGGCTTTGTATACTGCAGGGTAGCTGCTGGATTTACTGCAGGTGAACTACAGTCTGATTTAAGGAGATTATATTTACCATCATTAATCCTAATCTGCCTAGCAACTAAATCAATGTAGTGGAGTAAAAGTACTCTATTTACCTCTCAATTGTAAGGGAGTAGAAGTACAAGTACCTCAAAATTGTACTTAGTAAGTAAATGTACTTAGTTACTTTACACCTCATGTATGGCCATTTTGAATGTTTGTTCCTGTGATAAAATACAAAGTAAGTTTGATTAAAAGTGAGACAGTGTCCCTTTAAGGAGGGAGAAAAAGCTGCAAAGAAAGAAAGAAGGAGAGGAGGAGGTGTGACATGTCAAACTGATAGACACTTGGGAGGGAGAGATAAGGAGAAAGGGAGAAAAAGGCAGAGAGACAACATTGCATTAGGCACTTAGAGCCATTCCTCGCTGGCTAAAGGGTAATGCAATTTTCACAATAAGAGCGTCTCAGCGGAGGCTGTAAAAAAAACTGGAGAGGGGAGTGAAAGAGGAGAGGCAAGGAGGGAGGAGGGAGGGAGGAAGGGAAGAACTGCCTCCAGACTCTCATATGGACAGTGGATCTCTGGGGGAAACTGGTAGAAAGTCTCTCTCTGTCTCTCTCCGGTAGCATTCATACAGCAGCTTCCAGTCTGCAGCCGGCTCGGTGTGTTAACTCCGCATCTGACCTCCATGGGAACAGCCTCCCCTCCGCCCCTCTCCTCCCGCCAGGCTGTGGGAAACAAGGGGGGACAGATCCTGATTTTTTACCCCACTTTCAGGCGGAGCAGGACTTGGACTTCTGAAGGATTTCTTGGATCTGAGATGTGAAATAGTTAGTTTGTTGGTAAATCAGAGGAAACGTTGACTTGAATTAAAGGTATTAAGTCAACAGATTGTATTAGGTCAGTAGAAAGGGAGAATATTCAGTTGAACCTATTTGTTTTTCTTTCAACTAACCTAATACAGTTAAGTGAAATCTGTGGACACATTTAATTAAAGTCAACGTTTCAGTTTTCCAGGGTAGGGTCACCTCTCTGCATATCCTCATCTGAACCCTTGAGGTGATTCACCAAATCGGACCTGTGGGCACGGTGAGTAGCAACACACACACATCTCTGTTTCTCCTCACACACGTCTACCTCTTTCCCTGCTAAACACCTGAGGCAGTATTCCATTTCAAGGTACAGCATTTCATTTAACACTTATATATTTCACTTCCCTTCCCTTGCACGTTATTCTTGGAGAGTGTTCTTGCACGACTTATTTCTGTTTCTTCGTGCACAGTTTGTATTTTTGCTTTATTGTTATATATTTATGTTGCGTCGTTAGAGGAGCATGGGACTTCATATTTCCATTGCGTATCTACACTGTGGCTGTGCAACTGACAATAAAGCCTTTGCATCTTTCACTCTCCCTATGTGCTTTCCATTTCATAATTTGCCTAAGTTCTGCTGAGTCTCCACTCATCCTTTTGGCAGCTGACTTTACACAAGACAACAGATAAGATCAAAGCCTGCCTCAGATATTCCAGGGTTTGTGCAGTTTGTCAGAGTTGAGCTTTGATCTTTTTTCCGATGGCTCATGGGAAGACAAGTGCATCTGTTTGTATGACAAACAAGAAGTTACGGACTGCGTCGGCACACCCAAAATGTTTCACACGGGTGCTTTAATCTGGTGTTTATGAGGGTCTGAAAAGAGATCAATCTTTATTTAGTCAAGGCGAATTAAAAGCGTGACTAAGCTGGAATCAGTGGAAGAAAACCAGATACAGTACCATTCCTCACACACACATTCAGGCTTCTCTTCTGAAAGTCAATGCTAGAAGTGCACACACACACACACACACACACACACACACACACACACACACACACACACACACACACACACACACACACACACACACACACACACACACACACACACACACACACACACACACACACACACACGACACACCTGCATGACTGCTAGGCTGCAGCACCAGCACTTTTTTTCTCAGCAAACCCATGACTGTGGGGGGTTTTTGTACCACGACATAATCTCACCAGAGGTTTGATTTGATAAACTCACCCCTAAAGTCAAGTGCAAGAGAACACTTCTGGATAAATAGCTGAAATATTTGAGCGGGATCCAGGTCTTTATCTGGGTCTGATAATCCAGAGAGTTCCCACGTTTAAAAGACATGTTACGGGAAGGAAAGGCATGTGTTTTATTCTTTTTGAGACAGTGTCTTCATCAAATACAGCAATCTAAATAAAGAAATGTCACTGATATGGTGGAATATAAAGGATTACCACAAATAGCTATGACTCATAATGCTAAGCAGACAAATAACCCACAACTCTGCCCAATATGCTTTCTGTTTTCACTTTCATGCATATTTTCTTTGATTTTCGTGCTTGCACGTAATGCTTCTCCACGGTAGAGTCTTACTCATTAACCCCCAGCCCATAATAAATCGTAAGCAACCTCTTACAGCGAGCGGATTCTGGACACAAAAAAAGCAAAAGCTGCTGCAGAGAGTAATATAATTGATCAAGTTAATGACCCTGGTAATATAAAGCTAAGTGCACACGGTGAATATTGCTAATTAATTATGCATCAGAGGGGAAAATACATCTCTAATGGGGATATGTCTGAAGTATGAAAAAGGCAAACAAGTGAGCCGTAAATTCCTGATAAATAGACGCTTAGTTTCTGTTTTGCAGGAGTCTTTTGCCCTTTATCATTAACTCTAAACTTCTAAGAGTTTAAATATTGCACGCTCGCTGCCTGTGATAGATGTTGTGTGGGCGTTGTCTCGAGAAGAATGAACAGATGTTTGTTATTACGGTTCGGCTGCTGATTCAGTCACAATTACTTTGTAGCTATACCTGAGAAAAGCTGCATCTAGTCAGTAGGTATGCATTGGGAGGGGTCAATCAAACCCTGGTCTCTTGGTAGGTAAAAGTGTCAGCTAAATGTTGTGTTGATATTTGGTTGCCTTAAAAAAAAAAAAACACCAGACTCTGAAACAGGAGTTCTTGTCCTGTGTGAAAGTGTAACTGATTTATTTCCCACGCCACTTCCGTAGTTTTTCAATTTCTATTAAATTATAGTATGTAAAGTCTCTCCTGGGACATGTCTCCATGCTTTAATGTTCAAAAAGCTCTTTATGTTTCTCATACTGCCTGTGCTGCAGCTCTTCGGTTTCACCCTCTGTCTGAAACCAGAGCCCAGTCTGCTCTGATTGGTTAGCTGGTTAGGGAAAACCAAAAACAATATGGCCTTAAATGATACGTTGATTTAATCTATCCAATGTCTGCGTCTATTTTCCTGCACCTGTGTGACTCCACAGTAGTTTCCCGTGTGTGTCTTGTTGTGTGTGTGTGTGTGTGTGTGTGTGTGTGTGTGTGTGTGTGTGTGTGTGTGTGTGTGTGTGTGTGTGTGTGTGTGTGTGTGTGTGTGTGTGTTTGTGTGTGTGCAGCCACACGGCCCTTTCCGTCCCTCTCTCATGGTTTCCCTGACCTTAGTGTGTTCGCTGGCTCCCCTCAGATCAGCTGCAGAGGGTTTAAGTGTTCAGGACAGCACGGTTTCCCTCAGCTCTTTCAGCCGGTCATGCGTCCACCGCAGAGAATTTCAGTCTGAGCCGAGGCAATTACCGCTCACATCCAGAGCCATCGGAGCCAGGGACCAAATGAAGGAGCCTTTGATAGGCCCCCGACCAATGCATATTTACTTTTTACGACCAACCAAGTAGTAAACAGCTTGCCTTGTTGGCGCTGGAGCGAGATTTTAAATAACGGCCTGTTCACGCACTAACTCATAAACACATGCATAAAAAGCAGGGGTGGAAAGTACGGCACCAAAGGATGAATTTAAGGTACTTTCCTTTTCTTTCTTTGTTACTCAACACTAACTTGGCTTCATTATAGTCAGATTTTTACACAAAAATATGAAGAAAACAAAATCGTTACAGACGCTTCTTTTGACGATTCATCACGAAAACAACCACAACTAAGGGACAGTGCCAGCTGCCAGTCACTGATTTCATAATCAGGTTTGCCGAGCTACGCCTGGCTGTTTTGTTTTTTAGTTTACTGTTACTGCAGACACAGCAGGAGCAGGATCCTCCAATTGAAGCCATATGTGGTGGAAAAACAGGCCTGGGTTTGTGGGGAGATTGCATGCTTGGCGTGGGAGGGAGGTTGCCGGTCACAGAGGTCGCGATCCGATCACGCCAACTCCTCCTGGCCTCCGAACACGCCATGCTGACGGATGCATCTCAGATAGTCAGAGAGGAATCCCTCCCAAACCGCCTTCCCTCCCTCCGAACCCTTATCTGAATTGATGAATCACTAGATTTTGTCTCAGCTTTTTCGACTATTTTTAGATATAGTCTGGAACTGAGCTTTTACCTATTCTGGTTCCCTTTTCTGGAACTCAAGGGTTTTCTGAATGTGTTTTTGGTTGTAGCCTGAAACAAGATCTGTGGTTAACATAAGCTGAAGAGATGTTATGTTTTGTACTATGACAAAAAAACATCAGTAAATACCCCATTAATAACAAAATTAGTGTCTAAATGAGACGACAAAACGTCATCACATTAGCCTCCTTTAGCTTAGCAGTGGTGAGGTGAAGTCATGTGACCGTACTGTAGTTCCTTTATAGCCCAACATTAGCCTCCTTTAGCTTAGCAGTGGTGAGGTGAAGTCATGTGACCGTGCTGTAGTTCCTTTATAGCCCAACATTAGCCTCCTTTAGCTTAGCGGTGGTGAGGTGAAGTCATGTGACCGTGCTGTAGTTCCTTTATAGCCCAACATTAGCCTCCTTTAGCTTAGCGGTGGTGAGGTGAAGTCATGTGACCATGCTGTAGTTCCTTTATAGCCCAACATTAGCCACCTTTAGCTTAGCGGTGGTGACGTGAAGTCATGTGACCGTGCTGTAGTTCCTTTATAGCCCAACATTAGCCTCCTTTAGCTTAGCGGTGGTGAGGTGAAGTCATGTGACCGTGCTGTAGTTCCTTTATAGCCCAACATTAGCCACCTTTAGCTTAGCGGTGGTGACGTGAAGTCATGTGACCGTGCTGTAGTTCCTTTATAGCCCAACGTTAGCCACCTTTAGCTTAGCGGTGGTGACGTGAAGTCATGTGACCGTGCTGTAGTTCCTTTATAGCCCAACATTAGCTTTTTACATGTGGATATTGCATTTACTCATCCTAATAGTGGTGAGGCTATGTGGAAATCATCCTGTTGAACTAGATTTAGCATACACATTGGTTACACATATATTATTTTCTGCAATATTCTTAAACCCCATGGAAACGTCCCACTGCTTTTTGTCAAGGGAGCGCTGCTAACTTCTGGGTTGGCCTACAAAATGTCTAACTCTACTCTATGCAGATTATAAATATGATGTGATGAAAGGATTCTTAGGAAGCTGTTGTTTCTGAAGGTGCAGGAAAGCTGTTCAGGGTGTGCCTCTGAAAATAAGTGGTTTCTTGGGTTGAGTCTGGTATGAGATTGCATTAGCTGGACTAATAGCAGCACTGATAGATCCCTGTGTCCTCAGCTGAACCAGACAGTTGTTTTGTCTGTGTTCATTTCCCCCACGTCACTCTCACACTAACAGTATCATCTTTCATAGTTTTACCATATTTCGTGCGTCACTTCTCCTGACTGCACCTCCTTCCTTCTAGTCTTAATGTTATCAGCGTGGCTATTAGCTAATAGCTCAGATAGCAGCTACTATCAGATTCGGAGATCGCCTATGGCAGGCTTTAATGCAGCGCTGCCATTTCCCCTCATGCATTATAATGGATCATGTTCCTGTCAGCGCTGAGGCCAAGATCATTTTTCATTCCTCCATTCTTCCTATAAGAGGTGAGTCAGTGCCTCTCTAAAAAGATAACATTTATTCATTATTTGATTTATACTTTTTGACATAAAACCCCCCAAATCAGTTTAGTCTCGTATGTCTTATTCGGTTTCATTTCTAAGAAAAGGTTGGTAATGATTGATTTTGCATGGAATTACATCCCCTCGCCCGAAATTGCATTAACGCAATGCAAAGTGGATTATTGTTAATGGGACATGAGGAAAAGCTCCTGCTTGATGTCTGCCTCGCTCATCAGTCACATGCAGGGCGGGTTTATCCGGACTGAGTGATCTAATGAGCTTAATAATGAAGCTCAGACCCAACAAGCTCTGGTAATGACTTTTCAATGCTCAGGGGGTCTTTAGTTACTACAGAGGTGTGATTGGTTGAGACAGGGGCCTCATGTTTTATCTGTCTGATCAATTTGAACTCTGCTAAATGAGGAAACTCAGCCTCTGACTGAACTCTCCACAAACTCTGGTGTTTTATGTTATTTCTCTCTCCGTTTTCCTGCACATTTCTCAAGAAGATTCAAAGAGTTTTTGCTCAAGTTGAACCACTTCTCTTTCCACTAACTCTACATGAACTTTACTTTGCATTCTGTCCCAACCAAAGATGATTTATAAGACATAGTTACGGCACCACTGAGTCTTTCTCCACACCCAGAGGCAACTCAAGGAACTGGTAGTCTGGTCATTTTTATGATGAATCGTTTGAAGCATGGAGCTTTAATGACTGTTAAACTTCCATAAAGCAAGACTAGTGACATACAAATCTGTGACGTCCTCACAATGATAAGTTAATGGACGTGAACTTGAGCTCGGGGCCAGCCTTAATGTGCATATTTAACCCAGGATACAGGACAACGTTTTTTGCTATGAATGCTAGGTTAGCAATTCTCATAAGTTGAATAAGTAGCTCAACAAATAGTTTTCCTGGCTAGTTTATTAGTTTCTAGTCTTATTCAATACAGTTCAGTAAACTCCAATTAAGGAAAAGTGACAATAGTGCAGGCCTTACTTATATAGGGTGTGGCTACCTTGTCCTTTACGCTGGTTTGGGTGTTTTTCCTTTTACAACTTTGACCTTTTCTACGTTTAAGTTTTCACTTTACCCAAAAAATAGTTTTTTAAGCATTGCTTGTACTCAGCTTCACTCACTCATATAACTTCTGGTCAGAAAACAACAAGATGGAGACATCCAACACGCCAATGCTTAGTGCAAAAACAAATGGTTTCTAATTTATAGTTCAGATGCTGATTTGTTTGAAGCCTACACAATCCTTTCAGACAAGTAACATTTGAAAAAAAACGAACAGTCTGGAAGACAAATGTGTTTATACCTTTTTCTGAAAGGCCAAACCCGGATTGAGGGTTAAAAGCTTGACGTAATAGAGGTAGGAGATGCAATATTTTCAAAATATGGGGATACGGGTGCAGGATGTATAGTGTTGCAGAGATTTGTACACACTGAAAGTGACAGGAACTCTCGTCTAAGCGATAGTGAGGTGGGCATAAATGTCAGTTTTTAGAGTAAGTAACAGAAACTATTAAAGGTGCTTTCAGACGCAGGTGTTCAAACAGCATACTAACCCCTATAGAGTCGAGTCACAATCTTTACAGACTGGAATCCATAAAGCAAGGCTCCTCTAATGCAATTCGACGTGTTCTGTCTCTCCAAATCATGCACACATTCTCACAGACTTACACTTCTCTTGTTTCTGCTCCTCGACACTTTGCCTGTGTTTTGTAAGAGCAGGGTGACAAATCCAAGTGGCATGGACATGTGAGATGCAGGGTGACGTCAGTGCTGGGTTCAGATGTGAACCTCACGCCACCCCATGCAGAATATCTCAACATCTCCTGGGTAAACACGGACAACTGCCAGGAGAATTACACGAGAAAACCAACAAATGGTGCGACTTTGTCACCTGTACTAGAAAATAGAGGGAGGGAAGGGCAACACAAAGACGGTGAGGGGATATTTATGGATCTTTATGAGTATATTAATTGTAAATATAGTGTTGTAGGTCACAGAATATCACCTAGTTTGATCTGCTCTCTCTTTCTGCCGTTTGACCGTCGAGCAGTTCCTCCCGGCTGTGTGAATGAGGTCACTCGGTTCGGCTGAGTTTCCAAACGTTGCTCTCTCTAAATGTGGTGACCTGTTCACACCTTCAGCCTCCTGTTAAAATAATAACTTACATCAGGCTGTAAATGAGTGACATTAGTAGCATGACATACTGTTGTGTTAGAGGCCAATTGAGTTGCTATGGAGTCATGGAAAGCTTGTAAAACTGAAGTGTTGCAGAGAATATCATCTTGTCCTGATACAATTTAATTCCTCCTGCAGTGGATCATTTATCTACAGTAACTTGGTGCAACTTTTTCCAAATATATATATATAACCATATGAAATCATAGGGATTTGGACTGTTGGTTGTGTTGAAAAAAATACCAAAAGTCTGGAGGAGTTTTGTCTCCTAACTAGATTTCTAAATGTAATACAATACCTTGAAGAATGTTGATATCTGATCTATTGAAATGCTATATATACATTTTCCCCTCTGGTATATTTTGGATAGCAAGGGGAAACAACATTTAAAAAAGAAAGTAAGATAAAGAGAGACAGGAAAGCACAGCTGGTATTGTTAAACATTTCAAATATTCATTTTTGATATTTATCAGAACATGGTTTTTGGTTGGATACACAAACGTAGCGCACGTACACACAGTCCAATGAACTCTGATATGCAGTTTAAAAAGCCTTTAATCAGGTGAAATTGCAATGGCCATTTATTTGTGATGTCTCTCTGCGTTTTTACAGGCAGAACTAACATATCTAATTGTATTTATACAGCTTCATATCACAAATAATACGTATGTTACACAGGGTTTCACACAGCATACAACACCCTCTGTCCTTAGAGCCGTGCAAGAACAAAGAAAAACTCCCTCTAAATTAATCTGGAAGAAATGTGAGAAACCTCAGGAAGAGAAACAGAAATCGATCCTTCTCCCAGGATGGACAAACATGCAATAGATGTTGTGTGTGAAGATTAACAAAGGTAATACATGCACGTTATAGACAATCCAAATGACCAGAAGTGATCATGAGAATGTCTGAAGGAAAAAGATGAACCCAGGGCGTAAAAACAAGGTTCAGGTGATGCCAAAAATTGGCGTCAGGTAAAACCACCGCAATTATAATGTACCGTTGTAATCATTACCACATCCAACCTCTGTATGCCACCCCATAATTCACGCTGGTTGCCAAAAACATGTCACTTCCTGACACTGTTCCGTTCAAACCGATAATCATTTTGTCAAAACTCAATCACTTCCCGTATCAACTTTTCACACCTTGCAAACAAACACTCTCTCTCACACACACACACACACACACACACACACACACACACACACACACACACACACACACACACACACACACACACACATGGCAGAGGGCACGGCCGCTCCCTTTGATTCTCTTTGCTTGAGCTAAAATAAAAACAGAATATTTGTATACTTGGAAAAATAAGACGTGGCTTTCAGATATCTTTGGACAGGGCAAGTCATTTTCATTGCTTCCAGTCTTTGTGTCAAGCTAAGAGAATAAAGCACAAAGCAAAGTAAACAAGAGATTCTTTAAATACCAATTGTGAGAGTTTTTCCACGGCGTAAGGAAGCAATGTTTTCAGCTTGGTTAGTTTGTCAACAGCATTACATTTAAACTTGGTGAATGAGTGAAACCCACACACACACACACACACACACACACACACACACACACACACGCACACACACACACACACACACACACACACACACACACACACACACACACACACACACACACACACACACACACACACACACACGCACACGCACGCACACACGCACACACGCACACGATCCTTCATTCCCCATTCCCAACGACTGCTCAGTGAAGCACAACTTGACGTTCCACATCTCACGACCTAGACAAAGATATTTATTCATGATTCCTGCGCAGGGAGTGGTGCGCTGCTAACGCTGGTTGACAGGACAGACATATCTCCGTGTCTGGAAAGACTTTGCTCGCTGCACAACATGTACTGCGGCTCCGCTCATAAACACCAGGCTGGTGGAGGACATCCAGTTCTTTTGTGAAATAATGCACACATGCCATTGAGCTACTGTCAGCAGACATTGTTCTGTTTATGATGAACCTGCATGTGCAGACAAGAGCCACTTCTAAAGACCGGTCTGGAGAAATGTCTTTGTAATTATCCAGATTTTAAAATGCACTGATGATAGGTCTTCTAATGGGGGATGAGCACGCTTATAGATAGAGGTTTGTCTTGTAATCCCTTTACTGGAACTGGCATACGTTGGCATTGTAATCTCTTAATCAGTGGTGTGTACTCTATAATAAAAGCATAATTAAAGCACACAACTAGAATGGCATTTGGAGAGCGCAGACATGCTCAGATGGAATCAGATGAGATGGAAAGGGTTTTTTTCTGACTTTGCTGTGTTCATGACGTTTGAGTCATAATGGCAACCACACGGGGGGTACAAAATATTAGGTTGTCTTCTGTATAGCTGCTTCAAACAAGATTTGAGTGTGTGTTAATGTGCATTATCAATGTTGGGTATACATGTACTGTAAGTGACATTTTTTTTACTTTCCGTTGTTAGGATTGGCCCAAAGTTCAACAGATGTTTCCTCGGCCCGTGATGCAACTTTTCACCAACTTTTATGAAAATTGGGCAAGTAGTTTTTGCATAATCCTGCAAACAGACACAGACCAAGCCAAAGCCAAATATCCTTAACAGAGGTAATGACAAATGGCAAATTACACTTTGCTTTGAGGTCACAGGTTATAAAATTGATACGGCCATAATGACTGTTGAATCTACAGGAAGACTTAACCCTGTAGCCACCTAGCGTAGCATAAAAACAGATTTTTGAAGTTGTACAATTCCTTGTGTTTATTTCTCAGTTCTGAGCAGCTCTTAGTAAACCAGATGAGACATGCTTTAAGAAATACAAACGGTTATAAGAAGCAGGAAAACAACTGGACTAAATGTTAATTCCCTACACACAAAGAAACTCCACATATGGTTCACTAAATCATTATGACTCAGGTGAGAAGACAAGCTGATGATTAAGGGAGCGATGAAGGAGAGGCTGTTGAGACGAACCTCCTCCTCCTCCTCACTGCTCGACTACAGTCCTGTCATTATTCCTTCCCCGGCATGGTGGGCCTGGAATTTTCCCTGCAGAACAGAATAAACAACAACAATGGAAGATAATAACACACACAGACGTTCCCATTTTTCAACCAGGCAGTGTTTCCTTGTGCACCGATCCAACGGGAAGACAAATCAAACACACCTCTCTGACCTAACGCTAATGTGAAGCAGACTAAACATGAAGACCTTTTTAAGGAAACACTGGAAACACTCATTACGATCAGTTGTTCTCATGCTATACGTCTTTTTGACTTCAAATAAAAACAGAATATTTGTATGATCTTGATTGCAAAGGAGTTCCAAAAGAAAAGACATTGAGTGGTTTGCAGATACCTCTGGAAAGAGACAGTCATTTTCACGGGTTCCAGTGTTTGTGGCTAAGCTAACTGAATAAAGCCTATTAGTACACTCAGCATCGCAGGGTTTTCAGCTTGGTTTTGTTTTTCAGCAGAATTACAAAAAAAAAACGGGCCCAATTTCCAGTAAACTTCATGGAGAGGTGCAGCATGGGTCAGCAAATAATGCATTTGATTTTGAAACAGATCCAGATTAAGGACAAGATACATAAATGATGTTACGTTGGCCATTTATTCTGCAATAATGCGGTGTAGAAATGATGGTGTCATAACGACATTTGACAAAACACAATGACATTGCAAAAAACATTTCAAAAATTACGGAAAGTATATTTCTTTAGGTAGAACCCGTTTTGTTTGTGATTAGACAGAGATAACCGGAGAAACACTGCTGTGATTGGTTGGTCGTCTTCCCTGTTTGGTACTACTCAGCTGTGTCTGCACACATTTTAAACTCAGTTTATAGAGATATGGTACCACTTTACAATAACACTACCCTTATAAGGGTTTAGTTTGTAATTCATTTATTAATCAGGTTGTGAACACTTTATAAATCATCAATCAGCTTTTATCAGACGAGAGATAAACAGGCCACTGTGACCGGTGGCTTGCCAAATAGTGAGCCCACATTTATCTGTTCTGCTAAGCCTTAAAGCTATTAGCTACTTAGCTCAAGAGATGCCAAGAAACATGAAGATTGATGGGGGGAGAACCAACTCAGTGAACAACAGATACCAAGGATGCTGGCTGATGAAGAAGAGGAAGGAAGCTAGGTAGCCAATATAAGGCTTAGTCACCTTGCCAAATAGGGAGCCTGTGTTGATGTATGAAAACCATGTTAGAACTGGTTTATAACTGGTTCTTAATGGTTAATAAAGTGTTTACAAACTCATTATAAACCCTTTATGAATCCTTTATAGGGGTATCTTATTGTAAAGTGGTACCGGAAATATTTGAACAAAGGATATGCATATGGAGTTGTCCTCGACATGCTGTCAACCCAACACGACATCGACCTGTCACTTAGAACCGTGAAGGCGTAGGTTATTAAGACCCACTAGATCAGATACTTTAACAGCCTGCGAGCAATACTAGCATTTGTCATATAGTGCACAAATTACCAAACTCTTCAACCACACTTTCAGGGTCCGTTCTTTCCGGCTCAGCGCGGTCAAACAACCAATCAGAGCAGTGTTTCTCCGACTAGCTCTGTCCAATCACAAACAAGAAGTGTTCTCCCTAAAGGAAAACCCTTTCCGTAATTTTTGAAATGTTGTGGTGTTTTTTGAAATGTCGTTTTGACTTGCCCTTCAAGTGCAAAAAACCCCCCACGTTCCTCACTTCGAAAATTCACTTTTTTCAGAAGGAAGTTGTAAGAGTTTCCACCCAGCAGGCTACGTCCAGCCACCTACAATGGGACAACAAATCAGACACACCTCCCTGGCCTGAGACTAATGTGAAACAGAGACTGAATCTTTTCATAGTTTGCTTTCTTGTACAGGACACAGATCTCCTTTTTGGTAGCACGTTCTCCTCGGCTGGTATTCAATAGCAGGAGTATTGAAATCCACGTGCACCACCAGACAGATTTGCCCTTGCCATTTCAAACAAGCGGGTGTTTACTTTTTTGCCCCTGATTTGCTTTAAACAAATGCACCAGGTAGCTGGCTCTGCTTGTTCCAGCCAGAATCCACATCTGCTACATCCTGCTGACCTGTGCACAGTGCAGTCTGCAGAGACTTCCCACACATTTAAACGTCTTTTTTTAGATCAGAATCAGGATCAGACGTCCTTTATTAGTCCCACAGGGGGGGAAATGTACCCTGTTAAAGCATAAGTGGTACAGCAGGTAAAAAAGGCAAGCGATAATAAAGATAAGATGCAAATAACGACAAATAAGGACAAAACCATGGCTAAAAAATGAGTCGCAGCAATTAAAAAAGTCACATAATATTAAAGTATTGAGACCTTATAAAAATGACATGTTGGGGTATTGCACAATTTAAAAGAAGAGTGTGTATTGCACATTGCAGGTTTATTGCCCAAGATTTCAACAGTCTGTATCGTGTGGGGGTCTACCAGAGGCCTTTATCCCAGGGTTACACGGTTTAAAGTGCATCACGGATAATCTTCACATGAGTTCTAGTTTTTTTTTACCTCTTCTCTTTCAGGTCAGGCATCTGGAGCCCAGGAGGACTTTTGAAGAAGATACAGAGGGGCGGAGAAGTCCCGGGTGGATCAAGCTTCAACCCCGGCTGTGGCGGGGAGGGTTCCTGGCACCGTGATTTGATGCACAAAGAGAAACAAAAATCACATTGCCAGGGATTTCCACTCCTTCACAGCTCAGACCCAGAGTCCCTTTTCTACATTCGGATGCTTTTGTGTCGTCTTCTTGGCTGCTCCTTTAGAATCTGACACTGGATCTCGGACGGATATTGGTGATCAACCTCTCTCAGCGGACTTGAAGTTTCTCACATGGAAAAAACTGCAGTTAAATATGCAGCTGTCTGAAATTGAAACTGTCTTCACTATTCTCCACTTTCAAAACAGCCAGGAAGTCGATTTAAATGCATATGAACACATTTTTTTGGAGAGTGGATCATGTTTTGGCTCGTGGAATTTAGATTAATAAACAACGACAGGATTTTGGTGTTTCAAATAAAGTCTAGGATCCTCCGTTGGCAGCACACTTTGAAACGTAATACGAATGATCCCCATCAGAGGCCTTTTTAAAAAAACTTTACCAGTGAGTAGTCACGTAAAGGTCTTCATGCAGCGGCTGTATTCCATCAAAAAGCCAGCCACCCACTTGCTAAAGGCACAGAGCTTAGCTAATTGGTGAGCATTGATCCCTGCTATGTGTTGTTCACAGTGGCTAAGTTCAGTGCCTGAGGTGAAATAGTTGATTCGATGGAGGGGATTTGTTCCGGTGAACGGAAAGAACTTTATGATCTCGCATATGAAGAAAAGGAGGAGGGAGGAGTGGGAGAGATTAGGTGGAGAAGGAGGCAGCGAGGTGAGAAGAAAGAGTGAAGATCGTGGAACTATGCACGGTTAAATGGGCCAAACACAAGTCTTCATTATGCAATGCCGTCCAGACGTATGACAACCTGTACTTTAATCGTCTCTGCCTGAAGCAACAACTGTTTTATCTTACCTCACACATGTGGCAAGAATAATCATGCATACCGAATACATTTGACTGCCTTCCAGTGAGACGGTTCGGCCCACGTTTACAGTGGACTTCAAAATGCCACAGGTTATATTGTGATTTTTTAGGAATGTGGTGCTAAATGGCAGACCTGTTGGAGCAGGCCAAGTTCATGTCTACGGAAACCTGGACTTCAAGAAGAAACCCTGCATACACCTGGTTCATCGTTTATAACCCCCTGGCCTCGAGAAAGTCAGCATGCTTTTAATTTCTCCACAAGCCTAAGCAGTTCTCAAGGTGATATATTATAGAGAAATCCTCACAATTTAGGAAGTATGATCTCTTTTCGTTGCCCAAAACCTGAGCAGAAGTGCACAACTCCAATAAAACAAAATGGATTAAGCAGTGCTTTATCTGCTCTAACGCAAGCTAGAGAGATGCAACAGCGTGTCTAAGCTCCTCACTGTGAGAGATTGGTAAGTTTTATCTTCACAGTTGGAAATGCAAAACAACAACAGAGGGGGAATGTTTTTAAATACAGTTTAAATGGTGAAAATCCAATCAAGCAATTTCAGAGAGATCAATGTCTAGAAGATCAAGAAAACGGTCTTGCAAGCTAATCTGAAACATAGACATCTTTTCACAACTAGCTGTTTTATTTCTCCATTATGTGGATGCTAGCCGAGGCTAAGCTAACGTTAGCAGTTATGATTTGGGGCAAGTTAACATGCTAGCAGAGAAATGTCCTTGTAACATTAACATTAAAGACATACAGGTTAAGGATATCAACGAGTATGTAAGCTAAAGTTATGAATGTTATTGCTAAATAAGTCACATTTTCCTGTCAAAGGCTATGCTGCTAACACTACCAAAGCTAACACTTCACTGTAACGCAATAATGCTTTCCCCCTGCATGTTATGAATGAATGCAATGCTGTTTACTTTTTTAGAAACTTAGCCTTAGGGTTTCACAAAATATACTTGATGTATTCATATGGAGGAAGACCTTTGTTTTAGTCAGCCCGAGGCAGTGTTTTAGTCATTTAATAATGTAAGTTTAATTAGCTAAGTAGCTTTGATTGACATTTAGTTTTGTCAGCCAGAGAAATGAACAGTCTGTGGCTCTGATTTAGCAGCTGCCTATGTCTTCTATAATTAAGATGTTGTATTCTGACTTTGTTATTATGCATTTGATGCAAGAACAGGAAGCTTGACAGTAGCAGCTGGTTAGCTTTGTAAAAGACACTCAGAGATTGTGTGTTGCCACTCGTCTAACATTACATTTTGTGGATCATACTATCCCTTTTGTTAGGTTTTAAAAACAGCCTTTCATGCAGACTCCACACTGGATTTTCAAGCAAAATGATATTCGGGCTGTGCCTTCCCGTGCCTACTGAACTGGTATCAGTGTTTTACCAAAAAACTGGCTCAGTTCAGCAGGAACAGGAGTGAAGTCCACTTTCCACCAGCATCTGTGTGACCAATAAAACCCAGATCCAACTCTTCCGATCTCTTTTTTAATTGACCCTATCAACTACAGAGTTAGCCTCGAGTCATTGACCCTGAGAAAAATCAAACCCTTCACCCTGTCAGACGCCGCCGCTGAACCCTGAAGTGTTTGCAAGGCAGCTTCAGCTTTAGATGACAGTCCCATTCTTCGCTGTAACATGAATGTTTCATGAGCAGATTTACCATATTTTGCTTGATAGGTAGGCCCCGGCGTCCGGAGTGTGAATACTGTTACATACTGATTGTTGTTCGGCTCAGCCTTCATGTTTATTCCAGCATTGTTCCCCTTGAAAAACACTGCAAACACGTCTCCCCCCTTCGCCCGTGTCTCTCTGACTCTCTTTTGTTCTGTCTTTTCCTGTCAAAGGCCAGACTGAGACTGGAGTTCATTGTCAGGTAATCCCAGCGAAATGTCTGCTATGTCTGTGTAATTGATGTCACACAGCGGTCTCCATTATCAGTGATTGGGAATGTGTGCAATGCAGATAACTGGCAGCCACCAAAGGAAAAATGTTGAAGACTGCATACAAGACCAGAGGAAAGGAACGCTTATTAGACGATGCATCTGCTCTTGTGTTTGCACAATAATATTATATTCCTGTTCATTTAAATTGCTGCAGAGGGATTGATCATTTAAAACATAGACCAGATTATACCATAGAAAGTTCCTCATGGTGTCAGCGTGTGATATTGTCTTCAGGGCTTTGTTCCTGCCTGATAAGTTAGCTGTGGTTTGTGTAAGCATTTCATCTACCTGAATGTGTGCGACAGCGGTGCATAAAGTGCATTACTCTAAATGTCAGTGAGTTTCTAACTACTTTCCTTTGCAGCATGATTTATTTTTGATGTTACCGGCATCCATTCCATTACTAATCCATACCCAGTTTAATGTAATAAAGCTGAAATGAGTCTGAAAATGGTTTTCTTTGTTTTCATAAGATACCATCGTTTGGCCCTGGGAGGGAAAACATGTTGCAGCAGAACAAAGATGAAGAAAAGAGGAAAAAAGAAAAGCAATGGTGTTACAAAACCGTGATAGGAAAATTAATGACAAACGATCGCTGCGTTATTGAGAAATGATGAAAAGATAATTACCAAATTGTTGGGTGATCAATATGAAAGCTCCCATTAAGAAAGCTGAGGTCAGTGTTTGGTTATCTGAAGGTTATTTTGGGGTAATATCGTCTCCTCGTATAATACTTTCAGACAATGGAGAACGTACTTGTCTTTTTTATTCTCCACATACTTCTTTCATTTTAAAACCTGGTGCCTACATTACCCACAATGCACCCCATTATACTCTTTTTCCATTGGACTCCTTTGATTACTTCCAGGATATAGCAAACATCGCTCTGTAACACTCGTGCTAATGCTGGCTAGCGCTCCAACACATCATATGTGATAGGCTAAGGGGCGGGACATCAATCGCTTGACCAATCACAACAGAGCCGGCCAGCTAACCAATCAGAGCAGACTGGGCTCTGGTTTCAGACAGAGGGTGAAAAGAGGTGCTGCAGCACAGGCAGTATGAGAACAATAAAGAGCTGTTTGAACATTAAAGCATGGAGACATGTCCCAGGAGAGAAGCTACATACTAATTTGAATCTTAAATTGAGAAATATATTTCCCCTTTAACAGCGAATAGTTCATTTGGAGATCAGGTGTGTTATGCTAGTAGCAGTTAGCCTCAAACACAGATAAAACCTCTCCTCAACTCCAGATTTTTGAACTTTCTCTCAAACTCACAGTCTTCAGCTCTGGCAGACGCTGAGTGATGTCATCACTCGAGGCAATTTATCAAATCTACAAGTCAAATTTAATTTCCAATGTACTCCCGGAGGCCTGTAAACAGACTTTGATGTGATAAATTGAAGCAGTTTCCTTGAATGAGGATTTTTTTTGTTTATCGGTTGAGAAAATGATTCCACTTCTTAGGCTACAGAAGAAAATTGGATTGTCTAAAAAAATGCATCATCCAAAAACGCTGAAAAGCTTATGAAATGTTTTCATGGTTTCAAAAGACTTCAGGAGAAAATAATGGAAATTAATCTTACAGTTGAGGCTCCTTAAAAGTGACTACTATGGATAGTGTTGGGTCCGGTCAAAATGTATTGTAAACTAGGGACCAGATCTCAACGTGAAAGAGCTTTCTGATTTCCAGCAAACTTCAAAAGGCCACATATTGAACTTTCGGTTTCTTAACACCCGGTTTGCAGGCTGCCATTCAGTCAACCAAAGAAACCTTGGCTGACTGAAATTCTGCATACTCTCCACATTATCTTTAGATGAACTAAATCAGGAGAGAGTGCACTCTATCTGGTGGCCGAAATGATTACAAAATAAACCTAAAGAGCTTTTAAATATATATATATTGAATCAGTTACCTCGTCAAAGCATCAAAAATATAAAGAAGAAGAGATGACTTTTTACATGTATCGCAACACTGTAATCCTGCTAGTAATCGCCCCTTTCTTTTTTTTATGTAACAGTTATCTGATTTGTTTGTACCCTGATTACGTAATCTTGTTACGTGCAATCCATTACCCTCCAAACCTGCAAAAACATGCGTTCCTCAACCAATCAGATCCCAAGAAAACCTGCAAACATCCAACTTCATGCAGTATAAAAGCTCCAAAATAACATTACAGTGCATTAAGCTGAAACTTTATCCAAAGCGACTTAAAACAGAGTGCTTAGATATTGACAGGTGTCTTCCCCAACACACCAACCCTTCCGACCCTTAAATTGATGGATTAAGGAGCCCTTTCCTCCATATGAAACCAGCACCTTTGATTGTGTGAACAAATGAGAGTATACAAACCACGCAACTGTTTCAAGCATCAAAATCAAAAACAAGTTCCCATGAAAACAGACACGCATCCCCGCAGCCGGAGACCAAACCCTCCAGCTCTCCTTTAAGTCTCCATAGTGATTTCAATACTCCTTTTATCTTCTGTCCTCAGAGGCTGACCAGATTTCCTGATGTGGCTGCTTTATTGAGCCTGATCTGTCTTTGTTGCCCCCTTTTTGCCATCCAATCAGCCTCCGTGCGGTTCTGGCCGATGGCTGTGAGCTCGGCGGCGTAATTTGGTTTAGAGCTGAGCGGGAACATCTGTTCTACAAAGCTTGAGCTCCTGCCGTTCCTCAGGCCCAGTGGAAAAAACCAAAGCCGCAGCCGGGACCTCCAAACCTGCACGTCACAAACTCAAACCCAAACCCCATTTCCAGAGTAATCTCAAGGAGAAGAATGATGCCAGAGGTTCAAAAGTGTGATGTCGTGTAAGATTTATTGAGAGCATACTTTATTCATTTCATATGAACAGAAGGAGGTTTCAAACTCTGAGACTAAGTGCTTCAGTCTGAAGAATCACATGGAGTACATTTACTATGTGAATACAGATTATGTGACATTCATTCATAGTGGTTTCTGTGACTTATTATTTAGATAGAGATCTATGGTCACATTTCGTGTCTTCAGCCAAACCCACATAGAGCTCCTGGGAGCTGGTTAGCAAAAAAACAACTACATTTCTTTTCCTTTTGACAAATGTTGATACATAAACACCTTGTCAGGATTTAAAAGAGTGGGTAAACATTGAGGCAGATGCAAAGATAAGACTTAACATATTATTACCATACATCTTGAATCTAAGGCCATGTGACATTAGCTTAGCTTAGCATAACACAAAGACAGGAAAACCTAGGAAAACAGCTAGATGGCTTTTCCCATTGATATCTGCAGAATACACCTTTTGAATTGTATTTTATATCTTGCATGGAAACTAAAAACTGTACAAAAACCCAAATGCACCAATAAATGAACCTTCGGATGTATTGCTATTACATTTTTCAGAGTTTCATGATTTGTGCTGTGAAAAATGCAGTGTGTTCTGTGAAAATGTCTCAAAGAATGGACACACATTAACAAAAACATCAGGTTAAGGGAAAAGGAAATACATATGTTTGAAATGTTTGTAGAATCCTTCCCACATTGATGCTAGGCCTTTAACAATCTATGTCAATCGTGTCAAAACGTTTAGTAGACGTACATTGACGGTAAGGAATTGCAAATTAAAAATGTCTGCAGTGCTTTTCTAAAATTGTTGTTCCCAAAGACTCTATTCACAACCGACCTGATCTCCAACTGAACTATCAGCAGTTCAAGGGGCCATATTGTTCTCAATTTAAGGTATGTAGTGTCTTTCCTGGGACACGTCTCCATGCTTTAATGTTCAAAAAGCTCTTTATGTTTCTCATACTGCCTGTGCTGCAGCACCTCTTTTCACCCTCTGTCTGAAACCAGAGCCCAGTCTGCTCTGATTGGTTAGCTGGCTGGCTCCCTTGTGATTTCCTAACTTGAAACAGTTTCTCTTTTGTGATTGTTAGCATAGATACGTTAGCATTTAGCTTAAAGCCCTGCTGCTACATTAAGTAAAATCTCACTGCAAAGTTTCTAAACGAGAGCCCTTCCTTTAGAAAAACCTGCATCCTCGCTTTAGAAACATTTATAACTAAAGCTGAATCATCACACTCGAAACATCTTTCACAACACAATTAGTTAAGTGGTCACGGTGCAAAGCCAGCGCACAGCAGGATTGAAAGAGAGGATTAAGAAAAAAGAAAAATTGCTCACACACATTTCCAAGGTTGAGAGCAAAGTCACCGCACATGGCGGACATCCAGCCGACATCCAGCCGAGAAGAGACAACGTTCTGCCTTTGCTCATTGTCTCATACACTGACAATAAAGGAGGAATGAAAAACACTTTTGTGTGCTCGTGGAAACTGTTCATCTTGTTGGAACATGTGTTTAATAGCAGCATTTGTGCTGACAGCGGGTCTGCCTCCATCATTTTAAAACTCATAACGTCTGGCCTTTTGTATCCGCTGTCCCACTATCTAGAATCTGATAAAGAGGAAACAGCTGGGTCCAGAGATGGAGCAGATTTTAAGAGCCCTTCTTCCTCCACATGTGCTCCCACCTCTGAGCTATTCTTCTTATTCAGACCGAAGGCGACGTGGCGGTGCATTCCCTTTTAATTAGGGAACAACTGAATTGGTTTTGCTCTGTTCTCTCATCCTTCACCCTTCCTGAGCTGTGCTCCTACTACTGTTTATCTCCAGTTTACCACAAATCACAGACGTGTTTATTGTGTGTTTATATGCAACCATTCATGCAAACTCTGAATGAAACGTACATAAATCCTCATGAGCGTCTGGTTGTGTTTTAAAATGGGGGAACATACTTAGAAAGATCATTTGGGGGGATGTGTTGAGGTCCTCTTTCTGGACCACCTATCTTGAATGAAGTCATGTAACATTTGGCTGATCTACTCAAATACTCAAACCCATTATCATGTGCTATCTCCACAGAAAATATCTGCATGATTAGCAAGCTAACGGTAGCTGGACTAGCTGGAAAAGTAAGCTAATGTTGACTAGCATTTTTTGCCACAATACTAAATCTTACACATTGATTCTGCAGCATAATCTGTTTCAATCCATCATCCACTACATTCAGATAACGGCATATTATTTACAGGAAACTTAAACTCAATGTAAAATTAAGTGCTATCTAGACAGCTGTCTCCTGTCCGATGAGCAAGCTAACGTTAGCTTAGCTGGCAGGCTGTTAGCTCAGGTTGATGTGCAAATTCGAACGAGACTACATATCTACTAGTTTATTTAAAGGTCTCCTATCATGCTTTATTTGAACAATATATTGTAGGGCAATATCTACACAAAACATGCCTGTGAAGTGTTTTGCTCAAAACAACAAACAGATCACTCATTGTAGCATGCCCCATCCACCTCTATTTCAGCCCTGTTCCTGAAGTGCTGATTCAGTGACTGTAGCTTTAAATTTGAGCTGAGCGGAAGCTGGCCACGTCCCTTTGGAGCGTCACGATCTCTCTGTCTGAAGAGAGAGTTTCTAACGGAGAAACTCAGCTAAACGCTGTCGTGATTAAACCCCATATTATGTTCCAAACCACATCCAGCATTATTTCTGAAACACTTCTCAGAGCTCACCTATAGAACAGAGACTGTATATAAACAACAACTCTCAGTCCCTCCTGCAGACATCCTGCACAGACACACAGAGGTGCTGAGGAGGGGATTCAGCTCGACTGTATATGGGGGACGATAGGTTGAGGCGTGTCACGTGGGCGGGACGTTGCCAGGAGTTCAGTGTAAAGCCAGCCCACATTTCGGTTATGACGTCATATCGGCAGCAAATCTGGATCCGCTCGTTTGTACCCCCGTTCTTAGAGATGTGGGTAAGGAGGAAAAGAGAGAGGGTTGTATTTTCTGACACTTGGGGAGTCTCCTTACACACCGGGGACATATTTCTGTATAAAAGACAGCAAAAAGTACATTTTGCATAATAGGGGACCTTTAAGGTTTGGAAGGAGTGAGAGGGCAAAGCAAGTTTACTCAGCAAATACTCGCCTATTATTTCTATGTTCTGTATTGATTCACTGTTAGCTGTTATGCTTAAGGTTTCTTACCTCTGTAAACAGTCTGCTCTGTGGATTAAAAGCCAAAGCATGTAGTAGCAAATGGTCAGCAACAGGGGGATTAAAATAACACAAAGGTAGGTACAAGAGATGACTTAAAGTCAAAGGATCCTTTGTATAGGCTGCTTAGATATAAGCCTCATCACATCCTGATGGGACGATAAGCCTTTTTCAAAAAAGACAAAGAAGTGTTGCAAAACTTTTACTCTGCTCCCAATATTTGAATGATGGGGATGAATTGCTCCATTACTTCATTGCTCAGGCGCCTGTATGAACACTTAATCAGGTCCACTGACACCAGAAAAGAAGAGGGCGTTGTTGTTCCACAGACCAGATTTGTCGGCCAGGTGTATCGGCAGACGCAGACGCACTGAAAAAGAAAAGGCTCTTCTTGTTAGCAAATGTTTGATTTGTTGGTTTGGACATGCAGCTCAGAGTTAACGCCCTTCCTGGTCTTTTGTTCTCCTTGTAGGCGAGAAGTCAGCTCCCAGGAAGATGGCAAACATCTTGATGGATCGGGTTTAATTGTAACCACAACATTGGATATTTGCTCAGCCATTATTGATGACTCAAAGAGGAATGGGACGCTGTCAGGCAGCCAAATAAACTTGATATTTTCTGGGGGAGTTTTTCTCTCAGGGAACGAGTCCTGCCAGGGGTTCAATAAAGAGAGAGTTGTTTCCGACGCCGCCGGTTTATAAAATCTTCCTCGGTGTGTGTGTGTGTGTGTGATTCAAAAACACCTCATAATGAGGGCCAACAGACACCAAGGGAACACATTAACAATCGATGCATTGCTATGGCGTCTTTTAACATACACTTATAATGTGATCCTTAAAAAGCCGTAGCAACTCTTTGCAAATTGGTATTTAATCAGCTATGCATTCTGTTTGAATGGACAGACAAAGATCATGCAAAATTGAACTATCTCCAATATTCCTCCCTTCGCCTTCCCTTTTTTTATGAGCTGTGTAAAACTAGTTGTCAGACCGTCTCTTTCACAGTTCTTTATTACCCTATGACGTGCACTGTTTGTGTGACAACATGTCACCAGACAGGAATGAAAATCTCCTTTTAATCACTGCATTCCTATAGTTTCAAACCTTTATTACACTGCGGGAGTGTTTTGTCTCTGAGCCTTTACATAATGTGCAGTGTTTTTTTTGACACTCTTGCACTGGTTTTATTGATGTCTTTTATTTGGCTTCTGTCTGCTGTGAAAATTCAAAGAGTTTTGTTGCATTAGTCATATTTCTGGAGCTGAAGGATCATTTTCTGCATATTTGGCTGCATGAACAAAATTGTGTTCAAACTAAATCATCGTTTTAAGTTCTCTCATTCACCGGGTAATCAAACAAAGCATGAAAGGGCATTTATGCTTTGCAACTGAACTTTGATTAAAACCTTTAATATGTTATTTTCTGCAACTTGGGGGCTCCAATGAATTGCCGTTATTGCAGTCTGCTTCTCCCAGTCAGGATTCTTTCAGTGTCCGTCGTTAAGGAGGATTTAACCAGGAACCAAATTATCCATGGAGGTCTCCTCTCAAAAACAAACCAACCAATTACTGAAACCTGTAAAAGCGCTGAATAAGACATTTTAACCTTTCAGACCTTTTTATTTGGCACTCCTAACTGGATGTTTTGAAGGGGCGTACGACCGAGTTGCTCTGGATGTTTGGTCAGCTTGTTCCTCTCATTTAACATCCAGGAGCTTTTCACCTGTGTCCAAATTATCTGCAGTGGTCTCCTAGTCCATGATGACCAAAATCCATCATGCAGTTGAAACATGGAGTTAGAAAAGATGTAAAAAGTTTGAATATAAAAGTCAATATCTGACAGTTTCTGGCCACAATGCTGATGCATGCTCAAGACGGGTTGTGTCGCCAGTATAGACGACCAAATGATACGCACCATTACCTTGATTGAAATGGTAAAGATGGAGCTGATTTGATTTTCTTTATCTCAATCAATACTTATCTTACCCTTTATTAATCAACCAAAGGTTATCAAACAAATGTAGTTGAGTAAAAAGTACAACAGATCCCTCTGAGATGTATTGGAGTTTAAGAACAAAATGAAATTAAAAGTACCTGAAAGTTGAACAGTTCTTGAGTGAACGTTGGTTACCACTGTTGACTGGAGCTTTCAACCTTTCTGAGTGTCTCTTTTGTTCGTGTTACGTTCAGTTTTTGTGCCACCGAGTTGTCGCAGTGCCGATGGCAGCGTCTCTCCCTTTCTCTCCCCTCGTGAAGCGTCTCCCTGCCTCACCGGCTGCCCTCCCCTCTCCTCAGACAGTACATCATTAGCTGTCTGCTGAGCACCTGGAGGCAAAGCCAGTGAGGTAATTATTGAAGGCATAGCCACGTCTGCACGCAACCATCATTAACCCATCGTACCTCATTTAGAGCGGGGGAAAGGCCTTGTTGTTATATGGGGGGGGGGGGTGGAAGCGTCAGCCCCTGACATTTCAAATGTGATTCAACCAATGTTTCTGAGGCTCGAGGCTAATAAAGCCTGGAATTTGATGTTGCTTTTTCATCAGGCACCGGACCTGGAGCCGTGCCAGGACTAAGGATGAGAGGGGCTTATCCCCTACTCTTAACCGTAAAGATGCAGGAATTCATGGTCACACACACACACACACACACACACACACACACACACACACACACACACACACACACACACACACACACACACACACACACACACACACACACACACACACACACACACACACACACACACACACACACACACACAACCAGCAATGACTTGTTTACTTCCCCAGCCACAAAAACAGGAAAAGATTTTTAGGAGAGCCGGGTCTCAGAAATCCCTACTTCTAAGAAACCTCATAAACGGCTGCAAAGACGGGATTTAAAATGTGTGTGTGTGTGTGTGTGTGTGTGTGTGTTTATGGGCTTGTTTTTCTATGAGTGTGGTGCTTTAAAGTGTGTACAGTATGTGGGCCTCAAGGTTATGCACACACATTTGTAAACCAAGAATACCATCTGAATAATAAAACGTGTGTTCCAAAGTATCTGAATGGCTGCTCTCCCGCTGTTTCTGCACAATCACAGCAGCCGTTGCATGCGTGGGCGGCAGTTTCAGGTAGAAAGGATTAAAGCAAAGTGGTTCTTTTCTCACCTCAACGCCTTGTTTCCTTCCTCCAGTCGTCATTGACTAGCCCGAGCAGCTCACACACGTCACGAACAGGAATGCCTGCATGAAGGGCTGCCAGGTTGAACATCTCAAAAGGCATTATTGATAAGCAGAGGGATTGTTTCTCATGCGTTAAATAGACGTGATGCATAGCCTACTCGTGCAAGCAAGGAACAATCAAATCTATGTTTTCAGTGTTGACTGGAACACAAGGTGATCCTCCTTGGTGCAAAGCATAGAATAATAAAAGCAGAATTGTAATTTTCCATTCAAAGCAAAGCAGGAGGAGGCCGGAGTGGCGGCCATTTTTATGTGTGCAGCTGTAACTGCAACAGTAGCTACGGCTAGCTTCTGTATCATCAGTGTAACAGACTTGCGTTAATTGGCACTCAGGTGAGGTTTTGCTGTAAGAAATACAACAAGTAGTGGAGTATTTCCAATGTTTGGCTCATTGTATGTCCTAGTGTAGCATGTAAAGCATGGCGGAAATCTTAAAATGTGAAAGTTGAACCATTTAAACCAATCAGAACCAGTAGTATAGCATTTTCCTTATAAAACTAAATCAAATCTTTGGGGTTTTAAAGATATTTAGTGGTTTTGTCTCAGTAAAAGAACACTGAGAAGTACGGTTAAAAAACTAGAGCTGTAGAAAAACAGAACTCATACGACAACGGACAGATAATCCCGGTTTCATGTTGGATTTTGTTTTACACTAATGGGTCTGTATCACTCATCACCGCAGTCTGCAGGGACGCTGTGCAGTAGTCTGCTAATTATGGAAAGAAAAAAAGGATTAAGGATGTTTTCAACAAGTCGCCCTCTTGCTTAATCTATAGTCAGCATGACTCACACACACACACACACACACACACACACACACACACACACACACACACACTCAGGCCATTTACCAGGCTTAGGACTTCACGTCACGGCACTTTCTTTAACATTTTGATATTTCCTAAATGGCATTTTTGTGTTATTTGTATGTAAAGCACTGTCTTTCCTCTGTTTAAAGAGGTCGGGTCTTACAGCTGTACAATACTGATGTCCCACTCCTGGGAACCAATCAGCTTTCAGCATCATTTGAATCTGATGACAGGTGATTGCTTGTTTGCTGATGTCAATCAAATAAAATCAAACTGAGATGTTTTGTGTTAAAAGCTTCAGAAACAAACTTCTTTAAGTTGAGTTTTTGCTTTCTTAGTACTTCATATTTAATGTTATAGAGATAGATATCACTTTAATGTGTAAATGCCTTTCAGATATGACGTGAGAACTGGGGTTAAGTATGCATCTAGTGAAGAAAGTAGAGAAAACAAATGATACCGAAAGTGGGAGTAATACAGTAATGACTGCACCCTGTGGTTTTGACCTTTTAGAGTGATGAATGAGTCCTAAAACCCAGTACTCAGCATTCCTTGTTGAAGAGTTGAAAAAACCCATCAATGTGTTTGATTTGTATTATTGAAATAAGGTCTGTGGTTAAGTACGCTCAAGATATTTCAATGTTTTACATAAAACATGCCATTATGCAGTTAATTTATAGGCTATTTTCTTCTGGAGATTGCATTTGAGCTATAAACACCATAACATTTGTTTAATATGTGGAGATGAACCTGCTTTTAAGCATCATACCAACAAAAGATGCCACCCCTGCACCACCGAACTGCAGAATGGTTAAGGGAATAACATATCAAACTGCAAAAGACCCGCTTTGCATCCTTTGCAGAATGGCTCACTCTTAGTCATGTTTTGTGGGAAAACTTTTACACAACCAGACAAAAACCAGTTGTTCCAGTGGTGCGGTACAGCGGCCTGGATAATTTACGGCTGCATACAATCTGCTTAACCTTATCCTTCCACCCCGGCAGTCATAAAGCATTTATGAATTAGCCCTGGATGTTTGTGCCCTTGGGGCTGCAGACCCGGTGTTCAACTCCTCCGATCTGAACTCTAATCTGTCATCCTGTCAGAAACGCAGGAGGGGAGAGCAGCCTAAGAAAGGAGGCCTGTTGAGGAGTGCCATGAGTGTTTTGCACAGTTGCATAATGACAGAAAAGGGATCTTGTTTTCGAGGAGGTTGAAATAGCTCATTTTAATGTGGATATTGTATATTTAGAAGAGTGTTTGTGTTCAGGGTTACAGTGATTTGTGAGTCAAGGCTTTGGGATGTGTCTCCCTCCAGAGGAAATCAGAGGGACTATACTGACAACAGCATAAAGCAAAATAAACTTTATTCACATTTCAATCAAACAGTTTACAGCAAATGTTACAATACACACAATCAGACACACATTGTTATTCTCTTCAAATATACCTTCATGCTTAAATCTTCCTTCATATCAAAAAATATACTCTCTTTTTTTTGGTTTACTGTGCAATATCAGAGCTTTACAAGCATTTGAATGAATGCATTAATGAGAAGAACTTCTGCAAATACACAACATACACAACATTACGGAACTATATGGTCCATTACTTCACATGAAATGTAATTTAAAACAGAGTGAAAGAGGCGCAAAATACAGTAAAAGGCAGATAAAATACACACATTTGAAACAGTGCTTGTGATACATCAATATATTTGTGATGCTCTGTTAAAGACGGCCACAGCAGCGGGCACATGTCACTTGTGGCAGCAGCTTGAATAATGAGGGATGCACTGGTTATACTTTCTGGAGTCATTAATGTCTATGATTATTCTGGCCTGGTTAACCACCTTGTTCAGCTTCCTCCTGTGTTTATTTAATACAGCAGACAATAATGAGCTCGGTGTTTACTGGCAATTAAGCTACTGATTAGCTTCTTCTGCAAATGTAGTCCACATTGGTCTAAAAGCTGAGTTTATTGGTGCATCGGAAAAGAACAAGGGTCAACAATGCACAACAACAGAGTCCTGCTATGTCGGTTTTAGGTTACATAAACCTTTAAGATACGGCTTTATGAGATTTGATTGCATTTGAGAGATTGAACCACTTGTTTCTATCAACATTTGTAAGATTGTCCGTCCTCTTATTTGGTAAAGAACTCTGCTGAAGGTCTGTGTGTTTATGAAAGCACTTTGTCTGCAGGTGAGGAGGACAGTTTGTGTGAGTTTGCATGGAGAAAAGAAATGTCTGATCATGCAAAAAAAAGAACTGCTTATCAATGCAAACAGGCCTTCTGACGTGTTATCAATGGTGCAAGTACCTGCAGGCAGTGCACTGAACAGTCAAACCAAAACTGGGAGGAAACGGTTAGATGTGTATCGGTGCACACAGGTCTTGTTTGTTTGGGAGGGGAGCACTTTGTGGTTTTAACCACTTGAAACCGACAGGCAGCTGGTGGTGGAGCTCAGCCGATATTTTTTGGGTGTTCTGCGAGGCTTGTTGGGCGTCGATGGTGGGGAGACCACGCTCAGATTTCTGACTTTGTTAAAACTGTTCCTCAGACTGTCCCTCCGGCTCTCCGAGTTGCTGCTGGTCTCCTTGGAGGTGAAGGTGTCCGGGCGACAGATGCCCACCTTCAGGCAGCAGCAGCACAGCAGCCTGGCGATGTCCTTCCTCATATCAGAGCTGCCCAGCGCATAGATGATGGGGTTCAGGCCTGAATTCAGAACTGCCAGGGAGATGCAAAAGTCAGCGCTGAGCAGAAGCGCACACTGGCGGGAGGCACAGAAGAAATCCACCAGTAACAGCAGGAACAGAGGGCCCCAGCACACCAGAAACACCCCCACAATGGTGATGACAGTTTTCAGCAGACCCAGGGAGCGATTGCGGCTGCGCTGAAGACCTAGGTGTGCGCTGCTGTGAACGTGGCAGTAGATGGCTCCGTACAGCACGCCGATAGCCAGCAGGATGAGGAAGAAGATGATGAGGGAGAATAAGATGTAGGTTTTGGAGTAGAGGGGGAGGAGGGTGGAGCAGGCTTCCAGGTTGCACACACAGTTCCATCCCAGCAGGGGGAGGAACCCGATCACCAGAGCCAATAACCAGCAGAGAGCCACCAGGCCGTAGATCCTGCAGTAGGTCTTCCTGGCGGACTTCTGTGGCAGGGGCTTCATCATGGTGGTGTACCGCTCCACCGCTATCAGCAGCAGGCTGAATATGGACGCCGCAAGAGCCACAAACAGCATCCCTTCCCTGAAGAGCCACAGGGCCGGGGTGAGGCGGAACGTCTGGCTGCCGGACAGGCAGATGTTGACCAGGTAGGCGGCGCCGGTGAGGAGGTCGCTGAGCGTGATGTTGGCGATGCACACGTAGACCCAACGGCGGCTGTGGCGGATGCGGGAGATGACGGCCACCAGCACCAGGAGGTTCTCCAGGATGATGAAGATGCTGAAGCAGAGGAAGACCACCACAGGGGCGCTGATTTGACTCTGGGGGTTGGAGATGGTCCGGTTCTGCAGGCGGCCTGTGTGGTTGTAATGCCGCAGGATGATATGGTTGATGTCGCTGGTTGTTGCGTTCGATGGCGTGGCGTCACCGTGGTACAAGTGGGGGCAGGAGGAGGAGGAGGAGGGGAGGAAGCTGAAGATGCTCATAGCAGCGGTTCAAGTGGTAAGAGAGGGTGGTTGTGGAGGGTACGAGCTGCACAGGAATTAGTGTGAAACTCCTGCAAACACACAGGCTATCAACACAGCGTGACCTCTGGAGCTCTGCCTGTGCACACACACACACCTGAGGAGAAGAAAAAGGTTTCAATACAGCATCTACGGGAAAATAAAACTCACTTCACCTCATGCACATGGCAGCACGGTACGCTTCCTCATCACGGAGCTTTAATCCCTTTAAAAGGCATCATTTAAAAGTCGACCTCATGTGAAAACACTCCACCCAGCTGTGGTTAACACAGGAACTCAGCTGCAAGGGCCCTTTAAATCTCCACACGGTCGAATAAACACCTTGTTTTCTTTACAATACTGCTGGAAAATTAAATGTAATTACATTTATTAGATTTAATATTTCAATATGGAACAATATTTAATCTGTATTTGTTCTCTTCTAAAACTCTAAGAAAAACAATCAAAAAATGTATAAACGGCTAAAGAAACATAAAAGTTTTATTGTTACTACAAGGATTTTTAACTGGTTATAAAGCAGTTTAATGCATACTGATGCATCTATATGACCTCCATAAGTAAATGAGAGCATTAGGAATGAAATTGGCTATTTCTATACTGTTAATCTTCATCATTATCATCAACCCCACTTGGTTTGATTCCCTGCTGCAGTAACATTTGAGGTTTTTTAAATGGACTATGACAACATGCACCACAAAAATCTACAGAAAAATCTAATTCTTAAGCATTTTTAAATAAAGACAGAGCAAATTTTACATTAACAACGCATGCACTTGAGAGTTAAATAGCAAGTCTGCTCAAAAGCAAATCATTTTTTACATTTCTCCCATTATATGATGATAAAACCCATTAAAGGTAATGACAGCTGTGCAGTGGAGAGTACTTACTCTGCTGGAGGGGATGGTGAGGGAGCGAGTGAGAAGATGTTGCATTTTTTGATGGGGAAGTAAGCAAAAGTTAAGTCAGTCACACCCAAGACAGACCACACACACACACACACACACACACACACACACACACACACACACACACACACACACACACACACACACACAAACACACACGCAACACAGAGATTGCTGACACTTTTGTTCCATCACCTTTAAAAATCAACTGTGAGAAGATCGAAGGAGCATTTTTTCATTTCACAATCAACAGTCCAATTGTTCGACAGGTAAGGAATAAAATCTGTTTTTCTTGCACGTTTCTGGATCATTAAGTTCGTTATGTTTTCCCAGGACGTTGCACACATTCGCACATTCAGCACATCAAATCACATTGCTCAAGCTGTCCTAAGATAAATTATACGGGAAAAGGCTCTTTCAACACACGTGTGTCACGCTGGAGAGTTGTAAATGTTTTGTAAAATACAGTGACTCAATATTTTTAAGGATGTGTCGCAAGAAATTCACTTGCACTACATCTGGCTTTGGCATCTCGCCAGGGCCAGGTTATTACAACAACCTCAAATTAGATTTTTTTTTTTCAATATTTCTCAGAAAATAGAAAAACAGGAACTCCCATCACATGTAAAGTGCCCCTCCCTGCCAATAGAGGGTTTCACTCGTTTATCACTCGCAGCTGTGGTTGTGAGTCTGGGTACAGAGGCAGTCACACTCTCTGCTCCGTGCTCTTATGATCACCAGCCATGGCACACTTGTCTTCAGCAAACAACCAACTATAACCACAGAACATGAGACAGACCACTTTCAAGTCAACCATAGACACATAATATATGGAGAATCAGCATACAGGGCAGTTTGCAAACAACTGAAAGTGATGCCAGTCCCCACAAAATCAAGAAAGCCACTTTTGAAAATATGAGCAAACCAGAACACATTTGCATCAAAGACTTGTGATTATATATTTCCAGCTTTCAGCAAGCTCTAATTCTATCTCTGCACTCTAATTTTCCAATACCAGTTCTTCAAAAGCATGCAAGGGTGGTCCGAAAATAAATCCAAAAGAAACATTTGAGAAGACAGGACTATAATCATGCCATTAACCCAAATGTGTCTCCAGGAAAATAGAGTTTTTCTCCTGGAGAAAGACATTATTGCAGTCATACGAAACCACTGAACGTGTCTTTTTGGTCGTCACATTCGTGAGTTTCTCTGGTTTTACTGAACAGTTTGCATGGTGTCTTTGTTCCAGAGCAAGAGAGGGCATTACATATGAAGACAGAAACAATACAAAGGTAATCTAACTGTGAAACTGTAGACCCATATTGTGAAACGCAAAGGAGGCATTACACTCACAGGCCTTCCCCTCGTCAACCCACAGTATCTCATTTCAAACAACTTCTCCATTTTAGCATTGAGATGTTTAAATAAGTCACACATCAATAGACCATATAGTGAGCCTTTTGATATAGGAGAGAAGTTCCTCTATCTAAATTTGAGCACTGAGGTGAGCATGTTTTTGTAAATAAATGGGATTAAATTCACAAGAAGCGGCTGCAACGCGAGGTGTCAAAAACACCCGCGACTGTTGGAAACGCCCTTACAAAACAAATACAATTTCAAACACAAACTACGTAGTATAAACCACAACTGTGTATCTGAGAGTGTGTGTGTGTGTGTGTGTGTGTGTGTGTGTGTGTGTGTGTGTGTGTGTGTGTGTGTGTGTGTGTGTGTGTGTGTGTTTTAATCTGATAAGCATATCCAGCCCTTTGCTGTAGTGGACCGTAGCAAGATTGTGCTCTTGCTCTAAATTCAGTCCAAGGATTGAATTGCTTGTCCAATGAGGGCCACCACAATGCTCTTTTGGATGTGTTCATCCTGTTGACAGCTGCCAGAGGGTGAAGTCAATCCCAGAATGCATGCAGACAGGTGTGTCAGACCTACATGCATTAGTCAAAGTCAAAGTCCACTTTATTGTCAAAGTCTCCACGTGTTATACATACAGAACATTGACATACCGTTTCTGGCAGTCCCACAGTGCAAATATAAAAGAACATATAACATAAAAAGATAAGAGCATAGAAAAAAGGTTTCCTGTGGAGGAAACTCAAATGCAAACTTTGCAAATTGAAGCCCTTGATGTAAAGGCGGGATGTAAACCCATCAGCTGTGTAAATGTCACGATGCGGAGAGACGTGAGGGTTGCAAACACAAAAGGACAGCATGTGTCATTTCATTTATGTTGACTGATGTTGCTCATTGTAAGATTCGATGCAGTCGATAAGATGCAATACGATTTGATAACTTGTGATATGATACAAAACACTACGATACGATATCTTACGACACAAAGCAAAACCGTACGACGCGACAAGATATGATAAGATACTGTAAGGATCTACATCAACCGAGGACTTGTTTCTTCTTGCTGCACCAAAAGTCCGTACTGAACTGGGGAAGAGGGCGTTTAGTGACGCTGCTCCTGTGGCTTTGAACCAGCTGCAGAATGAGCTGAAACTCAGAGAGCTGGTTTCTTTAAGCAGTCTCAAAGAGACTCTCAATGACTTTGAAGCAGTGTGTCTGCAAACGCTTGGGCTGATCTTGCTCTACGACTGTTTTCCATTTGTCTGTAACTGTGCTGCTACCTATCTTAGGCCAGGACTCTGTTGAAAAAGAGATTTTTAATCTCAATGAGAAATGTCCTGGTTAAATAAAGGTCAGATATATTTTACAATAAGATACCATACATTTTGATACGATAAGAAACCATTTGGTGCCATAACACTGTGTTGTCTGATCAAATCGTTCTTGCATCACAGCAATTTCATTTGCAAAACCAACAAGGAAACATTTTACACAACGGAAACAGACCTTCAACACATCACAATCACTCAAGACCCTGTTTAGTGGATTTGACCTGGGCTTTAACTAATACAAAGATATGTCTCTCATAGATATCAGGACTGCACAAAGTCTACACGTCTCTCACTATAGACTAAATATCCATCCATTTCAACTGTGCTTTTTCAAAATATAAATAATTGTAGTTCTTAAACTATGTTGGCTTATCAACTGCTGATGTCCTTGCAGGACTCTTGCTGTTCTGAGTTTGTATCTTCATGGTATATTGCAATTATTCTATCCTGCGGGTATAGGATTACCTCCATAAAAGCCCTTAGACTGCAGCAAAGGTGCAGCTAGCAGATATGTGAGTGAACCCTCATGACCCCAAGTAAAAGTAGTGGACCAAACAAGGCCAGAGTCACAACTCAGAGCTTTAGGTCGTTATGGGGACACCATCTGGCCAATTGCTGTAATTTATGAAACAATGAATGTGGTTGTTTGTGTCTTGCTTACAGTCTTTGAGGAGAAGATGCTGACCTGCATGGTGTTCAGTCAACATCTGGTGGCCAGAAAGCAGTATTACAGACGATTTCCTGTCAAGGGAAGATCATTTAGCGACACTGGAAGATGATGAACAGCTCTCTGAAATCACCAAATGCCCAAATTAAGTTTTTGAGAATTGTAATTTTTATAAATAAGAATGGCAGACACAAGTCAATATAGCATTACTGGGAGGAAATCGAAGTTTAATGATTTTGATTTTGATGATCAGACAAGCCCAAACAGAATCATTTTTTAACCAAAAATAATAATAGAACAAAATATAATAAAAAATAGGATAAAATATAATAATTTTGAATAAGAAAAAGCAGTATGAAGATTTAAACAACATACAATAGAGCTATTTATATAAACATACATACTTTGATTATATTTTACTGGCAAATTCCATATTAACAACGCATGCACTTGAGAGTCAAATAGCAAATCTGCTCAAAAGCAAATCATTTTTTACATTTCTCCCCATTATATGATGATAAAACCCATTAAAGGTAATGACAGCTGTGCAGTGGAGAGTACTTACTCTGCTGGAGGGGATGGTGAGGGAGCGAGTGAGAAGATGTTGCACTTTATGATGGGGAAGTAAGCACACACACACACACACACACACACACACACACACACACACACACACACACACACACACACACACACACACACACACACACACACACACACACACACACACACACACACACACACACAGATTGCTGTCACTTGTGTTCCATCACCTTCAAAATTCAATCAGAATAAAGATATTTATATAAACATACTAACTTGTTCTATTTTTAAAATATGTTGATTATAATTTATTGTTGTTATGTTAGTTTTTTCTGCTTATGTTTATTTCTTCTATTTAATATATTTTAAATAATTACCAATGCCTTGTTAACATGACGCTATGACAAAACTATTTCCCAAAATGTGATCAATAGAAATAAATAAATGGATGTTTTAATATTTATTGATGTGTTTATTTATTTATCTAATCCTATTTAATGTAAAACATACGTATTTAAAGTATGATATCAAATGAGCTGTTTATTCTATTTGAACTGAGACATACATGCACACAGCAGAGCACACACAGTGAAATGTGTCCTCTGCATTTAACCCATCCTAGTACTAGGAGCAGTGGGCAGCTGTTGTGCAGCGCGCGGGGAGCAATGGGGAGGGGGGATTGGAGGTGTCCGGTGCCTTGCTCAAGGGCACCACAGCAGGGCCTAGGAGGTGAACTGGGACCTCTCCAAGTAGCAGTCCACCTTCCATATTTTAAGTCTGTTTGGGGACTTGAACCGGCGACCCTACGATTCCTAGTCCAAGCCCCTACTTACTGAGCCACTGCTAACCCTAATGCTATAAAATATAAATAACCAAATTCTGATTCTAAAGCAAACCAGCACCCACACTCCATAAAACTCCTATCATTTTTTGCTAACTACATGTCTTTGTTGTTCACCTGTTGGTAGTGACGGGTAATTGCAGTGAGCCTGTAGTACCGCCGCTGTGTCCCAGCAGGGGGCGCTGCTGTGCAGGAAAAGACCCGGATCAACAGGGTGCCTCATTGAATCTGTTTGAGCCTTTTTCCTCAACTTTTTTTTTTCACCGCCCAGACTGCTTCTGTTATTTGGTCTGAGAGAAAGGAAGTAGCGACAGGCTAGCTGGTTAGCCGGCGTGAAACAGTCTGTCAGGAAAGAGAAGAGTATATCGTATAACCTCAAGAACCTGCTCTTCTTTGTTTAATATACGCAGTTGAAACGGGGTCGTTTTTTTGTGTCTTTCAACCCGGATTTCAAACCTTCAATCTGACTCCAGCTTTGTCTGTGTTGGGACTCCACTCCGCTGTTAGCCTGCTTCAAACAAGTCATTTTTATCCATTTACAAAAGGAGAACTACACACTTGAAAAACCACCTCTTGGTTACCTTTTTTCAGTTCTCGCCGGTCGGCGGAATGCAAACCAGGATTACACCAGGACAATGAGACAAACAGCCGCTGAAGGTAAAACACTGTTCAGCTGTACGAGCTGTGGATGTTTATATGGCACTCTAATGTGTGTATCGACTTGTTTGTGTGTGTTTATTTCGACAGATGTGTGTTTTATGGCCACGAGGCATTGACAGAGCTGTTACAGGGAGTTAATGTGTACTGCCTTTAGTGAATTAACGACCACTCGTTGAATTCAGCTCCATTTCAAACGTTCCGAATGTAACGTTCCGAATGTAACGTTCCGAATGTAACGTTTCCGAATGTAACGTTCCGAATGTAACGTTCCGAATGTAACGTTCCGAATGTAACGTTCCGAATGTAACGTTTCCGAATGTAACGTTCCACCGTCACTCAACGCGGAGGCTCGTAGCTCACTTGGTACCTACAGTATCAGGTAGATTGTCGGTAACAGCATGTTTCCCCTCCCATCGGTGCTAACTACAGCAGAGTTGTGTCTAGTTAGTGAGTGTGTATGTGTTAGTGGTGTGAAGTAACGAAGTACAAAATGAAGTACAAACGTGAGTATTTTCACAATAATGCTCCTTTATACTTTGACTTTACTAGACAAATGTTGTACTTTTTACTCCACTACATTCATTTAGCAGATTTAGTCTCTAGGTACTTTGCAGATTTAGATTATGAATACACAATCTAAATCAACTCATGTGTTGTCGTATAGGTTAAGCTACCAAGTAGTATATCAAGTTCTTAAAATAAACCCCACTTTTACCACACTGAAGTGATGAACACATGCTTTAATCAAAGTGATACAACTATTCAAAATATATGGAGCTCAAAAGGGCCATTCTGCATACTAGTACTTGTACTTTTGGTACTTAAAGTACATCGTGATGCTAATACGTGTTTTACTTTTACTCGAGTACAGTTTTGAATGCAGGACTAAACTTGTGACTGAGTATTTTTGAAACTGTTGTGTTGCTGCTTTTACTAAGTAACACATCTGAGTACTTCTTCCACCTCTGATTGTTGGTTACAGCATGTTGCCTGTCTGGTCAGGGCCAATACAGCATAGTGTGTGTGTGTGTGTGGGCTGAAAATGTAGGCTGACTAGTTGCAGTGCAATGTGCCCAGGCCTGGTTGTAAATGTGTCTAACCTACATTAGTGCCTTGCTGTTTTTGTCACTTGGATTTCAGAAAAAGCTCCACATTTTAGACTTTAGGCCTTAAATCGAATCCTAACCAGAATTTTCTAGAAAGAGGGCAAGCACCGTTTACCCAAATTACCAGTGTATTATTACTGTTATTATCGGCCCTCAATGGTAGTGGTGGTGCACAGTTTATGTCAACAGAAGAGCACAGCCATGGTTTCCAGTGAGGTATTGTAATACAGCAACAGACCAGTTCAGACTTCAGTTCGAAATTAGAGGTTTTTCTTTTGTAGAAATTGAATTCATTGAATATTTCCCCTTTTTTTGTGGCATTTAAAGGCATTTACATACATTACATACACATCACACACTTTCTTTGGCCTCCTTGTTTGTGTTTTCTGAACCTTGAATATGGAGGTTTATTCTGCCACTTGTGCCTGATTTTGTTTTTGACACTGTATGGAAAAGGTAATGCCTGTTCCTTTTTTACTAATATGATGTTACATGACATACAGTAGGTTGGAGTCTGTTTTTCCCAGAACAGTCGACTTTCTAAACATATTTGACTGTCTGTCTAGCTGAGTAATATCAGCAGTCACTGTCTCTTCTTGCTTTCACTGTCAGTACACTACCCACTCATAAAAATACCACCCACACATGTTTGTCTGTGATCATGTGAAACTTCTGTCACCAAATTAATTCAAAGAGGTCTTCACTCAAGAGGATGTCTGAGATCCAAATCACAAACTGAATTGAAGGATATATTTCCAGTGTTTTGGACATGGCAAATCTGTTCAGAACCACGTTTCTACTTATCAAAGTGCAGTGATTTCTTTGGTAACTTTATCCCATACAGTATGACATTAGCCAAACCTGAACCAAGTCTTCCACGCAGGCTGCAGGACCGGGCTCTCTCGCTACATGACTAATGTCTGGGTGGTGGAAAAAAGTAATCATACGTAGGAACATTAAAATTAGGCGGGTTTGCACTTCACTTCGGAGTTCCTCTCCCTCCTCGTTTCCCTTTTTCCATTTCTCTGATTCACTTTGGTCTGTGTTGTGCACATATAAAGTGGAACAAGTAGCAAGTATTTGTAATTGATATCATTACGTGTTTTATAAGCCACATGTTTTGACTCAGAATGACTTAAATCACGTAAGACTAAAGAGTGGAAACCTTTAAAAATGACGGGTGTGGGAGGTGTAATGTGACCCTGCAAAACATGAGGTGGTTGTTACGATCCTTTCCTATTTAATTAGATTTTTAAATTAGTTTAAGTGTATTTCTCTGAGCAAGTGACAGTGTTGTAAAGTCTATTTAGTCACATATTGAAGTTGTATTTCTCTGCTGTAGTCCACGGAACACACGTCATTTCTTTACCACAAATGAGTACATAATTATACCAAATAATAACCATAACAAAACAGACGGCCAGCACTTTTCCTCAGATGTTATGCATGCCACACTTCCTCATTGAACTACAAAGCGTGTGTGTAGAATATAAATGCAAGTGACATCTCATTAAAGAGACATCTCATTAAAACAGACGAGCGCAGTCAGACCGCCTCTTCGAACTGAGGCTTCACGAGTGACATTGAAGAAAATTATGATTGACCTTGGCATGGTATTATATATTTAAGAGATGTAATAGTAGCTACATGATATACGCATTAAATATTAACCTTACTAGAGTTCTTCTGCTGAAACACTGCATCTCAGCTGTGATGGTTGGAGTGAAACAGGAGGGCTGTGTGTGCGTGCGTGCGTGCGCAGCATCTGTAATCCTGCTGGTGTGTACGACCTGCTAACGACTCTTTGGATCGAGCATCAGCACATCCAATACAGTCAAGATCCCCATGTGTCACATCCAAAATCTAATTTCCGGCCCCGGCCGTGGCGCGACTAGCTGGGGCACATGCACCGTACGCTGGCTACACCGGGTTCGATTCCCGACCTGTGGTCCTTTCCGGATCCCACCCCGACTCTCTCTCCCACTCTCCACTGTCCTATCCGATTAAAGGCAAACAGCCCCCCAAAAATACAGTCGGACCTCAGATGCGTCCTGTCTCACAGGTTTAATTAAAGACATTATTTAGAAATGTGAAAGGGAACAGATGTTACTGAATAAGGATATTATTCAGGTACGATATAGGGCGGCACAGTATTGGATAAAAGCTCATACGGTCGATGGGACTGATGTTTTGTTTTCAGCCATAGGTTATTTATTGCAATATTAAAGAATGTTGAATTTGACAACAATGACAAACATATTGGATTTTTCCATAGAAGGGACCTTCTGTTGCATTGTTTTGAACGACTAAATCTGCAGTTTTGGTCGTTTTTCTCATGTTCATTTCGAGATTGAGTGAGGAGTTAATCAATAATCACTGTGATTGGTTGCTGGCTATGCATGCAGAGCTTGCATTTGACTCATTAGCAACACACTCTGTATTTTAGAACCCTTACACTGTAGTAAATAATGTCAAAACGCATCCTTTTTAGTCATGAAAATGAGGAATCCTGCAAATGTTTACCGTCTGTATCACGGAGACCAATTTGTAGATTAACGCCTACATTTTTATCTTCCTTGCTTCCAATTGAAGGCCTTGAGTATTGTGCGTATCGTTAAGTCGATGCTAAAACAATATATAACGCAGCCCTGACACGTAATGCTGTCTAAACAAGTACAAATGGTTTGTTAGCTGTAGCTGAAATATTAACTTCCACTTAATTATTCACTTAAAAACACACATCTCACTATCCTCCAAAGGTTGTAAACAAAACCCCCCACTAACGATGTTGCCATGCAGCCACGTTTATCCCACATCCTCCTCAAAGTACTTAGAAACACTTAGGCCGTCCCCAGAAAGGCTCTCTGCCATCTCTGAAAGAAAAGGACCATATGGCCCCCTGCTAATGGCTGGTACTCTGCACCCCCCCCCCCACACACACACATACTTCAGAGCTGACAGTGGTGAAGGAAGAGTAGGGGGTTGGGGGAAGGAAGGACCAATTACATCTCCAGCTCAGCCCTGAGATGTGATTGGTCCTCGCGTCCTGGCGGATGCAACTGTGTGAAACAGCGGATGAAAAGATAATTGCTTCAATCAGAGCCGATATTTCTCAGAGGACACGCTCAAGGGTTGGCCCAGACTCGTCTTATTTTCAGCCTCTAAATCTAACCAAGTGTTATTAAATATTAAATCCCAAACGGATGGCACCACGAATCAGTTTTTATCCTGGCAAAGGTTCTGTGTTGTAGCAGAGCGGTTGGTTTTATGTGTCGTGCCAGTGTCCTGCGTATGTGTGTGTCTCCTAATATTTCTAGTAGCTGGTGTGGATCATAACTTGAACCACATTAGAGGAACTGTCGTTTCCCGATACAAGGCCTCTCAAACTTCAGCTGCTGCGACACCACGACTGCAGCCAGCGAGATAAGCTGCATTGAGAAGGCAGCTATAATCAAGTGAGAATGAGGTTATTGAAGCGTGTGTTGGCTTTTATTTGAATACACTGACGTCTTAGGTTTCTTGGGGTTAGCGACATATGACAGTTTTATTTTTGGCTGATGATTTAAGAGGGCGTTCTTTGCATTGCAGAAAGTAGAAACTGCATTTGATTTCTCAACACCTCTGACTTCTAGGAAACACAACTTTTATTTCTCACGACTGTTTGATGAAGCGGGATAGGTGTGGGAAATACAGTTGGGTGCATATGTGTTGGGCTACAACCAACCAGTTTGACTTGTTGTTCAATCTGTTGATCAATTAAACGATGGTGTCGTTCCTTCCTTTGCCTTCTCTCAGGGCACTCAGTCCCTTCAGTCAGATCTGTTTTCCTCACATTGGGATGACTTGCTTGGCGGTGGTGTGTTGGTATTGTGCGATATTTTTTCTTTCTTTGTGTAACCTTGTGTAAATTTAACGGTAACTCACGGTTGATAAAAAGGTTGTCCATGTCTGTCTCTTTAAAGTCTGGCGCTGTGGGAATTGTAGTCCTTTTATACGGTCCTGAATACAGACATCAGGATTAGAGTTTTTTATGAAACTAAATACTGGATAGTGGTTCGGCCTCTAAAACCACAGAAAACTGTGACGGTTCTTCCCAACAATGAAGTCCTTAAGTGTCTTGTTTTATTCACATCTTGAAAATATGAATTTGAATGGATAGATTTTTATAGAGAGCAGAAAATATTCAAATTTAAGAAGCTGGAATCGGAGAATTTAAGACTTTACGCAAACTTATACATCGATTATCAACATGGGTGGCGATTGATTTACAGTTGGCAGCTTGTGAAACATTTCCTTCTGCTTTGGCTGTATGTATTATCTGCATACCGCAAGCCTACTGACTTTCTCCTCTGTGAATTGATAATGAAACCCCAATACACAGCCGTGGACAAAATGAAGAGACCACTTCAGAATGATCAGGTTCTCTTGTTTTTTATAAGTTTGTCTTTTGAGTTAAATGTTTAAACTATCTCTGTGTTGGAATTCAACACACACTGGAAAGGCTGCCATACATGTAGAGATGAAGATTTAAGAAACAATTGGAGTGGTCTCTTAATTTTTTCCACGGCTGTATGTGTGCAATACACCTTACTGTGTTTCCTCTTTCTGGATAGTTCTCAGCAGACATGCAGAATGTGTCTACTGTTGTGTAAGGCTGCTATCAAAGTTCAGAGCTAGTCTACTGTGTTCCTCTTTTAACTTTTGCTGCAGAGTCAGGACAGAGGTCCCTGACGGAGGAACAGGCATAGCTCAGGTGTTGCAGCAGCTTTCTAATGACTCCCTGAGCAGCGTGCACGTTCTCTGTGCAGCTGCTGGTGATGTAGGTTACTTGTGCGCTGACGCAGACACCTGCAGCCCTGCAGAGCACCGGAGGGAGGGAAATGAGTTTCAATAAGAACGCTGCTGCGGGAGGTAAAGGCTGACTGCTGACAGGGAGACATGTAAAGGCTTGTGTTACCACATGTGTGCTCACCAAGAACATGTCAGTGTTACTGATGCCCAGGAACATCAGGATGGGCTGGGTAATGTGTCAGTCTTTATTTTGTTAACGTATAGGCTGTTTCAGTGGAGCTGAAAGAGCGCTATCTCCATATCTCCTCATAACAGATGTTGACAGCGGATATGAATAGGCTGTGATAGCTGTACATGGGCTGTTTCAGTACAGGGTATATCTAATTTTACATCTTGTAAGTGCATGTACTATACAGTAATTGTTCTGTTAATTCAAATGCTACACTGCTTTAAATAACCATACTGTACCTCATCATATGTGATTATTTGGAATTGGCAAGATAACTCCAGATAGCGTCCACAGTAGACATGGTGCTGCATGGTGTACACCGTCATATCGCCCAAGCTGACCTGTTCAGTAAAGCTAGCTGTTGAGGTGTACACAGACTCGGAGGACTGAAGAAGGAGGTCAGAAAGGAGAAATGGGACACCGGTATTTGTGAGCTTTTGTGTACATACAGTGTGTGTGCGCCTAGTCCAACACTGGGACAGGAATGCTCCAGGGTCCGCCTTTCTGAGGCCGAACACCAGGAGGAAAAAAATAGCCCTGCGTCTTCAGGAAGCTGCAGTGACCTGTATTTGGTAGAGACTGGACCAGATTGAGAGGCAAAGAAAAGGAAGTAGTGGGAAGTAGGGGTCCAATATCATTTATGCAAGGTAAAGCATCGATTCAATACATATCATCATGTTTAGGATCTGCTTCAAGTGCTTAAACATGGTAAATGTGGCACTGTAGTAAGCTTTATACTGTTATTTATTAGAATCAATAGATTGTTATTCATTTAAATGGCTGAAAAAGCATTAGTGATTAAGTAAAGGGGCATATGATTGATGGCAGGACGCTGAATTGAATCAAATTGAAATGGTTGCCGGGCAGACTTTCAACCAACATGGTATTGTGATCAAACTTGGGATTTACACCCGCAGTGAATACACAGGGAGACTTACAGCAGAGAGGGAGAGTGATGCTGTTTTAAAATCCACCAACTCCTTGGTAACTTGGCTTTTTCCATGTGGCAGGCTGGAGTTTATGGGCTTTATAAATAGACTCGGCAGTAATGATAGGGTATAAGTGAGGAAAAATGCAGAGCGACTGTTTAGGGATGGCCTACTTACTCTGCGTCTGTTTGGTGCGTCCCTTAGTCTCCACTCTGCAATCATCGCAGGATTCAAGTCGAGGTGATTGGCGTCAAAGCTTGATTTGGATGATTGTGATTATGCCAAATCTGCCTGTTGAAATTCTGATTACAGGCACCGTCATAAGCCAAAAGTTGAACCGAAATATACAACTCTGCAGGGATTTTCCACAGAGATGTGTCAACGTCAGGGAGCAGATTCAAACCACTCATGCAGCTTAAACACAAGGACTTTATATGGTATTTAAATTCAAATATACATGTAAAAGTCCTCTGTGTAGTTGTGTTTACATGACACGCTTTCATTACATTCAATTGAGGGATTGTAAAGGAACAGATGCAAACCGTAAACCCGCTTTACTAGCTCTCCATGCTGCCTCACAGCACTGATTTCCAGGATTACAGCTTTTTTACTGAATTATTTAGCCGGTTATGTTGGGGGTATTTATACTTCTCTGAGAGGAAACAGTATGAGTTACTGCTTTCCGTTAGCCCTTTCTCTCCTGTGGTTGGAGATCTGTCTCAGAGAGAGACTGCAACTTTTCAGACAAAAACCACCAGAGCATCGGCCGGCAAACAGAAAACATTTCAGAAGCACACGGACAGAGTCAAACTGTCGACAATGGTTTTCAATATGCTTTGCATCACTCCACAGTTTGATTCTCTTGGAAGTGTTCCATGCATGAATATCACCGCTGATCAAGAACACATGCTACCTTTTTCTAAAGAATGTCCAATCAGATCTTTTTTTTGCAAGTAAACATGAGGGCATATTGTGTTGCTGTAGCACAGAACAATTCCCAGACTGCGTCAACCAGAAAATACAACTTTCAGGACCGAGTCTTTGCAGACACATAGAAAAGACATTTGGTACAATGATAGGAACCGCAGTTAGAAATGTCCCAACAGTTCAAAGCTGCTAGTGATCAGCTTAGTCTCTACTGCAGTACATCCACTGACCAGCCATTTAAAGCACCTCCATAACTAGAACAGAGCAGAGAGTCTGTGGCAAATAAATAATAATACTAAAACAATACAAAGACAACAAATAAATACATAATAAAGAGGGGAGGGGGGGGGGGAGTGTCCATTAATTAGCAGTAGAAGGATAAGGGTTGCCACTTAGAGGTTTATTACATTTTCTCCAGTTGTAGAAAAGACCCTGAGCCACTGAGGAGCTTTTTTTGGATTTCCAGTGAAGAAGAAGAAGTCGTCTTGCCCAAATAATGACTTATGTAATTTACAGGACCGACTCTGAACACACCGACAGAATTAGCTGAATCGAGAGGCCGTTAAATCCATTATGGCTGAACAATATAGATATGTAATACGACTTGTGATTCCTGGCGAGATATCGTCTTTGATTTATGATTACGCAGTTTTACAAAAAGTGTTTCCCTGGTTTTAATCTTTACAGTCAAGTGTAATTCTGGAATTGACCAGCTCTCTGTTCTGTTATTCGCCTTTAACCACATAATTGGTGATTATCAATCAAAAAGGTTGCTGCAATATCGATTTTGAGTTATTTGATTCTTTTCCATCTCATCCAACACTAGCATCCACACAGACGATACTTACTGAACCTTATCTGATGTGCGCTCGAGCTTCTTTAATGATCGCCCCAATCAGTACCTCTCATCACCTTTAATCCCAGCCGTCTCTGTGGATTTAATTAAGTAAACCCATTAATCTTTTGGTTCTGGCACACAGGCCAAACAACACAGCAAGATGGCATTTTCCATTCTGACATCAGCCAACTACTCTGAGGTGATCTGTTCTTGCCTCCAGTTTTTCCTCCACTTCGCCTCCGGCTAACGGTGACATAATCATGACGTCGAGACAGAACAAGCTGACATGTTGAAGCCTTTCTGCCCCTCGGCTGCACTGCTCTCCCCCGGGAAGGGCTGTGTTGTGGATCCAGAGTGATGGACCTCTTGATGGCTGTGGTGAGAGCTGCAGCCTCCCCCTCCATCCTCTCTGCGGTCATTGATCCTGTCCCTCGGCTCTGGATTATGGGCAGAGAGAGGCACACCCTGAGGCTCTAATTTACTGTTGCTCTGCACGAGGGTCCATCTGTCAAAACTCCATCATTAGGCAGCGCCGGGGCAGAGGCAGTGTCTTGAGTTTGTCATGAATATTAACTCAAAGACACCTGTGAGTTATTCCTGTAGTGTGAGGAAACCAACCAGCTAAGAAACTAGCAATATACCAAGAAAGTCCTCAGAAACCAGCCGTTACAGCTTTCATCTGGCAGTGTTTGGGTTGAATTGGACTTATTTTCTCATTTAAAACCTGGCCTTCAACCAGCACCTGAAATAACCGTCATCTACCTAATCTTACCTGCGTTATGTTTCACTTGAAACCACAGAAAACACCCGCCATGCGTTACAGTTGCGCATGTTCTGCAGAACAACAACTTTTTCCTGCATGAGGCAGATCAAATACACACAATGCATGATGGTTATCCTGCGTAATCCTGCTGACAGACCAAAGAAGAAAATACGTTCCTTGGTGGAGGAAATACATTTCATTCACAAAACAAAGCCTGGTTTCTCCTCCACTTTCCTCCATGTTGCATTGATTACAGTTGGATCGCATGAACACAACGTGGAAATAATTAAATGTAGGTAATTATGTGACAAAGCTTGATGTTCTTTGGCAAATAGCACGGAAAATAATGAATGTGAACTCGTTTTTTTATTTCAAGTTCAAGCATCTGAATTAAAGGCACGTATTTTTAGGACATTTTTAGCCCTTTCTGTTCAGCTTTAGGACTGGACCCAGCCATGTCTTAGCTCTGGATGCCTGAGGAGCCGTGGAGAGTGACAAGGGAAGTGAAAAGGCAAAGCCCAGCAGACAAGGGAGGCACAGATGGGGGGAAGGGGGGAGAAAGATGGAAAGAAAGAGACAAGCTGAGGCTGGAGGGAGCGGGAACAGTAGACCTTGGCTGTGCGCTCCACATTGGCCGGTCTCCTCTCTCTTCTGTTTGCTTTTGCTCTATTTTTACTCTGCAGTCTGACTGTGGTCCCTGCTGAATAAGTCCATATGCAAGTTACATTTCATCTGACAGGAATCCTTCACAAAGGGCGGCCCACGTGGGAGTGTAAGGAGAGGGATGTGATCCGTGCAGAATAGAAGAAAGGGACAGATCTTTGGAAAATAGCTTGACTGGTGTTTTTTGGACGTCTCACAGCATCAGTTTTGTTGCTGTCCAGTCCCCAGAACAGATGGTTACCCTGGGTCTAGATGTTAGAAGTACATTATCCTGCCCTAAGATGCTTACCATCCTCACTACCTTAGTGTTTGAAGATTGATTCACCAGATGACTCTTCCACATGTAATCAGATTTATATTACAGTGTCTGAGATTATGCTTTTTTACCGCCTCTTCATAACACATCATTCATTATAAGCTCTTTTCGCTAGCCCTCCCGTTGCTTTCTGCCCCACTTTTAAGTTCCAACTGAAGTCAAGGCATGAATCAAATATGTAGCATGAGTAATATTACTGACATACCGGCGCTTCTTCTTCTTTCAGTTGCTAGTTTGGGATTTTGGCACAGCTTAAAGCACTGTTTCTGTGCCTGAATCCACGTATACTTCTGGGCTTAGATGTGATATTTGAGTGCACAAGACCACCCCAATGCTAAGTATGGCAAAAGGCAGTGTGCTATGATAAACCAGATGGTGCATTCAGGGTCAAAAAGCTGAGTTTGGAACACTGGACGTTTCTCAAAATCAACAATCGCCATCTTGGCTACTAAACAGACGTTGTGCGGACAGCCATGATCGTGATTATTGACTAAATATAACAGTATGCTGATGTCTAAAGGAGGCCTCCGTTACTTTTATCGGGTTAATGGACTGTGTTTAATGACATGCTAGCTAGAATGATACCGTTACTAGTTAACTATCTAACCGTAACTTGTCTGTGTATAATCTTTATAGTGTGTATTTTTATTTGATATCCTTGTGTGTACTGTTTCTTCTCTTTTCAATCTATTGCTGTATAAACGCTTGAATTTCCCCACAGGGATTCATAAAGGTATCTTATCGGAAGTGGGTAGCTAACAGCTGCGATCAGAATCAGAACACCTTTATTGGTCCCACAGAGGGGAAATTTGCATTTGTTGCAGCAACAAAAGAGTCAAAGACAGCTGAATATTAACCAAGAAAGTAAATCTAAAGAAATACAAATTTCACGATTTACAAAATATCATCACTTCTGCTGATGGTACAGAAGCCGTGTGAGATTTGAGACGATGCTACACGTTTAAAATTCACACACTTAACAAGTTTTCACAGTTTCTGACATGCAAGTATCCACATTGAGACACAGCTTAAAACGTGGTGCCACAGCAGAGGAAGCAGAGGCCTTAGTTTGTGTTAGAATTCTCCTTTCTGTGACGTGTGCTTTCAGTCAGACGCTGTTTGGCCTCGCACCCTGCTGTCTGATCTTTTTCCCCCCGTAAGGAATAAAGAAAAGTGTGTGTAACGGGCGGCAGGGCAAAGGGACTTTAAAGTGTGTGTGAACTCGGTGCAGCTCAGGGACTATTCTGGGGCCACAATGGAGTCATGTGTTTAGGAAATGTTTTGAGAGCAGGGTAGCCCACATGAGTGAGCGTGTACAATAATCCTCTCTGTCTGCCGCCTTCCCCTCTCTTCATTTTTTCCTCTTCCTGATTTCTGACTGCAGCTGCCCTTCCAGACATGCTGTGTGTGTGTGTGTGTGTGTGTGTGTGTGTGTGTGTGTGTGTGTGTGTGTGAGTGCATGTGTTTGTGTCATGCTGATTGGGAAGGAAGTGTTTCCGTAACCGTAGAGCGGCCTCCGATCTGAACGCACCTGAATTAGATCAACACGCTGCATTTGTAGTATGTGAAAGCTTTAATTCATGCTGGATGTAAATAACAATCATTTGAATTATGAATTAATCTGGGGATTCTATTTTTGAACAATTGATTAATAAATCCCTCTATAAAATGTTGGGAAATTCTACAAAATGGGCGTTAAAATCCCCTCAAAGCAGAAGAAATGACATTAAATCAGATCACATTACGTGTTTGTCTGACTGGGAATACCAACAAACCACAACATATGTATTTACTCTCATACAACACAAAGAGTACGGGCAAATATTCCCATTTTAGAAAGTGGAAACAGTGAAGTTTGGGCATTTTTGAAAGAGATTTAATTAAAATCGATCAAAATGTTGCATTTCTGGCGAGTTAACATTCAACGCTTGCTCGAATGTTGGTCCCTTTTATTGCTCATATTTCAGATTGTGCTGCTTTGATTGATTGCTGACTGTTATAGAAATCATTACATCATTTCCACCTGGATAAACAATGACCAACAACTCTGCAAGTAGTTTGTACATCTGGAATTTATTTGAAGGGTACATTAGATCTCAGTGGTGTTTATGTTGCCCTGATTATCCGCAATACAAATTAGGACCATGCCTGTCTTAATTCAGTGTCTTATTTGTCGGCCGCCGGTCCGAACTATAGTCTATTTATTAGTCTGACATGGTCGGAGATGACTGGTCCGGAAAACTCTCCGGAATCTCCTGTCAGCACCAACCAGTGTGGAATCCCAGAACAGCCATGGAGTCTCCGCAGGGCCTTCTGGGTCGCATTAAGGCAGGCTCTGGCGTGTCTCATGTGGACGATGCTGCTGCTGCTGCTGCTGCTTTGGGTCTCCAGTTTCAGCTCTTCACGCTGATTGAAAACATATATTTCTGTACACCATCTTGGTTGTGCATCATCTCAACCTTAGCATTAACTCGTGGATGAAAGACCTTTGCTAGTCTGATTCTGTGCAAGGCTCTGGTGGGATGTATTGAAGTACTTTTACTCAAGTATTGTACAATTTTGAGGTACTTTGACTTTATTCCACTTTGAAAGGCAGTCTTGTACTTTTTAATCCCCTAAGTTACTGGTTACTTTGCACGTTATAAGCTAATACAAAAACTTCATCACGTAATATGACATATACTTCCAAAATGGGCCATTAGGCAAAATAAGAAGTGTGCACTGGTGTGTGCTGGGATGTTACTGCAGGATTTGCATGTGTGTTTGCATGTGAGCTCCACTGCTGCAGGGCTCGGCCTCACGTTGTTTGGATCGGTTTGTTGAAAAGCACTTATTTAATAGCTTTCAAACTGTTTTATTGAACTATGCTCACTGGTCCTGCCCTCATGTGTGATGGACTGGCTGACAGAACAGTAAATGGGCTAACCAAAACCACCAGGACTCAGGAGGAGGGGTTTTTTTAATAGTAAGACAAGTTTCCTCAACACTGATTCTCCAATTCCTCCACTCTCGGTGTGGTTTAGCATCTGGATCGAGTTAAAGCAGCAGTGCGGAGGGGGGTGATCAGCAGGGGGTCGGAGAGGCACTGGGTGGAGATCTGTTAAAGACAGTGGTATGACAGGGGAGTGGGGGTGGGGTAAGAAAGCAGTGGAAACCCCAGCAGGCGGGTGGCGAGACACGGGGCAGTGGGGGGGGGGAATCAGTGCAAGGCTGTACCCGGACCCTGCAGGATTACTGACCCCGCTGGGAAAGGAGCATCAGGCGGGAGTCCATAAAGCTGCGGCTGAAGCCTGAAGCTACAGAGGGACCGGCTGACTCGTGGAGACGGCTGATTTGCGGCTGTTTGGAAGTGAAAGTCCGGCGTGTTTACAGCTGGATGAGTGGAGCGTGATTCAGGGTCATCCTCTCCTCGGAGCGATGTCAAACCGACAGCAGCTCGCTTCAGTCTGTCGATACGGGACTCAGGCGCGTGAGATCGGGAGAGGCGGATCAATGCAGTGCACTTAGATGTTGTGATTGATTAGCAACGGTTGCTACGCTGATTTATTCGCACAGACAGCTGGCAAGTTGGAAACCAGGGACATAAAGTCATGAAGGTTTTGTACACAAGCTACCTCTGCACAGCTTTTCATACCAATAATGTACAGATTTGATATTATATTTAGTCATTTCTGTACGTAGTTTTGGGATATATCGAGTTTTCAGGTAAATATTTGTCTGTATTTTTACGTAAAATATAGTTTTTGGTTGTTTTTCTTACTTTTTATCTTCCTTAACTGTGTCAGATGTAAGCTCCATATACATCAGGGGCCACAGACAGAAAAACATACACGTTATACATGAGCAAAATCAATCAAATATAGGCCAATTATTCGTCATACTTGAATTTGCGTCAGGAAATCTCACAGAAAAATGAAGGTTCTATTTCAAGCTTAATATGCAAATGAGTTATTGGGACTTTTTTTTACCAGCTAAGATTTGTTGGTCAACTTTAATTGACTATTTGTTTGAAATGTTGGCTTATTAACACATGAATAATACTGTGTCAAATGTTTTTACATATATATTTAAGAAGTACAATATTAGACAAGCACAGGTTTCAGGTACGTTTTGATAAGGCCCGCAACAGACCGCAGTTTGGACACCCCTGATATACACCAATGCAATTTCCTCGGGTGTGTAAACCTCCTTAACCTGTTTCCGATTCTGATATCAAACAGGTTTTATGTGTCTTAAATAAAACTCACACTCTGCAGATTGCACCAAACAACATCTATGTTTTTTATGCTCCTTTTTCTCGCAGCTCAGTTGTGAAAGAGAGGAGGGTTTTGACCGTGAGCTTGGGCTCCATACTGAATGAAAAGGGTAATATCAACAAGTCAGAGACTGGATCCCTGCTGCTCCTTTATCCCGCTCTTTAGACGGAGGCAGCAGATGCTCCTCAGCTCTGGTTTTATTGTCCATGGCTCGACTTAAAACAGGGAGGGGGAGGAGATGAGCTTTTAGAGGCTCTTTTTTCCTCCCTTTCCTTCACTCTCTCTGCGTCTGTCTCTCTGAGCCCGGTCTGCTGGATAACTTAATTCCCTGATTGAGCTTTAGGTCTCTTTAAACAAAAGGCTGCATCTTTGAATAGGCCACATGACTGCAGGGGGGGGGGGGAATTCATCTGCACTTCCTATAGAGTCTCAGCAGAGAGGCTGATTTACCACCGCTCAGTCTGCAGCACCAGGAGCCTCTCTCTCTGTCTCTCTCTGTTGCTCTCTGTCTGCAGAGGGTGAATCCCTGAGCGAACACACACACACACACACACACACACACACACACACACACACACTCACACTCACACTCACACTCACACTCACACACACACACACACACACACACACACACACACACACACACACACACACACACACACACACACACACACACACACACACAGAGTCTGTACTTCCCTTGCCTCTGCCTCACATTGAGCCCCCCGAGGACAATTCCAGGCTGCTCTGGCTGAGAGCCAGCCCCTCTCATCTCCATGAGGTCACGCAGAGAGAGCTGCGCTGGTGATGGATACCTTTCCCCCCTGGGAGAGGAAGGTCTGAAAGCCAGGCACTCAGAGGAAGTGGACCTGAGGACTTTGCAATGTTTGAAATTCTGTTTGATTACACAAAAATGTTCAAATGTTTAACCTCCACTCCATTATCTCGAGCACATGTAGTCATAACCCACAGAGCTTTGTTTAAATCCTAATCAAGGTCTTTAGATTTTCCAAAGAGATCAGAGTAAGAGCTGCAAATAACAATTGTTCTCTTTGTTGATTAATCTGTCGATGATTTCCTGGATTAAACGATTAGTTGTTTGCTTCATAAAATGTCAGAAAATCGGGATAAATGTCTCAGTTTCTCCCCAAACCAGAGATGACCTCTTTAAATGTGTCCTTGAAAGATATCCACAGTCATTGAAGACTAAAGGAACTGGAAAATAATGACATTGAGCAGACCAATTACTCAAACCAATTAATCAGTTATCAAAAACCTTGTCTGATAATCTTTGTAGCTCTAATTGGAATTTCTTTCACTTTTGCGGAATAATTTGAACAATCCCTGAAGAGGAATAGCTTCAACCTCAGCCTCTGAACTAGCTATGTCCTTCCCTGCCAGTCCAATGTCTCGACTGCGTGATGAAGCAGGCAGACGTGTCTTTTTGTGTCTCCCTGACGCACCAATTGTTGCGCAATGGTCCTAATTACTTGTCTTTAGAATTGCTCCTAACGTGCTCATCTTTCTGAGTCACATGCTCTACAAAACTCATCAGCACATCAGAGGGATGAGACCTCCTGAACAAAGGTGAAGAAATTCCTGTATGTGGCTTGTTTTCAACTAATACAAAATGCTCTTGATGTTTAAATATCTCTTATAAGGAATCTAAATACCGTCTGATGTCATTGAGCCCTGAAGGACCCCTCTTATCCCTCTGCTGTTCTTTAATCACTTTGATTCATTTGTTCAGCGCTAGTGTTTCATTTATCACAAGTCATTACTTCCTGTCTCTGTCTGACAAATCATTTCACATTCACCAAATCACTGAAGGGTTTCTGTGATGTAAATGGATAACCAACCATTATTTCAATGACTCTGAAACCACATACAATAACTGCTTCTCTAAAGCTGGTATACATTTATAGATGCTTACAGCTTTGTATTCAGATTTACAGTTTGAAAATCATCATAGTGATTCACTTCCTAAAAGTCCAACCAACACCCGTCTGGGTCCTCTAATGACGAGTTCATTTAGCCCTGATTTTAAAGCCGAAAAATACAAATATCAGGGCAATGAGTTCTATATTATCCTCCTGCAGAACAGACCATCTTTACAGCCAAACGTCTGGTACAGTTCTGTCCTCTTTGAGCAACTTGAGTCTCTACTTTTTTTGCAAATACCTCCAACATCACTCCATCTCATGTGAGGTTTTGTGCTTCTTTTCCTGAACAACTTCTTGTATGTGTTTTGAGTTTGTTCAGAGACAGACTTCTTGTGAAATGTTGTGTAAAGTATGACTCCCCTGGTGCCGATCCCTTGTGTAATGTGCAAACCACAACCTCTGGATATCCCTTTATTAGACTGAAATGTGTTCCTGCTGTCATTTACAGATCAGTCACTTTAGATCGCCACACATTCGGGGAGTCTCCGCATTACCAGCTGACAGCATTCCTTTCTGATCACCTCCAATGGGAGTGTGAGGTGTGAGAAACAGAGAGAGAAATGCGTATATAGTATTCCAGTTGAAGCTCATTGACCCTTTGTGTGTCACTGGGTCACTCACATCCTGCCACATCACACAGTCAGCTGCTGGTGTCTCAGCACTGACTGGCCTCTCTGTGTATACACTGTGTGAGAGTGCTGGGAGGTCCACGAGGAAGATAGTTTAGCGTCTGTGGCACACTGAACTTTGGAGGCTTTCACACAACTCTAAGTGAGAGCATAAACACTACAACTGGCCATATAAAGGCAAAATATTTCTGTTCTGTGCGCTAATTGGCACTCTAAACTTACTATAACTACGCCTCCTCCTATTCCTCCTCCTCCTCCTCCTCCTCCTCCTCCATTGGAGTAAGACCTGTTTCACTCCTGCCTGTGATTGTCAAAAAGAAAATCCTGCTCTGACTGCCAGCTCCACCTTGCCCTCGGCTATAATGACGCTTCAAAAAAGAAGGTTTTTTCTCCAAGCTACATATTTCTTTTCCAGTTTGGCAGGAGCCATTCTTCCTGTGCACATGCATGAAGAGACTTTTATTCGTGGTGGGCCTTTTCCTGAATCTGTGCCGGTCAGAATGGCGTCATGTACAGTAAAATGGCCCGTAACCTTCAGTGTGTACAGCACGGCTCAGTGGGTATTGACCCCCACATGACATCTGTGTAGTGGTTCCCCTGTGACAGAGGATCCAGACATGATCATGTGTGGTCTAATACTAAAAATACAGAGAGAAATACACATATCAATAAGTCGTTTTACTTTCAACGCTGTTAAATTGATTGCACCCATTGATGCTTCAGTAAGGTTATTTTGGAAAATGTGTTCATTTGTTTATAGGCCGGTTTTTATAGATTTCCTCACAGACAGGCGAATAAAGAAAGAACAGCAGACAACAAGCATGGGAAAAATAGTTAAATATGAAAGACATTAACTGACATGAAAGCACTTACATGGAAGTGGATACAGTTTTATTAATTAACGTAGATAAAGGTAATGATGATAATAATAAATCAATGAAATAAATAAAAAATATTGAAAATAAATAAAAGCAAAACCTCAAAAAATCCAAATAAATCAAAAATAATAAATAAATAAACTGATTTGAAAGCATTTAAATGAAAGTGGGTACAGTTTGACTTATTAACACACGTAATGGTAATTATAAAGAATAAATAAAAGCATAAAAAATAATGAATAAAATGCACTTAAGATTCCAGGTGAATTTAAAGGGTCAGTCTTTATTATCCTACTTCTAAATGTAGTGGAGTTAGTTTATTGATAGCCTGTTCTCCTGTACTGGATAATGAGGAGTTAAGGTGGGGTGGGGTTAGTGAGTCCAATAGGGATGAGTGGTACCGCCGTTAATAAAAAGGTCTGCTTTAAGGAGCTTGTTGTTTGTTAATGCCGCCCCCCCCCACCTCTCCACCCTGAGTGGTCGCTCTGTCCCCTCAGCCCTCAGTAAGCAGCTGAAGTGCCAGGCTAAGCCAACGCAAAGCAGACAGCCCGGGGTCTTATCTGAGGAATTCTGCGTATCCTTGCAGAGCGTCTCCTCGGCAGGGAGGAAGGGGAATTATCTCAAAGCCTCCGTCTCCTTTGATTGTCTCCTGGGACCCCTCTCTTTTTTCTGTGTCACTTTTAGAGGTTTACTTTCCTCTCTGTGTGTCATTCCGCCTTCCTCTCGTTTCCTTTGTTCAGTCAGTTTTTCTCCCTGCCCTCGAAAGAACACACAGCCACACACACACACACACTGTACTTTATAGATGTTCTTTGGAGAGCAGCTCAGGAGTTAAAGTCACAGATGTAAACCAGACAGGGCTCATGATCAGGGATAATAATGAAACTCTCTTTTGTGGTCAGTGCAGTTTTGCATGCCTAGGCATTTCACAGGCGTGCATGTCTTTGGGACTGTGGTCAGCCGGCTGGCACAGACACAAGCTCATGACTCTCGAGCTGCTCCGTTTTTCCTCCATTTCTGCTAAATGATTCCAGAGAGGGATTTGTGAAGATGTCTTTGTTGTTGCTGTTTTCTATAAGAGCCGTTTGATATCTTTGTCTCTTTGTATGTCTTTCAACAACACGGTATTCTTTTTTCATGTCGAGGATACGCAGATGGATAATCCTTACAGCATCACAAACACAAGAGGAAAACAGTATTTTAGAACACAGCGTCTGACGCAAACACCCGTTAATCCCGACTGAGCTTAGCTTTTCCATTCTTGCGAGTAAAGAGGCTATCTGCAAGTATTTATGAATACAAAAAACGTACAAGACACATGACCATACTACTGGCTAATGCTGAACCATCACTGTACGAGTCTGACATCTGAAAGCAAATCTTTCCCAGATAAAGACTTCTTCAGTGGTTTTTCGGCCTACATTTACTAATCAGTACATTACAATAATATTGTTTCACATTTAGCTCTGCTTTATTTAAGATATTATTCAACATAATACTTTTATTATCTCAATGAAATATTCCGTAACTAATGGATCTGTGACAAAAACGCAATTCATTATTTCAGCCGGTAAAAAAAAAAATGCTCTTGTCCTCTGCATTAAACCCATCCTAGTACTAGGAGCAGTGGGCAGCTATTGTGCAGCGCCCGGGGAGCAATGGGGAGGGGGGATTGGAGGTGTCCGATGCCTTGCTCAAGGGCACCACAGCAGGGCCTAGGAGGTGGGACCTGGGACCTCTCCAAGTAGCAGTCCACTTTCCATATTTTCAAGTCTGTTCGGGGACTTGAACCGGCGACCCTACGATTCCCAGGCCAAGCCCCTACTTACTGAGCCACTGCTGGACGTGATGGAGTGATGGATAATGGCTGTGATTGGTCAACCGCTTAGAGAGGTCCCGCCCCTTAGCCTATCACAGACAATGTGTTGGAGCGCTAGCCAATAGGAGCGAGAGTGTTGCATAGTGATGTCACTGAAGTAAAGGAAGCCTGACGCGTCCCACAGAGGGGGAATAGTGCATCCTGCATTTGACCCGTCCTAGTGTTGGGAGCAGTGGGCTGCCATATGTACGGCGCCGGAGAAGGAGTCCAATGCAGGCGTTTCAAGGTGGGGGATTTTAGCCTTTGCAGACCATTTACATGCACACAAACCTATACAACACACTACAGGAAAGGGAAAACCCCAAAGAGCATGTAAGGGCCCCTTACATTTCCCCTAAATATAGAAACCGTTGGCTGAGATTGGTTTTGTTATTCTTTCTCTACAAAACATCCGATGGTTTGGCAGTATAGCAAATGATCTTTGCCTCCATTACACAGCCACATTTGTTTGCACATGATTGAAGAATTAGCCAGTCCTCTTAAGAAGCCATTTTAGGATTTAGGAACGCTGTGTGTATCATCCAGCATCACTCCGTTTGGTTTTATCAGTCATTGGAAAGTTCCAGTACAAACAAACATTAACATGTAGGAATGGCGGTTTTGATTTGGTAAGGAGTGCAAAAATCTGTTAGGATCCCCCCCCCCTCCGCCTGCTTTTTCGGGCATATCTCAGACTCTTATTTTTCAGTTTGAGAAAATAAACTGTCTCTGCTCAGATGATAAAAGTGATAAACTGTGGGGCTCGGTGCTGTTAGGACTCGACCCGGGATCATGTTACCAAAGCAGGGCCGTCTGCAGTGATTTAAACCAGGTTCCTGTTTCCCAAGGGGGGGGGGGGACTTACAGTGTGCACAGACCACATTACTGATGCTACATGATCCATCATTAGACCACACTTCCCCCAGCTGCTGTCTCTGTTATTCACACTCCTCTGACTCGCACCTGAAATATCCCGGCACGTCTTCAAAGCCTTTAAACGAATCTGTAATGTCGGCCATCTTTTCTGTAAAGCTGTCGTCATGTCAGTCTGGTGCAGTGACCGCACTGTCAGCCGTTTGGGCGTGGAGCGAAGATAACGTGCAGTTGTACCAAGCATAAGAATGACGGTACGAGGATTTGAAGGCTAATGACAGAGTAGCCCCACATGGCCGTGTACCGGCAGCTGTAAAGTAGACTGTGGTGAGGATGAACCCAACGGTGCTTTTCCCTCTGTGTCATTGGGGAACAGGAGACCCATAATAGTGTTTGATAAGACTCTAAAAGTTGTTGTTTTTCTGTCTTAGAATACACAAAGATAAACAAAGATGAATCAGACTAATGGTGATGCATTGATGACACATCAATTAGTCGTTTTACTACAAAATCGATCGTACTCATTGATGCTTCAGTAAGGCTAATTTGAGAAATCTGTTTTTCTGTTTCACTTCAATTGAAATGTTTCATATCAGTTAAATCTGTTTATTTATTATTAAGATTTATTAAGATTTTTAAATAGTTGTTATGCTTTTATTTATTATAATCATCATTACCTTTACCTCTGTTAGTCAATAAAACTGCATCCACTTTAATTTAAGTGCTTTATGTCTTATATATTTAACATTTATTTTAGTGTAGGTTATTGGCTGTTTTTTACACAGATAGGCGCACCGAAAACAACAACAAACAGCCAATAACCTACACCAAAGATAATTGTTAAATATATAACACATGACCTGAAATGAAAGCACTTAAATTAAAGTGGAAACCGTTTTATTAATTAACAGAGATAAAGGAAATGATGATTCTAATAAATAAATAAAATAACAAATATTTCAAATAAATAAAAGCATAAGAAATATTAAAGACATCTTAATAAATACAAATAATAAATAAACTGATTTAACTGAAATGAAAGCTTTTAAATTAAAGGGGAAACAGTTTTATTAATTAACACACTTAATGATTTTAACCCATGACTTTATGTGAGCTCCTTAACATAACAGCAAACTAGTGGATAAGTATTATTATTTTTTAAGGGTTTGTGTTGTATGCCTTAGGTCTCTAGTGGAGCTCCATTTTTAACATGCACATCTACATTTAGCATGTGTAGCAAGGCAAGGCAAGTTTATTTATAAAGCACCTTTCAACACAAGGCAATTCAAAGATGAAGATTCAACTTTATTGTCATTGCACAGAGTACAAGTACTAGGACAACGAAATGCGGTCTCTGCATTTGACCCAACCTAGTGTTAGGAGCAGTGGGCTGCCATTATGTACGGCGCCCGGGGAGCAGTGTAGGTAACCAGTGTCTTGCTCAGGGACACCACGGTGGCACTTGGTCTTTCGGGGACTTGAACTGGTGACCTTCCAGTTCCCAGGCCAAGCCCCTATGGACTTCGCCACCACCGCCCAAAGTGCTTTACACAAAGTAAAGAGCATTCAGAAATAGTGCAGTAGTGATTAAAAAGCAAAGTAGGAGTAAAATAAACATACAATATGAATAACACAGCTCTAAAATACAAGAATGAAAGCTACAGTGCAGTTTAAGACATGAACCGTTCAATTAAAAGCAGCGACAAAAAGGAAAGTCTCAGCCTGGATTTACAGGTCGTAAGAGCAGACCTGCGGGGTACTGGGAGTTTGTTCCAGATATTTGGAGCAGAATAACTTCTCCATGTTTCGTTCTGACTCTGGGGACAGAAAGCAAACCCGAGAGTTCTGGATGGCTCATAATAGTAGATAGAAGAAGTCCTTGAACATTGGACACCTCTTGCTCTTTGTGCAGGTTCCAGAAAGCCACGTCTTGATGGTGAAGTTCTAGATTTGTGTGTCAAGTTTTATAGAGCTGCAAAGATTATTCGATACATCTCTTAGTTGTGTATGATTCAATTTAACGCCAACTGTTTTGATAATCAATAAATCAGTCTGATTAATCTCTTAGTTTTTAAAAGGAGAAAGGAAAGCATTCTTGTTTAGAGCTTGAAGCTGAAGAGTGCGAGTCAACCAATATGTCTGAGCTGCGGACAAAGTAAGACATTTTATAAACGCCAGCTTGGGCTTTGGATGGATCATCATATTGTTGATACTATATGGACCGATAATAAATCAGTGGAGAAAATAAGCAGATTAATCAACAAGGGAAACAAAACAGAAACAAGACTACTAATAAAAGAGAGAGAAGATTAACTTGAACCTGGAGATACCATTGATCCTGCGGGTGGTTCAGAAGTGTAACTATGTTTTATCTCCACAAAAACGGAAGCGTTTTGAGCGCTGACTGAAAGAAACTGTTACTCAAAAAGTGCTGCAGAGATAGATATCAGAGATATCCGTAGTGAAGAATAAACAAACCTCTTCTTTGTTTTCTGTAAGCGTTCTTCTCATTGCTCTGTGATCTAGAGTTGGAACCTTGCCAGGCTGAGAGGTATCCAAGTTGTTGTAATGAAAAGTTGCTCAACACGTTATCCTGTCACCGAAGCTAACGTCACAGTCCTGTTGCTGTCTGTGGGAGTGAATAACACACACTCATTACACCATTTGTGGTTTGAATTGTCTCTTGTTTTGGTGTCTTGTTTGCAACCATCGAGCGGAAGCATTCAGTCTCTGCACACGCAGCTGACGGTAAACTCTCAGCGGTGAAGTTATTTATGAGTGTAGTGATAACAATGCACAGCAGTGTTTTTAAAATGTGATGCACATGTCTGAACCCTGCAGTCAGACCCGTGTGTTTCATAAAGCAATGAGGATAATCATGTCTTTATTTTGTTGGACAGTAACTTTACATTCACTCCACTGAACCATGAGCCTCCTCCTCAGTTAGATGTCTAAGAATCTAAACATCTTGAAGATTTCTTGTAGTTGTTTTAGGTTTTAGCGTTGCAGTTATCACTTGTCTTATCACCTATCTGAGGAGAGCAACTACAGGGTTTCTCACCTCACAGTTTGTGATTTCTCTCCCACATTTCCACAGTTCGGCGTTGCTTGGTACGTGTTTGGTGTGGTTTCTTTTCTCACCGTACTCTTCAGACTTTAACATCTTGCTATGATGAGCCACGGATTACAAAGGAAGATATTTAGGCAACGTGATGAAACACAGGCCTCACAAAGCCTCTGATTAATAAGCTCTTTATTCTATCAACTTATGTTTGAAACTAGGCTAATATGAGACAGACATCTCTAACAGAGTTAAATTATGTCCAGATCGTCCAATCCAGAGGATGAGCTTCCCATGAGGTCGGAGATTTTGTTTGAAAAGCAACTATTTTGTTTGCATTTTGGAATATTTACTCTGAGCTGCGCTGAGTCATTGTTTAGGCTTTCAGAGAGAGCTTTATGTTGGAAGGCGTTCATTATCTCGCTGTGTTTCCTCTGGCATCACATTAGTGCTGAGTGTTTATTGGAAGACAATAGCTCATTGTTGGCGGTCCCTCCTCTCTTATACAAGTGCTGTTACTACAGAGGGTTTAGCTGTTGCCTCGGGAAGCCTCCCCTGTTCCAATGCCAATATCAAATACAGAACTTATGAATTAGCTCCAGAGTACTTGTGAGGCCTGAGTCCTATCAAGTCTGCTAAACATATGAATAAAAGGTTGTTATAGTTGCAGATTTTCACTTGTATCACGTCTGAAAGACCTCGATAGAGTCTGACCACGACAAGGATATTATAGCTAAATCTATAGAACATTTGAAATGAATAATAATGCTAATAATGAACAGAATCTGCAGCTTTATTCACGTGTAAACCAAATAAGTATTGAAGAGTTTATATTCTAAATAACTGCATTTTGAGTTTTTCTCTGTTGGTCATTGTGTATACCTCACACTGTAATGATTTGCACATTCCTGCACAAAACTAGTCATCACATCATTTTTTAAAAGTATTTATTTCTTATTTTTAAATTTATTTTATTGCATTTTTTATTTTTTCATATTTTTAAATATTTAAATATTTAATACTTTATTTTTGTAATTTTCTTTAATTAAAATCTATATATTTTGTATTGAATTTTTGTATATATATATATATTTCTTGCACCTTGACTTTTGCACGTTTGCTATTATTTATATTGCATTGTGAAAAACAATTGTACGTGAAACCTTAGAGCGACACCCCCAGTGGAAAATGCCTCCCTTGTCCATCTCGATGTATGAAAGCAAAGTGACCGTCCCTGATGATATTGACCCTGTGTCTCCAGGAGCTGCGTGGTGAGAGGGGAGCGCTGGGTGCGGCATGCTGAGGCCACTCCCCCTGGCCCAGGATGAGTGTCAGAGATGGCGCTGCCACCATGGCAACGAACGCAGGTGGAGGAGGGGGGGGAGGCGGGCCAGCTAGCCCCGTCGATCTGGACGACCGCTCGTACCTGCTGCAGATCTACCCTCGACTCGCTGCTCAGACCTCCACCTACTGCAACCTCAGGTGAGAGGTCACTTCACTTCGCCGCTACGCTTTGGCATGGCGACGTTAAGGGTCTCATTTAGTCACTTGTAAGGAACCACAGTCATTCAGATACTTCAGCTCCAGAAATGTAGGGTAGGGTTGGGTAGGGTTCCTTCTTCTGCATTCCACGGCTTCAGCTGGTGTTGAACTCAGACCTTATTTTAGGTTTCTAACCAAAAGCACATCGATAAAAAAGTCCCAAATGTTAATTAAGGTCCGGTTTTGAGACTCCTTACTGCATCACGTAATTGCAGATGTAGCATTGACAGTTTAGGTTAGGCTATAATAAGAGCTTACTGTCACTAAACAGCTTTAACACTGTCCATCCTAGTTTCTTAAAGTCCAAGGTGATGCCTGTCAGTGTGGTTGGTCATTCAAAAACGTGTAGAATGACTTTAATATGAAGTAAAGTAAACATGAAAAACAATACATTTTCAACTTTGTGTATTTTGTGTTTTTTTGGCACATATTAAAAGCAAACCTAAAAGTTATTGTGTAAATATATACTTCTTTCTCTTTGGGTCGTTGTGTATACTTCATACTGTAATGGTTTATGTATGTATTTATATATGTGCATGTAAAGCAGAGTGAACATCTTCTTTTTGCACATCTTGCAAAACCGATCATCACATAATTATTAAGTATTTATTTCTTATTTTTAAACATTTTAATAATATCTTTAAATATTAAATAGAAATGACTTTCATGTAAAATAAACTGAGAAAAGCAGAAAACCTCCGTGTTTTTTAAGACTGAGCTCTGCTTTTTCTGCCTTTTCTGCATGAAAAAACAACTTAAATTTATATCAAAAATAGTTGGGAATGACTTTTCCATCAACCAACCCAACATTTCAGCTGCAGATATAATTTAATTGAAGTACTTAAAGCAGAACTAATTCAATTAAAGCATTTAAAGTCATTAAAGCATAACACCCCCTGTTGTGTTAATGACTGTGCAGTACATATCTGGCTGCTATACTTTTATTTTTGTGTATTTTGCTATTGTGTGATTCTTGTGTGTGTATTTTTTTAAGTACCTGGGTGTAACATTAAGCTGTCTGTGGCTCTTTCTGCTGTAATAATGCAAATGTCCCCTCTGTGGGACGATTCAAGTTATTCTGAGAAGAACTGCTGTACCCAGCACTGATCAAAGATATTACTTCCTGCTCCTCAGGGTGCAGAAGGATGCAACGGCAGCCTCCGTGATCTCGGACGCTGCGGTGGCGCTCGGGCTGGACCCCGGACGCATGTACGTGCTTGCGGAGGTGAAGGAGTGCGGGGGGGAGGAGTGGGTCCTGGAGGCCGGAGACCTGCCCGCTCAGAGGTTCCTGCTGTGGCCCCGCAAAGCCCAGGAGCAGCACCCCCGCAGCCTGGGCTTCTACTTCTTGCTACAGGTAGAGTTTACCCTTCACTCAGGGAGCTCAGATGGCTGACTCTGCAGTCTGCATCCTTCTGCTTTCTCTTCTTCCTCTGTGGTGCAAAAACAAGTAGTGAAACTGGATCACAACCTTATTCACACACTGCAATATCATTTTCATCCCTGTGAATACAATACTATTCTGGATTGTGCTTAAAGGAATGATTCACCAACAAAATCCCCGTTTGTGCATAAATAACCCCCTCTCTGTTACTTTGAACTCCTCACTGATGCCCGAAGAATAAAGAAATAGAGGAAATGTTTTAAGAATTGTAAATGCGGGTCAAGTTTAACAACAGCATAACTATTTCAAATACTCTGTTTCTTACACAACTAACACACACTTACCCAAGTTTTATTTAATCAGCTGTGTGCTCACTACTTCCCTGTCACATGCAGTTTCACCAAAACCTTACTTTTTAAAACACTTCCGCATAAAAAGTATTTTACGGCACTCCTCCTTGCTTTTCATGACGACTCTCAAGTGTTTCGAATATAAAAATGTATAGAAAAAATACATGTGATTGGGAATTACTGACCATCTCACTGGATGACTAAGATTTGTCTTAGGTTCACAAGATAAATAAAGTTGGGAAATGAACTTTTTAACACATTTTGAATAATGTAACGAAGGGACGATTTGTTATTTCTCTTTAAAACTTAGTTAACCATCTTCAGCAGTTAATGGTTTGGTCATTTCAGCTCTGTCTTTTCCCTTCCCCGATCCAGGAGAGGAACCACGATGGTACCATCCACTACGTCCACCTCCCTCCTGTGTCTAAGGAGCAGGAGGCGCAGCTGGCCGCCCGAGGCTTCCTTCCTCCTCCGCAGGACGACTTCGCCGACCTGTGCAACCTCCCCGCCCTCAACGAGGACAGCATCTTAGACAACCTGCGCACGCGCTTTTACAAGAAGAAGATCTACACCTACGCGGGCAGCATCCTCATCGCCATCAACCCCTTCAAATTCCTGCCCATCTACAACCCCAAGTACGTCAAGATGTACGAGAACCACCAGCTGGGCAAACTGGAGCCGCACATCTTCGCCATCGCCGACGTGGCTTACTACGCCATGCTCAGGAAGAGGGTCAACCAGTGCATCGTCATCTCCGGGGAGAGCGGCTCTGGGAAGACCCAGAGCACCAACTTCCTGATCCACTGTCTGACCGCGCTCAGCCAGAAGGGGTACGCCAGCGGGGTGGAGAGGACCATACTGGGAGCTGGACCCGTGCTGGAGGTAAGAGGCGAACATGTGGGACAGATGTTTGTCGCCTCAGCTGCTTAATGTTCAGTTTGAGTTCCTTTTTAGATTGCTACTAGGCTGCAGATAAAGGGAGGGAGGAGGGAGTGAGGGAGGGAGGGATGGATGGATAGAAGTACTTTTATTGATCCCAATTTGGGGAATTTTTGCAGCATTGCAGCAACATAAAAACAAGGCAGTGTAATTAAAATAAATTTGCATTTAAAAATAAAGTTAAAAATATACATTTGGGACAAAAAATGTACACAACATATAAACAAAAACACAACGCAGGATTTTAGATGTGCAATAAGTGTGAAAGGTGTGGAATATTAAATATATAAATTGCTTTCTTAAATCTGCCAAATCCAGTCCAATGAAACAAAGACATGTTGCCTGGTTGGAAGTTGTGTGAGTTTATGGCCAGACGGCGGGACCTATGAACACATTTACTACCCAATAGCATCGTAAGGACCTTTTGACTAGTACATTTAGTCTTAAATAATTATAACTTAAAATTACAACCGGGGGCCTTAGCGGGTCAAAGAGCTGATCTGTTGTGCGATACCGATGTCAAACGGTCTTTTTGGAGGATTTCTAACCTCTAGCTCTCGTCGGCATGTCTACAGTATTGAAATGATGTATGTTGCATCATCTTTATAAAATATAATGTCATGTTGTCTCCAGAATTAGGTTTTCGACGCATCAGAAGCATTCTTACTTATTGGAAATACTTCGTCTGGTTTAGGAGAGGGGTGGAATAAACAGTAGTCATCTATTTGTGTAATGATCCCGTTGTCTCTCAAATTTCTGTTGCCATCTTCCTCTAAAGGACTCTCTTTTTTTCACCCTAGCTGCAACAGAAAGGTCATCAACATGCTCACTTCTTTGTCTTAAATGCTCCAGAGAACTATCTGATCTGTTGACACATTTGGAAATCACACAACCTCTGTGCCAGTGCGCCTGCAGGGTCCTCTGTCTAGATAAATCCGGGCCACAGTGCAAGTGTGAGAGAGGCTCTGGTGACCTGCTCTGGGAGGGGAAGAGGGTTAAAGTTTATGAGTAATGAAGTGGTTTGACAGGGCCAGTGTCTGCCTGTTACATCGTAGATTGTGTTTGTGAATCGGTCTCATATCGTATCACAAACGGTCTGCTATAGCGATCAACACATGTACTTCCTGCTCTCTGTGTTCACTCACCTGTGAAATGCTTTGCTCAGAAGCAACAGTGACATGGCATCCTCAGAAGTGACTCATGTTGCTATGTCATGCAAGATAAACATGAAGAGGATGCAGCAACGTGCACCCAGTAATACAGATATGACTGTGTGAGAGTGTTGTGATGGGGTAGTGCTGAAACATCCCCATAAGAGTATCACATCCCATGCAGTCCGGAGGAAATGTGTTCTCAGGCTGTGACTCCTTTGCACTTCCTGCGGGGGCTGAGCTGTTGGGACATACGTGTGCAGTTTAAAGCACTCTAACATAAAGACACCACGGCCTACCTCAAAAAGAAGAAATGAAAAAGAGGATGGGAAGTCATAAAGAACCAAATCAAAACATAGTCACTTACATATTTGTGTTTCCTGTCAGCAGTTGTCTTTTGAGTCAGCTGTGGAGCGATGATGCTGTCCGAGCTGTCAGAAGTAAAGGAAGGCTTCTTCTTGTAGAGCTGTAGTGACACAATCACACACTTTGCATAAAGCATGATGTAGACCCCCTTTCTTTCCACAAAAAAACATAAAATAATGCATTTCTTGAGTCTCAGGATTTGCCTATTGGTTATAAAAGCAGCAGGGGGTCTTCAACATTTGATAGTGGCTTCCTCCCTGGAGTTTGTATTTGTATTTCTTTTTTAAGAACGGATGATGCACATCCCACCACAATGTTAGTGCCAGATTTAGATGCTCATTTTGATCTGAGAGCACAGAAAACCACATGAGCTTAATTAAAGCTCATATAAAGGCTCTTATGCACAATTCAAATCATATTTATAATTAACACCATAAACACACAAAGGCACATGCAGAAGCACATATAAAAGACACAGACAAGTAGAAACACAATGATATAAACCCTCATCCAGTTTATGGCCACATGTTTCAGGGGATATAATGCATCTCACACTCGATGACTTCCTGCTTTTCCTCGAGCATTTTGGATAATACTGCCACTAACAACTTAAGCATTATCCCCTTTATGCGTCCTTCTGTGAGAGGCCGCCACACGCTTCTTCCCTGGAGATAAACATGTCTGTAATCACACGGTTAAGTATCCAGGGCTCTGTGCAAACTCCAGCTCTCTGTGTTTGGTGACCCCGCACAAACACATGAACCAAACATCTGTTAGCGCTTACGTTGTTCAACAGAAAAATAAGAAGTATTAGTTTGAATCTCAGAGCTACGTGGCAGAGCTCACTTCATATTGTTTACTTTTCATCCCTGTAATGAGATGCGAGGTCTCCTGCTCTCTCACATGTGGAAGGGTTTACCTCCAGCAGGGGTATTATTCTGCAGGCATTTTCACTCGTGCATGTGACGGAGTGTGTGTGTGTTATCCTGGGTGGCCAGTGTGTGACCCCAAGGCCTATGAGCACTTCCTGTCAGCGATGTTATCTGGATGCATACTGATTTGAGATGTATGAGAGGACAGGAGGTGGAAACAACATCAACTGAAGCCCCGTATCTCCGCACGATCACCTGAACGACCACGTGAAGTAGTTTCAGTTTATAGTCCTCCTCGGTGCGGGGGGGCTAATTACTCGCAGCCCTGATCTGGAAGTAAATCTCCTCTGCAGAATTTTGAGAGGTTTTATTTTCGTGGCTAAAAATAGAGCTTTAGCCACGGAGAGCTGTATGTGGAATGTGGTTTATTATTCAAAGTGCTGAAAAGTGAAACTCCCTGATCTGTGAGAGGGGGTTCATTGGAGCTCAGAGCACTGTGGAGCAGAGGGAAATCAAACAGAGACCTGGGGACACAAGCTATCGATACAATGCACTTTATTGTCCTCGGAGGGAGATGTGTTTTCAGATCTGTCCTGCAGCTCCGCAAAAGATTGAATATCATAATGGCATATTCACACTGACTTACACATGTTCGCACATACAGTACATTACATAACACTGATGCCTTTTTGCACAAACCACATGCACGACAATTACACTGCGGATGTGTTTATTGTCGTAGAACAAAGCGTGATCCGTCTCCTAAATATGTGTCAACCACAGACCTGCTAACTTACTCGTTCCTGCACCACTCTATTACATTTGGTTGCTAAGAAGCTGAATGGATGCATTTGATTAGGATTGAATGTTTAGCCTGCTTCAAGGGACCCTAAATCTCCTACCAGGAGGTAAGAGCTGTGGCAAGAACACACACTCAAGGACGTGGTGTGTCCATCCCTCATCTGTCTCCATCCTTCCCTCAGAGCTGCTGCAGCTCTCGGGCCTCTGAATAAATGCAGTGCTGCTCCCTCGATGCATGTCAGTCTGTCAGATGCTTTGGTTCTGGCTGGCTGATTGAGAAAGGGGGGGGAGGAGGATGGAGAGATTTTTTTTTTCCTCCTCCATCAGCACAGTTTTAGTCCCTTTGGCGCACACGCAATCTCCCAGAATGCACTCAGTGTGTGTGAGCCCCGTCCAGAGCTGTGGTTTGCTGGTGCAGACAGGGAGACGAGTCCGGTCCTCTCTGGTCTTGCCGGCTGAGGAAGTGGACGTTTGATCCCATCTTTGAGGAGTCGCTCCATCATCGTGGCCGTTGAGCTGATGCACATGTCCCCTCTGGCAGTGTGCATGCATCTCGCCCCCCCCAGAATGGTCAGAGCAGCAGCTGGCGTAAACGTTTTTCCCTCCAATTCCGTGCTAAGAAAGTTAGTTTATGCAAAGCGATTCTGTTTGGACGACTGCTGCCAGAGTAAGCAGCACGCTCAAAAAGATGGCGGACATGCAACACAACGTTACGGAGTCTGAAACGGTGCTCCCTGCAGTCTCTCAAAGCAGTCCAGCTCTTGAGGTTCCTTCCTGCCGAGCTCCAGAGAAGACCTTTTGACACGGAGAGAGGAATGCTATTTATAGAAGCACTCTCCAAATTAAAAGGAAGGTTTACTTTGACACTGGGTTTGATTTGTATTTGTTGTTCCTGTCCTGATCAGGTTACAGTGGTGGAAAGTGTGTGTGTGTGTGTGTGTGTGTGTGTGTGTGTGTGTGTGTGTGTGTGTGTGTGTGTGTGTGTGTGTGTGTGTGTGTGTGTGTGTGTGTGTGTGTGTGTGTGTGTGTGTGTGTGTGTGTGTGTGTGTGTGTGTGTGTGTGTGTGTGTGTGTGTGTGTGTGTGTGTGTGTGTGTGTGTGTGTGTGTGTGTGTGTGTGTGTGTGTGTGTGTGTGTGTGTGTGTGTGTGTGTGTGTGTGTGTGTGTGTGTGTGTGTGTGTGTGTGTGTGTGTGTGTGTGTGTGTGTGTCCTGAAGCTATAGGGGAGGTCTAAAGGCCCGGGTCACACATTTTAAGGAGATGAGGTCATCATTTATAAGAGATTGAACAGCCTTAACCATGTAGGGGAAACGGCTGTCCTCCTCCTCTTTGTACCAGTTTCTTTTCTATGAACTTCCCTCCTTTGTGTGAATATAATGCAGGTAAAGGAGGGATTTGTCCTTAATACTTCCTGCCGTTTGGCCTGCCGTTCACCGGCTCTGAATGAGCACAGCTCCTCTGAACTGGTCAGACTGGTTGATCCTCTGTGACGTGGCTCTTCTGTTTTCTTTTGATAGGCTTTAAAAGCTTGTTTTATTCTTCATATCAACCACAGAGCCGTGCACCGTTGCAGAGAGTTGGCTGACACATGTAGTTATGTTGTAATCACAGGGAAATACGGATCAAGGTTTTCTCGTCCCATTGTACTTTAAAGAACTCGATAAGGTGGATATACTAATCCAAAGGAAGCTCCGTCCATGCGTGCTTGAAAATGAATTTTGGTAGGTTGAAAACCTTTGTAAATGGGGCTAAGAGGTGCTTAAAAAGGCCTGGAAGGGTTTAGCAATCAGCCACTTTGCAGCTTTAAATTAATCGTCAGAAAGTAGTGTTTTATAACGTAGACAGATTCAAACTTTCAGGGGACTCAAAAGATTAAGATTGACAAGTAATGAAGGAGCAGAAAATCATCTCCAGATCAGCCTTATCACCTTTTTAGCTAAAAGCCTCCTGGTCACAGATCCCGGTCCCCGGCCTCCTTTATGCAACCCTGTCTCACAACTTCAGACAGGAAGCTCCTATCATCCGGAACCCTATTTAACAGGAAGCAGCTACGACACAGGAAGTAGCTGCAGTGCGTCTCTGTGTGTGTGTGTGTGTGTGTGTGCTGTTAGCTCAGGGCCTGGAGGGGGCGGGGCTTCACCAAAGCCTTGTATTGTTTGTTCAGGAAGTGCTGGCTGCTCCGCCTGCTCGGCTCATTGTTTATCTCTTAGTTATGGGTTGCACCTCTGTATTCCCCTCACTATATTTGGTCGGGCTGGGTGGCATTGTGTACGAGTCTGGGAAAAGACTGGCATTACCGAGGGCTGAGTCGCTGTGTCATGCACACGTGTCCTTCGTTTCACACACACAGTATACAGTGGCTTTACTGTAATCATCAGAGTAATACTGAGGAGATGTGCTGCTCTCTGCACAGCTGACATGCAGCAGCAGGGTCTATTCATGGTGCTCCGACCACACCACAGGCCCAGTTTGATGTGGGACCAATCGAGACATGGGTGGAGTGGCTGGAAATGACTCCAATCTGGTAGAACAGAAGACCACAAGAGAAGGAAACACTTTATTCGGACTATTCCAACCTCCAACCTCTGACATCGTCATCCCCTGACCTCCAGACCAGATAATTGAGACGTTAGGGGGACAACATCTGGGAGATCAGGACAATACCTTTAGCAGATGTTGACCCACGCCATGAAACAAGCAGAAACGTTTGTGTTTCCTGTCCTGGAGTTTGGTTAAATTAATGATTTGTGAAGAAAGGCTCCAACCAACTCAAAAAGTATTGAGCTTACTGTGAAGAAAGAATCAAGAACCCAGAAAATATTCACATTTATGAAGCTGGAATCACAACGATTTACTAAAACACTGTTAATAGATTATCAAAATTGCTATGGATAAATGAAAGTAAATATGAATGAATTGGTAGATAAGAAAATAGTGACAAAATACTAAAAAATAAAGCCTAAATTAACACCATCATCTTTGTTAAGTCCAACTAAAAACTTATGACAGAAATGGGCCACAAATACAGATTTTTGATGCTATAGGGACCACACTTTTTGGCATTTTGTCTCTATTATTTAATTCTAAATAGTTGTATGATTTGATTTATTGTTCTTTTATTAATCAGCTAAAATACATAGGATCATAAGCAGTGTAAAAGTGTTTCACTAAACAAAAAAACTGCTGGTTATTTCCCCTGAAACCCCCTGAACCCATGACGCTGAAAACAAGAAATGAGAGTTGAGGAAGTTTAAATTCGATCATTGATTTAAACCTCAGCCGTTACTGTTCGCCAGAGAATCAGTTCTTTGTTGGCACTTAAGTTAAGTTAAGCTCGAGGGCTTTAAGTGAAGCTGGTGGGAGATATAGATATATAGTGGCGGCTTGAGGCAAAAGAGGAGGGACTGTGACAAGACGCGGTTACATTCAATCACTGCCAGCAGCATGTGATCCCGCCAAAGCATTTTCACATTCAGGACAACAAACAGTGATCATAATGCCACTTTATACCCTTTCTGTTTGCCCTAATATCACAGCTACTTTTACTCCACTACATTTATTTAGTTACTAGGCAGATTAGGATTACTGATGGTAAATATAATCCCCCTTAAATCAGACTTTAGTTCACCTGCAGTAAATCCAGCAGCTACCCTGCAGTATACAAAGCCATTCAAACTAGCTGCACCTTTACCAGCTCTGAGAACACTTTAATGATCAATCATTATAAAACATATCAGAGATATTATTCTGAAATGGACCAATCAGACAATGACTACTTTTACTGTCGCTACTTTAAGTACATTTAGAGGAGAGTACTTTCTACTTTCACTGGAGGAACATTTAGAATACTTTTACTGTGACAGAGTATTCCTGCACTCTGGTACTTCTACTTTACTCAAGAACAAGACCTGAGTACTTCTACTTTACTCAAGTACAAGACCTGAGTACTTCTACTTTAGTCAAGTACAAGACCTGAGTACTTCTACTTTAACTCAAGTACAAGATCTGAGTACTTCTACTTTACTCAAGTACAAGATCTGAGTACTTCTACTTTACTCAAGTACAATACCTGAGTACTTCTACTTTACTCAAGTACAAGATCTGAGTACTTCTACTTTACTCAAGTACAAGATCTGAGTACTTCTACTTTACTCAAGTACAAGATCTGAGTACTTCTACTTTTATTCAAGTACAAGACCTGAGTACTTCTACTTTTACTCAAGTACAAGACCTGAGTACTTCTACTTTTACTCAAGTACAAGTTCTGAGTACTCCTCCCCCCCTGTGGGACTGTTCCTCCTCTTTGTGGGACTGTTCCTCCTCTTTGTGGGACTGCTCCTCTTCTTTGTGGGACTGCTCCTCTTCTTTGTGGGACTGCTCCTCTTCTTTGTGGGCTGCTCCTCTTCTTTGTGGGACTGCTCCTCTTCTTTGTGGGACTGCTCCTCTTCTTTGTGGGACTGCTCCTCCTCTTTGTGAGTGTATCCATGCTGTAGTGAGGTGTCGGTGTCAGGGCTTTGGCAGCGGCTGTGGAAATGTTAAACTGAAGCTCTGTTCAGCGGCTGCAGTTTAACGGATGCTGCTGCGCCTCCCTGTCACAGCAGTTAGGGCCGGTACCCACACACCAGCTAGACGGTTAAAGACACTGTTTGTCTCTTAGTAAAGGAGTACAGGAGTATGACTGTTATGCAAATAAACTGAAATGAAATGCTGCTAGATAATTACAATTTTAAGGCCTTTACTCACCAGGGGCATTTTCCTACGTGCTATTTATTTTCACCAACTGAATAAGGTCTATTTTTTGTAGTTTTTTCACTGCAAATAAAGACATCAACTAAAAATGTAAATTAAAACCAGTCTCCCTCGCCTGAATCGAGACAAAAACAGTATTTATTCTCTCAGATCCACTCCTTCCACTGTGCCCTTTCAAAATAAAAGCGCTCTATAAATAAAAAGCATCATTTATTTTTATTGTTGTTGTTGTTATTATTATTATCATTATTATTACACTAGCTAAGGCTATAACAGACCTCAGACAGACTGCCAGATAGTTGGTCTTCTACCTGCGTAAATGTAGTGTTGAGCAGTTCTTAAACTCACATTACTGGTAGGAAATATTCAGAGGCGATGAAGGGAAGTTCTGCAACTCTCAGAGCCTCGAGAGTCGTTTCTGAGGAGTCATTTATCTCCTTGTTTCTGTGAACATCTCCTCCTGTACACAGCCTCAGACAGTGTCCATACACAGTTAGTTTTATGTTAGCAACTTTATTCTAGACCGAACGTTTGATGTGTTTTCAGAGAATATAATACTTTCTCACCTCTGCCCCACTTTCTTGTTAAGACAAACAGCTCATAAACAGACACTCCCCGGGTTTGTAAGTGGGTGTGTGTGTGTGTGTGTGTGTTAGAGGGCTGAATAGGGATGTGAGACTTCATTCGAAAAGGTCGAACTGTTGAAGTGGAAATGTACAGGAAGGCTGCCTTCCACAGAATCCTCAGAGAGACGCCGGACTGAACATCATGATGTATTCCCCCCCCCCCCCCCCCATATATGAGGCTCGCTGCCCTTCTGCTTGCTCTCGTCCCACGCTTTCCTCCACGAGTTCCCCCGGCTCAACCCTTATTTCGTAAGAATGCAAATGAGTTCTTTCCACGTTCAAGTCCACTTCCCCATACCTGCCGAGCCCTTCCAGCCAATCAGACTTTCCGCTCACGGGCAAGTTGGAATACGAACGGCGCTGCGACATGTTTAGCATTCCCTCCGCGCTGCAGCGTTCTGGGCTTTGCAGAGATTTCCCAGGGCTTTGTGCTCCTGGCTGCAAGGTTTGTGGAGTTTTGGTGGGGGTGGGGGGGCTCCGAACAGTACTGTGCACAGTGGGCAGCGTTAAGACACTTTTGGGTATCAGTGCCAAAACACACTCACTGACCCTCAAACCTGGAAGAGAAGGCATGGTGTTGCACTCTGGAAACACTCCGAATAAATACAGCTAGACGTCAGCATGTTTTTTATTAGCAAAAAGTGAGAGTGTGAGTAGGTGGTGGGGGGGGGGGGGGGGTGAGAGTCTTGTCTGAGCAAGTCAAGGTTTCACTTGAGATTATTCTGGTCATGGATAAGTGACAACTAAGCATCTATTTGCCCACCTGTCAACAAGCAGCAGCTCATTTACCCCTCAGGTCTCAACACTGATCCACACGAGTGTAAAATGAGAAGAAAGGTTCAGGAAAAAACGAGGAAAAGCTAAAGATCTGAAGCAGTAAAAGTTAAAATAGGTTCCTCCTCAGTCAGACCCTTGGGGGGGGGGTGTGTGTGTGTGTGTGTGTGTGTGTGTGTGTGTGTGTGTCCTAAGTCCAATCGGCCTCAACACCACTGTATCAAATTCCCCTTCCAACTGCTTTTCAAGATACAATGTAGCTCCTATTTAACATGCACTGAGTCATCTTCCTCCGCAGTGGCCTTTTGTCTTTTGTGTGTGTGTGTGTGTGTGTGTGTGTGTGTGTGTGTGTGTGTGTGTGTGTGTGTGTGTGTGTGTGTGTGTGTGTGTGTGTGTGTAACCATGTGAGCATGCGTGCATCAAAAAAAAAAGAGTGCTCTTCTGTTACCGACTGTATCAATGCTCTGAGCGGGGGCCCCTCAGCGAGGCCTGGTGGCTCTGTGTGGCCCCCGGCTGGGTTAGCAGCATTAGCATGTAGCATGAAGTGAAACCCTGCTGCAGACGGGTGGCACCCCATCGTTTATCATCACTGACCTATACTCTCTCTCTCCTTCTCACACACATACACACACACACACACACACACACACACACACACACACACACACACACACACACACACACACACACAGCTAATAAGTGAAAAGGTCTTGAAGGTTGAAAGAACGGACAGAGATGGATGGGAGGAGAATGAGAGGAGGGCAAGAGGGGGCATGGAGTTGCAGATGCTAGCCCCCTCCTAAGACCCCCAACACACACACACACACACACACACACACACACACACACACACACACACACACACACACACACACACACACACACACACACACACACACACACACAGTCCCTCCCCTTTCTGCCATCTCAGCTGCTGTTCAAAACAAGACGTATAACCCCTTGACTTTTCAGTCTCTTTGTGGTCATGGTGATTTGTTTTTGTTGACTCCTATGAGGGAAGCTCCTACATGTGCTGGAACTCGATTGTGTTGCACCAAATAGAGGTGCAGGGCTGAAACATTTTTGTAGGCTGACCAAGAAGTAAGCCTTTTAAAAGAACTCCCTTGAAAAAAATCCTAAGCTAAAGGAGGCTAATGTTGGGCTATAAAGGAACTACAGCACGGTCACATGACTTCACGTCACCACCGCTAAGCTAAAGGCGGCTACTGTTGGGCTATAAAGGAACTACAGCACGGTCACATGACTTCACGTCGCCACTGCTAAGCTAAAGGCGGCTAATGTTGGGCTATAAAGGAACTACAGCACGGTCACATGACTTCACGTCACCACCGCTAAGCTAAAGGCGGCTAATGTTGGGCTATAAAGGAACTACAGCACGGTCACATGACTTCAGGTCTCCACCGCTAAGTTAAAGGAGGCTAATGTTGGGCTATAAAGGAACTACAGCACGGTCACATGACTTCAGGTCACCACCGCTAAGCTAAAGGTGCTATATTAGGACGAGAAACTATGGTCCAAAGTGAAAGGATGCCTACCTTTTGAAATGTTGTTTTTCACGTAAACAAGCTACCTTATTGGTCTATGTGACAAATAGGCAAATGGAGAAATACCTCCAGAGTGAGGTTGCATTATTCCTGAGGTCACTGGCTGTTTGCGTAATACACTGTGTTGTTGTTGACTTCTTACCCTGAAACCTAATGTGTGTTTCTGTTTTCCTCTCTCAGGCCTTTGGGAACGCCAAGACCGCCCACAACAACAACTCCAGCCGCTTTGGAAAATTCATCCAAGTGAATTACCTGGAGAGCGGAGTGGTCAGAGGGTGAGTCATTAACAGTGCGTGTGTGCGCGTGTGTGTGTGTGTGTGTGTGTGTGTGTGTGTGTGTGTGTGTGTGTGTGTGTGTGTGTGTGTGTGTGTGTGTGTGTGTGTGTGTGTGTGTGTGTGTGTGTGTGTGTGTGTGTGTGTGTGTGTGTGTGTGTGTGTGTGTGTGTGTGTGTGTGTGTGTGTGTGTGTGTGTGTGTGTGTGTGTGTGTGTGTGTGTGTGTGTGTGTGTGTGTCTTTGCAACCAACCACTGAAAACAAGGCCTTCCTCTGCAGCACAGCACCATACAGGGACATGAACTCTGTGTTGCTCTTCTTCCTGTTTGTCAACACAGCGTTCCCTCTCTCTGAACCTCGATACCTTCCTCTTTGCTCTTTATGGTGCTGTGTGTGTGCGTGTGTGCGCGCGCGTGTGTGTGTGTCCTCCGCTGTGCAATTTGTGCTTGTGGAGACTTTACTTTCAACCACCAGCATGTTCTTCCTTTTTCTCAGCAGTCGGCCTCTGGTTTATTAAAGTGTTCAGCTGTGTCACTTCCTCAGCAGGAGAGAAACAGCTGCCCGAGTCTTAAAAAAGACGTCCAGTTATGCTGTAGTTGGGGAAGATTTAAAAGCTCAACGACGATACGCTGCAATCAGGGTTACTGTGGATCTTTAAAAAGTCTTACAAGGCATTGAATAATTTATCTAAAAATAAGGCCTTCATTGGCATCAAGAAGTCTTAAATGAATCCTTTTCAAAGGCCCTAAAAGTAAATAGGAAGTAGGCTTTTATGACTAGTTTCCCTTTCTCTGCATTGTAAAACCTCAAATTAATTGGTAACATCTGTTTTCTTTCAATTAATTAACTCTTGCATTAATGTTACCCAGATCCCGCTCGTGGAACTTTTTTTTCGTGGCTGGAATAAGAAAAGGGTCAAAATCTGAATCTGTAGAAAAAAACCTGGGCAGAAATTAAAAGGATTAATTCAACATAAACTAATTTATGTTAAAGAACTCGTTCAACAAATGCAACTCCAAGTGTCAGGAGTTATGAATTTAATAAATTACACATCTGAATCAGGGGGGTTTCTAGAAAAATATAGCATGAGGCGCTAACTAAATTAAGCCCCGCCCACTTTCAGGTGAAATCCTGCATTAGAGCGAAGCTGAAAATAATAGTTCATGTCTTAAAGCTGCTGAGTCATATATTGTACCTCAAACAACAAATAGATCCAGAGCTCCGGTTTCTTTACTTCCTCTCCAGAAAAAAGGAGAGTAAAAGAAAGGATCAGAAATCTCAGTCTCAGTGTCAGCCTGCTGCCTGCCACTCGTCCCCCAGCAGACCCACCGGACATCCATCCCCTCTTTATTCTCCGTAAACTGTCTCTGCCGTCTGACCAGACATCTGAATCCACCTCCATATTCCTGGACTCAGTAAACCCTTTCTGACCCACAGAGAGATTGTTTTCTGGCATCACTTTATTATTTTACGGGGTAAATCTGCATTTTGGTTTGAGGGCGCACGCCGACAGTTCAGATTAAGACGTTTAAATATACGAGATGAATACTTACAGAAACATTTAAATTGATGTATATGTTTAAATGGGATATTAATGTATAAATAGGATGAAAATAGCCTCTAACAGGATGGGATTCCTGCCTCTGGTGTGTATGAAGGCTCTAGAAATAGATTTAATTGAAAGTAAAGGCCTGTGGCGACAGCTGCTCCGCGCCGCAGTAAGTGGGCATCCCCAACCTGATTATCCCCTAATGGCAGCAGATCTCATCATGCTCAATTCAATTGCTTACCCTCAGAAAGGTTTGTAATCCAATCAGACGAGTTGATTTGAGCCCGCTGATGCTACTCACCGTGAACCTGACGAGGAGACGCTGAAACTCTGAATGGAGAGGAGGTAAAAGCGTCGCTGTTCGTGGCAGTGTGTCCTGCAGTGAGGTGTTGGCCTCATCACAGCTCTATGGTCCGTGACAGAGGCTGCCTGTCTGTCTCTCCATCTCCAGTGGGGGCATTCAGACAGTCCATAGAGGAGGTTAACAAAGGGAAGGCTGCTGTCGCTCAGAGGAGCTGTCAGTGGAAGCATGTACTGTATGCATGTGTTGTAAGGCTTCTCTTTGCTGCACACTGACAGATATACTGTATAGAAAGTGTGGCAGGTCTCTGAAAGGAGGCTCCTGTCAAATAACACCTCATGTGGTGGACCCTTCATGCCTTGAAACCCACTGAAACATGCATATGTCATGTTTATATGAGAGCCAATAAGACACGCTGCTGAAATGCTCCACTTACTCTAATGCATCCTGGGATATGTGGTTAAAAAAACCAGGAAAATCTGCTTGTTTCTGTAGTGTTTGCACAGGTGTGGAGTGGCAAGTTCCCTACGTTCAAAAGTCTCTCTTAGCTCTTTAGTTTTTTGTTCAAATAAACCAAAATAACATTTATTGGCACGGAGTCGACTTCAGTGTCTGGAAAAGAAGGTGTGTTTTAGTGCCAGCTGTCCACTGATTAGCAGCTCTCACTTGGAGTCTGTCAAATTAGCAAATTTGTACGTGACAGGCTAAGGGGCGGGTCATCTCTAAGCGGTTGACCAATCACGGCCAGATAATTTACCATACTGTACATTCTATATTTATTCTATTTAATACTCCACACCTTTCACACTTATTGGACATATAATATCCTGCTTTATGTACATTTTTTGTCCCAAATGTATATTTTTTACTTTCTTTTTGAATGCTATTTTATTTTATTGTAATTACATTGCCTTGTTTTTATGCTGCTGCAACGTAAAAATGTCCCAAATTCGGATCAATAAAGTACTTCTCTCTATCGATCAGAGCACACTGGGCTCTGGTTTCAGACAGAGGGTGAAAAGAGGTGCTGCAGCACAGTCAGTATGAGAAGAATAAAGAGCTTTTTGAACATTAAAGCATGGAGACATGTCCCAGGAGAGGCACGACATACTGATATGTATTTATATATGTATAATATCCATCTGAGAGGCTATTAAGAGCATTTTTCTGTCAACTGACTTTACAATTAGTCGACTTCTTGCAGCTTTAATCAATAAAAGTACTTTTTTGTAGAAGTTGCAGTGTATTCTGGGAAAAAGAGAAGTCCAACTAGCGGAACTTTGCAGTAGATGTGTGCACATGGTGTTAGTTAATGTGTCCAGAGTTGTGGCTGCACACAACTATTCCGGTTCCTCACAACACGCTCTATTTCCATCACTGTCACGAGGCCGTTTCTGCGTATAAACTCCACTTATAAAATCTGATTTAGACGACTTTACAGCCTCCTCCTGGTGTAGTAAATACCTCCTCCTCTGCATCGAGTGGATATCTCAGTACTGCCCCCCCACAGTAGCCTCCATCGATAGTAAACAATAACACACCATGAATAATTCTGAGCTGTGTGTGTGTGTGTGTGTGTGGCTATGTGATCCGAACGCTTTGTTCATGCTTTGATTATTCCAACCATCTGTCCTCACTTCCCCTCCCGCTCCTCCTCCTCCCCTCACTTTTATTACCAGCCCACTTTCACATATGACGTACACACACACACACACACACACACACACACACACACACACACACACACACACACACACACACACACACACACACACACACACACACACACACACACACACACACACACACACACACACACACACACACACACACACATATACAGGGACAGAGCGGAGTGACCTTTGGTGTTAAGTGATTCTTCCTCATTGTTTTTCCTCTTCCCTTTGTCTATTACACCACCCCTCTCTTCTTCAGCTCTATAAAAAGCAGATCGGACATCTCTCATCACTAAACCTCGCTGAATTTACCGCCAGTGAAATTCTGAACTGATTAGAAGAATATTAAGATTATTTATACGATGTTTAAGTGATCTATAAGAGACGGCAAGGCCTACATCTTCATGTCTTCTCTCTCTGTCCTACAGGGCTGTGGTGGAGAAGTATCTGCTGGAGAAGTCTCGCCTGGTGTCCAGAGAGAAGAACGAGAGGTGAGGAGGGAGGGAGGGAGGGAGGGAGGGACATTCAGGGTCTTGACCTCTGACCCCCGCTGACCCACATGGGTCCCTCTGTACAAACAGTGGAAGCCTCTGACAGCCGTAAATGAAGTTCAGCATGTGTCTTTGACTTCAAGATGTTCATCTGCCTAAACACACACACACACACACACACACACACACACACACACACACACACACACACACACACACACACACACACACACACACACACACACACACACACACACACACACACACACACACACACACACACACACACACACACACACACACTAATATGGCCTAAGTTGGCATCATTATTTAAAATATCCTAAACATTCCGACCCATTTCAGCCTCAAAATGTCATAGAAACGTCTCAAAATATTTCTTAACTTTTACCATTTTTTATATAATTGACTTAACGTCTCGTCACGTCAGGATGTCGGAAACATTGCACTTCAAATTGGTCCTACATTTTATTCCAAATATAATTCAAAAGCTCTTAAATCTAACCTGCCCCCGGCTGCAGGAACTCTGTAGATGTGTTAATCGTTGCTGTGCGTTAGTTAGTGTTAGTTTAGTGTCAGACGTTCATTTAGTCACTACAGCTTTTCAACAAAACATGCAGACATTTCCTCATCAGGTTTTATCCATCCTTACTCACAGTCTGATGGCCTCTCCTCAGGTGTGTTGCTTCCTGTGACTCAAACACAAAGTGATGTAACTGCTCTTGACACAGGAAGGCTTTTTTAAAGTTTAGATCTTACAGATAAAGAAACACACTCATGGGAAGCGAACACTGTGGTGAGGTGCATTTACTTATTAACTGTTCTTAAGTACAATTGTGAGGTATTTTACTCGTAGTAAATTGAGTAATTACTACTTTAAACTTCTACTTTGCTGTATTTTAGAAAGCAATATTGTCTCTTTTACTCCACTACATTCATCCGACACCTTTAGGATGGAGTAACTTTACATATGATTAGCTAATGCAAAAGAAGAAAGTAGACATTAGCTCCTTTTGGAAACGCTTTTACAGACACATTGATGCATCAATTATCAGAATCCCGTACTTCCTGCCCTGTATTCAAGTCGTAAGAGCGTTACTCATTACCGCTTCCTGTTCACATCAGATGTGTAATATCGAGTCTCCTTCCTTTGATAACTGCTGCTGTTCACGTTGCGTCTCAGAGCGGAGGGGCCGTGACTCCTCTGTGTGATGTAATGCTCCTCCGTGTGGAAACTCATTACTCCCGTGTGTTAATACAGCAGCCGCCTGTAAACCAACCTGCTGATTGCACTGGTGGAAAACTGATATCACGGAGCTCCAGGCGTTGTTTTCTTCCTATTAGTTATTACAACGTGTTGACTCTGGGTTTATCAGCAAAGATTAATCCCCCCCCCTGATCTGTGGCCATAAACATGGAGCTCATATCCACGGGTAAAACAAACACATAATGGAGGCACACAGGGAGGATTTCATCCCGTGAGCAGCTATTACTAGCAATACTTACATGGTTTAAGGGGTGAGTCAAAGATCTAGTATCACATCGAGACATATCAATATCTCTTGATGGTTAAACGCTAAACAGTCTGTACTTATACAGCTCTTTATCAGGTCTCCTCTACGAGTCATTCACCCATTCACACCTCATTCATGCAGAGCAGTACCACTTGCTCTAGGGAAGCTAACAGTCACACACACTCACACACCGTTGGCCATCGGGAGCAACTCAGGGTTCAGTATCTCACCCGAGGACACATCCACATGTTGACTGCACGGGCTGGGATCGAACCAGCAACCTAGTGGTTCAAAGAGGACTGTGTGGAGCTGCTTTTCCTGAGTTGATTCATAGCCCTTGTGTTAAATGGACATGTGATTTATTCTTATGTCCATCGCAGGATCCTGAGCTGTAATCGTATCACGGCAAACTTTGTGATTTTAGGAATTATTTCCTCATCCAAAGCGGCTCACACGCACTAAAAATGGACCTATTGTTTCAAATGATGCATGCCAGACTGCTTTGACATCAGTATTCTGTCCTTGTTACCAAATCAGAGACACATCTGGAGAATTTGGTGAATAAATCCTATAAGAAATAAAGTATATATATACACACATACATTATCAACATTGACATGTACGCACTCATTAAGAGGCATAAAAAAGGCATAACGAAAAAATAATGATGGATATATTGCAGTATAAAATGTACATTAGTGCAAAAGGCAGTGCATAGCAGCCGAGTAAACACATATCAAGGATCTCATGAAGTCAGTTTCACATGCATATTGCATATCATGTGTATATTTTGAAATACAGCGTGTTAGTGTTTAGAAAAACGTCTAGAGACAAAAATGATATATGTTGTTGAGTTGTGAGAGTCCAGAGGTTCTTCAAAGATTTTCTTCAGTATTATAACATGTAAAATACCATTTGCTGGCTAAATGAGACTCAGACCTGAGATTAAAACACGAGAAATTGCAGAAAAAGTGTAAAAAAAGAAGCCTTTTTTTAATCTGCTGCTTTTTCTATCGTGGCATTTCAAATGTACAGCCTGCAGTGCATCATGGGAAAATAAACTTAACCTTTTCTGTGCCTTTTTTAACCCTGTGTGTGTGTGTGTGCGTGTGTGTGTGTGTGTGTGTGCGTGTGTGTGTGTGTGTGTGTGTGTGTGTGTGTGTGTGTGTGTGTGTGTGTGTGTGTGTGTGTGTGTGTGTGTGTGTGTGTGTGTGTGTGTGTGTGTGTGTGTGTGTGTGTGTGTGTGTGTGTGTGTGTGTGTGTGTGTGTGTGTGTGTGTGTTCCCAGGAACTACCACGTGTTTTACTACCTGTTGTTGGGCGCTTCAGAGGAGGAGAGGAAGGAGTTCAAGCTGCTGCCGCCTGAAGAGTATTTCTACCTCAAGCAGGTACACACACACACACACACACACACACACACACACACACACACACACACTTTACCCTCTTTCTATGTGATATAGAAATCAGATTAAAGACAGTTATTGTAACGTGTTCAGCCCCCCCCCCCCCATGAATACCCCTCCGTTGTGTTACCGCTATAGCCCGGCGGTGTGTGTGATTTGACTTTTAAGGTGACGGCGCGGGTCCTGTATCCATGCAGCGTCTGAATGAGCTGTACACACTCTGCCACATGTGCTCTGCATGCTAATGAAGCAGTCTTTGTTCTCCCCCTCTCCTGTTTATCTCCCCCCCTCTCTTCTCACCCCTCTCCCTTTTCATGTCACCTGTTTGTTTGTCCAGTTGCTGCTGTCTTCGTATTTTTTCAAACAGCAAATGCCATTCTTAATTGAAAGGCACTGATTTTTTTTGGGTACAGAATATAAATCCTCCACTCAAGGCTCTCCAATTAAAACAACAAATCAATACCACCGTGCAAATGTTCCAAATAACAGAAGTGTCTTGACTAATCAGAGTGGAGCAGGATTTATCCAATTATTTTTAAGGAATTAAGAAAAGGAGAAGCTAATCCTTCCGGATCTTGTTCCAGCTTTTTACAGAAAGTTTGACCTAACGTTATAAAATGTATTTAAGGTATACACCACTTTTCTCTACGCTTAGATATGCTTTGTTCTAGAGGAAGACCTTTCATAAAGTAAACAAACAACCATTCATGTGCACACAAGATGCAATGAAACAGATGAGAGAAGCAAAAAGAAACCCTGTTCTCTGACAGATCAAAATAAATGAGGTATACAATAACTGAATACAGCAGGAAAGCTTCAGGGTGAACCAAAACACCCTAAACCACATTAACCTACCTAGTTTGAATTTGAAAGACCCTCACAACGAATGTGCGAAAAGGAGAGGATGTGGTTAGGAGGAGGGTTTGGTTGTTTGGTGGATCAATCAATCAGTAAACACCAGAATGAACGTGCAAATAAATACAAGATGAAAGCTAGAAAGGATTTCAAAAATGACACAAGTATTCCCTTGCTTTAATAGAGTTTGCATTTTGGAATTTTTGGGAAGTTTGCTTGCACATTTTAAGTAATCAACCTCAACCCTGATATCCTTTCCTCTTCCAGTCCACTGATTCTCCTCCTGGATAATAAACTAACATTAGATTTCTTTGTCTTGCAGCAAAACTTTAAGATAGAAGATGAGGAGGACCTGCGGCACGACTTCGAGCGTCTGCAGCAGGCGATGGAGATGGTGGGCTTCCTCCCCGCCACCAAGAAGCAGTGAGTGACCCAGAGAGCACTTTAAGAGACATGATGTCTGCGCTTTGAGTTCACACTACCAAAAATAAAATCTAGAACAAAGCCTCTGGTTAGTTCAACAATAGCTGCGTCTAAAGGAGAGATGCAGCGGTTTATTCGAGACGCCGTGCAGCTGCAGCGCCACACAATGCCTCCATTCAGGCTCAGAGTTATTGCAGACAGCCGATCGGACGGCAGCGTGTGCACGACCTCTTCCTGCTGTCATCATATGACTGTCACTGTGTCTCACTCGTGTTTCTGCTGCAGGATCTTCTCCGTGCTTTCTGCCATCTTGTACCTGGGCAACGTGACCTACAGGAGGAAGTCCACGGGGAGAGATGAGGGGCTGGACGTGGGACCACCGGAGGTCCTGGCCACGCTCTCTGACCTGCTGAAGGTAACATGCGTGTGCAGGGTCGTGGAGAAGTGATATCAATAGAGGTGGGGAAGTAAAACAGGCAAGCACAAACGTAGTACGCATCTATGGTAACAAATATGAGCGTAGCAGCAAGAAATATATTAATGAATTATTAAAAAACAGTGTTCTGCACAACAGAATGTTAAACCACATTCATATTTGCAAAGTAATTAAAGAAAATACATGATTTCTTTGTCGTTTTTGGGTAGTTCACTACAAAAACCACAGACGGTTTGTGCGATCTGTGATGATTTTGGCTGGTATTGGAATGAGAAATCCTTTATTCGTAGCTCAGTGAGGAAATCTAGTGTCAAAGCAAAGGGGAAAGAGAAGACAAAGGAGTGAAAAAGAAAAATCCCCAAAATAAGTTAACATTTAGAAGTCCCAGTTTTTAATGTAATAAGAAAGTAGTTTAACTCCATTTTAAGGAACTTCCTGGTCCTCTATTGTTGAGTTTTCTTTATGAATGAGACAATAAAACAAAGCAGCTGAATCACAACGACCAGCGAAACAGATTCAAGCTGTGTTGGTTAAATTACTCCAACAACCGGGAAGATTAAAGAACCAGTCCCTCCTCCATAAGCATTTGAAACACACAGGGAATGAGATCACACATCCTGACTGACCTTTACTGTGTGTGTGTGTGTGTGTGTGTGTGTGTGTGTGTGTGTGTGTGTGTGTGTGTGTGTGTGTGTGTGTGTGTGTGTGTGTGTGTGTGTGTGTGTGTGTGTGTGTGTGTGTGTGTGTGTGTGTGTGTGTGTGTGTGTGTGTGTGTGTGTGTGTGTGTGTGTGTGTGTGTGTGTGTGTGTGTGTGTGTGTGTGTCAGGTCAAAGAGGAGCTGCTGGTGGAGGCGCTGACGAAGAGGAAAACGGTGACGGTTAACGACAAGCTGATCCTGCCCTACAGCCACTCTGAGGTACACTCTGACACCGGTCCTCCCTCTGTCCCGTTCCCCTCCCTCTGTCCCGTTCCCCTCCCTCTGTCCCGCTCCCCTCTCTCTGTCTCTGTCCCGCTCCCCTCTCTCTGTCCCGCTCCCCTCCCTCTGTCCCGCTCCCCTCTCTCTGTCTCTGTCCTGCTCCCCTCTCTCTGTCCCGCTCCCCTCCCTCTGACTCTGTCCCGCTCCCCTCTCTGTCCCGCTCCCCTCCCTCTGTCCCGCACCCCTCTCTCTGTCTCTGTCCCGCTCCCCTCCCTCAGTCCCGCTCCCCTCTCTCTGTCCCGCTCCCCCCTCCCTCTGTCCCGCTCCCCTCTCTCTGTGGACGTTTACTAATGTCTGTCCCTCCCCCATCAGGCCATCACAGCCAGAGACTCCATGGCCAAGTCTCTGTACAGCGCCCTGTTCGACTGGATCGTCCTGCGCATAAACCACGCTCTGCTCAACAAGAAGGACATGGAGGAGTCTGTCCCCGTAAGACACACACACACACACACACACACACACACACACACACCTATAGAAACTTCATTGAGGTGCAACAGGAGAACACTACACTTCCTTAAAAGCTTTAAATGTTATTATTTGTGATATGATTAATGTTCTCTCCCCCTCCTGCTGTCTTCCCCTCCTGCTCTCTCCCCCCCCCCAGTGTTTGTCCATCGGTGTCCTGGACATCTTCGGCTTCGAGGACTTCGAGACCAACAGCTTCGAGCAGTTCTGCATCAACTACGCCAACGAGCAGCTGCAGTACTACTTCAACCATCACATCTTCAACCTGGAGCAGGTGAGCTCCCCCTCCTCTCCCACCGCGGAGGGAGGGTTCTCTCCCCCGGTGATTCACCCTCCCTCCCTCCCGCTCTGTGTTTATAATAATTGACTGCTTCAGCGGTGACTCACCCAAACATTTCCTCTGAAGGGAGGAAAGGTCAGGCTGATGGTTTATCTCTTCTGTTCACAACAGGAATACAAAGTTAGATTTATCGTTCAAATATTTACTCATGGAAGTTTCACATTCTTACCCTTCAATATGTCCAGGGAATAGTCTTCACACTTCCTAATGTCACTTTATGAGCTTACTCACCAGTCTTGTGTGCTGACTCGCGCAGGAGGAGTACCAGGCGGAGGGAATCACGTGGCACAACATCGACTACACCGACAACGTGGGCTGCATCCACCTGATCAGCAAGAAGCCCACCGGCCTGCTCTACCTGCTGGATGAGGAGAGCAAGTAAGAACAGATACAGGGAATTCACACCTCTGCTTTCAACATGTAGGAAGGATCCTAAGATCTACACTTTTTGTTTTTTATAAACCAAATCAATACAAATCAAACAGACCAACTAATAAAAGAAAACAATTTAAGAGTCTGTGTAGAAAACAAGGGGGTTGCACAGTTCATCCCATTTTTATCAATATTTCATCAGGGGTTTCTTTAGAAAAATACAGCCTGAGGCGCTGACGTCACTTCTGGTCAAAATTAAGCCCCGCCCACTTTCCGGTGTAAATCCTGCATCAGAGCGAAGCAGAAAATAACAGTGTCTTCATGTCTTGAAGCTGCTGAGTCATATATTGCACCTCAAACAACAAGTAAATCCAGAGCTCCGGTTTCTTTACTTCCTCTCCAGAAGAAAGGAGAGTAAAGAAAGGATCAGAAATCTCAGTCTCAGTGTCAGCCTGCTGCCTGCCACTCATCCCCCGGCAGACCCACCGGACATCCATCCCCTATTTATTCTCCGTAAGCTGTCTCTGCCATCTGCCCAGACACCTGACCCCATCTCATATCTCTGGACTCATTAAACCCTTTCTGACCCACAGAGAGATTGTTTCCTGGCATCACTTTATTATTAACATTTTTAGAGAAATCTGTATTTTGGTTTGAGGGCGCAGAGACCCTGTTACCTGGTTCAGCCCAAACCCTTCTCAATATGGACCAGTGCAATATCCAAACTGCTGGAAAAAATGGAGTTACAGCTTTATATTAATCCATCACACATTTCCTCTCCTCTTCCTCCTCTTCTCTCTCTGCCTGTCCTCCAGTTTTCCCCACGCCACAGATGAGACATTGTTGGCCAAATTCAAGCAGCAGCACCAGGGGAACAAGTACTTCGTCCCCACCCCGGTCATGGAGCCCGCCTTCGTCATCCGACACTTTGCCGGGAAAGTTAAATATCAGATCAAGGTGAGGGGATGCAAGTGGCAGCTTTGAATCTGGATCAGCTTCATTGATTTGCGTTGTTGCCGGGTAGATTTCTAGTGCTTGACACAATAACAGAGACCCCAGACACTATTTGTGTGATGATTTTATTTTTAAATTCACCAGGATTTCCGTGAGAAGAACACGGACCACATGCGTCCTGACATCGTGGCGTTGTTGCGCAGCAGCGATCGGGCGTACGTGCGTCAGCTGATCGGCGTGGACCCGGTGGCCATGTTCAGATGGGGGATCCTCCGAGCCACCGTCAGAGGCCTGGCTGCTTTCAACGAGGCGGGGCGCAACTGGGCCGCCAAGACCTCAGGTACTTTTATTCCTTTAAGAAGGGGACAATGTTCATTTAAGGGACATATATATCCCTTTCCTGTAGTGTGTTCTATAGGTTTTAGTGCATGTAAATGGTCTGCAGAGGCTAAAATCCCTGTTAATGGAGAAACTGTATTACAGTGCATTTTAAAAATGACTCCTCACATGTAGGAATGTAGAAACGCACGAGGCAGAAGGAGGTGTTGATATATTTTCCGTTAAATTGTCGATCCTCCCGACTATTTCGGTGTCCTCGTTGACGCAGGAACATTTTAAAGTGGATTTAAAGATTAAATCAACACAAACGGCTGCAGTCACATGACTCTGATCACGTTTTATTTGACGTGCATGATTGTTTTTCTGGTAAATAATGAGTATTAATTGTCTTCTTTCAGGTGTTGTCCGTCCGATCTCCAGAACTCCTCTGGGAGAGCTTCAGCGCTCCAATGCCCCGGTGGACCGAATGTACAAGTAAGTCACATTCAGTTAAAAAATATGAACGTTTCCTGAGGTTTTTTTTAGGGAGGAGGAGTCCGCCTGTACCTGTGGAGGCTGATCAATAACACTTCTTCCATGACTCACACACACTGGATATTTAATAGTATAATGCATCCTTCCCTCCTCCTCTGAGCGACACAGCAGCGTATGTCGATGCTCCCTGTTGAAGGAATCTCTGATCTCCTGTGGCGCTGGATGAGAGGAAGAAACTGTTGACCTGATTTACTGTAACGGACCACCTTGACCTCCTTCACCTCCTCTCCCTTTCCTCTCCCGGTGACCCCCCCCCTGGTTCTCTCCCCTCCACAGACGAGCCTCTATGCTCGATTTCTGCTTTGATCACTCAGAGGAGCGCCCTCTAGAGGCCTATGAAGACATCTTTGCTAGCTATGAGAGTAAGAAGTAAGTGCATCTGGTGGAACATGAGGAAGGCATGAAGACATGGAAAGAGAGGAAATGGGTTTTATTTCTGGCAACAGACACCGGTTTGTTCTATTTTCTGAGTTTGCTCCCATCTAAAAACATATCGCAATTCCTTTTTAAATACATGTTTAACCTTCTGAGCCACACGCAGTGTCAGGGAGGCTCACATTTCACTCAGTGTGGCTCTGTTTTCAGAGTCCCTCTATGGAAACGGGACAATTATGGCAAGAAAAAGGGGGAATTCAGAATGTCTTTGGTGCAGATTTACAATTATAATGCCATAAGTCCTTAAAAATAAATAGATAAATGCACAAAGTGGAATAAAATCAGATTATAGCTTCAACAATTTCCCAAAGGCCCTGTGTTATAGTTCATAAAACGGCTGCTCTTTATTTTAAACACACAAAGCTATTTACATGTTACAGTCTCAGATAAAACCTCTCTTTTTCCTTGATATTATAAGAAAACATCTTTTATTTGTCTCAATTTTTTGTCATGTGACTGTTGGTTTGAGTCATGGATTTCATGGCTTTCCAACTGCACTGAAAAGGCCAGAATTTAATGTTCATTAGAGGATTCTAGGGAGTGAAAATGTGCTAATTTTGCACGTTTTTTGAATAAAACGTGTTGAATAAATAGACTGTATTGTTTTAGATTTGTCAAAAGAAGTTCCTGTCACACACAATTCATTCAAAGACCATTTAAAAGGAACAAATCTGAACAATAAGGTTGATTTTTACAGATTCTGGCTTTGATAAACGGCACATTTTAGTCAAATTGTTTAAGAAAACATGCTTTTTAAACCCTCTGGTTGGTGTAAGGGTTCATGAATCCAATAGAGGTTCTATCCTGTGAAATATTGCAATGTCTGCTTCTCTAAAAATGGAAAGTAAAAGTGGAAGTTGAAGACTATAACACATCAGAGTTGCCCTTTACCTCCCTCTCTGTAATCCCCGTCGTCTCCCGTGATATCCTCCCCCCTTCCTCACGTTTATTATTCCTGCTCAGAGAACAGGAAGGTGTTTATTCTGGCCTTCTCTGATTAGCCACTCCGATTACTTACATCCACTGTGGAGCTCTACACACACACACACACACACACACACACACACACACACACACACACACACACACACACACACACACACACACACACACACACACACACACACACACACACACACACACACACACAGGTCCAAAGCTAAACAGACAAAGGGAATTATGGGAGCTTTCTCAGAGTGGAACAAACCAGGGAGAATATTTTTTTGATTTTTGCGCCCTCTGAATGTCGATCGTACACCTCCTGGTTTCAGCTTAGAATAAATTAGATAAGCAAGTTCCCGACGCATTTACCAGAAAAAAATCAAATAAGAAACACAATGACACAGTTAATATTAGACTAGATTACATTTACTTTATTTATCACACATTGGAGACATGCACATGAATACAAAATGAAAGAAAACAGTAAATAAATACATATTAACAATAACAATATATAAAGATATTTATAAAAGGGTATAAATTACCCAGTATAATACACAATATCAAAATATTCAGAATATTAAAAAATAATCATAAAAAATAAGATCTGAAATCAGTGTAGACAGATCCTGATTCAAGTTGCATCTTCTTGCAAATTATTACCATTATTATTCATTTATTAGACCATAAATCCTCATTATTAGACTATAAATATCATTATTAGACTATAAATATCATTATTAGACTATAAATCATCATTATTAGACTATAAATGATCATTATTAGAGTATAAATGATCATTATTGGACCATAAATCCTCATTATTAGACTATAAATATCATTATTAGACTATAAATATCATTATTAGACTATAAATCATCATTATTAGACTATAAATGATCATTATTAGAGTATAAATGATCATTATTAGACCATAATCCTCATTATTGGACTATAAATGATCATTATTAGACCATAATCCTCATTATTGGACTATAAATGATCATTATTAGACCATAAATCCTCATTATTAGACTAAATCATCATTATTAGACTATAAATCATCATTATTAGACCATAAATCCTCATTATTAGACTATAAATCATCATTATTAGACCATAAATCCTCATTATTACACTATAAATATCATTATTAGACCATAAATCATCATTATTAGACTATAAATCCTCATTATTAGACTATAAATCCTCATTATTAGACTATAAATCATCATTATTAGACTATAAATCCTCATTATTAGACCATAAATCCTCATTATTAGACCATAACTCGTCATTATTAGACTAAATCCTCATTATTAGACTATAAATCATCATTATTAGACCATAAATCCTCATTATTAGACTATAAATGATCATTATTAGACTATAAATCCTCATTATTAGACCATAAATCCTCATTATTAGACCATAACTCGTCATTATTAGACTAAATCCTCATTATTAGACTATAAATCATCATTATTAGACCATAAATCCTCATTATTAGACTATAAATGATCATTATTAGACTAAATCCTCATTATTAGACTATAAATCCTCATTATTAGACTATAAATGATCATTATTAGACTAAATCCTCATTATTAGACTATAAATCCTCATTATTAGACTATAAATGATCATTATTAGACTAAATCCTCATTATTAGACTAGATCTGAAACAGGGAGGTGTAGGGGTCAGATTCACTGAGGCTCATTTTCTGTGTGTGTTCCCATCCTTCACTTCCTGTTTGATGCTCAGTGGTAAGTACAGAGTGTTGCATGGATCAGCTGTCAGACTCAGAAGGAGCTCCTCATTAACCTCACCAGACCCAGAGTCCAGCGTAACACCAGCCCCAAATTAAAGGGCCGACAACCTCACCAGTAACTACTCACCGTCACTCGGCCGGTAACACCCCCCCCCCCCATCATCACCACCCCCCCAGCATGGAAACAGACGGCCAACCACACTGAGCTCAAATCTGCATGATAACTACCACAGAGGCAGGGAAATACGGGGTAAAAAAGACCCTACCATGCTCCAATCCATCGTGTGTGTGTGTGTCTGTGTGTGTGTGTGTGTGTGTGTGTGTGTGTGTGTGTGTGTGTGTGTGTGTGTGTGTGTGTGTGTGTGTGTCGTCGAAGGGCTGTACCGAATGTTTTTTTCATTTGTTTTGATTCTTTTCTTAGTTTTTTAATGAAGCTTTGGAAATCTTGTCTTAATAACAATTTATTAACTGAATTTGTTGTTAAATAAATGGGATTTCTGATGTCGTTAGATCGCTGTGTTATAGCCCCGTTAAAACAGGTGTGTTGCTACCTTTTTGTGGGGTATGGCTCTGACAATTTTAGATATTCACAACCCTATTATCATGACCAAAAGGTTCCAAGACAAGTATTTTAATTGGATATCTGTAGAAATGTCTTAAAAAGCGTTGAATTAATTCACCTTTTCAAAAAAGCCTTTCATTGGTATTTAAATGTCTTAAATAAAGAAATTGCTAAAAACTCCAATTAATTTGTACAATTTATACAAAAAGAAAGAATCCCAAATGCTTCTCACGACAAATTCACAGATTTGAATATTGGAAACGTTTCGGTACAGGCTTTATCTTTGTTCAGTCTCTAGGGATCTGGCAGCATGGTTGGGTGGTGGAGTGTGTCTCGTGGTTTCTGTGTACGTGAACAATGGGCGAATACACTGAGGGTTATTCTACAGACGAGCAGAGCATGACGCTCCTCCCGATCAGACCCCGGCTTCCTGCAGTGTGTGTTCTGTGTTTGGTGTCTGCAGTGGTGTGTGTTCTCTCTAAGGTATCCTAACAGTGGTGTTCAATCTGCCCCTTCCTCCTTTTGTCGGTCCCGTCCCTCCCTCTCCTCACTGTGTGTGTGTGTGTGTGTGTGTGTGTGTGATCAGAGACATGCATGCAGAGATCATCAGCTCCATTAAGAGCTTGCAGCTGGACGGAGACGACCCTCGAAAGCTGCTGCAGTCCTGGGGTCGCCTCCGCTTCCCCCGACACGTCCTGCAGTGAGTCTGCAGACAGACCTGGCCTCAGCTTCTCAGTCACACACCCCCCCTCCCCCCCTAAAAAAACCATGTAGAATATTCACCTCTCATCTGTCTAACTAACCAGCCTCATATAGTTATAGCTGTCACATGTTTAGCCACCTTTCTCCAAGGATCACCAACTAAAAATGTCCTAAGCCCATATTTTCTTTAACGTAGCCTGAACTTTGGTTTGTCCGATCCTGAGTTCAGGTTTCATTGTAAATTAAACTCATGAATATATATAAGAATGCACAATTAATCCACATCTTATCAGAAAGTGTAACCTAGTCAAGTGCAATACATCCAACATTTTGGAAATGGCAAAATATCTGAAAGTATTTTGCTGCTGCAGATATGTTCCAGCCTACAAATCGAATTCTGCAGATCTTAAAAAATCCTCATAAGAAACCATACCATCATATATATATTGGGAATAATTAATAAAAAATGTCAAATTCCTGCAAATTAAGAGTCAAAATGTGATCAATTACTTAATCGTGCAGCCTTCAAATTAAATATTATTTTGTATTGGCTGCAAACTACTGTACTAACTAATATAATTGCCATATTTGTTGCATATATACATATAAGATCCTTTTAAAAACATGAATACCTACCGAAAATGATGGTCAAAGCACTTTTTTTCCAATATCTAGTCAGTTCTAACAAAAGAAAACAGACAAAAATGACTCTAGGAATAAATAGGGCAACGCAACAGAGATGGATCACATGTTAGTGACTCATATTGGTGTTGTTCTGCAGCGTAAACAACATGATATCAGATCGGTTCATAGCCTCGTTAGCTCGGTCATACCAAATCAAGCACTTGGGAGGCATTTCCCAAACTCATGTCTTTATCAAAACAGCAGCTCTTATCCGATAAAAACATCAGACCCTCTCCTGACGTCACATTCTTGGCTGTGTTTGGAGTATTTCTCTTGAAGAACGAAGCTGAAATGCCTTGAATGCGTTCATTCCTGCTGCATGAGCATCATCACAGCTGCTGCTGGCATGTGAGGTCTTTAGGAGCGCCTTGAAAGATATTTCTGAACGGCCTGTCGGCATGTGAGGAGTTTCTGACACATCAGAATGAACCAGGATATGAACGTAGGGCTCTGTCTGTGTTTGGTGAGTCTCTGCTGATTTCATCCCATCCTCCCTTTCATCCTCTCATTCCCGCCTCGTCCCCGCCCGTCAGTCATCCCGTCCTCCAGGTGCGACCCTGGATTTCATCGCAGCGCATGAAGGAGTCAGCCGTCCGTACTAACCCGGCTTCACACGCTCCATCTACCAATTCCATCCTCACCGCGCCTCAGGCCTCCAGCGTTTCAGTCCCTCTAACTCACCCCTCTTCTGTCTCTCCTTCACAGGAAGATCAAGAACACCAAACAGAGGCAGGTCATCCCCAAGGTAAACACCAGTGGAGAGGGCAGACCCCATGTTCGGGGCAGATAAAGGATTTCACTTGTTTGCAAGCAACTATTTAGATCATTTCTTCATAGTGTTTCATGCAAAATGTAAAAAATGCTGTTCTCCCAAATGTGGAGATTTTGTGCTTTGTTCTGTTTTGATATCATAAAGAGAATATTGTTAGATTTGACATGTTATTGTAAATATCAGCAGATTAATGGATGTGATGATGCATAAACAAATCACATCATCCTGTGTTGATGCTGTGCAGAGTCTGCTGGACTCTCGGTCTCTGAAGTTCATCGTGAGCCTGACGCTCCACGACCGTACCACCAAGTCCCTGCTGCACGTGCACAAGAAGAAGAAGCCCCCCAGCATCAGCGCCCAGTTCCAGGTAACACCCCCCACACACACACACACACACACACACACACACAAACAAACCAGACCCACACCCTGAACCTCCAACTAACCCCTCTCCTCCTCAGACCTCTCTGACCAAACTCCTGGAGACTCTGAACCGAGCCGAGCCTTTCTTCATCCGCTGCATCCGCTCCAACGCCGAGAAGGTACGACTCTCAGCTCTCGAATGGGGATGTTGCTGTAAGTTTTTAAACGTTGGTGTCTGACTATAAGTGAATGTGCTTCTGGTGTCTGAGCAGAAGGAGATGTATCTGGACGAGGCGTTGGTGCTGCAGCAGCTGAGGTACACAGGGATGCTGGAGACGGTTCGCATCAGGAGGTCAGGCTACGGAGCCAAGTACACATTCCAGGTACTGTTCAGATACTGCTGTGGTAGGAAGTGTACGTGAAACATCATGCAACACCAGGCGCTGAACATCCATCATGATGATCTGAGAAAACTGGCTGTATGGATTCATTACAATAGAAGGAAGGTCTAACTATGGACAGGATTCAACCGAGTCCTGGCACGATGTTTACTGAATAGAGAGGGGTGGGAAGACGTGGAGGGAAGGGAGGGATGAGTGGAAACAAGGAGAGGAGAGGAGACGAGACGAGACGAGATCATTGGGAAAAGGGGAGAGGAAAGTTGGGGATATTAGGAAGACACAAGGAAGTAATTGGACCAAAAACTCAGTCAGGGTTTCCCACAGAAAGTTAGTTAGTCAAGGTGGTGGGTTGTCCGGGGGGAGGGGGGGTACAGACTACAGACTCTGTACTACATTTAACAATTATTTATTAAATACTAAAAATTGTAATCAACACACAATAAGCTTTTCAAAATAATGAATTATTAATGATTAAGTTCAACCACTAGATGCCGCTGTTCAGACGCACCACAGGACTCGCAGGCATATCACATAGACCTATTTAAACTTTAAAAACTGACTCTTTTCCAATTCACGGTTTGGAATGAGACAAAACAGGACAGAGTAACACGGCGAATATCGCTCATATTTTCTTTTCTTTGGAAGACCTTAGTTAAGGCGGCAGGCGTGCGTTGCTTAGGGGTCACCTAAGCTGTAAAGTGCTGCGGGAAACCCTGACTGGGATGGGAAAAGGAAAGGAGACGAGGAAACATAAGGTAGAGGAGAAGTTTATAAATAAAAAAGAAAGGAGGAGATATGAGGAGGAAACCAAAGGAAGATAAGGAGTTTGGAGCAAGTGAGATGGGAAAAGGAAAAGGAGGGGAGGATGAGTTGGGAAGGAAGCAAGAGGAAAGGAGGATACATCGGGGAAAAGAAGAGAGGAAAGTTGGATATATTAGGAGGAAAAAAGGAAGTCATTGGACCAAAGAAAGAGAAGGAAATTGGAAAACATAAGAGGAGAAGGTAAGACAGAAGGTAGGAACATCAAGAGAAAGGAGAAGATGGAAACAGGAAGTTGAGGTGATGGGAAGAGGAAATCTTGGAGCTGATGCAATGCTACTAATCAGTAGTAGTTACATGTTAATGCCTTGCTATATATATATAATCTTAAGGTGTTGACCATTCATCTCGACCAGTCCTTTCTCTAACAGTCCATTCATTTCTAATCTGTATTTCTCTGTGTTGTCCTGTCCCTGCAGGAGTTCATAGAACAGTTCAGGGTTTTGCTGCCGAAGAGCGCGGCCGCCTCTAAAGACGACATCTCCGTGCTGCTGGGGAGGAAGATGGGCCTGGACCCCACCACGTACCAGATAGGCAAAACTAAGGTACACCACTGAGGTTCATTCCTTCTTTACATCTTATGCACTCCCGGTTTTCTTCCCTGCTGTAAATCCTGCTGTCTTCTCTGTGCTCAGGTGTTCCTGAAGGAGCTGGAGCGACAGCAGCTGCAGGACACGCTGCACAAAGACGTGATGAGGAAGATCATCTTCCTGCAGCGCTGGTTCAGAGGCCGCCTGCAGAGGAAGGAGTTCCTGGACATGAGACAGGCCGCCATCTTGATTCAGGTAAACACAGACACAAGATCGAGGCTTGTATTTCAGCACGAGGAGAGAAGTGAAGGATAGTACTGACTGAGTCCTGTGCTCCTCATAGCATGCATGGCGCAGGTTCTGCAGAGAGGAGCAGCGGCGCCGGGCGGCCTCTCTGATCCAGGCTGTGTGGAGAGGACACCGGCAGAGAGCGGAGTACGAGAGACAGAGACACGGAGTCACCAAAATACAAGCTCTGGTCAGGGGACACTCAGCGCGCAGGAGGTAACCACACAGGGACACAATCAGGGAGACGTCTCTGTGGACAACACCTAAACTAATGTCCCGTTCAGAATCATGTCAACTTTGTCAGCTAGTATTTACTTTTTATTACGTCTTAGTCCTGGGCCAGAATTGTTTCAGACCCAAGGACTCCAGGGCACATGTAGAGCAGAAGATCCTCTTTATTTTAATAGTATCGTTTTTGTAAGCATTATATTAAACAATGCAGGCTATCTAGTCCAAACCAGTGGCTCTTTTTATTTTCTATTGTGTTTGTTATTATTATTTTGTTGTATTTCGTCTTTGAGATGTCTTCACTTTCTATGCCTGTCATTGTATTATGCTGCTGCAACACAAACATTTCCCAGTTTGGGATTAATAAAGTCATTCTTACCTTAAGTTTAATACTTGATTTTGAGTACAAACTCTCTGCTGTTGTAATCATGTAAATTTCCCCGTTGCCGGACAAATTCTGGGGTCTGACTCTGATCGGAGCTGCAGGATGTGTGTGTTTCAGAGAGAGAGTCACAGAGGAGGGGGAAGGTCAAACCTCTCTGGGCTTACGGTCTAACTTTCAGTTTTGTGTTACAGGTGCCACTCCATGCGCGAGGAGAAGCAGAAGAAGGAGGACGAGGAAAAAGAAGCTCAGATGAGGGCTGAAGAGGAGGAAAGAAGAAGGAAGGAAGAAGTGGAGGAGGCGAGAAGAAGAGCAGAGGCGGAGGAAGAGAAGAGGAGGATGGAAGAAGAGGAAGCAGCAAGGAGGAAGGCCGAAGAGGAGGAAGCCAGGAGGAGAGCCGAGGAAGAAGAGGAGGCTGCTAAAGAAGCAGAGAAACAGAGAGAGGAACAGGAGAAAAGTGTGGAGAAGGAGGCCCCGGACATAGCGCTGGTCACTGAGGAGACGCTGGAGGAGGAGGATGGGGAGGAGGAGGAGGAGGAGGAGGAGGATGAGGATGGGGAGCCAGGATGCGAGGAGGAGGATTTGGATAGCTACGGTGCCTTACCTGAGGCTGGACCTCAGCTGGAGGAGAAGGAGGAGGAGGAGGAGGAGTCAGGACATCTGGATTCAAACTCTGATGGAGTCAACGCACTTACACCTGCTCCTCCAGGAGAGGAGCCGGACAAACAGACTCCACCCAAACCTGCGAGTGCCGAACAAAAGAAATCCCGAGCTCCGGCTCTAAAGAGGGGCCAGACATCCAAGAGCCAGGAGAAGAGGGAGCAGAGGAGGCTCCGAGGGCTGGAGCACAACCAGAGGGAGACGGAGCGAGCCGCCTCCTCTTCCTCCTCCTCCACCCCGAGCAGCAGCAAGGATCAAACTTCTCCTCCTAAGAGCAAGAGCCAGGAGCCGCCCAAGCTGAAGGAGCGGGCGGACAGCAAAGAGCTGGACCAGTACACCTTCGTGGCCTGGAAGATGAAGGAGGAGAAGGGAGGGAAGAGGGAGGCCAAAGCGTCGCCTCCTCCTCTGGTGCGCCCATCCTCCTTGCCCCTGCACACGACCGACTCCCCGCCGGACAGGAACGGTGTGGGAGACGCTGTCGGAGCGTCGAGCCTGCAGCGCCGTCCAGGGGGGTTCAAGGAGAAGCCGGAGAAGTGGAGGAGGAGCGAGGGGGAAAACTCGGAGGGAGCCAGTCCTCCTCCTCCTCCGAAAAGAGAGGAGAGGAGGAAGAAACCACCGCTGTACGTCTGGTTCTCTAAACTGTGCCTCAAATGTTGTCTCTTTAATCCGGTGTATGGATAATATGTGGAGGCTTTGATTTACCTGCTTAGATTTAAGTGTTGTCTATTTTAAACTGAGTTACTCTTAATCCAGGTTATCATTACCTTAGTATTAATTGTATTTACCAATTAAGTTATTATATCCACATGACTGATTGATTAACCCCATAATAACCTATATTGCCCTGCCATGGTTTTAATATAAAGAACATTTAAGGTATATCTTCCCCAAACACCATTAAAGCTAAGGCTGCATGATTTGGAAGAAATGCGTATTGCGATTCGATTGAAGAAATTGGAGGAAGTGATCATTTTTAAATTAAAATTCTCTTCATTTAAGAATATATTAAAAAGATCTAATGGTTGTTTCTAAAACTACTTTATTTAAATTGTATTTTAACACGTATTCGCCTTTAAACTAATACTGTGCTTGCTGTGATTTGAATATGGCACTAATCCACATTGCCATTCATTTGTTTTGTATTTACTTCATTCATATTCTCTCTGTTTTCTCCTAGGCGCGAAACAGTCTCCTCATCATTGGACAGTCTGTCTCCAGGAACTGAAGGAGCCGGTGCTTTTTCAGTCAGAGAGGTATTTCAAACGCTCACCTGCTGGAGAAATGACATTCTTCAGTTATTCTGATCGTACTTTATCATCTAACATCTGCAGCTGATTTCCCCCTATGATTGCCAGGCTGACGGCTCGAAGGGAAGCTCCTTCAGACGGAAACACCAGGACAGTTCTGACTCCACGCACTCCTTCGCCTCCCCACCAGACAAGTACTGAACTTACCTTACTGATAATAATAATCTTACTTATTCCCCAAATGTTTTCTTATCTGGGATTTGGTATTACTGAATCTACAGTATGCACGCTGAAAAGCACGCCCGTACTTTTGATTTGTGACATCATTTCTTACTCAGGGTTCATTCAGACGAAATGCTAAAACATGGGAAGTGGAATCCTTTTAAAAACACATCTCAAGACACCGTAACATTTTAAAATAATAGGTACCATCTATGCCAGGGGTGTCCAAACTTATTTCACCGAGGGCCAGATACAGAAAAATGTACGGAGAGCTGGGCCGCTTATAGAGGTGAATATCGTCTCAAAAGTTAAGTTATAAGTTAGCAAAACAAATCAAATGTAGGTGAATAATGCGCAATACTTGAAAATGCTTTAAGGAAAGAACAACCTACATCCCGTCTGTCTTTAGGGCTCATTCCTTAAAACAGAAGCCTCAGATTGCTGATAATTAGAGTAAATATGAAGGTTACTTTTCAAGCTCGTTTTTTTATCCACTAAGATTTGTTAGACAATGTTTTCAATTCTAAATGACTGAATTTATTTAAAAATGGGGCTCATTAATATATTTGAACATGTATTACATTCAATATGACTTCCAGTTCTACAGATGTATATTATTATCAGGTAAAAAAACACAACTTTTTGACTTAACAAGGAAAACTAGTAAATGGCAGCGTAATGTATACATACAGACAAATATAATCAAGTTAAAGACAAACAGTGTGAATGGGTACAAACGCTGTGAACAGCTGTTTAAATACTAAGAGGTGTACAGACACAATAATGTACACACTATACAAACCATACATGGGGAAAAAGGACCAGTATTGGCACTTTTATAAATAATATGAATAAATATTAGAGGATATAACCAGTTTGCCAAATATTCCACCTCTGCTGCATTAGTTTGTGATTGGTGAATCAAACCCAGTCTGTCTGCAGAAGGCATGCCCACAAATCACGGCCCGCGGTCAGGTGTAATACGGCCCGCGGCTTCGGTCTTATTGTGTATTATTTATGGCTTGCCAGCTGGTTGAGATACAAAGAGTACAGGGAATTGACAAGTGTAATAAAAGACATTCAATCCTGTGGTTTTTGAGATTGCCTTTTCTGTTGAAGACGCTGTATTTTGGTTTTGGTGTTTCCTGGTTTTCTTTTGTTTCGGGTGGATCCGTGGTAAAACCCGGAGCGGATCTTTTTGAGTTGCCTATGTTTGTGGACCTATGAACTGGATTGAACTTATGTTGGGGTTGTAACCGACTGGATTCTTTGCTAAAGCGGACTGAACTGTAGCGTATTATTAGTCAGACCTGATTCTGACACCACACTTTATTAAAAATAGGTCAAACCCACTGCAAAGTTAAAGGTATTACATATAGTTTGTTCAGTCTGACTCTCCAGATGTGAATGAAAGTTAGAATTATTATTGTTTTTAGAGTTGTTTACGCTTTCCTGAGTGGCTAATATTTTGTTTCATTGCCATTAAAAAAATTCAGATAATTATGAAAATTAAAACTGAAAAGATAACTTACTTTTATGTTTAAAAGGAATATTCACATTATCAAATCTGTCCCTCTTTGAAAAGCGTTCGGACCCCCATGGTGTACAGTATCAGTATGGAGATGAACCCCAGACAGAAGTTCCCAGGAAGTGTTCCTCAGGTGAATCCATCAGCTGTCCGTCAGAGTGTTCCTGAGGAACTCTCAGAGTTGTGTAATCCAACAATCCTCCACTCCGTGTTTGGTGTTGCTTATCACAACCGTAAATTCCTGACAGCTGAATTTACTCGGAACAGATTCATACGACACAGACAAATGAGCCCTTAAAGAGTCAGTCACTGGTCACAGCTTCTATCAGACGGTTATCAGGCGGAGTCATCGGGTTGTTGTGTTGCTATGGTAAAACTAATGGAGCAGAGCTTGAATACGTGGCACATATTAGTCTAGATATACAAATACTTCAACTATTCGTTTACCTGTTGCTATTCAACAATACAACGGATTCCAAAGGTTGTGAGTTTTCCTGACAGGTGTCTGTGTTTCCGTCCCCTGCAGGTCCGTCAGTTTCTTCAGCAAGATTTTAAAGAAGCGTCCGCACAAAGAGGCTCAGACTCCAGACAACGGAGAGCTGACTCTCGCTCAGATTCTCAACGAGAGACCTCCGGGAGGGGAAGGTAGATATGAAAAACGGTTCAATTTGTCTGCTTCAGTTTCAGAAGAATTAAAGGAGCAAGGAGTTAACCTTATTCCTTTTGAGGTAGATTGGTTTTTGGGTGGCATTTTTCCAAAGCTGGTTAAAACGGAGAACCTTGGATCATCAATACTAAGAACTATATCTATAAAGATAACTATGAATATATATCTTACATTGTCCACATCAATCTGTAATGAGAACAGTGGTAAATGCTCTCGCTGGGATCCTGTTCAGACAGCAGGGTTGGGCAAGTTACTTCCAAAATGTAATACAGTACATATTACTTATTCCTGTCTTTTTAAAGTAACAAGTTACATTACATTATTACTGTCTCTGAACTGTAATGCGTTACACTACTTTAGTTTTACTTTGAGTTACTTTCACCAAAATAACTGCTAAAGTATGAATTTAAATGCTAAAGTGTAGTTTACTGCAGCTCATTAATTAAAGCTATCTATGGCAGTACATGCTGAACATTAGGAAAAGAGCTAGAAATGTAACTCCTGCTCCGTTTAAGTGGGCTGAATAAAATGTGATACAGGTACCATGACGTCTCTGTGTGTCATTAATAACATGTGAGTGGAGCCTCTGCACGGCCCTGTCACCTGCTGCATATGAACCAGTCTCTAAGGCAGCGTTAGCTCACCTGGTCATTGGTGTGTTAACGGGGATTTGGCTGACAAGCTTTCTAAAAGCCGGCGATTCCACAGAGGACAGAGGCTGCAGATCTTCAACACTCTGCCACGAGTCTCTGAACTTCTCGGGGTTCAGGCAGCAGACCCAGAGAAAGTGACCTTCTGTTGCTTCGGCCTGCGTGCACTGCTGTCTTTCTCTGTTCTTTTCTCTGAGACTGCAGTTCTGCATTGTGAGCCTGCAGCTCTGCATTGTGATCCTGCAGTTCTGCATTGTGAGCCTGCAGTTCTGCATTGTGAGCCTGCAGTTCTGCATTGTGAGCCTGCAGCTCTGCATTGTGAGCCTGCAGCTCTGCATTGTGAGCCTGCAGTTCTGCATGTGAGCCTGCAGCTGCAGTGAGTCTGTTTCTGCAGCCCTCTGAACCGATAGGAAACAGGCTTACTGAGTTACTATTCTACCGGCACAATTATTTCTCTGGTGTCGGAATGTCTCGAGATGTTTGTGATTCTTAGAAACAAAACACCACATCATTTCGGGTTAAAATGTGTTGTAACTGCGTTACTGAGAATTGTAATGGGAATTATATTACCCACATTTCAGAAGTAATGCGTTGTATTACTGCGTTACAGCAGAAAGTAATACATTACTGTAACTCCGTCACTTTGGTAACGCGTAACACCCAACACTGTCAGACAGTGATCCCAGCGATAGCAGTCCTTTTCCTTCACGCCTCATAGAGTGTAAAGAAAACACAGGTGTATTATCTCAAATTTTCTCAGGACTAAACTAACCCCGCTGTGTGCTTTCTGAGGAAACACCGACCTGTGCAGGATCACGCTCAGAGCAAACAATAACTCCTCTCTGGGGTCTGGTCCTCCACGGGACTTATACACACTTTACATTCGGTGGTCTCATTTTGATTTAGTCCCCTTCTGTTCCTGAAATGTACTTTAATTTGTGATGATAAGTAAAATAACAATGAAGGGGGCACTAGAGGGGCTTCACAAAGGGAAACAATCATAGTAAAAGGGTTATAATAATCAATACTCCATTTGGATCTTGAATTGGGTTCCTTCTGATGCCCACTTTATTATTATTTTCGGCACCTGGAAGGATTTTGAGTCCCAGGTTGTATTTATTTTTTACTTTGTATATTATTAGTATTTATTATTTATTGTATTTGATTATTTATTATCTAGGGTGTAAGGACAGAGGGTGTGGTATGCTGTTGCCGCCGTAAAGCCCCCTGGGAAACGTGTAATTGTGTGTCGTATCGGGCGATATAAATAACATTTGGTTGATCCATTGGCTCCCTTTCAGCCCAGACGTCCGGACCTCCCTCCCGGCCTCTCTCCCAGCCTCATGGAGAGCGCTCTGGTAAAGGTTTAGGACGTAACCCCACCATAAAGATCAGCCGGGCCACCCGAGTCTCTGAGCAGTGGAACGCCTCGCTGGACCGAGAGATCACCAATGCTAACGAGCTGCGGCACCTTGATGAGTTCCTGGGTAACCAGGTGGGTGAACGAAGAAGACTTCTGTTTATTAAAGGAAGTGATTCACTCTCATAACCCTCAAAATATCTGTGTGTGTTTCCCTTTCACAGGTCAATGATTTCCGCTCCAGGGGGAAGTCGCTGTCGGCCACAGAGGCCATCTTTGTTACGGCCACCATGCAGTTCAGAGAAACCATCAAAGCCATGTACTCTCTCCCTGTGAGTGCAGACGCATTACACACACTCTAAGGGTGTTTTGAAAGGGGGCTGTATGAATCAGTGTGTTTCCTACAGTAGATGTCAGTCAGATCTCCCCAGGGTTAGAGAAACAGACAAGCAGCAGGAAGCTAAGCATGCACAGCTGTGGACGGCGGCAGGAGCAAATGTGTTTCAGTCTCTGCCTTCACACCGCTCTTTCCGACGGAGCAGAGTGGAGCCTCTTCAAAGCCACCAGACTTTCGTCAGCAGATAGTTTGTTTGTGTAATAGGGTGACTCAAAGGGTGTGTTAAAAGGTATCATTTAAGACATACAGTAGCACAACAATTATACCAAACAAGGCGATGTTAGACCAGCATCTTCCCGTGTTCTGGGAGGCTCAAATGACTCTTTTGGTCAGTGGAGTCTAGTGGTTTTGACCTGAGATAGCGGCTTTACTTCCCCGTCTGAAACAGCGTTCTGACGCCAGAGTAAAGGGGTAAAACAATTCAAAATACATCATAGATTTAAACTAATATATCATTTTAGAAGGGGCTTCTCTTTGCATTTTGCTGGTGCCCCTGTCTGCAGTAGTACCTTAGCTGCTTAGCTTCTGTCCTGTCTCCTTCAAACTGGGGACTTTCCAAACGACTTCTCTCGTCTGTAATCTACTGACTGAACATCCTACTGGTCCAAGTTCTTCCTCTCCTCTTCCTCACCCTCTCTCTCCTGTCCCCTGATCATCTCCAGAGACCCACCATAGGCTACAAAGGCCTGATGTCGGGCTACCAGAACAAAGTGATCCACCTGGCGGGGGAGGGGCAGAAAGGAGAGGTCCAGCTGGTGGTGAACCTCTTCCAGTCGGTGCTGGACGGGTTCATCCGGGGGGAGATGAAGAAGGAGGAGGCCGAGCCTGCGAAGGTGGGGAGCACTGACATTTATTATCAAATGGTGCAATAAGTCCTATTGTGGAGACATTATGTATTCATGCTCTTGTGTGTGTGTGTGTGTGTGTGTGTGTGTGTGTGTGTGTGTGTGTGTGTGTGTGTGTGTGTGTGTGTGTGTGTGTGTGTGTGTGTGTGTGTGTGTGTGTGTGTGTGTGTGTGTGTGTGTGTGTGTGTGTGTGTGTGTGTGTGTGTGTGTGTGTGTGTGTGTGTGTGTGTGTGTGTGTGTGTGTGTGTTGCAGCCTAAAGCGAGGAAGAAGAGGAGGAAAAAAGATAAAAGTGTAAGTGTGCAAAGTGGAAATGTACCTCATGATTCCTATTTATATGTTTTCAATTATTTTATATATTTTTCTTACATTCTTTTCAATATTTGAGTAATTATTTGCATTTATACCCACCTGTACACACACCGTCACCCGTTTAAAGACTGATTAATACACACAACCATGTATTTATCTTCCTTTGTAACATCTATTTAATCAAACAATGTTGTACCTTTTCTGAATGTGTACATTTTATACACTTTTTGTGTTTGTTTCTATGTTTAACTGCATCGAGACAAGCCTGCAAAATATAATACCCAAGAAAGATTAATGACTAACTATCCTCTTGTGTTTTCAGATGGAGAGCCCGCTGGATCACGTGTTCGTCAACTACCAGGTCAACATCATGCAGTCATGTGACCAGTGTCCCTCGTACATCTGGGGCATGGAGAAGGCCTACATGTGCAGCTGTGAGTTGAAAACCTTTATTTTCTTCTTCTTACTTGTGCAACATATCATATAATAGTATACACTGATGTGTTTATCTCGTCTCACAGATTGTAAAATGGTGTGCCACAAGAAGTGCCTCTCCAAAATCGTCACTGACTGCTCCACCTTCTGTGCCAAAAGGGTAAGTTTATACTCAAACATCTGGGGGGGTTGAAGTGAGGCTGGGACTGATGCAGAAGACAGACAAAGTCCTAATTTATTTAACAACGTCTCTTGCACTAGACTGGACCATACGTTTTGAATTGGAAGACTTTATTCCTGTCTGTCTTCTAAGATTGATGTTGACATTTAGAAAGCTTCATCGTCGTCACTATCGAAGTTTGATTGAAATTACAAAGGTTTAAAAGTGCTTCCTCAGGATCACATGGTTAGCTTTAGTGAAGACATTTTTTATGGATGTTGTTGGTAGAGTGTACTGCATAGTAATAGTCTCTCTGACTTCCTGGTTGCGGTTGAATAGTCAGTGTATCTCAGGAAGCTTCCTAACGGAGTGAAATGACCCGGAGGTCCCTCAGTGTCAGCCATGATAAGAGCTGTTCAAATTCTCTAGATGAAAGAAAAGGAGCTCAGAAACTTTCTTTATAACGTCCTTTAGCTTAGGAAACACCGGACCCTCCTTTAGGAAAGGAAAGGAGAAAATGCTGTCCCACAATGCCTTGCAGCAGCAACATTCACCTTGAAACAACCGATCGTGACGAGAAATGAGATCATGAGAGTGACCGTGCTTATTAAGCAATTAAAAACTTTGCTAAAGTGCTTTGTTTTGATCGTTCAGCATTATATTAATCAAAAGGAGAAATATGAACGTTACTTTTTAACTGAAATGACCAAATAAAGTCCACATTTCTCAGTGTTTGTCACAGGCATAAGTTTCACTTCCTTTTTTATTTCCGTTCAATTCCAACCTCATGAGGAACATACACTGCCCGGCCCAAAGAAAGGTCACCAGCCTGTGGGGGCAGTGCTATGATCTGGGGTTGCTGCAGTTGGTCTGGTCTAGGTTCAGCAATGTGCCCAAACAATGAGGTCAGCTGACTCCCTGAACATACTGAAGGACCAGGTTATTCCATCCATGGATTTCTTCTTCCCTGATGGAGCGGGCATGTTCCAAGAGGACAATGCCAGGATCCATCGGCCTCAGATTGTGAGAGAGTGGTTCAGGGAGCATGAGACATCATTTCACACATGGATTGGCCCCCCAGAGTCCAGACCTGAACCCGATGGAGAATCTTTGGGATGTGCTGGAGAAGACTTTGCGCAGTGGTCTGAATCTCCCGTCATCAATACAAGATCTTGAGAAAAATGAATGCAAGACAGAAATAAATGTTGAGACGTTGCAGAAGCTCGTGGAAACGATGCCACAGGTGCAGAGTAGATGTTCTTTCAGTGGTCCTGTACAGAGAACTGTAGTTCCCTCACAGCAGACGCTCATTTATAACGTCCTCTGGACGACATGAATACGTGGGATAGTGTAAGAACAGTCGGATTCTCCTGAAGCCCGGTCGTCTTTTGAATCCTCCTATTCACTATTCCTTAACCCCGTGACCTTTCACACAGGGGTCAATGAATAGATGATAGGAGCTGATTCTTGGACAGTTCAACCGTACCCCCCTCTCACTGTTTATCTGTCTGTCTCCCCAGAGTGACGAGGAGTCTGCCGGTCTGCACTTCGGGGTGCGAGTGGGTCACCTGGTGAGCGAGAAGAACCCGGTGCCGATGGTCCTGGAGATGATGCTGGAGCACGTGGAGATGAACGGCCTCTACACCGAGGGCATCTACAGGAAGTCCGGCTCGGCCAACCGCATGAAGGAGCTGCACCAGAGGCTGGAGACCGGTCAGAACACACTCTGTTCTCACTTTAAACCATGGCCTCTTTCGTTTGTGTTTGTTATTGATGGTGTGATTGTTGACGTGTGCAGACCCCCACCTGGTGTGCCTGGAGGATTACCCCATCCACACGGTGACGGGTTTGGTGAAGCAGTGGCTGAGGGAGCTGCCAGATCCTCTCATGACCTTCACTCATTACAGCGACTTCCTGCACGCAGTGGGTGAGGAGGGCCTTCCCCAGCAGGGGGCGCATTTCACTACGTAGCATCTGCTTTTTATTATCATGCGCACAGTCGCTATGAAATGACTGAAAATCTGAGGTCCAGAGCTCCTCCAACAGTGCAACTAAAAAGTAGTGCAAAATGAAAGAGTAGTTTAAATTAGGGTGAAATAGTGAATAGAAAATAAACACAATAAGCTAAATTATGCATGAAAGAGATCAAGTATATGCAGGATTATATGTACACAGTATAATTACATATACAATAACAGAATGTCAGAGTTAAGATTACATTTTGTACAGTGGAGTACAATTCTGCTAATCACTATTAAGATAACAAATGAAATAAATAGTTCTCCTCAGTGTTCTCCTTCTCTGCTGCTGCACGGGGAACAGTTTCAGTTCTTTATGGCAGTGTTTCTGTAGAAGATCAGTAGATAACTAATATCTACCACATAGGAGGCAGAGATGCAAATACCTGACGCCTCAAAAACATATTTTTCAGGACAGATGCATAAATTAGGACTCCAAAAATGTTAAATATTCCCTCCGATATCCAACTCAAACGTCCAATCCTCCAAACTATTTATAGGACATTAATTAAAACGCACCACTTTTGCCCTCAAATCTGGCTCTAAATCTGAACGCATGTTTTGCTCCTGATTAAAACCTAAGTTGCTTGATGATGAGGTTTGATTTATGACCTGTTTCTCCTGCAGAACTGCCAGAGAAGGAGGAGCAGCTCCACGCTGTTTACAAAATCCTGGAGGAGCTTCCTTCAGCAAACTTCAACACGTTGGAGCGACTCGTCTTCCACCTCGTCAGGTACGGATGCACACATTGTGCTTTTTATATTTGATAGTGATCATGAAATATATCCATTAATGGCCCTCGATGTGCTGTGTATGCACCCTCTGTACGGGCTATTTGAAAACACTACATTTGAACAGCTGTTATGTATGTGAAACTGTTCCCATGCTGATTCCCGGTGTGTTGTCGTGCAGGGTGTGTAAAGAGGAGGCTCACAACCGCATGTCTCCCAACTCCCTGGCTATAGTCTTCGCTCCGTGCGTCCTGCGCTGCCCGGACAGCGCCGACCCGCTGCTCAGCATGAAGGACGTCGCCAAGACAACCACGTAAGACTGAAGAGAAAACAGAAAATACAAAATCCGATCCGGGAAACATCATTTTTACTTTAGCAGAAGTCAGTTCTTGGGAGAGTGTGCTTCTGCTCCCGGGACACACACACACTCACACACACTCCGCCTCCTCCGTCCCTCCCCCTGCAGGTGCGTGGAGATGATCATCAACGAGCAGATCCGGCGCTACAACGAGAAGATGGAGGAGATCGAGCAGCTGGAGTACGCCGAGGCTCTGGCCGTCAACCAGCTCAAACTCAAGAGACAGAACACGGTGAGAAACCAAAGCAGACTTGATTCAGATTATTCTCTAAATACCACGACAGCTTCATCCCGTGTGAGCTCAGAGGGCAGAGGTGGAGTCTAGTGAAGTATTTTCAATTTGTGCTGCTGGATACTTTTTACTTTTGGAAGCCAATATTGTACTTTGAACTCTACTACAGACTCAAATTAGAAGCTAATACAAAATATTACTCAACTGATAAATAATTGACATAATAAAGGTTAAAATATCCAGCAGCAGTATATCAAATAAATCTAATCAGCTCTTCATTCACCAGCTGTGATGACACATTCACCAGCTGTGATGACACATCCACACAGCAATGATGAGAATCAGATATTTATATGATTCTAAAATGTTTTTTACGTACTTTTTGTACCTTGAGTATATTTTGATGGCAGTACTTTTGCCATACTGAGTAACATTTGGATGCAGGACATTAGTATTTCTACACTCGGGTATTACTTTCACTGAGGTTAATTATGTCAGTGATACAGAAATGTGCAAATGAAGCTACTTTAAGTGTATTTTAAAGCCAATATTTGTAGGACCTTTGCTTGTAAAGGAGTAGTTATACACTACTTGTACTGAAGTCATTATCCTAGTACTTCTTTCATTACTAAATGTTACAGATGCAGGTAACAAAACCATTTTTCATTCATGATGTTATCCTCTGCTGGATGATGTTCTGCGCCCACAAACATTCTTTTCAGAAGAGCAATATATTTGAATGCAGGACTTGTATCAGAGTATGATATTCCTACTTGTACTTGAGTAAAACCTCTGAGTACTTCTTCCTCCGTTGATGAAGTCTTCCCCTGGGTAACCCGGCCGTGTTCCTTGTCTCTCTGTAGCACTACTGGCATTTACCGCTCAGGTTCTCAGCTCCTTACAAAGGAGTGGTGGTACGTATCATCGCTCTCCCGGTAGATGTAGCCCCAGTAGAGCCGTGCGGACACGCCTGTGCATGGCATGGTAGATGTGGGTGATGCTCTGGCTGTGTATCGTATCCTCCCCTCCCATAATCCTTTGTACTCTTCCTTACTAACTGGTAGTAGTAGTTTGCATGTTGCTGTTGGATGTTCTGGGATGGTGTTGTGACGACAAGCCTGGCAGCAGAGAGACCCGTTGGTCATCATGCACCTTTATTTATTGTGTTGTTTAAAGCTCTGAATGTCATGTTATATGTGGTGTTGTTGTTGTTGGATGTTTCTGGAGAGGGTTGATTTATCCTTTATCATAGTTTGCATGTAGTCTGTAAACGCTGCACACCAGTTCTGTTTAGAGAGGGTCTTAATGAGGGCTCTGTGGTTCCGTGTGGTAGTGATTAAAACATGCTAACATCATACCTCCAGATGTCGTGGCACACCATTACATGCACAGCTCCATTGGCTAAATTGTTAATAACAAACATTAACTCAAATGTCTCTGATATATAATGCAATTATCTGAGGGAACACCATTTAAATATTGCATTTGACATCACAGTTTATTGCAATTAACAAACTAGTCTTTATGTCATTCAAAGTGTTATCTTACTTAGGTTACTGTGTGTTCTTTTGCATGCATGTGAAAAAAACAACAGTAAAAAGCTAAAAAATGTATAATATTTTCCCTATAATTGCACTTCAAACTGTTGTGTTCATTTTGCAGATTTAATCAAATGGAAAATGACTTTATGAACGCAGGAGTATTTAAAATAGGCTCTAATGTGATTTATTTCAACCTCAATTGTTTATATATTGAATTACCGGAATACATGATGACTTGTGTATGATTGCAGATAAATCCTATACATATAAGGATGAAAACTATATTTCCCGGCCCTAGAGTAATTGTTTTGAAACCCTTCTGCATCCCAGGTTTTATCCTCCCCCTCAGAGTGTGTGCCAGCAGAGCTGCAGGCGTGATGTTCAGATGCATGTTCGCCTCTCCTCTCTTCCTCACTAACAACCCTCTCAGATCTGGGTCATGTCTTCTGCGTAGTTATTATATATTAGTATAATAATTACCTGGTGGACATTGTGACGGGGAGTGAGTTGAGGTGTCAGCGTGATGCTCTGTGTCCTGCAGGTGCACGAGAAGGTGAGCTCTGACCTCAGCGTCGTTCCGGAGAATGAACCGGTGGACTCGGAGGCCGAGGAGAACCTGGTGGAGCGGATCAAGTCCATCAAGCTGGAGAAGTGAGGAGGATTTCTACAGTGATATCTCTTCAGAGTGTTATTGGGCTATAATATTTTTCTGCAAAGTGTATTCTATTGTGAACAAATACAAGAACATTCCCGCTGAATCTGTAGGCTGCATTTCACAGTAAAATGCATGGATCTAAAGCTCTTTGAAAGCAAAATCAGGAGTCTACATTAAGAGGGTAGACATGCTTGTGCTCTTGCATAATAAAGAAACCTGTGTTTAATAATGAGACCGGTTTAAAATGCCTAAATAAAAATGACAGATAAGATATATGTGATTCAATCGAAAGCAGCAACATAGAGGAGTGTGATTATAGTGTGCATACAGAGGTTATAGGTTATAGGCTGATAATGAACACCTACATGGCCCGATAAACCATACCTGCTCCTCCGTGTTGCTGATCTTCTTCTGATGCTCCCGTCTCTGCAGGGAGGATCTGGCCTGCCGCCTCCCTGAGATGGAGCAGCCCGGCTCAGATCAGGAGAACTTTGACTCCGAGGCGTCGCTGAGCTCCGAGAGTCTCCTGGACGAGCAGCAGCGCTCGGAGCCTGAAGGTGAGTAACACCTCCCCCTTCCCTCTCTCTCTCCCCTCTGACTGTCTCTCTCTCACCTGTGGGTTTTCTGACCAGTCCAGCCCTGTGTTTTGTGGTGCAGGTCTGGACCAGTGATGGTGATGGGGGCGGTGACGTCTACTTTGTAACCAAGCAGGTTGGAGGAACAGCCACCGTGTTTCGTGTGTGTGTGTGTGTGTGTGTGTGTGTGTATAACCCATGTGCTTGTAAAAGCATGTGTAACACAGCATGCTCAGACTACAGTTAATGTTCAGGGAGGCAAACATGTGATGGCACCGTGACGCCAGATGTCTTATTAAACAGGAACGTCTGTACTTTTCCACCTGGACTCTATCTTCCAATGTTTTTGTGTCTAATGGCAACAACTAACTATTCTCCCATGCAATGTATGTCCACTAAAAATGTGTTTTTGCCTCCGACAGGCTCACATTTTCACTGTTAGTGAATGAAAATATGATGAAAAGGACCCTACAGAGAGATGAGAGACACCCAGATATTTAAGGGTTGCTCCGCCCTCGTAGATAAAGTAGATACTGGCATTTATTGTCTCTTAGTAGTTAGAAGTAAGAGGAAAAACGTAGCTTTTCTCAACCTTTCACTTGATGTGGTTCATGTGTTATAGTGTCCACCGAGTTCTCACTCATGGAAAAGTGTCATTCTGATATATTGTGTCAAATCCACATCTTCAAAATCATCACAATGTTAAACCTTGAAGTGCAATTTATTTTAGAAAACACTAAAGCTACCATTTCTGTACTTCAACACAACAAAGTCTCTCCAATGCTTACCCACAATCCCACATCAGCTTTGACTCCTCTGTCGGCTCCTTTCTTTCACTTCATAGTGTCTTTAATAGCAGTAGGTAAGTCTGCTGTAGTGCTTCTTATTTATTCAGCATATTTAGTGTATTTTATAATGTTTGCTCCTTACTCTTTGGATGAATGTGTTCTATTTTCCCGTTCTATAATATATACACGCTTACTGTTCTATTCCTCTCATAATATCAATGTCAGCATGTTACAAACACAGATCATTCTCAGACAATACTTGACCTACTCCAAAAAATGTTGTTATTTGTCCAAACATGAGAAAAAAATGGTCCATGTTGAAAAATACCAACGTTCCCCTCTAATGATCGGATCATTTGTTTGCCTTTATTTCCCCGTCCTGAACATTTGGGAGTAGGAAACAGGGTTGCATGCTCTTCCATTCATCTCTTACCCTCTGAGGATCTTTTAAGGACAACACTTACCCTCCTCTTCCTCCTCCCTCTCTCTCCTCCAGGACGTGGTGCCTCCCCCCAGCTGAGGTCCCGGCCGATGTGCGCCCCCAAACCCTCGGACCTGTCGCTGCGCCGCAAAATCTCCGGAGGACGCCTCTCTCTGCAGCAGCTCTCCCCTCCGTGCTCCACCTCCTCCGCCTCCTCCTCCTCTTCCTCCTGCAGGAACCTGCTGCAGCGCCGCAACCCCATCATCCCCACTGGCTCCATTAGGCTCCCCCAGGGTGTCCTCCCCCAGGCCTCCAGTGCGACTCACCAGCCCTCTGCAGCTCAGGCGCTCCAGTTCCTGGTCCGGAGGCGGGAGCGTTTGGGCCGCCGTAAAGAAAGCACCCAGTCCCTTTACATCGACGGCCCCGAGGTCGACCTGCTGCTGCACCTGTCCTCCTGTCCCCCCTCCAACGCCTCCTCCTCCATCTCCATCGTAAAGCCCGCTCCTCAAAATCAAGACTCGCAAGCTACAAAGAGCCGGAGACGCTTTTCTGACCCCGACATTCCTTACATGGACAACGACGTGTGATTGTAGACTGTTTGAGTCCTGATGTGAACCCCGGAGATGTTGAGTACCTCAAAGTTTTATGTTAGAGATGTATAGTACGGGTCCCCATCACATAGAAACTGCTGGATGCTGACGTGCATATGTTGGCAATTAGCACAAAGAGCATCAATTAGCATTAATTAGCATATTCAGAAAATGACTTGGCCGATTTTTGAGTGGTTTTGGAGGATGCTGAATCCATTTTTGGCAATTTTAACCAGAAAGTGGCCATATCTGTACCTCCCTTCGGGTGATTTGATTCCTTTTAGGTCCATTTTACAGTTTCAAGGGGCTCAAAACTGCAATTTGTGATCCTGAAAATGTCAGAAATTGAATGAACATCCTCTATACACCTCCAAAACCACACCAAAATCAGCCAAGCCATATTTTAGCTATTGTCTGCATATGCTAATTAATGCAATTGATGCTAATTGAGCAGATCGCCCAACATATGCAAGTTAGCATCCGGCAGTTCCTATGTTCTGGGAGCCTTACTATACATTTCTAACATTACATTTGGGGTGCTTTACAATTCCTGGTTCACATTGCTGGCAAGTAGACTCATTTGGGAGATAAAGATGGAGAATGATGAGGAATTACGAGCAAAAAGCTCAGAATAAAATGACAATTATGGATGAAAAAGATCCAGGATAATCCCAACTTCTTCCTGTAAAGATGAGGAGACGTGCAGTGGATCTACAGACTGGCGGCTGTTTCAGACTTACTGTCCTCTCTGACGGTAATAAAGAACTGGACCACATGTTGCCAAGCACCTTTTTCTACCGTTTTAATATATTGTCCATGAAGCTGTTTTATGTAGCATCATAATGATGGACCAGCAATTATATTTCCTCTCTCCTGTTGTTCTTTTTTAAAAACAGTTCTGTGCTATTTCAAGGAGATTCTGCAGGTTCCAGCAGCACGTTCATTTCTCCTCATGAGCAGTCTCTGAAATGTTAGCTAGTGCCTTGGTGATGTACAGTAAAACTCATGTTGCAGAGGGAGGGAGGGAGGGAGGGGTTAAGAGAGGGTACCTTTTTGTCTTTTTGTGATGCAAGACATGTTTGAAATAAGGACCTTGAACACGTGTCTTTCCACGCACTGCACAACAAACAGGAAGTCATCGCCTCACAAAGGGAAACGGGAGCAGCACACGCCACTTTTTCCTTTGAAAATATAAAACACAAACCCAGCTGTGCCACGATGAGCTCCTCGGACTCTCCTCGCCCACCTTTTGTTTTGTTTTTATACAATGAACTTCTCTCAGCTGCGACTCAAAGCGAACGGAGCTTTGTCTGAAATGTAATACTAATGTTCCTCTGACTGCTGTTGAATGGTGTTAGTCTGTGTGGATAATAAGAGGATGTGTAACAGAGCGTGTGTGGTTGGGACTGAATGACTTTAACGGTTATTAGTATTAACGTGACAATACAGAACGAGATGATGCTTGTTACATCTGTGTGTGTTATTTAGTCTCCTCCAAACACTTCAATTAAAACTCAAATAAGCTGTAAAAAATATCAGAACACTTCCAATTCCAGGATAAATAGATTTGGTAGTTTAGTTTATTTCAGCTAAATGTTCCTATTATGCTTTTTGGGGTATTCCCTCTCCTGTAGTGTGTTTTAGTGCATGTAAATGGTCTGCAAAGGCTCAAATCCATGTGTTTCTCCAACCAAATGAACTCTTTGTAAGGTTTTCTAATTATGAAAATGTATTCCTCCGTCCAATTTCAAATTTTATTTTTGCATTTCAACTATTTTAAGATAGCGCTAAAGGCTTTTAGGTTAAACAACTCATTGTAAACCACATTGTGAGGTTAAGATACCCTAAAAAAGGACATCATTTAATACAGTTTTATTTATTGTCTTAACTATGGTATATCACTTTATAAAAAAGGAGAAAGGCATGAATTTCTGTCAACTCTTGTGACAATAAACAACATAAATGAAACCAACTTCATATTCCAGGAGTTGGAGTTGCAGTAGGTTTGAATTGGTTCACAATTAATCCAAATAGATTTGATATGGTAATCAATCAAATGCCTTTTTACCAATGAAAAGCATCTTGTCTTGGTATGAGATTTTCCATTTGTGGTCTTAAAAGAATACAACTCAAAAATTGAAGGAGATTTTGAGCAGAACGCAGGACGACTCAACACTTCAGGACCAGCAGGTATGTGTTTATCTAGAAACCATCGAGGTTTATTTTTTTCCCAAATTGGGAAATTGTTTCACAGCAGCAATTTGTTAAGGCATTCAAATATGTAAAAGGTGGCTAAAGTATATAAACATAAACAGCAAAGGTATGCATATCTAAAAACCACATATCACAAATAAAACACAAAATCAAATATTCTGGATAATTAGATTTTTTAAAATAAAATACCCATAGGCCTATAGATAGATAGATAGATAGATAGAATCGGAGGATGAAACCCTCTTTATTTGTCACATACATGCACACAGCAGAGCACACACAGTGAAATTAGTCCTCTGCATTTAACCCATCCTAGTACTAGGAGCAGTGGGCAGCTATCGTGCAGCGCCCGGGGAGCAATGGGGAGGGGGGATTGGAGGTGTCCGGTGCCTTGCTCAAGGGCACCACAGCAGGGCCTAGGAGGTGAACTGGGACCTCTCCAAGTAGCAGTCCACTTTCCATATTTCAAGTCTGTTCGGGGACTTGAACCGGCGACATACATAGAATATTGTTAAAAGGAAAACGATATTATTATTAATTATAATATAAAATGATGTTATTTATTACTTCTATTCAAGTGTTTTGATATCGTTAAATATATAATATATATGACTTGTTTTTCTTCACTGTGCAGATAAATTGTCGAGAGTCATTCTGATTGGCCAGTGTACCGTGACGCTCGCCTACGTCATTCCACCTCGACGTTGCTGCTGCGGCTGTCAGCTTCAAAAATGGCTTCTAGGCTGGAGATAAATTTTATCAGGTTGTTGTCCCGCTGTGAGTCTATAGCGTCGGAGAAACGAGGAGAAGCAGAATGGAGGTTAGAAAAGGTAAGAGGGTTTAAAATAAAATACTGTCGTTCAGAACAGTTTTTCTCTGACCTCGATTTAGCTGGAGGTAGCATGACTGTTGTTGTTAGCCGTTAGCTCAGGCTGTCTGTTAGCCACGTCGTCACTGATACCACCGACACTGTTTTCTGTCAAGTGGCGTTTTCCTCCTCTTATATTCGTTTCATTTTCAAAGAAAAACATTAGCAAGTGTTATAGTTGACCTGCAGGTTGTTTGCTATCCTTGTTAAGTTAGCTTAAAGGCAGCTAACAGACATTAACAGTCACCAACGGTCAACAGTTAGAACTGGTGCACTGGAGTCGTGACCACAGCTTTAACCTTAATATACATATCTATTACTTATATATTCACACTTCCTTCAACTACATGTTCACAGGCAGGCATTGCATATACAATAAAGTAAAGATTTCATCGATACCTTCGTCTGTGTAATTCAAGCACATTAAATATAGGCTGAAATGGATCAATGAAATACAGCATCGAGAAGCTGTGTGCATGGACGTGTGTGTCTTTAATACAGTGTAGAGACTAATCACCAGACTGTTTGTATTGTTATCTTCCAAAGGTTGTAATGGTATAATAGGTACATCATTTGGCTATTCACTTTACCCTTGGCTAGCACCAGCCCATAATCAACCACTATGACTAGTCTTGTTAAACATTAGTCAACATGTAGCCTGTGCGGCTGTGATGTTCCTCACAGCCTGATTTCTAGGTCTTATTATTCACATGTATACATTTGAAGTGGTTGACAGCCACTATTAATCTGGACAGGTTATTTAAACGTTTAATCCTCTGCGCAGCTCTGTCTTGGATTTATTACACTCTAAAGATGCCTCAAAATTGAGAGCAGAATTAAAGTAAAGCTGTGTGTTTAAAACGTAGTAAACATCCAAACAGATGTAAGCTAACAAACAATCCTGTGTTTTCTCCCTGTAGTATGTCGGTGCTCTGGAGGAGATGTTGGTGGCTCTGAGGAAAAGCGTGAGGTAAGATCCCTCGCGTGTCTCCATGTTTTCTATATCACTGATTTTTATTTCCCACATTTCAACGACAATTTGTTTGCAGCAAACCCACGGCAGAGTTACTGACTGAATACACGAGAAAAGTAGGCTTCCTGAAAGGACTTCTTGAGGCAGACAAACTGGTCAGTGGCTATATTTGACACATTTATAATACCAACATTATTGTGATTACACATCATCTGCTGATTGTGTTATTTGCACTTTGATATTTATGTCTGTGTTTGACAAGTCTATATCCTTCTCCTGTTTTATGGTCTCATGTCTGTCCTGTTCTCGTCCACAGTCTTCAACAACAGAGAAGGCTCTAGCGAATCAGTTCCTCGCTCCCGGACGAACCCCCACAATAGCCAACGAGAGGATGCCCGTCTCTAAAACCGTCCACATGCAGACGAAGGCGCGATGCACCGGCGAAATGAGGGACGAGCTGCTCGGCACGGTACGACCACACAGACACAGTGAAATAACAGAATGACCCCCGAAAAATAATGAGCCTTTTGAAATGTGGACAGTTTGCCTGCAGGTGATTCCCCAAAAATATTTGTAATTAAAAATCACACTTTCCTTTTTTTGTGTCGTTGCAGGGGCTGTCAGGCAATGGTAAGACATATTTCGCTAAGCCCCTCCCCCCCTGGTTACTGCTGCTAGGCCTGTCAAGCTTTCGCACCCATCATGACAAAATTGTGTATTTAACATTTTATCAAATGACCTTTGAACTGATTTTTGGAATGAAAGTTCTGAGATCTAAGACAAAGAAGGAGTCTAATGAGCAAACAGCTCCGTTCACAATATCATTTAGAAGCGGAGTGTTGAAAGGAAAGACGTGTCGATAGTTTTTATTTTAGATCAAGCTCAAATTATTCAGGGTTTCCATTTTATAGCGTGCCATTGATCTCGTACATCAAAGGTCATTCATATTAATCTTTATTCCTAACGTCCTAAACTAGCTTACCTTATTAGCTTCTTACCTTGGAGAAAATCTTTCTATAAAAAAGATCTTGGATGGATTGAGCTGTGAGGAACCGCACTGTTTAAAGGGAGACACTACGGATGAACAACCCCTACATTTGTATTCTACATATTTTGTCTTCACTGGTCTTACAGAAACATGTTATTGTTTGTAGTGTCTCACCTTTCCTCTGGCCTTTTTCACTTTTAAGAAGCAAAGATAATCCTGCCCCCTCTAAAGTTTGGGGATATATGTGGACACACTTGCAGGTCCCTTACACATACATCTGAAAACTTGACAGGCCTCCCGTGCTGATGATTATACTTATTATATAGCTAGCCTGCTGATTGACCTCCTCCTTTCCTCTCTACAGGCATGTCAGAAACAGAACTACGTAACAGAAGGTAACACTGCACATATCAGTTCTCCCTCTTTAAAATACATTTTATTTATTGCTGCAACCTCTGAGCTCTTATCCCCTCCAGTAGTGTCTGTGTGTACAGTAAAATAGAGTGTTAACGTGTGCGTGTGTGTGTGTGTGTGTGTGTGTGTGTGTGTAGAGGGGTTCCTCTGGACGAGCGTCAGTCGGCGGCTGAGCTGGAGGCCGTGCTGCAGCATCATCACAACCTGCAGGAGAAACTGGCCGAGGACATGCTGAACCTCGCCAGGAACCTGAAGAACAACAGCCTGGCCGCGCAGAACATCATCAAGCAGGACAACCAGGTACACATACACACACACACACACCCCATGTGACCATGCTGTAGTTCCTTTATAGCCCAACATTAGCCTCCTTTAGCTTAGTGGTGGTGACGTGAAGTCATGTGACCGTACTGTAGTTCCTTTATAGCCTAAGGTTAATAAGTTGAGATTATCCTGCTGATCAAACCGTTGGAGTCTCATGAACGTGTCCCTCCCCTCTCAGACTCTGGGCCAGTCGATGCGTCAAGCCGATCTGAACTTCGAGAAGCTGAAGACGGAGTCGGAGCGCCTGGAGCAGCACACTAAGAAGTCTGTGAACTGGCTGCTGTGGCTGATGCTCATCCTGGTCTCCTTCTCCTTCATCAGCATGATCCTCTTCATCAGAATCTTCCCCCGGCTGCGATGATGACCGTCAACAACCCCCCCGCCCCCCGAACTCTTAGTGCTTCCTCCTCCTGTGTACGCAGCGGAGACGGACTGAAACGTGCACTTTTGAAAACAGCATGATCTTCTTCCTGAAGGTTCAGAGACGTGGTTTAAGCATCAGTTTCCTTTTTTTAAACAGGATACCAAATGAATGGAGGTGAAGAGCTTCCTGTTGGAGTTTGTTGTCTTAGTGCCCAGAGAGCAGCGAGTAAGCCTTAATTATTTTATCATCAGCTAGACTAGCCTCGTGAACATGTGTGTGCATCATCACGCAGTGCAACTTAATCATCTTCAAACATCCTGAAGAGTTTACAAGCCGTCCACCAGAGTCTGTATACCAGACGCAGTTCAAACACTATAATAAATGGATTAAGTATCTAAGAATCCTGACTTATAAACATCAGTGGATATACTCAAACCTGAAATAGTTGACTTTAACTGCATTTATGAGCACTGGTTTAATAAATGATTTAATGTACGGAGGTGAAAAACATCTCAATAAACTGCTGCAATAAATACACGACTACTTTTAAACACTGTTAGGTTAACGTGTTTCATTAAACCACTGAACTGATTCCAGCGTTGGTTCAGTTTGTAGCTAATAAGTTGAATTCTCGAGATGTTAATTGTGAAGACGTTTGGTAAAGGAGAGTACTATGAACAGGCATCATGGGAATAAGAGAAATGCTGAAGGTTTTATTTTGCATTTAAAGAATAAATATGAATAATGAAACCACCGTTTATATATGTGCTAACACTAGTGGGGTTATCATTAAAGCTTGATTTATTTCTTGACGTTTCAAAATGATATTTAGACTTCTTTTCAAAATGCAACATAAGAAAATGTCATCTTTATTTTCCTATTAGTGCTGAAACTCTAAAATCCACATTTATTTTCAACATTCTGGCGTTATTGTCAAAATGCTGAAGTGAATAAGAATCTCCCCTCTCTAATTATTGTGTTCTAAAGCCTGGAAGTAATCAGACACACTGACTGGTTTCTCGAAAATAAAGTAAAACATATTTTTTCCTTCCATAAATCTCTTGAGGTTGAGAGCTTTGTGGCCATAGAGTTTTAAATTGTTCGGCCCCCCCTCCTCATTACGCCATTACCCTGTTCCTTGTTTGAGTCTGAGTGTCAGAGTTGATTTGATAACCGTGCGTCAGCTGATGATCTGTGTTGTGTTGCTGAGGATGTTGATGAACTTGTTCCCATTAAAGTGACTGTAACCCCCCCTCAACAATCCAGTGTGTGTGTGTGTGTGTGTGTGTGTGTGTGTGTGTGTGTGTGTGTGTGTGTGTGTGTGTGTGTGTGTGTGTGTGTGTGTGTGTGTGTGTGTGTGTGTGTGTGTGTGTGTGTGTGTGTGTGTGTGTGTGTGTGTGTGTGTGTGTGTGTGTGTGTGTGTGTGTGTGTGTGTGTGTGTGTGTGTGTGTGTGTGTGTGTGTGTGTGTGTGTGTGTGTGTGTGTGTGTGTGTGTGGTGTGTGTGTGGTGTGTGACCTTTCCTCATAAATTAAAACACTCTGTTTTTGAACATGCCTCCTGCAGTGACACCTTCCTGCCACAGGGTGTCGCTCACATCGTTCAGATAGGAACTCACAATGACCTCCATGACCCTGAAGGCCTGATCAATCCTAAATAAAACCCACCACTCATTTAGGAGAGATCCGAGAGCACACTCAGTGACTTTATGTGAAGCGGTGGAGGAAGTATTCAGATGCTTTACTCTAGTGAAAGTACGAATAGCACACAGTAAACATCCTCTAAACGGAGGCGAGTACAAGAAGATCAATGTAGTAAAAAAATATCAAAATGATTCTAAATTAAAATGCATGTTTATTTTTATTTCAACTCTCAAAACATCATTTTAAAAACTGTCTTTGATGCAGAAATCACATCTAAATCTATAAGATGCAGTGGAGTAAAAGTAAAATAACTCCCTTTTGAATCGAAGCGGAGCAGCATTTTGAAGTGGCTTGAAAATTTAAGTAAAATTAAGTGCGATACTTCACCAAATGTTGCTTTCCAGCGCTGCTCAATTCATCCTGAAAACATTTTGAATCACTGAGTTAGAGCAAGCAGACTCGCCGGTGTTGACCTGGGACTCGACAACAGATCGGACTTTTTGAGACCGGCTTGGAACTTTACATTGAATTTGAATTGGGACTTTTCTTGGGGCTTGTTTCGGTCCTTACATTTGGATCACACTTGCGATTCGACTTGAGACTTGACTTGGGATTGATCTTTTTTAAGGTTTAAATCTGGGTCTTGTCTTGGGACTCTCCAGTCTAGATTGAGCTTGATTTGGGATCGGACTTTGGACTTGTTTTAGGATTTGAATCTGGATTTTGACTTGCTACTGGTCTGATTTGACTTAGGACTTGGCATGCGTCTTTCCAGTCTAGATGTGAGATTTGTCTTGGCATTTTTTCAGGGGATTTGACCTGGGATTTGTCTTCGGACTTGACATGGACTTTGACTTGGAGCTGTTCTGATTTGATTCAGGTCTGGCCTCTCCTGTCGGCAGCCGTCTCTGAGGAGCTTCTCTGAGAGGTGAACATTCCTGCTGTGTTTTCATCTGAAGACTGAAGGACGAGTCCAGACCTGCTGCTCTGCTCCCGGCCCTTCCTCTCTCCTCTCTCTCCTCTCTCCACCCCCCGTCATGTCTCGCCGGGTATTTTAGGACCCTGGGGGGTGTTTGTCCTGCTGGGAGTCAAGGTATGCGACCAAATGAGGATCCCTCGGTTAAACCCCAGCTGTTTGCGCCTCCTCTCCCCGGCCGTGTTAACGCTGCCGCTCCGGGACATGACTTCATCAGGCGGAGGTTTCTCCGGCTCATCATGTCGGTGTTATCCCATTAAAGGACTTTCAGTTTCAGACCACAGAGTCTCGGATCCGGTTGAAAGTCTTCCCCCACAAAGTCATCACGAGGAAACTCACATTGTTTTTTCTCGCAGGCATCATTTTGTCGGTGAAGAATTCCTTTGAGTGCCATATTAAGAAAATACCTCCAGGTCTGTGGGTCTCATGATTGGCCCTTTTGACCTCTGACCCCGGGAACCTGAATGCTTCCGTCCTGTTCTGTTTTCCCGCAGAGACGCGCTGAAAATAGAGCTCACCGCTCGGTGCTCTGTGCCTGTCAATAACCTGAATCTGTTCTCTGTGCAACACTCAAAGGGAAAGACTGGATATTGGACTTGAGTTGGGACTTCTTAGCAATTGTCTTGGGATTTGATTTGAGATTTATTTTGGGACTTGCCTTGGGATAGGACTAACGATACGACGTGGGAATTGTCCGTCTCAATATCTTAGTCTTGACTTGGGAATTGTCTTGGAATTTGTTCTGGGATTTGTTCTGGGGTTTGACTTGAGGTTTCTCTTTGGATTTGATGTGATTTAGTATCGGTCTAGGGATTATAATTTGGGATTTGATTTAGGACTCGACTTGGAACTGGTCTGACTTCCGACTTCACTTGAGACTTGATAAAGGGATTTTCAACTTCAACTTTATGTCTTTACTTGGCATTTGTCCTGGGACCTTGTCTTCAGTCTGATTTGACTTGTCTTATTTGAGTCTGATTTGGGACTTGACTTTGGACTGGTCTTGAGATTTGACTTGGGCCTTCTAGTGTTCCCTACAACATGTCCTAGCTTTGTACCAGGATCTGGATCAGGATCTTTCAGGGAACACCAGGCATGTTTCAGCAGATGGGGGGAAGGACAGTTGGTAAACATGGAGCAAATTTGATATTGTTCCTCTTATCTTTAATCCAATGTTTCTGGACACAGACTGCATCACGATCACGTCTGTTAAACTCTGCTCTCTTCTCATTTATTTGGCCTCAGCCGTAATCAGGATCTGTGTTTGGAGGAGAGATCTTCCTTTCATTCCAGATTTTTCCATGCTCCTCCTTCTGGGAGCAAAGGGTGAAGAGCGTTCCTCTTTTCTGCATGTGCTGTGATGATAATGACCTGATGGGAGCATAAGAGGCCGCTCTTATTAAGCGTTTAATGTGAGTCACTATCCCTCACACACACACACACACACACACACACACACACACACACACACACACACACACACACACACACACACCACACACAGTGAAGTGATCTGCGTCTCTCTTTACTCTCACAATGTTTACCATTTTTTTTAAAGTTACATTTCCTACTCAGTCTAGTTTTTAGTCTTCAGGGTCTTGATGGAAGGTTAATTTGATCGTATTGTTCTCCATAAAATCAATCAGGAAGTTATCAATATACAAAAGTGGAGCTTTTATTTTGGAGAATTATACGACAAATTGATTGTCAGAGATAGAAAGTCATTTTTATGCAGAGTTTTCAGCCTCTCTGTTTTGGAGATTTCCTGCCTTTCTCTGGTTTATGATATTTAGTTTGATATCTTTGGTTTTTGAATTGACAAAACAAGACATTGAGAAACTGGGATGGATATTTTCACTACTTTTTAAACATGTAATCGACCAAACAATGAATGGATTATTCTAGAACTGAACTATTATGTGTAGCTCCTATACCACATCGACTGTGATGAATTTGACCTTAATTCAACGAGCAGTTTTAAGTTTATGAGGCACGAAGTGAACGTAGTGAGGAATTTAGGGAGGACCTGTGTCTTCTTACTTCGATCTTTATCTCTCACAGGTGCTGCGGGAGTTTCTCGGTTTTCATTTTGCCGTTACTGTTTCCCTCAACTGTTTGTGTGTGTGTGTGTGTGTGTGTGTGTGTGTGTGTGTGTGTGTGTGTGTGTGTGTGTGTGTGTGTGCAGCTGTGTTGTAGCTCTCTTATTAACTATGTACATTTACTTAAAAACTGTAATTAAATACACATTTTTGGCACAGTTTCTACCAAACTCTACTTTAATCCTGCGGTTTTGCGATCAAGCTCGGCGCTCACAAGCTCCTCTTCCACTCATCGAGCCTCAAAGCATGCTGGGAGATCCTGAATCTCTGAAAAAGGTGAAAGATCACACTGCTCTACCTGCTCTGTGAGTCAGAGCTCTGAGCAGGAACCAGCGGGGGTTCCTCTCGTTCTCCCGCCTCACTGATAGAGCTGCAGCCTCAGAGCATCCCCCCCGGGTGATGGAGGGCAAGAAGAGGCTGCAGAGGAGACACATGGCCCCGGTCTTTAGGGTGCAATAAACACAAAGGCATGTACGGACACACAACACACACACACACACACACACACACACACACACACACACACACACACACACACACACACACACACACACACACACACACACACAGCAAGGTGGGTGTTATGACTGCTCTGTTTATCTGTTGATTTTCCTTGAAATCAGACAGGACTAGTCGGTTTGTTTTAGTCTTGCTGCACTTTTAACAGAGCTTCAATAAAAATCATATGAACTTTAAATCATTATTTCAACTTATTTGAATTTTCCCCCCAAATATGCACTTAATAATAAATTAGATGAAGAAAATAATCAAATACAACAGATTATAATGAAAAATATAAATATATGAACTCTTTATTTATTGGAAGACACACCACAATTGCACAGATCCTGATTCTGTTGCAAAGATTTGTTTATGCGTAACTGTGTATCTTGGTATATTCCCATTGCTCTACTTTAAGGGTTCTGCTTTTACAGTATATTTAAAGTATATCGTATATGGCTTCACTGTGAAACCATAGACTTTCTTTATTTTCTGGGATTGCATTGCCAAAACTACACAGTACAGCAGCTGTTTGAACTTATGAACATTTCGGTTGAGATCTCTGACACAAAACTAGATGTACTTTAGATTTCGGTGTGAACTTCTCTCAGCTCTGAGGTAGGAAGTCGCAGGTGTCTCGGTGCAGAGCTTGTTTTTCTCAGTCTGGGAACTGCTGCTCAGACAGTGGTGGTGTTGGGGTGGGGGGGCCCGCCGGCAGGACCGAGGCGTTCAAGGCCGGCCCCACGCTGCCACAACAGGTGCAGGGCCCCTTCTCCAGCAAGGGAGGCTCCTCGGGGGTAGCAGATTAAGAGGTATGTGTGCACGTGTGTGTATCTCATATTTTAGTTTTCCTGTGCAAGGTTTTTCTGCAGCTTCCACAGCACATTCAGTTTTTACTTTGCAATGTGGACATCGTCAAATTCCTCTGTGTGTGTGTGTGTGTGTGTGTGTGTGTGTGTGTGTGTGTGTGTGTGTGTGTGTGTGTGTGTGTGTGTGTGTGTGTGTGTGTGTGTGTGTGTGTGTGTGTGTGTGTGTGTGTGTGTGTGTGTGTGTGTGTGTGTGTGTCCTTGTCTGTTGTTTGTGATGATGTTTGAGACCAAGGTGTTGGTTTTTTTTCAAGGATAGTGTCCACGTCACTCGGCGTCACGTGCTGTCTCCGCTGCGTCGGTCTCTGAAGGCCGGCAGATGGATCTTGATAAATTACACAAAATACCAAAGTTTGTTCTCTTTTTGTTAAAATTCTTCCCTCCAAGGACGACATGTTGCTTTCTTTCGCAGCGAGGACTAAATGTTGGGAATTTAACAGCGTTGGTATTTTATTTTTATAACTTTTATTCAGTTGGTTCCTCTCCTGGGACATGTCTCCATGCTCTAATGTTCAGAAAGCTCTTTATGTTTCTCATACTGCCTTTTTTCACCCTCTGTCTGAAACCAGAGCCCAGTCTGCTCTGATTGGTTAGCTGGCCAGCTCTGTTGTGATTGGTCAACTGCTTAGAGATGTCCCGCCCCTTAGTTTACAATGTGTTGGATAGCCATAAGACCATTACTCTTCTGGAAGATGTTTACTGATGTGATGAATCGAGTTATAAATTGGGTCATTTTCTCAGAGACTTCTACACAACACACAGGCCCGGAGCTTGAAGCTTAATCCTGAAATATCTCAACAACTCTAGAATGGATTGCCATGAAAGGTTCTATCGACATTCTTGATCCTCAGACGATGTTATTTGGATTTGGAGACGATGGGACTTTTTTGTATTGCCTTTCTTACTCATTGATGATGTTCAGATGTAAAGCTGATTTGAGATGACCACAAGTGTCAAAACTGTCCTTTTTATTGCCGGTCCTTTAGATTTAGACTTTCATTTGGAGGTTTGTGGTTGAATTATAATGCAGATGTATTTTTACAGGCACGGAAAAGTGCAGTAAATCATAATCACCGATCGGCGTAATGACAAATGACATAGACTTCCATCCTCCAGTATTCAACACATACAGTATTGAAGTTATAGTTTTGATGTACTCAGTTTAAGAGAAACTACATGTATATGTTCTGTGGCATTTATTCTGTCACATACTGTAAAAATAACCGCTGCAGAAATGATTGAAATCCCTAAACTGCCAACTCAAGTCTCCGTGATGCTATCGTTTAACCACCACTTTAGAAAAAGTACACAAAGTACACAGAATTCACTTAACGTCACGTCGTCCTGATAAAGTTACACCGTGTTCCCGATCACCACCTGTCTAATCTTAGCTGGCTGGAGGGGACGGGGTATTTTTGCACACACTCTGCATATTTACGTCCTCATTTTGGGCTATTTCACTCTCCTGTTTTCAATCTGGGGGTTATTTATAGTGACCAGACAGTGTACTCTCACACAGCCGGCCTCTTACAGACACACACACACACACACACACACACACACACACACACACACACACACACACACACACACACACACACACACACACACACACACACACACACACACACACACACACACACACACACACACACACACACACACTAGAAATGCTAAGAACGGCGCTGCTTGCATGTACTGTGTGTCTGTAAATCAGAGGGGTAAGACGTCCTCTGATATTCCAAAGTTTGCTTTTCTGATTGGATGAAAACTAACGTTTGTTGTCAACAGCTGACGTTAAATCGACCGGACTTCTTTTTGCGGATTGATATGGCTTCAACCTCCTTAGCAACCGTCTGTTCTCCTTAGCAACGGTCCGTTAGCATGAATTAATAACCTCTGGAATGACCAAATTGACCAATCAGAATCAAGTATTCAACCTAAGCCGTGTAGTAAATTGAATTCATTGATTGTGATTAATGTGTGTGTCACACTGGGTAGAGGTGAAGTGCTACTGGATATCTAATTCTATGAAAGTGTGGGGTTTTTATTAGATAATAATCTGAATCTACATATAAAGTAAATAATAACTAAACCTGTCAAATAAATACATAAGAAGAATTAAATAAATGCTATATATAAAATGTAGTTTGTGTTATATAGAAAAAGGCTGGATCTGCAACAAATCTGTAAAAATCTATCCGATCTTTAATCTACTCGGTAAGATAAAGCCATAAACCCACAGGCACGGATCCATCGTACCAGACTGCATCCTAAGAAAAAGGTTTGGTCAATTATTTCAGGTTCCAAGTGACGTACAGTAATTACATTACTGAAGGAAAGTCCCTCAGAGTGAGCTAAAGGACAGTATTTGAGTAAATCTACTTAGTAAGTTAAGGTTAACACACACGAACAAATTTACAGTGTGTGAGAAAGGAAGAGACAAAACAACGTGACCCCCCCACACACACACACACACACACACACACACACAGACTCCTCGCTGAACTCTTACACTCATCCCTCTTCGCTGATCCCAGACTCCCCCCCCCACACACACACTCGTCCCTCAGCTTGTGAGAACATAAACAAACACTGTTTTTATTATTGTCATTCTGGGAAGTTTCTCAGTGTGCAGAGCGTGGCCCCGCGTTCACACACACACACGGCGCTGTCAGTCTCAGGATGTTGGAGTAGCAGGCCTCGGGGCAGGGGCTGGACATTGTCCGGAGGAGCGAAGCAGGCAGGACCCAAACGCAGGAGAGACACCGGGTTAAACTGAAAATGCCTTTATTTCAAGAGACTAAGCAAACACACCGGAACTCTCTCCCTAGATAAGACATCCAAATTCGACGAGGATCTCACAACAACTGAAGGACAAACAGAACTTAAATACTAGAGGAGTGATCACAAAGACACAGGTGGGGAGGGAGGAAAAACACAGGAGCACCAGATGAACACAAGGAGGTAATCAAACAGGAGGAGGGGGGGGGGGGCACAGAGACAGGAAGAAGAAGCAGACATAACTAGAGGAGTGCACACCTTTCAAAATAAAACCCAGACAAATTGTGAGAGACACATAGGACCGGAGAAGAGAGGAGAGTTTGAGCTGTGAAAAGTATGCTACTGTTCCTCACACACACACACACACACACACACACACACACACACACACACACACACACACACACACACACACACACACACACACACACACACACACACACACACACACACACACACACACACACACACATGACTATAGGGCCTGAAGCCAGCACTTAGGGTCATAAATAATAGTAAAGCATGACATGTTCATTTATGTTTGACATTTCTAAAACATGAAGCAGGTCACCTCGTTTAAAGAGGCCCTATATTTCCTTTCACTGTATTGTGTTAGATAGGTTTCTGTGCATGTCAATGGTCTGGAAAAGTCCCCCCCCTCCCCCCCATAACTGAAACACCTCCATTCGACTCCTTTGTTTACTTCCTGAACATACTGACATCACTATGTAACACTTGCGCTTCTATTGGCTAGCGCTCCAACACATTGTACCTGATGGGCTAAGGGGCGGAACATCTCTAAGCAGGTTGACCAATCACAACAGAGCCGGCCAGCTAACCAATCGGAGCAGAATATACTCTGGTTTCAGACAGAGGGTGAAAAGAGGAGCTGCAGTACAGGCAGTATGAGAAACATAAAGAGACACTACATACAGATATACACCTGAACATCAGCAGGAGAGGACTCTTTAAAGTAGAGACTCTACATACTGATATACACCTGAACATCAGCAGGAGAGGACTCTTTAAAGTAGAGACTCTACATACTGATATACACCTGAACATCAGCAGGAGAGGACTCTTTAAAGTAGAGACTCTACATACTGATATACACCTGAACATCAGCAGGAGAGGACTCTTTAAAGTAGAGCCACTACATACTGATATACACCTGAACATCAGCAGGAGAGGACTCTTTAAAGTAGAGACACTACATACTGATATACACCTGAACATCAGCAGGAGAGGACTCTTTAAAGTAGAGACACTACATACTGATATACACCTGAACATCAGCAGGAGAGGACTCTTTAAAGTAGAGACTCTACATACTGATATACACCTGAACATCAACAGGAGAGGACTCTTTAAAGTAGAGACACTACATACTGATATACACCTGAACATCAGCAGGAGAGGACTCTTTAAAGTAGAGACACTACATACTGATATACACCTGAACATCAGCAGGAGAGGACTCTTTAAAGTAGAGACTCTACATACTGATATACACCTGAACATCAACAGGAGAGGACTCTTTAAAGTAGAGACACTACATACTGATATACACCTGAACATCAGCAGGAGAGGACTCTTTAAAGTAGAGACACTACATACTGATATACACCTGAACATCAGCAGGAGAGGACTCTTTAAAGTAGAGACACTACATACTGATATACACCTGAACATCAGCAGGAGAGGACTCTTTATAGTAGAGACTCTACATACTGATATACACCTGAACATCAACAGGAGAGGACTCTTTAAAGTAGAGACACTACATACTGATATACACCTGAACATCAGCAGGAGAGGACTCTTTAAAGTAGAGACTCTACATACTGATATACACCTGAACATCAGCAGGAGAGGACTCTTTAAAGTAGAGACACTACATACTGATATACACCTGAACATCAGCAGGAGAGGACTCTTTAAAGTAGAGACTCTACATACTGATATACACCTGAACATCAGCAGGAGAGGACTCTTTAAAGTAGAGACTCTACATACTGATATACACCTGAACATCAGCAGGAGAGGACTCTTTAAAGTAGAGACACTACATACTGATATACACCTGAACATCAGCAGGAGAGGACTCTTTAAAGTAGAGACACTACATACTGATATACACCTGAACATCAGCAGGAGAGGACTCTTTAAAGTAGAGACTCTACATACTGATATACACCTGAACATCAGCAGGAGAGGACTCTTTAAAGTAGAGACTCTACATACTGATATACACCTGAACATCAGCAGGTCTTCAGGGGGGGGGGGTCTTTGATCCTGCAGGAGGTGAAGTAGTTCTCACCTTGCATTTTGTGTTTGCAGCATGCAGGATGGGGCGGGGCTTCCTCCGTAAACGCCAACACAATGCTGCTGCGCTATCCCCGCAACACGCCTCAGGAAGTCATTAAGGCTTTCCCAGAGGTGGAATGTGACTCAGTACATTTACTACCCAGAAACATGTCCCCTGTGGCTGTTACAGTGAATTAGGCGGTCATTAGATTGGCATTTCCCCAATGGATTGATGTTTTGTTTCGTAGAAATAGTAGAAATGTTCTCGCACTGACCTTGAGATCCACCTGAGATCTTCAAAATGAATGGACGCAAATCTTCTTGTCTGAAAAGTCAGAACCATGTTTGTTTTTTAGGTGAAAAAGACGTAAACAAAGTTCAAAGTTGCTCCGATAGTCTCTGTAGTGATCGAGTCTTGCAGGGAGGACACAGAGGGTCATTGTCAGGTTTCTTGTCACAGGAATTCTGGGAATTTTGATCCCGGCTCTGATCTGTGCGACAAGTCAACCTGTTGTTTCCCAGGAAGAAAGGGTCTCACATCAGACACAATAGTAACATATTTATGTCACTACTTCAAACTCTCTGTAAGAGTAAAGGAAATACAAATTAAGACAAAACTGATTTCTGTTCAACTTTTTAGACCACCTGTTTTTCCCCTGCTTTTCTAGCCTTTCCTGTAGTGTGTTACACAGGTTTGTGTGCATGTCAATGGTCTGCAAAGGCTAAAATCTCAAAGTTTCTCTACTGTTACTTTTACAATCCTACTTGTCATGCGTCGCTTCAATAAATAACTCCATCTCCGGTATCTCAGATAAACACAGTAAAAAAAGAAGTACCTCAGAATTAAACTTAAGTAGAGAGTGAATATATTTAGTTACATTCCACGTCTGGTAAACACCCATACACACACACACACACACACACACACACACACACACACACACACACACACACACACACACACACACACACACACACACACACACACACACATTTAACCCCCCCATGTAAAGGGAAGTGTGAGACTTTGATGTTGTGCAGCAAATACTATCTCCCTGAACACACCTTCCCCCCCACTGCCCCCCTCCCCCTCTCCCTCCCCCTTTTTGTTGTGACATTGACCTGACCTTGACTGTCCTACTGTAGGTATTTGCTGCCCCCCCCCCCCCCCCCCTTGTCACTCTGACATTGTGTGGATAAAGCTGTCACGGACACTTCCTCTCAGGAAGGGCATCCAGGTTCAGACCCGGCTCCTTATCAGTGATAAAGCTAATCCTTCAGAGGCGAGCGCGCCCCCCTGATCCAACGCACTGTGAGAAAAGAACAAATACAGGGGGGGGGGGAGTAAAGGGGGAGAAAAACTGAGAAAAATAAGGAGTTGGAGGGAGGGAAAAGGCGGGAAAAGACTCTGAAAAAACGTTTTGATTCAGAATTCCTTTATTTATCCTGCAAATTGGAATTGTTCATTATTACAACAGCAGATAAAGTAAAGACAATAGACCTACATATTACACACTAAAAAAACTAAGTATGCACCCGTTATTAATAACTAAAAACACAAGAAGTGAAAACAACAGCAGATAAGTTCACCGGGTGAAAAAAGCAGCAGAATTTAAACAACTTCTATTGAAATACGTTCAGTCATTTCATTTCATATAGCTGACGGTCTTATCCAGAGCGACGAAACAATAAGTGCAACAAACACAGAGAATCAAACTCCGCACAACAAGGAAAGGTCCGATATATTCACTTCAAGCAAGTCCTGCCACTGGAAGCAGGGACGGATTAAGAGTCATTGGGCCTGTGAAGCCCCCCCACCCCCCACCCCCCCAAAAAAAAGAAGCACCACGCTAACCCTCACGCGCAAATCAGCGGTGTTAAAGGTTGCGCTAAAAGCACAGTCGAATTGTATTCACGTGTATCTTGAGGATTTACAACAAGTCAAAGAACACACATAAGCACACAAGTCAAACATAAGCAGGCGCAATGCAAGGGGCCCAAACCCCTACATCACACAGATCACATCACTCATAAGGAAGCTGCTTGAAATCATGCATTGTCATCAAGGCTTGACAATATTCTAACCTTCGAAAGGGGGGCCAGATGCAAAAGGTTGGGAACCCCTGCTTTATGGTATATCCTACCCCATTCTAACTGATTTAAGGGCCCTTTTCCGATATTAGGGATGAATAACATTGATAAGCTGTGGTTCAGGAGCACTGTATGACCTATCATATTTGATTTGGGTGGGGGCTTTAACGTATGAATTAATTACACAACCCGTGGCATATGATCAAGGGGCCCTATTGAGATATATTACATAATGTAACCAATGTTATGGCTTCAGGGCCCCTTTAATTGTATTATGTTGTTGAGACAATATTGAAATGGTAGCGCGGAGGCTTGGGCTTCAGGGCCCCCTTGGCCCTTGGGCCCCTGGGCCTGGGCCCGGTAGGCCTGTGCAGTAATCCATCCTTGACTGGAAGAGCTGCTGGCTGAGTGACAAAGCCTAAGCTAACTCTAAAAAGTGCTTTTAATTGCCAAGATGCAACGAAACTGAAGCGTTCTCAGTTTGCAACGGAAGTTATGCAGAGTTTCTGCTGTCCTGAGGTCAATGGGGAGCTCGTTCCACCAATCAGGAGCCAGGATAGCAACCTTCTCTGAGGGGGGTTAAACATTCCTCTGCAGTCTACAATCATGTGTATTTTAAATGACCACTGACTCAATATATCTTTCTTATGCTCAGCTGTGCTAAACGAAAGGATAGGACGGCCAAATTACACTGGCAAATACAGTGGGGCAAAAAAGTATTTAGTCAGCCACCAATTGTGCAAGTTCTCCCATTTAAAAAGATGAGAGAGGCCTGTAATTTTTATCATAGGTATACCTCAACTATGAGAGACAGAGTGAGAAAAAAAAATCCAGGAAATCACATTGTCTGATTTTTAATGAATTAATTTTCAAATTATTGTGGAAAATAAGTATTTGGTCAATAACAAAAGTTCATCTCAATACTTTGTTATATACCCTTTGTTGGCAATGACAGAGGTCAAACGTTTTCTGTAAGTCTTCACAAGGTTTCCACACACTGTTGCTGGTATTTTGGCCCATTCCTCCATGCAGATCTCCTCTAAAGCAGTGATGTTTTGGGGCTGTCGCTGGGCAACACGGACTTTCAACTCCCTCCAAAGATTTTCTATGGGGTTGAGATCTGGAGACTGGCTAGGCCACTCCAGGACCTTGAAATGCTTCTTACGAAGCCACTCCTTCGTTGCCCTGGCGGTGTGTTTGGGATCATTGTCATGCTGAAAGACCCAGCCACGCTTCATCTTCAGTGCCCTTGCTGATGGAAGGAGGTTTTCACTCAAAATCTCACGATACATGGCCCCATTCATTCTTGCCTTTACATGGATCAGTCGTCCTGGTCCCTTTGCAGAAAAACAGCCCCAAAGCATGATGTTTCCACCCCCATGCTTCACAGTAGGTATGGTGTTCTTTGGATGCAACTCTGCATTCTTTCTCCTCCAAACACGACGAGTTGAGTTTTTACCAAAAAGTTCTATTTTGGTTTCATCTGACCATATGACATTCTCCCAATCCTCTTCTGGATCATCCAAATGCCCTCTAGCAAACTTCAGACGGGCCTGGACATGTACTGGCTTAAGCAGGGGGACACGTCTGGAACTGCAGGATTTAAGTCCCTGGCGGCGTAGTGTGTTACTGATGGTAGCCTCTGTTACTTTGGTCCCAGCTCTCTGCAGGTCATTCACTAGGTCCCCCCGTGTGGTTCTGGGATTTTTGCTCACCGTTCTTGTGATCATTTTGACCCCACGGGGTGAGATCTTGCGTGGAGCCCCAGATGGAGGGAGATTAGCAGTGGTCTTGTATGTCTTCCATTTTCTAATAATTGCTCCCACAGTTGATTTCTTCACACCAAGCTGCTTACCTATTGCAGATTCAGTTTTCCCAGCCTGGTGCAGGTCTACAATTTTGTCTCTGGTCTCCTTTGACAGCTCTTTGGTCTTGGCCATAGTGGAGTTTGGAGTATGAGTGTTTGAGGTTGTGGACAGGTGTCTTTTATACTGATAACGAGTTCAAAAAGGTGCCATTAATACAGGTAACGAGAGGAGGACAGAGGAGCCTCTTAAAGAAGAAGTTACAGGTCTGTGAGAGCCAGAAATCTTGCTTGTTTGTAGGTGACCAAATACTTATTTTACCGAGGAATTTACCAATTAATTCATTAAAAGTCCTACAATGTGATTTCCTGGATTTTTTTTCTCATTCTGTCTCTCATAGTTGAGGTATACCTATGATAAAAATTACAGGCCTCTCTCATCTTTTTAAATGGGAGAACTTGCACAATTGGTGGCTGACTAAATACTTTTTTGCCCCACTGTATGTGAGCCAGGTAAAGTGAAAAGCTCTGTCAATGTGTATGCATTAATGCTATAGCGATTAATCTAAAACCTTAAAAGCTATGCAGATCAATCACAGGCCAGAAGTCGGGACAATTGCATTCAGGCTCGACTGTCTATCCAATATTTGGGACGTTGAAATGTAAGCATCGGATTTGACCATTCAAATGTTTTGAAGTGGAATTTCTAGATCTGAATTGTATCATTGAATATGTGCAGCCTGAATATGTTTAGTTTGAAATGTTGAAACTTGAATTTTGAGATCTAAAAATAAAAAAATCCGGAGCAATTCAGAAACATGGGATTTCTAAATAAAATATTTCATTGCTATAAATTCGGTGGCTGATAACAGTCAGATCCTTCTGTCTCTTATTGAATCACATCAGGAACCCAGAAAACTGCTGTTTTGCTGCAACCATCACTTCTTTCAAACCAAGATGTTTCATTTTGCTGCTGCTTTCTGTTAGATCCCATAGCTTTTTCCTCAAACACTTTAATTAGTGTGTTTCTCCTTCCTGTTGTGTTGTGTTTAATGTCTTCTAATGACTGTTTTTAGTGTTTGTATTTATGATTGTATAGTGTGTTTCTGTTGTGCTTTAGCTTAAAGCTTTGAATGTCTTTTGCAAAGCATGAAATGTGAGATATAGAGGTATTCAGGTATCGGGGATGTTGTTGGTGATGTGCACGGAGAAAGAGAAGAGGAGTTTTTGAGATACCTCTGGAACAGAGTGCTGGACAACTGTACATTTTCTTCCACCATCCAAGAAAAAAGAACAACCACATAAACATTCTCTTGATGGAAAAGGAGCTTCAAGTTCAAAGAGGTTTCAGGTGTGTGACGTTGGAGAGCAGGTGATGCGAGCGTGTGCAGACAGAGAGGCAGCAGGGGGGACCTTCACAGAGTAATCTGGTTACAGATAAATGTGTTGTGCCGCTCCGTGTGGGAACACAGGTCTCCGTGGGATGACCCGGGGGTTAAGTGCGTTACACAAAGAGCAGTGTGCACACACACACACACACACACATATGTCAGAGGGTCACCGCAGGGTCCCGTTGTCCAGGACTCTGTGACACAGATAGAGCTGTCGCAGAGAGGAAGTCAAACCTTTCCTTCAGAAAACAACCTGCCATACATCTCACTTTATCTCAGGACGGACCCGGGCAGCGGGACGTATAGAAGGAGGAAGTGAGATGTCAGGAACAAGTGAGGGATGTTCAAGATGTGGCTTTTGTCACGTAGCTCAAAGTATAGAGAGTTATGCAACAGCTGCTTACTGATTTCATTTAAAGCGGCCCTTTCCTTTTCCTGTTGTGTGTTATGTAGGTTTTTGTGGAGATATTTCAGGACAAAGCGTCAAACTCCGGGCAAAAACATTCAGATTGTACGAAGTCTATGAGAAAATTGTCCTACTTATAACTTGTTTCTTCACCTCGGTAAACATTTCCCAGAAGAAGTAAGGGTCCCAATCCTTCCATACAAGTCTTCTTCAACAGAGCATGAAACAAATATCAAATGAAGATGCTTTTTGGTGTTTTCCATTTCCTGTAGTGTGTTGAAACCCCTCCATTGGACTCCTTTGTTTACTTCCTGAATATAGTGACATCACTTTGTAACACTCACGCTTCTATTGGCTAGCGCTCTGACACAGTGTACGTGATCGGCTAAGGGGCGGGACATCTCTAAACATTTTCCAGAAGAGTAAATGGTCCTATTGGCTAGCTATCCAACACATTGTAAACTAAGGGGGCGGGACATCTCTAAGTGGTTGACCAATCTCAACAGAGGCGGCCAGCTAAGCAATCAGAGCAGACTGGGCTCTGGTTTTAGACAGAGGGGGAACATAGGAGCAGTATGAGAACAAATAAAGAGCTTTTTGAACGTTAAAGCATGCAGACATGTCCATACCACCCAAAAAAGTCACATATTAGAAGCAGGAATTAGAGAAATCACCTTAATGGTTAATAAATTGTACAATTGCAGATTCATTTTCAAGCTCCAGCACAAACAGAATATGAAGTTAACTGAATAAAGACTTCTGTTTTCTTGTTGTTTCTCTTGCGTTGAACTCCAGTGACCCATATGATTGCGCTCTATAAACGTGAGTAAACAATTCATTCATATTGAGTGTTTAACAGTCATGTCATCTCTAGAAGGAGAAGCGTTCCAGAGTCTAAATCTTTAAATCTCTCCCCCAGCATAATAAACTATATGACTTGTACGATGTGTTTTTGCAGAGTTTATATCAGCTCTTCCTCACAGAACATGGAGATAAATCAATGAATCTTGAGCCTTGAGGAGCATGCATGTGGAGTGGGAATGAGAAAAGCAGACAGTGTGCTTTTCATATCATACAACATGTGCATGCAGGGAGCAGTAATGTGAAACGCTGATGGAAGTACAGCGTGTTCTCCATGATTCATAAATCCCCAGTAATGCATCAAGCTGTTTTATACATGGAGCTGTACCCTTACCATTTCATTAGAGCCACACACACACACACACACACACACACACACACACACACACACACACACACACACACACACACACACACACACACACACACACACACACACACACACACACACACTGCTGCACCTGCACAGAAAGTAGAGCTGATCCTGTTCTACATCACACACCTGCCATTTAAAAATAAGCCACGTTGAGAGCTTCCTGTTTGGATAAAAGTGAATTTCTGGCGCTTTTATTTTGAAAAACATACCTCCACCTGTGCTTCATGCAAAGATATTGTTATTCTATGGGACATTTATTTTAAAAAAGGACTCCAGGACTAGTAGATTGGCACATTTTAACCAGAAGATGAAGAATAAGACGAATAAAATGCAGGATAATAACTGGTGTGTGACTTCACAGAATAGAATAATATAAAGAAACTAATGTGTTTTTATTTTGTGACTGATAAAATAAGAGGAGATATACTTGAGTAATCCCAAATTGGGAAACTTTAAAAGACACAGAGATGCAGTTGTTTGCCTCCAAGTGCTACAGTTTAAATCAGGAACACGGGGATCGTTTGAAGAGAATAATCCAGAAAACGCTTTGTCTGTTTAAGCTCATGACCCTCTCACACACACACACACACACACACACACACACACACACACACACACACACACACACACACACACACACACACACACACTGATCGGAGGGTCCTGCTTCCTGGCTCCCCAGGCAGCTAATTACTGAGCCTTCCACCCCGACAAAGGGAGAGGCTCTCTCCATTCAGACATATTAATCCCTCCGTTTACGGGCTGCAGCAGAGACAAGGAGCGGGGCTCGTTCTCCTCCTGCGGGCGAGGAAAACAGACAGAATATTTAGTGATGGGGAGTTTATAAGGGAGGGGGGGGAGGCAATGCATTTGTGATTCACTATGTGGGAACGCCAGGTGTATTTACACGTGCTGGTTTTCTCCCAGAAGATGTTATATCTGCTGCTGATGCAGAGTCCAGGTATCATGTGGACCTGAAGAAAGTGCATCAGTGCATCTCTAATCCAATCCTTCCACCAAATCAATCATTTAATTATGTTCCTGTGTGTAATTCAGAAAGGTAGAGGAAGTCAGAGACGGCCTTCTGCCACTGTGGCTGCTAGGTAGTGCGGTGTTAATTCAATGGGAAGGTTGTCGGTTCAATCCCAGCCCCTGGAGTCCACAGGTTGATGTATGCTTGAGCAAGATACAACACCAGGAGTCGCTCGGTGAGGGCCAACAGTGGCAGCCCCTGCTAGTGAATGAATGAGTGTGAATGGGTGAACACTGATTTGTATATTTTGAAGGGCTCTGAGGAGTCCTAAAGACTGGAAGAAGTGCAGTAAAATGACCATATTTATTTGACACAGCTCAAAGCTTCCCACACTCTTCCTCTCAGTTCAGATTTAATCTAATTTATTCCTCACATTTCGTTTTGTCCCTGTTTGACACTTAGAGTAAGTGAATTGTCCGGAGTTATTTTTAGTGCCACCTACTGAAAGGAAGTCGTAGTACAGCGGCCACAGACTCAGGCAGGTGAGTGGGATGAAGAGCCATTCACTTCACATCCGGTCCTCCCACTGGAACATAAGGATAGGAGTTGGTGTTGTGCATAGTAACTAAGTACATTTACTCAAGTACTTCAGTATATTTTTGAGGTAATTGTACTTTACTTGAGTATTTCCATGTGTTGCACCTTTGTAGTTCTACACCACTATAATTCAGAGGTAAATGGTGTACTTTTACTCCACTACATGTATCTAGTTGCTAGGCAGATTAGGATTGATGATGGTAAATATAATCTCCCTTAAATCAGACTGTAGTCCACCTGCAGTAAATCCAGCAGCTACCCTGCAGTATACAAAGCCATTCAAACTAGCTGCACCTTTACCAGCTCTGAGAACACTTTAATGATCAATCATTATAAAACATATCAGAGATATTATTCTGAAATGGACCAATCAGACAATGACTACTTTTACTGTCGCTACTTTAAGTACATTTAGAGGAGAGTACTTTCTACTTTCACTGGAGGAACATTTAGAATACTTTCACTGTGACAGAGTATTCCTACACTCTGGTACTTCTACTTTACTCAAGTACAAGACCTGAGTACTTCTACTTTACTCAAGTACAAGACCTGAGTACTTCTACTTTACTCAAGTACAAGATCTGAGTACTTCTACTTTACTCAAGTACAAGACCTGAGTACTTCTACTTTACTCAAGTACAAGACCTGAGTACTTCTACTTTACTCAAGTACAAGATCTGAGTACTTCTACTTTACTCAAGTACAAGACCTGAGTACTTCTACTTTACTCAAGTACAAGATCTGAGTACTTCTACTTTACTCAAGTACAAGACCTGAGTACTTCTACTTTACTCAAGTACAAGATCTGAGTACTTCTACTTTACTCAAGTACAAGACCTGAGTACTTCTACTTTACTCAAGTACAAGATCTGAGTACTTCTACTTTACTCAAGTACAAGACCTGAGTACTTCTACTTTACTCAAGTACAAGATCTGAGTACTTCTACTTTACTCAAGTACAAGACCTGAGTACTTCTACTTTACTCAAGTACAAGATCTGAGTACTCTACTTTACTCAAGTACAAGACCTGAGTACTTCTACTTTACTCAAGTACAAGATCTGAGTACTTCTACTTTACTCAAGTACAAGACCTGAGTACTTCTACTTTACTCAAGTACAAGATCTGAGTACTTCTACTTTACTCAAGTACAAGACCTGAGTACTTCTACTTTACTCAAGTACAAGATCTGAGTACTTCTACTTTACTCAAGTACAAGATCTGAGTACTTCTACTTTACTCAAGTACAAGACCTGAGTACTTCTACTTTACTCAAGTACAAGATCTGAGTACTTCTACTTTACTCAAGTACAAGACCTGAGTACTTCTACTTTACTCAAGTACAAGATCTGAGTACTTCTACTTTACTCAAGTACAAGACCTGAGTACTTCTTCCACCTCTGTATATTTCATGCATTTACCTGACAGCTTTATTTCTTTACATTTTAAGAACACAAACAAAGACTACGTGCAGAGAGGGACAGAGTATTCAGATCCCTCACTTAAGTAAAAGCAGCGATCAAACGTTTAATAAAGAGTTGTATATCCTGCTTGTTTCTGGAAAAAAGATCTTCAGGCAGCATTTGTTATGGAAACAAGTTCCTCTACTCCAAGAATGCATGATGAAATATATTTTGGGACCATTTAGATAGATCAAGGTAAGTTCAGTTTTGATGGAATTGGTAAGTGTCTTTTAATCGGGTATTAGCAGTTTTACTCAAGTGGAGGATCCGTGTACTTCCTCCAGCACTAACGGTACCTGAGAGGAAGTGTGTGTGTGTGTGTGTGTGTGTGTGTGTGTGTGTGTGTGTGTGTGTGTGTGTGTGTGTGTGTGTGTGTGTGTGTCAGAAAGCGTGACCACCACAAAGAGATCTGTTTTGACTAGATTCCTCGTGCCTGAGTCCTTTAGACCTGTGACATTTAATCTCACTAAGACCTCATTTACTCCGTTCACCGGGTAACAACATTCCTCAGATTAACAAGCCTGCAGAACGAGCTCCCAGAACCCCAGCGTGTACCGTCCGAGAAAACACAAACACAACGTCCAGGATTCAAAGGGACAGGACTTAGAGGTGTTATTGTCATATGCACATGAGCTTCAGCGTCTCAGGCTTCTACAAAGAGAGACAACAAAAGAAAAGCATGTGCAAGAAAAGAGTGCAGGTGACACAGCGGGGCAAACCAAATCCAGGAATAAGTTCAACAGAAAGTTAAATTAAATACTAAACAGTGGAATATAAAACTGCCTGTTGTCATATAAACCTGCACCGTCATGTGATAAACATAAGCAAATCCTCTCATATTTCAGATCTTATTTTGGCCTTATGTTAAAGTGAGAACTGTACCAACCTCCTGTAAGCAGTGTGGAAAGTAACTACACTTACTCATGTATGTACTTATTTTGACATACTTGTGCTTTGGAGAAATATACTGAATACTTGATTCAACCAAGGGGTTTTAAGAGAGTTTGAATAATTGAATAAATTAATTTAAAAAACTATTTAAATAAAAAGGTAAAATGAGGTCAAATATATAAATATAAATAAATATAAATATAAATAAATATAAAGATAAAATACAATAAAATAAAAATAATACAAAGATAAAATACAATAAAATAAAAATAATATAAAGATAAAATACAATAAAATAAAAATAATACAAAGATAAAATACAATAAAATAAAAATAATTAAAGATAAAATACAATAAAATAAAAATAATATAAAGATAAAATAAAATAAATAGAAATAAAAAATAAAGATAAAATACAATATGATAAAAATAAAAATAGAATGAAATACAGTTTATAAAAACATAAGAAATTGAAGTTAAAATGTGAAATAAAAAAGTTTAATATTCATAGAAACATAAGAATTTAAAGGGCAGTAATGAAACATGAAAATCAACAAGATTGAAATCCTCTCCAATGTATGCGTTATTGAATGTAACACTGAACACAGATATTCTTACTTCCTAAACTTAAAGTACATGCTGATTAACTTCCACTGAAGCTAAATTATAAAACATCTTCTTTTCATGGAGTATTTTCAGGCCTAAGTGTTCCTACTTCTACTTAAGTAAAGGAACTGAGTCTGTTTTCCTGAACGCTCTGTACTAACTGGTTGGAGAAAAACAGCCCCAGGTGTTTGAGCGGTTCAGTTCCTGTACAGGACAGGTTTCATTATTCGGATATTTGTTATGCAAATCTCAGGGAACTATGTGTACCTCCCTTACTTCCTGTCTGCACTGGTACTGTTTGCTTTGCTCTGTGACACTCAACAACATCTCTCTGCTGCATGACAATCTGCTGTTATGGAAAAGTTGCATTGTTATCTTGCAGAACAAACTAAGTGTGGATCACATGCTGCTGGTTCTCGGTTGGTAGTGAGGACATTGTTAGTGAGAAAAAGATTGTGTCCTCTTCGCTTCATCTCATAAATTGAATATGTTTACATTAGGGGGGTTTGATTCGAGAATGCGATTCTATTCTTTTTTATTTGCTCCTTTTTTCTTTCCTTTCTTATGTTGATATTTTACTCAAACAACAAAACCCAATATCCTTAGATTTTTGAAATGATTATTTGTATTATTATTTTCATATCTGAACACAAATAAATCCCGTTTCTAAAATGTGTTGATGTGTATTATTATATATAATTATTATTATTATCATTATTAATCATATTTGCCACATCTTATCACACATATATCCCGTTTCTAAAATATGTTGATGTATATAATAACAATTATTATAATGAATATTATTATCGTCATTATTATACATATTAATAGTATTATTATTACTAATAATTGTCTCATCTAACAACACATTATCACAGATTCAATTTGCGTTGATATCCCCCCCCCCCCGACAAAGAGCCCCCCGTTTTGACACACTGCGGCTCAGACAGTCCGGATCCAGCCCCGGCTCTGCTCCCTGTGTGCCGGCACTCCGCTCCGGGTTTTTCCTTCCGCCATGTGCGGCCCAGCTGAGGTGACTGGCAGGACTTGTTTACTGGCGGAGAAAAGAGACGGAAAGAGGGGGAACCTGAGGGAGAGCCACCGCTACACGGACCGGGAATACAAGTTTTTTACACTAAAGTCCTTTTTATGTGTGTTTACCTCATCGTTTTTCGGGAATACTGACTTTGCCCGCGTGTGTGTGTGGGTTTTTTATTTTATTTTATTTTTTAACACCGAGCTTGTTTTCCCCCCACGTTAATCTGGGAAAAAGAAACGGGGCGGCGTGGTGGGAGAGTTTCCTCACTTTATTTTTTACGCATTTTCTCTTCCTTCTTCGCGGTGCATGGGGGATAGGAAAGGAGAAAGCACCCCTAAGTTCTTTGTTTTCTTTCCCCCGTTTGGTCGTTTTATGGCTGTTCACTGGTGGTGGTGGTCAGCGAGGGTGAAGGAGTTCAGAGGAAGGTCGTAGTGGGGAAAAGCTGCACGTTTTTCCTGCACGTAGCTCCTCTTCCTGGGATGTGTTTCCATCTGAGATACCAGCAAACAGGGGGGATATAAAGACCTGTGGACTTCCAAACTCCTGATCTTGGCTTTGCATTATCGCTTTGGGTGATATCCAGCTGCAGGAGCACAAGAGGAGGATTTTCAAACACTGTGCAAAGGAAGAATACTTGTTTTTGAAGTCCCTCATTGGAGAAGTGCATTACAGGGGAATTAACCCAAGGGCCAGTGGATCTCCTCCAAACAAGCCCCCCCCCCTCCGCCCCCTGCCTGGTGGATCTTAATAACACTGTTATTTCTCACCACAATTAAACAGATGAACGTGGACTGTCGCCTCCACTTATGGAAAATGAAGATCTTTACTCACACATGTGTTGCCAGAACCCAGGATCACGTTATTTAGTGGTCTGTGTTTGTTCCAGGGTTCACAAACATCACCAACTTGCTGGCTGGGAAGATACTAGATGTATTTCTCCCCCCGGCTCAAGGGGGGGCAACGTTGAGGACCTTAATTTTTAATCATTTTGTTCAATACTTTTGATATTCCAACACCGTTTTGTGTTTGGGGTGAAATTATCGTTTCTCCCTCAAGATAGTTTTTGTTTTGAGAGGCTTCAGGAGGAGAGCACAACTTGTCAACATGAGACGGTGGACGCTGAAGCTGCGAGCACAAATTGTGTTTTTTATCATCGGCACCTGCATTATATGCCAGTGTGGACTAATCAATGGAGAAAGTGAGTAATTAATGTCTAATATTTTCCTGGCAGTGTTGCTGTGTGTTCGTCCTGGCACATATTGTACCATTTCCTTGTTTATTTGACTTTAAATTCTCTTTGGGCAACCATTTGAGTGATGTGTTTACCTTTAGTAAATACCATAACACAGATATAAAACGAGTACTATCCAGATATGTGTTGTATTTGTCATTATAGGGTGATTAACGTACATAAAGTCGGATAAAGACACTGTAAACAAACCCAATATTGCTTTATGTAGACTTAAAAATAATAGTATGATTGTTCGAGTATTGTAAACACATTTAAGTTGGTTTATCTTATTATCACGTGTGTTAGATTGATCATTATGAGGGGGTTCACTTACAAAAAGTCCAAATAAAACACCATAAACAAATCAAATATCTCCTACATAGATTCATAATAACAATAACATTATTAGTTTATTTATAAATGACGTTGAGGTAGTTCATCTCCTTCTGAAGTCTCGTAAATGCTGTGATGCTTTTAAAAGATATAGTATTTATTGTTATTTTTTGTATCAATTAATATTGTAGTCACGGGACTCTCGCCTCCATTTTTACGCATGCGTAAAAGATCCAAACAGGGTCTAATTAAGGGGCTAGTTGTTGCGTATGCGTAGCTTGGCGTTTATTATTGATATTCCTGCGTAAATATAGTGAGTAATCCCACCACCCCCCGTCTCTGAAAGCTCCATGTTTCAGCGGCCTGTGTTGTGCCGGAGCCCCAGGGCCAGATTAGACTCTGGATCTGGACTAGTGTGGTCTGCTGCAGCGAGGCTAAACTGGGAGGAGCAGGATTTGGCCCTGTGTGCGCGCCGCTAGGCCTCTCATGGCGACAGACACACACCAAAAACAACACGCACACACACATGGCGCTGCTGCAGCCTGGACGTAAACAAATTAGCCGCCGACGCTGAGAAGTCTCTTTTCTGGAGCTGGATTATCCTGCATGGCTCCTTAGCAGATAGCATGGGCGTCTTCCTCCCTGCAGCAGGACCTTCCTCCTCTGTGTGTTTTTATTTAAATGAATGATTTAAGGTTTTATTTTGTAATGTAAACAGTGCAGCGGTGCTGTGCCAGAGGGAGGTGCAGATAATGATCCCGCTGTAAACCACATAATGAGTTTAATAATGATACAGTGGAGTGATAATATGCAGTATTATGTTTTCAGCTGATGCCATTATTGCTGGTTGCTGCTGTATTATTAAATCAGTCAAATAAATGGAGGGAAAAACCATTGAAAATATATTTTTATTGACTAAAAAACAGTTAAAAATCGTATTTCTTGACAGAAAACAGTTCAGTCAAATGGAGGAAATCACTTGTCCCGGATAATTCATTATAGTAATATAAATTGATTAATAATATCCACAATATTGGTCTTTAAAGATCTATATGTGCTTCAAAAATACATGTTAAATTGGCCTAAATTATAAAGATACACCGGTTTGATTCATACATTTATTTCCCAGCTGTAAAATGAACAGAAATACGTCCAAGGCAATCATTGTAATATTATAGTAATAGAGGATTAATGAGAAAATGACCTTGTTATTTAAAGCCTCGATAATACATTTACCCATGTGGTAACGTACTTCTGTTATCTCCCTTTGAAGGAATGAACGTCTCATTGGAAAACCCCTCATTCCAGATTAAAGAACAGCAGCTCAGAACACACGGAAATTAATTTAAAGCACATTGTACCTGTTTATCAGCGGGTTAACCTTTGGCCTACATTTGTACTTTTGAGGTCTGAGCTCAGTGTTTTCAGATGACGTGTTGCACAAGTCCACAGGAACGTTTCATGGACCTGGCGTGTGTGCATGGAGGAAAAAAGTAGAGAATGGACCAGAAAACATCCTAAAAACATGTGTATTGTGTTTAATTTAGCAGATTTGAGGTGCTTTGAGTTAAAAATGTCCCCCAGCGGCGTGGTTTAATGGAAATGTTCAGGCTACTTTACACAGGTCATGTATGCAGACAGAACAGAGGCCCTTAAAGGGGGTCTTATGAGACAGGGTTGCTGGGACCCCTCCTTCTTCCTCCTCTTCCTCTCCCATGTCATTGGCTGTTTTCTGGTTCCTGATTTTCTCTGGGAAGTGACCATATTTGGCACTCTTGAGATGTTTACGGAGAGCAACAACCAAAAATACTTAAAATACTTCATTCTAGCCTCGCATCCCCACCTCAGCGCTGGGAGAGAGGAAGTAGTATTGATGTATAAACCACACAATTTGCTGAATGCTCTGGAGAGAGTAATGAAGTGGATTCTTGTTGTGTTTTTGTTGGTTGGTTTGGATTTTTTTTGCGTCGGTTATCAGCAGCTTTCTGATGTTAGGAGCCGTCTCGCTCGTGAAAAACAAGTTGTGCAACTGGGAGGCTTGCCCCCTTCTCGTTCCTCTCAGGCCTGTAAGCACAGCTCTGTTGGAAAAGGGTAGAGTGCATGTGTGTATACTATGCATGTGTTGTTATGTATGCTTTCCAGTGTGTGTATGCTGCTTACACACACACACACACACACACACACACACACACACACACACACACACACACACACACACACACACACACACACACACACACACACACACACACACCTCAAAGCCTGAAGAATCTCCCGCCCTGATCATACGATTAGGTGTCTCAAAGCATGCTGTTAATTCAGCTGTGGAAGAAGTACTCAGATCTGGTACTTGAGTAAAGTAGAAGTACTCAGATCTTGTACTTGAATAAAGTAGAAGTACTCAGATCTTGTACTTGAATAAAGTAGAAGTACTCAGATCTTGTACTTGAGTAAAAGTAGAAGTACTCAGATCTGGTACTTGAGTAAAAGTAGAAGTACTCAGATCTTGTACTTGAGTAAAGTAGAAGTACTCAGGTCTTGTACTTGAGTAAAAGTAGAAGTACTCAGATCTGGTACTTGAGTAAAAGTAGAAGTACTCAGATCTTGTACTTGAGTAAAGTAGAAGTACTCAGGTCTTGTACTTGAGTAAAGCAGAAGTACTCAGGTCTTGTACTTGAGTAAAGTATAAGTACTCAGGTCTTGTACTTGAGTAAAGTAGAAGTACTCAGATCTTGTACTTGAGTAAAGTAGAAGTACTCAGATCTTGTACTTGAGTAAAGTAGAAGTACTCAGGTCTTGTACTTGAGTAAAGTAGAAGTACCAGAGTGTAGGAATACTCTGTCACAGTAAAAGTATTCTAAATGTTCCTCCAGTGAAAGTAGAAAGTACTCTCCTCTAAATGTACTTAAAGCAGCGACAGTAAAAGTAGTCATTGTCTGATTGGTCCATTTCAGAATAATATCTCTGATATGTTTTATAATGATTGATCATTAAAGTGTTCTCAGAGCTGGTAAAGGTGCAGCTAGTTTGAATGGCTTTGTATACTGCAGGGTAGCTGCTGGATTTACTGCAGGTGAACTACAGTCTGATTTAAGGGTTCATTATATTTACCTTCATCAATCCTAATCTGCCTAGCAACTAAATACATGTAGAGTAAAAGTACACAGTTTACCTCAGTTACTTTACACCACTGATAGTTTACCATCTTTACTGGTCTTGATTTGCTAAATTAGGATGACTTGAGTGTGTGTGTGTGTGTGTGTGTGTGTGTGTGTGTGTGTAGCCCGATCGGATACTTCTCTGGAGTGCACAGTGGCATTTTCCGACAATGCTGTGGAATGTGTTTGAAGTGGCCCACCATGTAGGTGCCTGTGTGTGTGTGTGTGTGTGTGTGTGTGTATATATATCAGTAAGCACCCTGTGCTCTCTGCAGGATCTCATCTCTCAGCTCCTGACCTGCCTACATCCGGGCGATGCATGTTTTCTGTCTATCCCCGTGTTTGTGAGTGTGTGTGTGTTTGTGAGTGTGTGTGTGTGTGTGTGTCCGGAGGAGGTGGTCATGCATGAGAACAGTGTGTACCGGAGCGGCAGGCTCCAGAGTGGGCTGCCTGTTAGCACTAGCCCCCCGCGCCCTGAGAGGCCCCTCCTGACCCACCACCAGCTCACATTCAATTCATCAAATGGACAAATTGTGTGATGATGTGTGTTGTTATGGTTTTAGCGAGCGTTGAACAGGAAACGGATCACTTTCCAACGTTTGCCCCTGTAGTGTTGTTTGTGGTCTGGTGCGAACACATCCAGGCCCTTCACAGTTTCCCTCAGAGAACAACACCGGACAAGCTGGATTAGTCTCCAAACACACAGCGCTACAGAAACATTAAGAACAAGAAGACTCGTTCACTACTTCCTATACTGTTAGCAACACGGCTATCGCTAGCATCCTAGCTACATATGTTAGTAATGGCTGGAAACAACTGTAAGAATCGCAAAGATCTAGAAACCCAATCAGGATGTTTGTTCTCACTTTCCCCTCCTCACCTTCTTCTCCTCCTTCCTAGAGTTTGCTTCCTGGGGTTAGCTCCCGTAAGCTTGTTTGATGAGTTGCCTTTTAGCAAACCAAATGTAATATTTAGAGCTTTAATCGAAAGTGAAATCGAGACACGGTGGTAGTGAGGCTAGTCTAAAAGTAAATTCTGTCATTATTCCTCAGCTTGTCAGAACTTTCTGGAAGAGAAACCATGCGATGGAGACAAGATCTCAGAGGGTGATCTGTTAAAAAGCTCCAGATAAGGAGGTGATTGATATGTAGCACTGCAGAATACAAGCTAATGCTCCTGTTGCTGAAGCTGTTTGACCTTAAAGAGGACATACTATGCTCATTTTCAGGTTCATATTAGTATTTGTGTCTCTACTGGGACATGTTTACCTGCTTCAATGTTCAAAAATCTCCCTCTGTCTGAAACCAGAAGCAGAATTAAGACATGAACACACTTGCTGATGAGAACGTTTTACTCAACAAATGACTATTGTTGTTGATTTAGGCTTACAGTTGTCCCGCCGCTCCATGAGAACAGCCTGTACTGGAGGCTTAAGGTGCTCCATGCAGAACTTCACTCTGTTATCGCACCGTTTGTAGTGCGTGTTCACAGACCGGACGACAATGGGGTCGTGACCTCAGTACTCGCGGTGTTCCGGGTGTTGGACAGGAAGCCAATATGTTCTGCAGAGGGAAATGAACTGTTGGGGTTCTCTTCCTAAGTGCTTCCTCCTCGCCTCTTATCTTTCCAAGTATCCCTTACAGCCTCTCATAGCCTGCCAATGCAGTTTTCTCATTATGTGTGTTATGTGTGTGTGTGTGTGTGTGTGTGTGTGTGTGTGTGTGTGTGTCTTGCCGTTTTTCTTCAGCAGCAACTCAATGAAATGAAGACAAAACTCACTTTTGACCCCCATCATTTACAGTTTTCTGTAAAACCTTCCTAGAGTTTGTTTATTTGTTTGTTTATGTTTGTGCCGACAGATGCACAACCCAAACATTGTTTTCTTTAATACTCGATTTAAAAGGCTTACAACTGTGTGATACTCAGCTAAAATGAGGGTGTGTGGTTCCTGCTTTCCATTGTCTAATTTACAACAGAATATTTGATATAAATTGGATTTTTTTAAACTTTAAACTTCAATAATATGCAGGATCGCATTACAAAACAGAATCAAAATAGGTTTGTTTTAAAGGTAAATAAAGAGCCAGGTGAGTCAATTAATGTGTAATTAAAGAAATGCAAAGAGCACAAGTTGTGTTTTTAAAAAAAAGGTGTGTGTTTGTTCATAAGTTGCCTGTCATTTTTTAAAAGTGGCGACTAGGGAGAAGTGCAAGTTGAACATGTTTGGAAGTAAAAACAACAATTATTAAGCTTAAAAGAGAGCACTTATGGAGAAATGTACACATGCAGGAGGTGAAAAAGCACACATGTGTAGTGGAGGGTGTAATGAGCTTGCTGAATGGATTGAGGACACTCGGTGTGTTTAGGATCCCGGTGATCCGAAGACGTCTTCAGGTCCCACACGGTATCACGTGAGGCTGAAATGTGTCCGTTAGTCCTGGGCTGCGCTACTCTCTGACTCCCATTCCTCGATAGCGAGCTGTTTGTGTAAACCTCCGCTCACTGCACAGAAATGTGGTTTATTTAAGAGGGGATGAGCGACACACACACACACACACACACACACACACACACACACACACACACACACACACACACACACACACACACACACACACACAGTTGTACACACACAGAGCGCCGTTACGCCATGCAGCAACTATCTGATTTGCCCTTGTTGCTGTTTGGATCTGCCCTATTTTAACTGCTGGTGACTTCACACATAGACATCCACGCTGAGCTGCTCCTGTAGAGCGGGGATCAGCTCTGAGGTCTGTTCAGAGGCCGGACCAGACCCCGGCCGAGGCCATGTCCATGATCTAATGGGAGGACATTTTAAAGATACTCACAGAAGTACTTTAGGATGTTTGTGTCTTGATACCGGCTTTCAATCTGACCGTCCAGTACGTGTTATTTAGGCGCAAAAGTCCAAAGTTGATCATTTCCTTATTTTATTGTGATGAGTACAAGTTCCACCTTTCACAATATTTGATTGAAGCTATATATATTGTATTTTTATATTTCTATACCAAAAGCAGAGCCACATGGTTGGAAAATATTGTGTAAAATTGCTCTTGATTTCCTTCCGTTGGTCGTTTTGGTTTTTGGAAATGACGTAAAGCTCTCTCTATTTCTGTCTGAGATCTGTACAATCATTTCCTAACTCTAAAGGTATAAACTATAGACCTTATTTATAATTACAGTTAAATTAAAAGAGTTCATTCTAAGCTTTTGTCTTATTAAAAGGCATTTTCTGACCGTCAAAATAATGCCTCTTGCATAAATGTCATGCATGTGTTCGTTAATTTCACTCCAAGCTTCATTTAAAAGTCTTCCTTGCCTTAATCTGCAGGAACCCTGAGTGTCCCGGGGAAATGTTTTGGGTATAAATTACGTAATCGACTCGACAGATAAAAGAGTTGTGTTCATTGGACTGCGTGCTCTCTTCGTGAGGAAAACCTTTGACGTTTGAAGCCGTGTTTCCAGATTCATCTGAACTGTTTTCGTGTGATTCTGTGCGAGTGGTTACTCTGCAGAGAAGCATCCTGTAATTTGAGGGTCAAGCTCGCAGCCGTTAACGTGATCTGACCTCACCGAGGAAGCATCCTTTGTATGCACGTCTGCGTCTTATAAGGAAAGGAAGAAACTACTTGTTGTTTACAGTGTGCAGGGACAGTAAAGGTCTTATGGTTCAGTTTTCTTCTGCATTTCGAAGTTTTTTAAGCTACAACTTTAATTTAATATCTATACAATTTGTTTCTATACTCTGAGGTGATAACACATAAATATATCCATGTAATAAAGCTCAAATTAAAGGAGCTCAGGCTGTCAGGGATTTATGTTTGATTTCTTAAATTCCCACATAGTAACTACACACTGATCACTGATTTACCTAAAAACCAGTCTATTTATATTAATATATGCCATTAATTTGACAAACTTCAGAATATAAAGCTTTTTTTCTTTCACATTTAATGTTGTTTTGATGTTCAATCTCAAAGAAACGCAATATTAGGTGCCAAACATTGCGTAGTTTCCAATTGTTTGCATAGCATGTATGTGCATAACTTCGTATACATGCCACCCTCGGTGCAACGGGATGCATTAGTGTGTGTGTGTGTGTGTGTGTGTGTGTGTGTGCGTGTGTGCGTGCGTGTGTGTAACTGAACCGGATGGGTTAAACTTATTTTGAGTGCTGTCATATGACTGAGAAGTGGTCATTTGACACAGCCAAGTGAGTCTGTTAACAGTCAATGGGAAAATGAGTGTGAAATTCAGCAAAAGATGGCCCTAATTTAGCGTGTGTGTGTGTGTGTGTGTGTGTGTGTGTGTGTGTGTGTGTGTGTGTGTGTGTGTGTGTGTGTGTGTGTGTGTGTGTGTGACGTGTGTGACGAGGAGAAAATGCATCAAATCTGATCTCAGAAGTCAAAATCTGTGGAAGATTTTTTGCACCACGACTACTTTCCAGTCCTCTCCGCTGTGTGTATCTCTCTGTCCCTCCCTATGCTGGAGCTCCCTCTCCTCCCATATCTCTCCTTCTCCTCTCCTCCCTCCCTCTCTCGTTTCCTCCCTCCCTCCCTCTCGTTTTTGCGTCTACGTTCAGGGGTAAGAGGGTTCATTCTCATCCACTGATTTGTTTTTCTTTCACACTGCAGATGCGCATAGCCTGCAGACCTGTCTCCCTCTCTCTCTGTCTCTCTCACACACACACACACACACACACACACACACACACACACACACACACACACACACACCTGCTAATCTCGCTCTGTATGGGGTGGGAAACCCTCCTCTTTCAAACCCCTTAAAGGTGTGAACACCATCCGTTTGACACCCCCCCCCCTCCCCTTCCACAACCTCTCTCTGTCTCCCCCCTCCTCACCCTCCCCCTCTTATTGAGCCAGCTGGTCCTAAGTGATGCTTAACAACATGTACACCTGCACATGGTGTGTGTTGTGTTTGCTCCGTGTGTGTGTGTGTGTGTGTGTGTGTGTGTGTGTGTGTGTGTGTGTGTGTGTGTGTGTGTGTGTGTCAGGTGCAGGGTGGGTGGGGGGCTGCTCTGTTGTTGTCCTGATGAACTAGCCTGAGATGGGTTACTATGGCGACGGCACTAGCTGTTCTTGCAGTACAGCGCTCCCCCCTCCCCCCCCCCCCCTCCACTGTCTAAATACACTTCCCTCCGACTGCATCACCTCACATTAAAATGCTCTCCTTTTTTTTTTAAACGATAACTTTATTGACTTTAGTTTATTTTCAACAAACTCAGTAATGACATCACAGATACACAACAGACAATAACTAACATGTGTTGACAGGAAGTAGGATTGTGGGGACTCTGATCGGTACCCGTGGTGATTTTCCCCTGAGCGTCCACATGTAAACAGACCATAATCTGTCCCGGTTGTTTCAGCAGCTCAGCCTCAACACCTGTAATCATGTGAGAGGCTCTCAGCGATCACTGTGTGTCCTGAACGGGCTGTACAGCGAGCGGGAGGACGGGGACTGGAAGCGTGTGTGTGTGGAAACACGGCGTATTGATTCCTGATGGGGCGGATTGCGCAGAAAGTAGTTCCGTGGTGTTTGAGGTAACAGGGAGGGCTAATTGCCCTTTATTGTGATGGTTCTCGAAATACACTTGTTACTTTTCAGTACACAGGGTTTATTTGTACACATTTATCATGTATAAATGTTCCCTTTTATCCTAGCTCTGCCGTTGTGTGTTTACATTTTCTTAAATAATTAATATAACTTCTCTAAAAATACACTTTATTCTGCATTAATGACATTATTTGCCTCTGAATAAATGATTGTCTTTTTCTATTAGTTAGATTTTTCATTAACTTTAAATTGGTTATTTATTAACTGCTTTGTTTCTGTGGTTTGGATGACTGTTATTTCGTTAGTGATACGTGTAATAACAAACCAACTTAAGCCAGAAAATATCTCTAATGTCAAATTTTTGTTGGAAAATGTTGTCTAAAGTTGGTCTTCATTTTGTCGTTTTGGTTCTCGGAAATGACCTAAAGCTGTGTCTGTTAGCCGTTATATATTGTGATCAATCGAGCTCACTCATCGAATAAAAACACAGACTGATTTTGATCGGGTGACAGAAATTGACGGTGCAAAAAGCTGCCATGCAAAATTTGAAATCATAAATCATGAGCACGTCATACAGCTGGTTGTCAATAAGAACATTTCTCCAAACTGCACTGCAGATTAAAGTTGATTGTAGGCTGAAACGATATCGCACCACACAATCGGCATAAGTGGTGTGATGTCTGAAAACTCCACAAAGCACCGGAGTAAAAGACGTTCAGTCATGGCAAATCATTCATCTTTGAAGCTTTAAGGTCAGTTTCGTTTGAATATAATCAGACAGCTGTTGCTGGTGCCTTTCGCTGACTATTTACGGACATCTTTTATGCCGTAGAACAACATTTGAAAGTCTCTCCAGCTTGTGTTAGCACCACATGTTATTACAGGCCCAAAAGAACTAAGAAGTGAACTCATTCCCGGGTTCAGAACCCATTCCTGCACCTCTTTAGTAGGCGTCCTGGTCCTGATGAAACTCTTAAAGGACAGTGTGGATTCAGAGTGTGTTGATGCTGATTCTGCAGGAAACTCTGGAGGGGAACAGATGAAGAGCTCTGGTTCGAGCATTCCTATCTCAGTCGCAGTTAAAGGGGCCATATTGAATCATGCCTTGCTGTAAAATGACAGAGTAATGAATGGAAGTCATTTTTACAATACCACCGCGACCACAGGCCCTCCCCTCGAGGGGCCGTCTGTCAGAGGCGAGGTAACAGCTAGTGATTTGTTGGCCGTGACGTCAGCACCATACCATACCTAGCATGCTCCTGGATATCCTGTACGGAAAAACCAACACAGGAGGCCAATGATCTGCCGGCTTTGGGAATCTGCAGAGGGGCTTTTGTGGAAAAACAAACAGCGGGAGGAAAGGATATTTGCCCCCAATCAAAAAACCTACCTGTGTGTAGATAACAGGTTGACAGGACGTTGCTGCTTTAGGGTTTATGATAGCAAGTTAATAAAGAAGGGCTGTTAAAGTAAAGCTGCATTCATGGGTCTTTGATCACTTTGTGAAGGTTTGAAGTCGTTATTTGTGCAGAAATGCAGTTTTAAGCCTTTGAAATATGGACATTTCTTACTTCTCCCTGTTTTTAAATCATGTTTAAGTGCATATCTTTCTGTTTTAGACCTGACAAAACAAGACATTAAAGGACATCACACAGGAACTCCTAACATTTTAAAGACCATCAACTAACTGAGCTAATATTCAGCCAGAAATGGACCTATCAGAAGGCAGCAAAGCACAGATTCCTGCGAGATTTATAAGATGTTTGATTGTTTTTCACATCAAATGAATGTAAACTAGAACGGTATTTCAAATATGAACTTCCAGGACAAGTTCAGAGCTGTCAGAGGGTTACAACAACATATTCTGCAAGATTAATAAGACATTTGAGACGCCGTTCTGTCAAATATACATCAACGAAGACCTGTCAAATGAAATGAGATAAGGCGAAAAAACAACTCATTCAAATCCAAACTTCTTCCATTCCATGTCGGATGTTCTTTCTTGCAAGGTGAACTCAGGACAAGTTCGTTTCAGAAGACGTCTATGAAGTGATGGACCAAAAAGTACAATTTCATTTAAAATGTGTCTTTAAATTTGGGGACGCATTGAATCTGTGTGTACAGGTCTAATGGAAAAGGTGAAAGGCACTGTGTGTGTGTGTGTGTGTGTGTGTGTGTGTGTGTGTGAGAGACAGGTTTTCCTGCTGCAGCCAGTGAGAGCTGGTGGTCTAACAGTGCAGAAGAACAGACCATTAAACCCGGACCCTCTGCTCTCCATCCCTTCAGCCTCCCCTCTCCCTCTCCCCCGTCTCTCTGTTTGCTCCTGCACCATTCTGCTGTCTCCATCCCTCTCTCTCTCTCTCTCTCTCTCTCTCTGTCTCTCGCTCTCTCTTGTTTGTGTTTTCTTTTCTTCGTGCTATCCCATCTCCTGTACTCATCTCCTCTTTGTAGTCTGCCTCTCTCACACACACACACACACACACACACACACACACACACACAATCGGAGTCTCATTTCAGGGCAGTTAGAATCTAATTATTTCTCGCTCTCTGGGTGTTTTTTCTTCGTTTGCATCAATTTTGGATGGCGCTGCGGCTCGGGTTGGCAGCCTCGCAGTGCTCCAGTCGAATCAATGGGATTGGCCATGCTTGGGATGAGCTCACTCGTCCATTCACCACACAGGGAATACCTCCGCTAAACCCTAAACTGTTTTAGCTGGAGGTGAAAACTACTCGGTGTCAAAAGAGAGAGTTAGCATGTTGAGCTGCAGTCCGGGCCGCTGTCCCACTCTGCTTTTCTTGTCTCAATCCATCTGGCTTTCTCTGCTTCAGTTTGACTAAAGCCCAAACTGCATAGTGTTTAGAAAGGTACTCAGTGGCACAATAATCTGTCTATTTGCACATTTTACAACTTTTAGGACCTTTATGATTAGGTGTTAAGACCAGGAAGTTGATTCCTTGATTTACAGACACGTCTTTCAATGCAAGTCAATGGGAAAAAGTGTTTTTGTCCATGTGACTAACAAGGAAGTTTTGATGAATAAGTTTCACCACAGCAAAGTTATGCATCAATGTCCAGCACACTTCCTGGAGCGGTGCACTGATGTGGTATTATTTTAAGGGCTGACCAGGAAGTTAACATCACAAGGTTTCCCTCGACAACAAGCAATGTTTTTCTATCGGCTTTTGGAATATTTTAGAAAAATTAGATCTGTGGAAAACCCACGTTTATGATACCATTCAGTCGGATAATCTCCATATATAAGCAGCACGGTCACATGACTTCACGCCACCACCGCTAAGCTAAAGGCGGCTAATGTTGGGCTATAAAGGAACTACAGCACCGTCACATGACTTCACACCACCACCGCTAAGCTAAAGGTGGCTAATGTTGGGCTATAAAGGAACTACAGCACGGTCACATGACTTCACGTCACCACCGCTAAGCTAAAGGAGGCTAATGTTGGGCTATAAAGGAGCTACAGCACGGTCACATGACTTCACATCACCACCGCTAAGCTAAAGGCGGCTAATGTTGGGCTATAAAGGAACTACGGCACGGTCACATGACTTCACGCCACCACCGCTAAGCTAAAGGAGGCTAATGTTGGGCTATAAAGGAACTACGGCACGGTCACATGACTTCAGGTCTCCACCGCTAAGCTAAAGGAGGCTAATGTTGGGCTATAAAGGAACTACAGCACGGTCACATGACTTCAGGTCTCCACCGCTAAGCTAAAGGCGGCTAATGTTGGGCTATAAAGGAAATGCAAAAGAACTGATTCTTGGTTTCCTTTTTCAACCATAGAGGTGTTAGGCTCGTAGACAGACAGACTTAGGAAGAAGACAGAAAGCCATACAGGATTTAAGGAGCAGATCTGGCTCATGTGTAGATCTGGTTTGTGGACTGAGTGTTGGTGGGGCCCTGCAGCTGCAAGTGGATCCGGGGACCGAGGCTCACCACACTAAAACTCTGCCCTGCGCTCCACTGTGGGAAGATGAAAAGGAATATCAGATGTTTTCAGCATTACTCACTGCGGAGAGTGTGTGTGTGTGTGTGTGTGTCTCTCACACTCTCACAGTCCGGCCTGCAGTTGATTACCTGCTCTTGTTTCACAGTCTTCTTGTCTGTTCCTAAATGCTTCCACTATGTCAGGAATGCTGCCCCCCTCCCCAACGTGTTTTTTATTTGTTTGGAGCACCACCTGGTTTGGCTGTTTCGTAAGGCGGGCCGGGATTTTTCAGATTTTTCTTTTCTTGGTTTGTGTACCACCAGCTGTCTAATTATTTTCGAGACGGGGGAACATGTCAGTTACTAACGGTCCTGGAATTAAGGCGGAAAGACTTGAGAGTGTGATGGTGGGTTTCTGTCAAAGACAACACGTATGAACTTAGTGGGACCTTCTTTTCAAAACGTTAGCACTGGGTTTCATGTGAGGCAGACAGAGGAAGAAGAGAAAGGGATGCAAATGAACTGATGAACTGTGCAAATACAAAGACAATCAACACCTTATCGGTTTTAAATAAGGACTCAGAATGTAAATTATACAGGTTCACAATCTGATGAGGTTAACTTGAACTGTCCTCTAAACTGTAGGCATATTTAACCCCTTGTTCTGCTTGAAATGGGAGGATAAAAAGACAGTAAAGTGTCAGGTGTTCTATCTCATATCAATCTTGCATAAAGGATGGGCTTGAGACGTGTTCTGTCTGACTAAGTGTGTTCATACCCTGGATATTTGGTGTTGGAGTTGTAGGACATGGTCTTGAGTATCCGCTCCCATCAGGTTCTTGTAATGCACCTTTCTTACTGCACACAAAATAAACTAATATCTGACTCATTTATTTTATAGTAAAATGACGAGGCATGTGTTATAGTGATGCTAGACTTAAAGTGAAGATATAATAAATACAATCCACAACGATTTGGTCAATTTCTATCATTTATTTAAATGCAAAACTTTCAATTATTATTCTGTCGTCAGAGCCACTTTCTGCATATACAGGAACAGTCATTTTTCCTCCCTGCTCTTTGTAAAACACACTCGTATGTGACAAAACAAAGTAAAACTCTTCCCACTGTTGCATTTCTGTACAATATTTAAGTACTTTAACTCAGTATTTCCATTGAATGCCACTTTATACTTCTAATTGTATCTACGTTTACCTACACATACTGAAAATACAACATATAGAAGACATTTATTTGAAGAATAGATTCTCTTGATACTTAAAGTACATTTTGCTGATTATTTCTGTACTTTTACTTAAGTTGCGTTTGTAATACAGGACTTTCTGCACATTCTGCTCTTGCTTCCTCCACTTGTAAACAGCCTTGAGTCCAAGGTCAAACCGATAGCTCGTTGGAAGTAGAAAAACAGTGACTCATTGTTTTTAAAAACAAGTGACTGTGACCTGGTACCTCGCGTCTCTTCCTCATTCCTTCTCTCTGTTTATACTCCCTCTGTCTGCACCTATCACCTCCACGTCCTCCCTCTCTCCCTTCCCTCTCTCCTTTTGCCAGTGATTGAAGGTAAGATGCAAGGAGTCACTGGTAGTCTGATTTAGGCCTCTCTGTTCTTGGCCAGCATGTTGCTCTTTTCTCCAGCCTGGCCCCGAGCCACCGCTGTAACGGGACCTAGAGCTGGGTATAAATAGGCCCGGCCGGCTCCCCTTGCCATGCTCCTCAATGGGAAGCTGAGGCAATGGAGGAACAGGTGCTCAACCCACTCACACTGCCTCTCTTCTCTCTTTGCACCCTCCCTATCTTTTATATGATGCCCTCAAATGTGAAAGTACAGGTCACATGATGCACGTCCATCATAAACGGACAATAAAGTGGTTCAAAGCCCGGCTCAGAAGCTAGCATTGCAAAGATCTCTCTACAAAAACGTCCCCACCGCTAAGCTAAAGGAGGCTAATGTTGGGCTATAAAGGAACTACAGCACGGTCACATGACTTCACGTCACCACCGCTAAGCTAAAGGAGGCTAATGTTGGGCTATAAAGGAAGTACAGCACGGTCACATGACTTCACGTCACCACCGCTAAGCTAAAGGAGGCTAATGCTGGGCTATAAAGGAACTACAGCACGGTCACATGACTTCACGTCACCACCGCTAAGCTAAAGGAGGCTAATGTTGGGATATAAAGGAACTACAGCACGGTCACATGACTTCACGTCTCCACCGCTAAGCTAAAGGAGGCTAATGTTGGGCTATAAAGGAACTACAGCACGGTCACATGACTTCACGTCTCCATAATGTTGGGTGTGATGACGTTTAGGTGTCTCATTTACCTACCTGTCACTTCAGACATTCACAGGTGCGATATTTATTGACGTTTGTTGTCGTAGAACAAGACATTCACAAATCTGTTGACTTCCAGACGAGGCAACTGGAAGTTCTAATATGCTAACCAATATCTGTGTTTCAGGGCTTGTTTCTGCACCTCTCTAGAAAATAAACATTATTGTTTGGCTTCGGGCCAGGGATCATAAAGGGCCAGACACACCAGAGTGTAAATTATCAAATTAAGGTATATATATATATATGTTGGATGGTAGCCAATCAACATGTTACAAATGTTAAAGTGAGATCAGACATAAGGCTGTCAGAACACGGCAGAAAAGAGAGAGTCAGTCAGAAGTTTGAAAGTGTCCAATCTTCATCAAATTACCAATAACTTAAAAGAAAATGCTCTATATTATAATGATCAAATCATGTCTTGTCTATTTGTTGGAAGTAATGACCTGGTTTCTACTACAAAGGACATTATTCAATGACTTTTCCCCCAAATACAGTGTGATACATTTGTCTTGATGAATCCTGGCTGTTAACAGAAGGTCTCCTTATAAAAATGTTTTCTGTGTGGTTCCATTTAATAACCCTGGAGATTATTTTCACTCTTCATAATGCCCCCCTGTCTCTCCTTGGCTCTCCTTCTGTTATTTTGGTCGTCGTCTCTCTTTGTTTTGGAGGCACAAGTTGGTACATGTTAATCAAAATGCCTCTCGTGCAATTTCTCAGCATAATTTCTGTTCACTGTAGAAGCCACAGCTTGGCAGTGGGCGCTCGGGGAGCTGGCTTTACTTCTCAGGACTTTCCACAGCTATATTAACAAACAAATGCATTTTTCCACTGGCAGTCCACTTGGCACCGCCGCCGCATATTCTCTCTCCCGGGGTTTTTGTTCAGCAACTGAGCTGTTGACAAATCTATAATCAGCAGATCACCTCATCGGGGGCAACGTGACGGGGAGAGGAAACTTTCTCACAGTCCAGAGTTAGCCGCCACCTGGTTTCATGCTAGACGGCTCCGGTTTCACGCTAGGCTAACGTGCAGCTATACAGTGGTGTAAAGTAACTAAGTAGATTTACCCAGTGCACTTTTGAGGTCTATTTTGTACTTCTACCCCACTAAAATTCAGAGGTAAATGGTGTACTACTCCACTACATGTATTGAGTTGCTAGGCAGATCAGGAATAATGATGTGAAATATAGTCAACCCTTAAATCAGACTTTAATGATCAATCATTATAAAACATATCAGAGATATTATTCTGAAATGGACCAATCAGACAATGACTACTTTTACTGTCGCTACTTTAAGTACATTTAGAGGAGAGTACTTTCTACTTTCACTGGAGGAACATTTAGAATACTTTTACTGTGACAGAGTATTCCTACACTCTGGTACTTCTACTTTACTCAAGTACAAGACCTGAGTACTTCTACTTTACTCAAGTACTATATCTGAGTACTTCTACTTTACTCAAAGACCTGAGTACTTCTACTTTACTCAAGTACAAGATCTGAGTACTTCTACTTTTACTCAAGTACAAGATCTGAGTACTTCTACTTTACTCAAGTACAAGACCTGAGTACTTCTACTTTTACTCAAATACAAGATCTGAGTACTTCTACTTTACTCAAGTACAAGATCTGAGTACTTCTACTTTACTCAAGTACAAGACCTGAGTACTTCTACTTTACTCAAGTACAAGACCTGAGTACTTCTACTTTACTCAAGAACAAGATCTGAGTACTTCTACTTTTACTCAAGTACAAGACCTGAGTACTTCTACTTTACTCAAGTACAAGATCTGAGTACTTCTACTTTACTCAAGTACAAGACCTGAGTACTTCTACTTTACTCAAGAACAAGACCTGAGTACTTCTACTTTACTCAAGTACAAGACCTGAGTACTTCTACTTTTACTCAAAGATCTGAGTACTTCTACTTTTACTCAAAGATCTGAGTACTTCTCCCACCTCTGCTGCGACTATGGAAGTAAACTGGTCCCCCCCCCTAAAACTGTTCCACTTTCTCCCTGCAAGCCAGCTACTGTTAGTCGGCTCATATTAAATTCTCTGCAGGAAGCAAAACTCTATAAATACGAGGAGAATCTTTCTGAAACTGTAGCTTCACTATAGCTGCAGCTGCGGGAGATTCTTTTTTCTGTCAGAGATAGCCGTTACATCCGTATGACCTCAGCTGCACCGGTCATGCTCAACTAATTCTTGAGCTGTAATTATGGCGAGCTTATTCTGTGAGCTTCATAGACGGATGATGACGCGCTAAAAAAGACTCGGAGCTGGAGAGAAATTTGGCAATAAGCGTGCAGTTCAACAGAGGTCTTTAGAGTGGAATGAGGTGCAAATTGCAAATGTTGATTGCTCTCATTACAAACAGCTATGATTTAGAGCCGTGCTGATTGATATCTCCGTGATCTAATGGATAATTGCAAGGAAATGGGAGTTAAAGCACAGAGGTTGATGACACTTTTGCAAGCAGACTGCGTTAACCACACTCCTCCTCCCTTCCACAGAGTTGGATTTGCAGTGTAGTAAAAATCTAAATCATCCCCATCATTACGTGTTTCTGCGTCGCCACCATATCGTTTTTTCACACTTTGGCTGACATGAGTCCAACGTCTTATTTTCTGAGGGAATGTGAGCAGGGACACGTCTGAAAATCAGGGTGGAAAAACGTGTACACTACATTTGTTCTTGACAATATTCAAGGATAGTTCTGACATCTTACCCTCTAGACTGAATAGATTGTTACCTTGTGTTTAACAGAGATGTGAGTATCCAGTTATTGGAAATAAGATAAGTGCAAAAAAAGCTAAAAGAAGTGAAGAATCCTGGTTGAGTTGGGGAGTATTTTTAAGCCCTTACCCATTTCTCATATTGCTTGAGGCAGAGGTTACAGGTGAAGTGGTCACAACAGCATTAAAGGGGCCATATAATGATCATGTTCAGGTTCATATTTGTTTTAAGTGAATGTCTCCATGCTTTAATGTTCAGAAAGCTCTTTATTTCTCTCTTACTGCCTGTGCTGCAGCTCCTCTTTCCACCCTCTGTCTGAAACCAGAGCTGCTGTGATTGGTTAGCTGTTGTGATCGATCCGAGATGTCCCGCCCCTTAGCCGATCACGTACCATGTGTCGGAGCGCTGGCCTATAGGGGTGCGAGTTTTACATCGTGCTGTCATTTTGTTACAGAAGTAAACAAAGGGCATGTTTCAAGCAGAACATTGGGATTTTGCAGACCCTTTACATGCACTAAAACACACTACAGGAAGGGGGAAACCCCCCATTTAAAGCATTTAGATGACCTGCAGTCAGCTGGTGAGGAGCTTTCTCTGGAACAGTTTGTGCAATTAATTCTGTTACAGCGCCGATGTGTGAAAATAACTCATAGCTATTCAGGCGGCACACAGCAACAAATGTCTAGACGGCATCTCTTTTTTTTAGACGTGCTAATTATCAAAGAGACGTTTCCGGGGGACGCAGTTCCTCGAAATGTGAAATAGAAAAAATAGAAGGAATTTGTTATGGAGGACTTAAACTCAATCACCTCGCTCCATCTCCCAAGCTTTTTCCCTCTTGCTGTTTCTGTTTGTCTGACACCCAACTACACCTCCCTTCCTCCCTGCTCCTCTTCCTCCCTCCTCCTCCTCTCATTCCTGCTGCCAAATTAAGTGTCAAACAGACAGGGGAGGCGGGTGGAAGGCCCACATTGCTCCTATAGACATCCACAGTTTTGTACAGTACATTCTCCCTCTGTTATTCTGCTCAACCTCACCCCCCCGTCCCCCTTCCTCCCCCCCACTCCCGAGCTCATTAGCGGCTGATTGGGTTGTTATTGTAATTAAGATCCTTCTGTACAGCCAGTGAGAGCACCAAGCTGTCTGCTAATGGGTGGTCCTCAGTGGGAGGGAGGGAGGGCTTCAGAGGGGTCACGGTCATTGTCCAACAAAACCCCCCCACCCCCCCCACCCGCCGCACACACACTGTCTACCAGGGGTTTCTCTGTTTGTGTAAGTCAACATGCAAATTAGAGCTTTTTGAATCACGGTGCGACAGGTGTCGTCCTGTTGCTTGTTTTCTGTTTTTGTGTCACCTGTTCTCCTATCGTACAGCAGCTCAGGTTGTTGACTGTTTTATTGGCTTCTTGTTTTGTGGTTTGGTTTTCTTTCACTAAGATTTCGTGAGTCATAAAGCTATGTTTGTAATGCTTAAACACCTCCAAAGAATCTTCTCTGGTAAACACACTTTTTTTGCAGTTGCTTAGATTACAATTCCCAAGAAAGCGCAGATTAAACGTGGGGCATCATTTCTGTGGAGTGTTTAAAGACGTGCTCTCGCGCTTTTGCAGACCACGTATAAGAAGTCTATGTTTTCTAAATTGTGGTTTTCTATTTTGTTGTGTTTTCAAATGTCTCTACATCAGGTTTGAGGGTTTTCAGTCAGTGGCTGTAAGTATGGATTAGTTGTCTCATGCTTTTACCTTAGTTTCTTTTTGTCCTATCGGTTTTGTCTGATTGTATTTATGCTGCTTTTTGATATATTTATTGGTCAACTCTGTTTGTTTTGCTGTTTATGTGCTATATAATTAAAGTTGGATTGGAGAAACACGCTTTATAGATCCGTCTGTTGAATAAACTATGCCATAAGTCACTTTTTTTAAAGCCAAAAGACTTATTTCCAAGATTTGTTTTGGTAAACAAAAGATTAAGAGTAGTGCTTTTGTTTTCTCCTTTCTCCTTTTAAGACAAAGTCATGGTTCACTGATCTGTCGTTTAAGACAACTAATCGATTAGTAGACTAAGACTTATTTTAGTCGGCAAGTAATTTTTCTAATGCTTAAAGACATCCGAAGGTTACTGAGGAACTTCGCTTCGATTTACAGATCCGTCAAAAATGTGTGATTTTTTTGAGTCTTTCAAATGGAGATTTTTTAAGTTGCTAATCATTTGTTTGTAATGCTTGAACACATTTGTCCAACAAAGCGTCTCTCTTTGTGATCCTTTGTGAAAGAAACTCATTGATTGATGAAACCAACTAATTGATGAGTCAACTCAGAACTTCTTTAGTGGCTTGGTAGTTTTTTTTTAATGCTTAAAAACTTCCAAAGAGATCGTGGAAAAAAGATCCGTCAAATAAATCCACTCATTGATTATCTTACTAAGAAGTCCATTTTTCGATACCTGTTTCTCTTTACGTTTTTCTGACCCTTGTTCTTTCCATAGGCTCAGTCCGTCGAGTATTTTAGATGGAGATTTTTTAAGTTGCTGGTCATTCGTTTGTAAGACCGATTTCCAACAAATTCTCTCGTTATCACAGGATTAAAAGTGGTGCTCTTGTGGGATTCCTTGTCAAGAAACTAGTTTTGCAGATCTGTCCATCCTAATCAACTAATTGCTTAATCAATCAAGACATTCATTAATAGCAAGGTAGTCTTTTTCACACTCAGAGGGTCCATTCCCCCAGAAACACAGGATTAAAAGTGTTGCTTCTCTTACTGATTTAACACATCTGTCGCACGAATCAACTCTAACTTCCTTTACTTCAGACGACAGCCCCGTATTTTCTACTATAGGTGAACTTATTGTTGTGTTGTGTCCAGTAGTTGGCGAACTCTCCCCCGTCCTCCCCTGCCTCCCCCCTGTGAGTGAGTGTGTGTTGCTTGTCATGTAACAGGGGTCCATAGCGGCCCTCCATTCATGCATGTGATCACCAACCGTCCTGTAGGTCCCTTACGTCACCCTGCGTTCCTGCCTGGGCTCAGGTTACACTTTCACCCCCTCGCTCTCTCCCACCCCTCACCCCTTCTTCTTCTTCTTCTTCCTTCTGATTCAATCTCCCCCCATTCGCGCTCTTTGCCTCTCCTGTGTCCCCCCTTGCGCCAAAACCTGGGAGGGAGGAGATCGCTCATTATTTTAAAGACTGACTGCATAACAACCCTTCCTCCACTCCTTTACACTCCTCCTCCTCCTTCTCCTCCTCCTCTTCCCCATCTGCCCCCCAATGACCCACACCTCCCCTCCCTCCCCCCTCTCTCGATCCTGTCAGTTGAAAACAAGACTCCATTTTGCAGAGGGAGCTGCCTCCCCTCATGGCCCACTAACATTTCTCTTTGTGTCAATAAAAGCTTCTCGTGACACATGCTAACCTGTTAGCACCCAGCTACCTGGAGCTAACGCAGGACTGTTTGTGGAGAAACAAGTTGAGTTTACAAGTTAGTTATTTAACGCTGTAACACTTATTTCCAAGGATGTTATCTGGTAAACTCAATATTAAACCTGATACTAACAAATGATTCTTTGTGGAGGAACAAGTTGTCAAAAGACATCCAAGATTACCAAAAACTTCCCTGCTAAAAACAGGATTCAAACTCACTGATCATTCATGGAGAAACTCAAGGTTGACAGATCTATCTTTTTAAATCAACTAATACATTCGTCGACCAATAATATTTTTAGTTGAAAAGTTAGTTATTAAAGAGTTATTTCCAAGAAACCTTTCTGGTACGCACCGGATTATAAAGTGTGCTTTTATCTGAATCTTTGTGGAGAAATCCAGTTTTACAGATCTGTCGATTTGAAGAAGACTGACAGTTTGTTCAGTTGCTTTTCTAATACTTAAATGAGGATTTACAAGGAGACACAAGTTGAGTAAAGTCATTTTGTTTAATGCTTAATTAAATACAAAGACTACCAAAACTTCTCTGGTAAAAACTGATCTGTTTTTTTAGGAATATTTATGGAGATAGAAACGTTTCATGTCCGTCTTTTTAAATGATCTAAATAAAGATTCCATGAAATCTTTTTGTCTCATAAAGATTAAAATGGTTTAAATTCGTCAGTCGATCAATAATATTTTGAGTTGAAACAGTAATTCTTTTTTATTCTTAATAACTTTTAGAAACTTGAAATTATAAAGGGTGCTTTTGCTTGAATCTTTCTGGAGAAAATGCAGTTTTAGAGATCTCCTGATTTGAAGAAGACTGACAGTTTGTTCAGTGGCTTTTCTAATAAATGAGGATTTATTTAAGGAGAAGCAAGTTGAGTAAAGTCATTTTTTAATGCTTAAAGACATCCAGATAATTCTTCTGATTTTAACATCTGTTTTGTCACCTGACTAAAAAATGTTTAAGGTGCTTCGCTGAAAAACATTAAACTGATGCTTGATTTCTTGGTGAGAAACTAACCGATGATTCCACAAAAACACATGTTTTAAAGTTCAGTAAAACAGCTGATAGATAAGTGGAATTCCTTCAGCAGCTAATAATTGTTTTAATGCTTTAACTTTTATTACCTTTTCTTGGAACAAACAGGATTTGAACTTCTGCGTTTGATGATTATATGTGGAGAAATAAGTCTGACAGGTTCTTTGAAATCAACTAACTGAAGATTTACTCCACTAAACATCAAGCTAATCCTTTGCATGATTTCTTGATGAGAAACAAATCAAAGACTTTATAGCTGTTACTTTCTTAAGTGGTGGTGCGTCGGAATGATTTACGTAGATAAATGTTTTTCTGAAGTTGAATTTCTTCAGCATCTAAGTGTTGCTTTACCTTTTATTACCCAAACTTATTTGGTAAAAATGTGGTTTAAATTTCTGCTTTTGCATTATTTTCTCTGCAGAGGAACCGGTTTTATAGATCTGGTGAACATAGTTTGTTTAGTTGCTCGGTAACTTTTTTTTTGAATTACTTGGATTTAAGATCTCTCAGAAACACAGGATTTAAAAAGTTTCTCTTTCCCAGAATTTTTTGCGGGGAATAAAATCAGATGTGTGAAATAATTCTAAGAAACCTGTTGAGTCGAGGAGTTTAATAAGTAATGGTATTCATGCTTAAAGACATCCAAATATTTCAGGACTTCTGTTTAATTCCTTTTGGAGGAACAAGTCTTCCGGGACTGTCTTTTAAACTAACTTCCAAGAAATATTAAAAGTGAACTAAGAATTTCTTTAGTCACTCAGGACATTTCTTAATGCTCAAAGACTTATTGTGGGCAAACAACAGATTAAAAGTAGTGCTGTAGTCTTTGTTTTTGAAGAGAACCTCAAGCTTTACAGATCTGTTAATTATCAAATCCTTAATTAGTCGCCTAAGACTTATTACAGTCGCTCAGAAATATATCTAATGCTTCAAGAGAATCGAAGAAGGAACTTTGCTGACATTAAAGCTCGTGCTTTTGCAGGATTTATTTTCAAGGAACTCTGATTTAAAGATCTGAAGCTCATCAATCAGTCAAGTCATTTTTGATTGTTTCTTAATCGCTTAAGACATCTAAAGATTTCCCCAAAAGGTCTTTGGTGGACCACATACCTCCTACCTGCTAGTGGTAAAAGACATGCACATGGAGAAAGGTCAGGTGTGTGTCTTGTGTTCTTCAACGTCTCTGTGCAGAGGTGAGTTGCACCCTGGCCCGGCTGCTGTTGCGCAACGCAGTTTGTTATGTTGTGGTGTTGCACAATGGGTATCCGGTTAGCGCCACAGGCTGACAGCGAGTGGGTGGCCTGCAGGGTTTGATGTGTCCAGGAGATACGGCAGGAGGGGCACAGAGGTGTAAGGCTGCTCCTGTCCCTGGGAATAACACCAACTGCCACAGGAGGAAGTGTGTGTGTTGTTGTTTTCTGACGCAGAGTGTGTCTAATGAAGAGGGTGCGGCCGGGCGAATGAGAAGCTGTTGTTGTTTCAAACCCCGGCCTTATCTGATGAGATGCTTAACAGCTGAAATGGATTTATTGTCTTCCTTTATGAGTTGTTTTTGGCTGCCGGCTGCAGGCGGAAGTGTGCAAAGTTGAGCGTGCTTTGGCCACGTCCTCACTGAGGCGGACACATCTGAATATTGTTTCCAGAAAATTCAGATTGTTTTCAAATTGATTTGTGAACACGCTGAACCGGACAGACCTTTGTTCTCATGTTGCTGTGAGGCCTAGTTGACAATCAGTGGATTGATATGTTGATTTATCTCAGTGTTTGTCTTAAAAAATGGGCTGACGGAGCAACAGAAATTGGGGCGAGCTTTATAGAATGTTAAGCTTTAGATATTAAAACATCTAGAAAAGAGGAAGCGTTTTCTGTTGTCTTGGTTTGTTTACATCTTGGATTGTTTGTCTCTTAGTTGGATTACAGATGCCTCAATTTGTATTACATTTGGTGTAATGGTGCAACATGAACCAAAGACTAACCCATAACATTTAGAATATAATGCATCTGTTTCATATCTGGGAACAACATTTTCAAATGAAGGATTTCAGATTTGTTGGTTGTCTTTCAAATTCTCCTTTTGAATGTATAATTTATTTTGAGACTTTATCAGAGATCTCCTTCTGTTGGGAGAGATATTATTAATGTACACATCTTTTTGAGAGACCGAGGCTAATTTAAACTCCATCAGAGTGAAGGTTTTTGTTTGAGAAGGGGAATAAAAACGTTTTCAGTCAATCATATATTTCACCCTCTTTTTAATAACTATTCGGATGGACTTTTATTTTGAAAATCTTAGTATTTACTGCTGCTGACAATGCACAGCTGATTCTTTCTAAGTATGCTGGTCCGGTTGTGCATGGTGTAGTTTATGTTTTGTAACCTGACCTTCCTCTTGTTTGTCTCAGTGAAAATGCACAACGAATAACAACCAGTTTTATTTTGAGGCAAAGATGTGTACGTACTGTATTTGCATGAATGCAGCTCATGGAAGTCAAATAAACGCTCTTTATTTACCTGTAAAAATGCAAAATATTGGTCCTTGTAAAGCAATTATTTACTATCGTGTCACTATCCCTTCAAAATAATCATTATCATAATATTGCCCATCAGTCTGCAGCCCTGCCATGCATGATCCACCCCCTGAGGTGTAGTAAATAAGAGTTCTCTATTGGCTCCCATCCATCACCAGATGCATTGAAGCGCCGCTGCTCAGAGTTTGGACCGGGATTGTTGACATGTTTGTCTCACTAACCATTAACAGAGCGGGAAGTTAATAGGTAGCTCACACCTGCAGAAAGACTCGGTCAATAACAAGTCAATGGCTCCAAGTAAACCCCCCCACACCCCGCTCCTCCCCCCCCCCTGCAATGTGTGTTCTACTATTTTAAGATGCATGTTGGGATGCAACTGATTTCTGTTTTAGTGTGTGTGTAAAAGTGTGGCAGAAGATGTGGAGCAGATGGGTTCACACCATTAAGATGCATGTACAGACAGAGTGGTGTGTGTGTGTGTGTGTGTGTGTGTGTGTGTGTGTGTGTGTGTGTGTGTGTGTGTGTGTGTGTGTGTGTGTGTGTGTGTGTGTGTGTGTGTGTGTGTGTGTGTGTGTGTGTGTGTGTGTGTGTGTGTGTGTGTGTGATTCTAAAGCAGTTAGACCACGGTTTTGAGTCCGATTTAACCATATACTCACTATCACAAGGCAGCTTTAGTTTTCTCTCTGCACATCGTCCACAGTCACGTTTCCTTAATGAACGCTCAAATCCTCTGGTGTGTGTGTGTGTGTGTGTGTGTGTGTGTGTGTGTGTGTGTGTGTGTGTGTGTGTGTGTGTGTGTGTGTGTGTGTGTGTGTGTGTGTGTGTGTGTGTGTGTGTGGCAGCTTTAGAGTATGAATGAGCGTGGATAAGCGTTTTGCTTCCAGGCTTCATTTTCAGTTAACCCCTTCATGCCGCCTCCATTCAGATCAGACACAGCCATACAGTAATTTCCTCTCTGGAGACATGATGCGGCAGCCAATGAGAGGAGAGAGACTGTGTGTGTGTGTGTGTGTGTGTGTGTGTGTGTGTGTGTGTGTGTGTGAGGGAGGGAGAGAGAGAGGGAGATGAGTTCAGTGAAGATGTTTCATGAATGGCGCCGCTCTACTTTACAGATCAGTGGTGGTTTTATGGCTTTAAGTGGGAGAAAGAAGGTTAAGAGACACGTCTTTTTCCTGTTTGCTTTCTTACTGTAGGAGACAGTCAAGGAAACACGTGCTCCTGTATTCATAATGCCCTCTCAGCCATTATAATACACTAAATATGCTCTAAGATGATTGCTTTACACGTCCGTCAGTCAAATAATATTAAAATAATTAAGACTTTGTCAAGTTTTATTGAACTGAGAAGCTTCTGTGTCCCCCTGATTAATACTCTGTGAGCGACGAGTTAATTGAATTGTTAATTGACTAAAATATGTATTTAACTCCGGAGAAATAAAGTTGAATCAACACCATATTTGCTCAAGTTCTCTGGAACAAGATATGTAACATGTCAGCTGATGTTCGAGAGGCTAAATGCAAACAGATATGGAACAAACACAATATTAGGTTGGATAGAAACCTGCTAATCATTCATGGGATTATCATTTGTTCAATGCATTTAGATTTTTGTACTTTAAACGCTCTGATCATTAGACGTGTTTGGCCCACACAAGTCCTGTATTCACCATATATTGAGTCATATATTGCACCTCAAACAAACAAATGAATCCAGAGTTTCTTTACTTCCTCTCCAGAAAAAAGGAGAGTAAAAGAAAGGATCAGAAATCTCAGTTTCAGTGTCAGCCTGCTGCCTGCCACTCATCCTTCAGCAGACACACCGGACACCCATCCCCTCTTGATTTGAATTAACTATAAATCCACACAGATTTTCCGTCTCCATTGACATGTTTTAATAGTTTGCCTGTCTGATCATCATAATTGGGCTTCTTGTAGATTAAAAAAAAAGCACATTTTAGATTTTTTTTGATGTGATTGCCGGAAACTTCATCTGTATTGACCGCCATTCAAATGAAAGCGAATGTTTTCCCCCCCAAAAAAGTGGGCGGGGCCGTCATTTTGCCAGGAAGTGACGTAGGTGTTACTCTCATCTACTCTACAATAATATAATGCTAATAATATGAGCGAGAAAAGGATTCAAATGTCAACGTAAGGGACTAAGACATGAGGTCCAGGTCCAGGAAACATAAAAGGAACTCTGAACCGTTTTGCCCGTGTTTCATGTCTGCTTCATCTCCTCCCCTCTTCTTCCTCGCAGTCTGCCCGAGCAAAGACATCCGTAACAACGTGACCAACCTGCAGTCTCTGGAGAACTGCACCATCATCGAGGGCCACCTGAAGATCCTGCTCATGTTCAAGACCAAGACCGATGACTTCCGGGGCCTCAGCTACCCGAAGCTGCGGGTGGTGACGGACTACGTGCTGATGTTCAGGGTCTACGGCCTGGAGACCCTCAGCGAGCTCTTCCCCAACCTGACGGTGGTCCGCGGCAGCAACCTCTTCTTCAACTACGCTCTGGTGATCTACGAGATGCTGCAGCTGAAGGAGGTGGGTCTGCACAGCCTCATGAACATCACGCGCGGCGCCGTGCGGATCGAGAAGAACCCCGACCTGTGCTACCTGGCCACGCTGGACTGGGCCAAGATCTCCGACTCGGTGGAGGACAACTACATCGTGGCCAACAAGAACGACCGGGAGTGCGGAGACGTTTGTCCCGGCACCGCCCAGGGTCAGACGGTCTGCCAGCAGAACACCATCAACGGACACTTCAGGGGCCGCTGCTGGTCCCAGAGCCACTGCCAGAGAAGTAAGTGGATTTCAATCTGCTTTAAACCGTGGAGAGATTGTTCTGTTTGTTCTTCATTTGCTCCCATAATCTTTACGGAGCGGTGCAGGCAACGAGTCCTAAAACCCGGAAGTGAGTTAGCATTATACCACTTCTGGTTCTCTCGTCTCAGAGTCAGTGGGATTTCCCCGTAGGATTTTGGACGATAGCTGGAAATAAGGTCTGTGGTTGACACAAAGTTCAGAGACTGTATTTTTGAAAGTCAGTTGAAAGGACCTTAAGTCGGCGTGACGTTGAAGTCGTGCGACCCCGCTGTACTCGTCTGTAGCTCGTTTATAGCATGACGTTAGCATTTTGCTTCTGCCGATTAGATTTATGATTTGAAAATGATAAGAGTAGGGTAGACATGAGGAGATTATCCGGCTGAACAAAACGTGCATTTATCAAACAGGGTAGTTTTCCACAGATCTAATTTTTTCCAAAAATCCTCTGGAGAAATCGCATTGCCTTTTTTGTTGAGGGAACCCATGCGCAGCTTACTACACAAATACGTCGTCCCTGCGCCACTCTATGGTGACACAGCTTTTGTTTCCTTTATGCAGAAAGGCTTTGGCAGAGTTTCAAAAAAACAAACTCTCCCAGCACCTTTTTAATCGTTTCTATGCCTATGATATCTACACGAAGTACCACTGCTGTCCAATTACCCAAACTAGCGTTGCTATTGCGCTATATGTATATTTGTTTGACCGTGAGATGCTTGCTCTCACACTCGCATCGCTGAGCTTAACGAGGCTCAGTGTGACAGCCGTAGAGCGAGGAGGAAGATGAGCTCATTGAGATAAAAGTCCAAGGCAGCAACATCCAGTGTTTGCTTGGCTAATTAGGTCATTAAAATCTGCTTTTTTCGGTCTTTGTAAGGATAGTTGCTGTCTGTAAGAGGTTCGAAATACTCTCATTTCTACTGTGAAGTCATCAGAGCTTTTCTTACAAAGGTTGAAATATTAAGATTCAAAGCGTTCCCAGCAGCCACGTTAAAATGGCAGAGCGTTTAGAAGAAATCTGACTTTTTCTCGTGCTCACTCCTGAGAACGAGGTTTTCTTGAGTATCAGAGTCACGTTTTGAAAGCTATCTGTTCACCCCTGAGTTCATTACAAACAGGAACTACTTTGTCTCATCTGGCAGACTTTTATTGGCTACAATTTGTCCCGATGTAAAGTAATACCGGGTAAAAACCAAGGCTTGAGTTGCACCCCTACAGCTATAACTAACTGACTCCATGAGTGTCATTTTACTTCCTGTTTACATCCCGAGCTGTTGTGTCAAATGTGTCCTTCATCGGATTAGAGAGTGGATTGTTGTCAGGTGTTGAACCGGTCTCTCCGTTTAAGTGTCTGATGATAGTTGCACCTTCTCCAGAATCCATCACGTTGTAAAGCGGTCCGTTGAGACACGTAATGATGATACGCACTGGAGGTATTTTTTCTTTTCCTCCCAGAAATCAATTTAGACGACCGCTGTTTTCACTGCAAATGGTTTCTGTAACGATTTCTGAGATGCAGAGGGTTGCTCCTCATATCAGCGGATGGAGGGGGGGGGGGGGGGTGGGGGGGTCCCTCTGATTAGCATTCATTGACTGGAGCATTGTGGTTAAAGTGATCTGTAATCATAGGATCTGCATGATGTGTGAAATGACTCACAGGGAAGTGCAAAGGTGGAATAATATAGGCCAGTTACGAACCCGGAAATGTTGAAAACCCCAAAATTGTAGGATAGAAATGCATAGTAGGGGTCCCCAGCACATAGAACCAGCTGGATGCTGATGTGCATATGTTGGGCAATTTGCACAATAAGCAAAAGTTGAGCTAATTAGCATGAATAAGCACATGGGGACAATATTTTAAAATACTTTGGAGTGGTTTTGGGGGTTATTGAGGATGCTAAATCCATTTACAGGATCCAAAATGGCCGTTTTTAACCAGAAAATGCCAATATTTGTACTCTCTGGGGGCTAATTTTAATACATTTTGGATTGATTTGGAAGATTTAGGGGACTCTAGATCATCTGAGATTGGACAGATTTTCTATTTATCTGAAAAACAATTGACCAGAGTTATAATTTTCATCTGGTGCTCCATTTAGTGTAGCTCATAGTCCTTTTGTGAACACGTAAATGTTGAGTAACCCAAAGTTTTATGATAGAAATGTATAGTAGGGGTCCCCAGCACATAGAAACTGCAGGATGCTGACGTGCATATGTGCGGCAATTTGCACGATAAGCAAAAGTTGCATTAATTACCATTAATTAGCATTATAGCTTATGTGGAAAATTGGATTTCGGATTGGTTTTGGGGATAATTGAATGCATTTCTGACATTTCATGATCCAAAATGCCAGAAAATACCAATTTCCTGTACGATTTCTGTACATTTTGGGTCAATTTGGAAGATTCAGGGGACTTTTGATCATTTGCATTGGACGGATTGCCTATTTATTTGATTATAAATTCTCCCCAGTAGAGCAAATTAATGTATTTGTGTCTCCATATGTAATCGTCGCAACACTGCTCATGGTAGTCAAAATCAGCCCCACGAAGAGTAAACATATGGCCACTTTCTGGCTAAAACTGCAATTTTTGGATCCTGAAAGTATCAGAAATGCATTCAGCATCCTCAAAAATAAAAACAAACACTCCAAAATAGTCCAAATTAGCCAAGCCACTATTGTCCACACTAACGCTAATTAACACAACGTGCTCATCGCGCGTCACGTCGGGCAGTTTCTGTGTGCTGGAGACCCGTACTCTACGTTTCTGTCATAGAACTTCGGTGTATTCAACATCTCCCGGTTGGAGACTAGACTAACAAGGGAAGCATGCGGCGAAGGAGGGTTTGACGGACAGGAAGACTCAGTAAAGCACGTTGTTTGTTAAAAAATTGTTCATATTTTTCTCAAACAAGCTGTGGTTTTTTGCTCGGCGCTGCAGCCAGTGTGTCGGCCGGTCGGCCTTTCCTGCCATAAACACAGAGACAGAATCTATTGTGAGACGCACGGAGAGAATGCTTATTATTTTTTCAGGGCGATTATAGCTTGTGTTGTTTTTTTTTCTGCTCCGCGTCCGACTGAAGGGCTGACGTTCAAAGCGCAGCGTGTTTATTCTTTCACAGCGACCGTCGCAGCCCAAGTACCCCTGACTGCAGGCCGCATGGAACGCTGGCTCCTCCACTTCCTGCCAGCTGCCGGGAATGTAGTACAGGAAATAGATTTATCCTCACACACACACACACACACACACACACACACACACACACACACACACACACACACTTCAAATGGTCAGGTGTTTGAGCATTGGAACTTATGTGGTGCAGGGCTGCAGTTCATGTTGGTGATATTTGTGGGGATCTGAACCTGTATTTATTAAGGAAGACGTTTACGAAATTAGGTATCCTTTCAATTTTACTCCTGCTCACACATTTAAGAAAAAAAAGCTATGACTTTTTGACTGAAAAATATCCAATTAAGTTGAGTAGAAATAGAGGATTGAGGTTAGAGCAAATATCTGTCTGGGATTTGATTTGTGAAATGTAAAAAGTAATGGAAATCAACAGTAAGCCTATTTGATTTAACATTTTATGGCAAAAATACACAAATGAAATCTCAAAATGCATCTGAAAATCTTGATCAATTTGCAAAAATGTCCCGTAGAACTCCAGAAGGGAAATCTTAGTAAAGTAAGATAAGCTTTTAAAGTCCCAAATCTGGAAACGAACTGCTGAAAACTTCTGCAGGGCTAAACTTGTGGTATTTTTGAGAAGTAGCTATCAACAAATGCATTATATATCTCACACATACAGATGTTTGCACACTTTGAAACAGCTGTACTGTCAGTTTAATGACTCATGTTGACACAAGGTGGGGATTACTGGAAGGAGATTTTATTTTGGCTCATTTTGTATTAAAACGGTGACTTTATGCACCAATCATTCTTACTTAAAAGTGCCCAAAATGGTTCAAATGATGAAGTAACTTAGAGTTGTTCAGACAGTAGTTGCCTTCACAGGTTTGCATTTCATTTCCAACACTCCACTTCTTCCTCTCTCCCCACTTCCCTGCTCGCTCAGTTCCCGCTCTGATCACTCTGGTTAATTCCCCAAACTGTTTTCCTCCTCCGCTGAGACGTTTGATTACTACAGGCGTTGGACCCGATTTCAAAGAGCCAACCTGCCGACCATTAAAAGCAAAAGAGAATGTGGACTGATAAACAGGAGTGTGTGCAAACGACCCGCTGTGCGTGTGTGTTCATGTCTCCTGAGCTGGGGAGGGGGGCCCCGTGGCCGCAGGTATGAGGCCGAGCAGCGGGTCATGTGACCGTCTCCACCTCAGTCAGGGAGTGTGTGTCGAAGCAGGAGCCGTTTCTAGAACATGATGCAATGGCTGTCTGCCCCCGCGGCGAGGGAGTGTGTGCAGGGAGGCTACACACACACACACACACACACACACACACACACACACACACTGGAGGTGAGGGTCGTGGTTTCACTTGTTTTTGACCTACAGCGGCAGGATGCACAATAGTTACAGAGTGGTTTTAGAAGAGAAGCTGAAGTCTTAGGCTCCTCCAGCAATGCAACATGTTATATACTGAACATCAAATCAATCAATAATAAAGTAGAGAAATAAAAAGTGCAGCAAAAAGAAAAAAATATACATAAAATAAAAAGGAATGTAAAATGAAATCCTGTACAGTTGAAAATGACATGTATACTGTAAACAGATGTACACATTAGCCGTGTGTTATGCATTTATTTCACTAGCTTCTTTATATTTATTGTGTAAATATTACATCTTATAAACTTATATTTTTATATTATTTAGAATTATTATTTTATGTTTTATCTTATTTTTATTAATATTCTATATTTTTGCACTGGTGTTTTTTTTTACTGCTTAGACATTTCATATTTTTATTCTCACTTTTTCTTAATATTTTCCTAAAGAAATGTGAACATTTGAGTGTCATTTACTTCTTATTTTAAATTTGTTATTTGACTAAATGAATATTTATTTAGCAGAAGTGTTCGTATTAGTTCTTATATTTATTATATAAAGTAGTTTTTTATTCTTATTTTATTCAAATGTATTATTTTAAATAAATCCCTGGCTCAAGAGTTTCTTTCAGGATGTATAAAGCTATAACTTATCTCACCAATATAACTATAAAAGCATAATTATTGTGACGCTGACTATAACAATAACAGCAGTAACAGAATAAGTGTTGTTATCAGTGATTTCTAAACGTTTCAATTGTATTTCAGCAGCTTTGTTGAGTTGCAGCCGTGTTTGAGTCCCTCGTGAGATAAAGGATGTGTGTTCGTTGTTTCCCTGAGTGTGTGAGCGCTGATATACATTAACACACGAGGCGGGGGCTGTGAGGAAACTAAAGGACCTTTAATGAGATCTCACAGTTAACAAACACGTGTGTGTGTGTGGGGGTGTGTGTGTGTGTGTGCAGGGCGGAGGAACATTAGATGGAGCATTAAAGTTTATTGTGTGAGTGGAAACTGTGGCATTGTTCTTGTTGTGTTTTTAAAGGGTTCCACTCGCCTTAGGTTAGAGCCAGGGAGAGCCTGCATTCCTCTGATCTTACACATCCAACTCTATATCAGCACAAACCCCTCCTCCCAGCTCCCACCCACACAACTTGTCAACTGCCTGCAGGAACTCAAATCATGGATGACCACAAACCTACTCCAACTAAACAGCAATATGACAGAGCTCATGGTGGTGGCCCCTGCACCACTGCTCAGGAAAGTTGGTGACCTGGCCCTGGTTGTGGATGGCTGATCCATTTCCCCATCTCCTGAGGTGCGCAACCTGGGCGTCATCCTGGACTCCACTCTCTCCTTCCGGTCCCACATCAACAACATCACCAAGTCTGCCTTCTACCACCTCAGAAAGATCTCACGACTCCGGCCTTCAGTCACAGAGACACTCATCCATGCCTTCATCACCTCCCCTCTGTACTACTGCAACGTTGTCCTGTCTGGACTGCCCATCAAGGCCCTTAGCAGACTCCAGTACGCCCAGAACTCAGCTGCCAGGGTTTTAACCCACACAAAGCCCTGGCAGCATATCACTCCCATCCTCCAACAGCTCCACTGGTTGCCAGTCAAGTCACGCATCACCTACAAGATCCTCCTGCTCACCTACAAATCTCTCCATGGACTCTCACCACAACACCTCACAGATCTCCTCCACCCTTACACTCAGTCACGTTCCCTGCGGTCCTCTGACAATGACCTGCTGGCCACTCCCCGCACCAGATTGCGAACTTTTGGGGACAGGGCCTTCTCTGCCAATGCTCCCACACTCTGGAACAGTCTACCACTCCACGTCCGCTCTGCTCAATCCCTGCCCATGTTCAAAAAGCACCTCAAAACATTTCTCTGCACTAAGTCCTTTGATCCCTAACCCTCACTCCCCTTTTCCCCTCCCTATTTGTAAAGCGACCTTGAAAACAAGCAGTTTCAGTCCATGAAAGGCGCTATATAAGTTTAAGTTATTATTATCATTTTTACACCTGCTCCTTCCAAGCAGGAAAACCACTGTGAGCAGTGTGTGTGTGTGTGTGAGCGAGCGAGCAAGCATGTGTGTGTGTGTGAGAGCACCAGGAAATGTCATGTTTAACTGTGCAGGGCCGTTAAGTAAATTGGTGGCAATCCAAGCAGCCTTGGGAGTATGAGATCTGATGTTCATTGCCAAGTGCCATTTTCTCCGTTCTCTTGTACGTATCTGTATCTCTCATGTATATATATATTGTGTGTGTGTGTGTGTGTGTGTGTGTGAGAGTGCTGCAGTTTACAAGCTGTCACCTTGACTCTGTTGTTGTCGAGTGTTGCTTCCTTTTTTCCCGGGACAGCAGTGTGCATCGATCAAGGATGAGAGTCGGCTTTATGTTTATTTTTTCAAGGCGTTATATACTCACTAAGCCTCAATGAATTGGAATCCTTCAACTTTCCTTAAGTGGACAGAACCAGTATAAATGTGTCTCAGCAGTGAAGCCTTTCTGCAGCCGACCTTGCACAGAATAACCCACTGCAGAATAGAAAGGAAAGATTCACTTCCTGGTAAAGGATGAATATTGAGGCAAATTATGCATGCGTTTTTGCAACCTGTGTTATAATATGTCTTTGGATTGCAAGTATTTATGGAAAACAATAAGGAATTGGGATTATTTTAACTGAATTTGCAATTCCGATATGTATAATCTACGGTGTGTTTGTGAAGAGCATCTGTACCAAGGGCAGGATATCTCTGCTGTGAGAACAATACCTAATGGACACATATTTACCTCTTTACAAATGTTGTGCTTACTGTAACTTGATTTTTGCATTGGCGCATATTGCGACTTGGATAAAATACCCATTATCCTGCAGCCTTAATTTTTGCTACTGGTGTTAATATTCCTCATTGGATCCAGGTCCAGTGGGGTTCATGGATCAGTGGCTCCTGCACCAGATGTGTTCAGCAAAATGATAAACTAGGAGTCAAATTACGCAAGTAAATGAAGTAAATTGTGAGCAGACATAGGCCTACTTTAAATATTCGTCATGCTCGCCTGGGTACGTATGGCTGTTCATGGGATAGAATCAGAATCAGAAACAGGTTTATTGGCAAGTACACATATGAGGAATTTGACTTGGTGTCATGGTGCATCAAATAAAAATAAAACAAAAATTGGGACTATTATAAAAAGATAACTATAATACCATTAAAAATATAACAATATTTACATTAAAATATAGGTTTTTACCGTAGAAATGAAATTCAAATTGGATTGAAATATGTGCATTTCCAATGTGCAGTGTGCACTGACAGTATTGTAATGAAAAGGGCGTTTAATTTCGGTTTCTGGATCTTAGCTGTCTTTGGTTTGGGTTTTTTAGAAAGTCTGATAAACAATACAACCCTCTCAACCCTGTAAACCCCTGCTGGTGGGTATAATAGGCACGTTTAAAAAATAAATACAACATTTATTGTCGTCAGAAACTGTCAGAACAGAAGTGATTGTGCGATGTTCAAATTTCCTACGCTCCTCGAACTCATCATGTGTGACGATCGCTTCTGTCAGCAAACGTAGCCGTACCTTAAAACAGCAGAAACAGCTTAAAACACTGACGTTTCTATTCTTTATGTTCTATATAAAGTTGATGCAGTCACCAAATGCGTTTTGAAAGAAACATGGCTCCTCTGCTCCTCCTCGGCACAACTGGGAAGCCATAAATGACTCGGCCAAAAAGTCACGTGACAGGTTGAGTGAAACTCCGACTGAACTGCAGGTTGTTTACACAGCGCAGGAGAGGCTGTAAGTAGAGGCTGTAAAAAAAACGTAAATACTTCCATATGTTACGCATGTGGAGCCCCCGCTTCTCGATAATATTGCTAACACTTGTGGGATCCTGGGAAAAAGTTTTATGGAGGTTCTATTTTTATTCCTATTTTTGTAAAATAAGGACATGCGGTTTTTTTTTTGTTGGTGGATTTATGGCATTTAATGTGATATTTATGGCACAAAGTACAAGTTTTAGTCCCCACCTGTTTCCATAGAGGTGCAGGACTCATAGGACTTATATATTGTAGTTTAGGCTGCAGTGAGTAGATGTGACAGGAGCCCAGAAACACAGGAGGTTTTATTACTTTTTTAAAGGATGATAAGAAGACAATCCCATCTCACTGTAAAAATAATAAAGTGATGCCAGGAAACAATCTCTCTGTGGGTCAGAAAGGGTTTAATGAGTCCAGAGATATGGAGATGGATTCAGGTGTCTGGGCAGACGGCAGAGACAGCTTACGGAGAATAAATAGGGGATGGATGTCCGGTGGGTCTGCGGGGGGACGAGTGGCAGGCAGCAGGCTGACACTGAGACTGAGATTTCTGATCCTTTCTTTTACTCTCCTTTCTTCTGGAGAGGAAGTAAAGAAACTCTGGATTTATTTGTTGTTTGAGGTGCAATATATTACTCAGCAGCTTTAAGACGTGAAGACACTATTATTTTCTGCTTCACTCTGATGCAGGATTTACACCGGAAAGTGGGCGGGGCTTAATTGTGTCCGGAAGTGACGTCAGCGCCTCATACTGGTATTTATGATGTGTACCATTCAGATCTCGGCTCATTTCAGTTCACCCCCTTACATTTATATATTTCCCGAAACCAGTAACACCAGTTGTTCCTCCTTTACCACTTTACTTTGCATGCTTTATTTCTGTTCAAATCACTGTGGTGATTTTCATCCTGAAGGAAGGAGGAGGAAAGCAGGAAGTGATATTCAGAGAGGACACACACACACACACACACACACACACACACACACACACACACACACACACACACACACACACACACACACACACAACACAGGAGAAGAGAAAGCTTTCCAGGTCACAGTTCACCTCTCCTGCGCCTACGTGCTTTGTTGTTTGCTGCAATTGTTTTCAGGCACACACACACACACACACACACACACACACACACACACACACACACACACACACACACACACACACAGAAACATAGAGTCACACAGAGGAAAGTGCCCTCTCTCCATTAAACACACACACACTTTCGGAGCGGCACAGGTTAAACCGGTGGTCGCTCTAAATGGATCAACGTGCGTCATTCAGCATGGCTCTGTGACCCTCGCACCGCTGATCTCTGAACAGGCTGCTGCCGTCCGGATGGGAACTTAATGTCTCGTAAAGACATTTAAAGTACGTTTAAAAACAGCGAGACAAACTAAATATGCAAATATGGTGGAATATTTGTCAAATAAAGTCATTTTCAGCCAGTTCAAGGGGCTCATTTATGCATTTTGTAATGTTTTATATAGGTTTGTGTGCATGTAAAAGGTCTGCAAAGGCTAAATCCCGGTGTCGACACACTCCCATAATGACATCCCTATGTAACACTTGCGCTCCCATTGGCTAGCACTCCAACGCAATGTACGTGATAGGTTAAGGGGCGGGACATCTCTAAGAGGTTTACAAATCACCAGGAGTTTCCCTCCCTTTGGGGTTTTAGCCTTTGCAGACCATTTACATGCACCAAAGAACCAATGCAGGAAAGCTCCTAAAGCGTAACAGGGCCTCTTTAATATTCATCCATACTTATATACACCTCATGTGACACTCTAGCTCTATCTGCTATGTTTACGGCCTGTAAATAATAATACACATCTTGAAACTAAAGTAAACTATAAATGTCCACATGCATTCAGTGAGTCACAGAGTCAGTTACTGGCATTGTGCACGTTCAAACGCTTCATTAAATGTGACGCTTGCAGCAACAACCTTTGCTCTGATATTGAGTCACAGCTCTTCTCTCATCTGGAGGAGGAGAAGGAGGAGGAGGAGCAGTAGGAGTGGCTGGTGTTCCTGGGTTAGGGCTGCAAAGGTCATGCCATGAGGACGAAATGAAAGTGCACAGAGTAGTCCCTTAGGGGCATATTAGCACATTCATTTCACGTGTCGAAAAGATTCTCCTAAAAGGCGTGAGGCCACTTGAACTTTGGCACAGATGCTTCCCAAGTGAGAGGCGACACGAGTCAGAAACACTATCCTACTTTCTTTACCGACTGCTGCCTGGAAGTGGGAGCTTGTTTTACAGTAAACTGAATCACTTGTACACAGTGAGAGGAAAGTGCTGAACACGTACAGGAGAGAACAGGACGGGTATTTGTGATGGCGTGATATATTACACGTGAGCGTCAAGCACGATAGACAGGAACTGGGACTTGTTTCACCATAACTGTGCAATTCAGCATTAATTCTAATAGGTGACCTGATACATGTTATGTATTGTATGACAATGTGCAAATATATATATATATATAATTGTATCTTTTTATGCTAATTTTAATTTGTGTTTGTTTAAAATATGTTATTTTATTTGATCTTTTTTTAATGTATTATTTAATTTGAGTCTTTAAATAAATCTAAATGTTATATCAAAGTATTTATTTATTTCATCATTTTATTGGACATTTTACTTCATGTTTTATATTTATATTAATTATGTTTATATGAATATATTGTATTTGATCTTATCTTTTGTAGAGATTTAATTTGACTTTATATTTTTGTATAAATAAGTATTTTTATTTTATAATTTTATTGGATATTTTACTTAATTTTTGTGTTTAGATTAATTATGTTTATATTCTTATATTTTACGTTTTACTTTAAATTATATTTATACTAATTATTATTATAATTATTATTATTATTTAAACTTGTCTGTTTTTTTAAGTATGTTTTATTTTATAAAGCTGTCACAAAACCCAATTTCAGATGATTCTAATGAGGGACATAAGTTGACAACGGACTGTTATTATTTTAGATGTTCAGATCAACATATTATTTTTAGTCCCAGTTATTGATTTGCCCTGATCTTGATTAAAAACCCCAGATTTTGCAGCAGATTTAAGACTTAGTTTTCTTCCACTGTGAACCTCTCCCTCTTCCTCCTGCTCATTCAAATAGGGGAAAGTAGAACACACACACACACACACACACAACACACACACACACACACACACACACACACACACACACACACACACACACACACACACACACACACACACACTGATGATAGTATTTGAATTGTTTCCAATTTCCTCCTCTGCTCCAGGTCAGGAGTAAAGTGAATTACAAGTGATGTGATCCTGATAGTGATACACTCTCTCTCACACACACACACACACACACACACACACACTCAGGACACAGTGTCCTCATCTGTCCCTCAGTTATTGCTGTAGACAAGCTCCTCTTTGATGCCATCCATGTGTGATAGTTAAACACACACACACAAACACACACACACACACACACACACACACACACACACACACACACACACACACACACACACACACACACACACACACACCATGAATATCTTATAAGGGACAAAGAGGGATAGAAACAGACGGATGGAGAGGCAGAGTTAGTCTTTGTGTTGTCCTTCCTGGTAACTCACATCCTTGTTGACAATTCCAAATTACCTTTGAAAAGCTGGCATCAGGTGTGTGTGTGTGTGTGTGTGTGTGTGTGTGTGTTGCTCTCAGTGAGTGCTGGGTGCCCCGGGGAAATCGGGAAAACTCTCTCCTCCAGCTCATCAATGGACCGGCACTCCCACTTCCTGCTACACACACACACACACACACACACACACACACACACACACTCTGAAACCCTACTGTAACGGTGCACATTCAGATAGACATGTGCAAAACAGATACACACTCGCGCACAGGGCCAAGTGTAGTACACACACACACACACACACACACACACACACCGGCAGGCTAAGTGGAGCACGCTGCCCACTGTGCTAGCTGCTGATTGGCTGTTGGTTGTAGAGATGAGTAGAGGACGGGGGGGGGGGGGGCATGCTATACTTCTGCTGGTGGGAAATGCTTTAGCCAATCAGGGGGCAGGTAATGAGTTCAACCACATGTCATGTCTGTGGACGAACAAACAGCTTTCAGATACGTAAAAGCAGTTTAGGGAGATGAGAAAAACAGCTTTTAAGGATGATGTGGCTTTAAGAGAGGAAATAAACTCTGAGAGAAATAAACGGCGTTTAGAGATGAAAAACTGCTTTTAGTGACAAAAAACAAGCTTCTGGAGACACACATTTGGATTCATATAGACGGAAGAACTGCTGTTAGAGATGGAAAACTGCTTTTAGTGATATTTTTAACGCTTTTGGAGACGAAACATTGCCACTATAGACGATAAAACTGCTTCTAGAGACGAGTAACGGCTTTTGGAGACAAAGAATGGCTTTTAAAGGCGTAAAAACTGCTATTAGTAACGAAAGAAGATATTTTATAAAAGTAAAATGGCTTTTAGAGACAAATTAAACACTTTTTTAGAGACAAGAATGTTGCTTTTGTGGACAAAAAAACTGCTTTTAGAGACAAACTGTTGTAAGAGACGAAGAATAGCTTTCTGAGACGATGGAAAGTCTTACAAACCTGAACTGATTCTGTTAAACACTGACATGCACTTCTACAGTTACTATAAACACTACATTTCTGCACTTCAATTCGACGTATATTTAATGCTGTATTTACTTATTTATTTACTCACTCAAATCTGGATATATAGGTGGTATTTATCATATGTATATTTCTAGTTTGATGTCTGTAAAGCTCTGTCAGGGTTACTATTCAGATTTTGTTGTAGCTGCTGCAATGACATAGAAGGAATTCTCTCTGAATAGCGAAATAGGAGGCGGAAAAACTGAGGTTTGATCGAAATATGAGTAAAAAAGGAGCTCATATTGCTGCTGAAGTAATACCTGGAGCTGTACGTGGTTATAGATTACCGGTTTAATTCAGACTTTACTAAGACGAGTGTTAGCTTGCATCTCTGATCTCTATTAAATTCATCCAAGGTCCTGCTTGGACTTTTTTTGGGGGGAACTCTCTTGCAGATAGATGATTTTTAAGGCAGACCAATTGGTTGTTGGTTTACTGAATTGACAGATATTTGACGAAAGGAAAAGTAGGGTTAGGGGGAGAGAGAGCCGTGTCTACTTTGTGTGTCCAAGCACTAAACTCTGGCACGTTACCGTACATGACAGCCGACAAATTAAGGACACTACGTTTTAATAGGAAAGAGTGCTTTAAATGTAAGTAAAGAAGTCGACCTTGAACTGGTAATAGTGGGATTCCTTCTGTGCACCGATGGATTGGTGTGTGTTTCCCTGCGAGGGTCAGCGTGTGTGAGCAGCAGAGGAAAGCGTGTTGGCAGGCGAGCGGTCGTTACTGCCCGAGCTGTCGGAAAGGACTTCCTCATTACTTCCTGCCTTTGTCCAAAACACTTCCTACTGCCGAGCCCCAGGGGAGGCGGGAGAGGGGGGGGGGGGGGTATTATTTACATGTGAGTGAGAATGAAAGGGAAGAGAAGTTGGATGAATGGAGATCCGTTAACAGGAATGCCAAATGTTTATTTCATTAATCGCTGCTGTGTGTGTGTGTGTGTGTGTGTGTGTGTGTGTGTGTGTGTGTGTGTGTGTGTGTGTGTGTGTGTGTGTGTGTGTGTGTGTGTGTGTGTGTGTGTGTGTGTGTGTGTGTGTGTGTGTGTGTGTGTGTGTGTGTGTGTGTGTGTGTTTACTAACATTTGAATACTTTTCTGTAATATTTCTTACCCCCATAGTTAAAGCACTTCTCCTCTTCCATGTGTAATGCTATTGTCATTTACAAACAGACAAAAGCGAGCAGTTTTAGGGTTTGGTGCCTTACTGGTACCTCTCCAGCTCTCAATCCATTTTTCTGGTCCAATCGGGACGTGAACCGGCGACCCTTTGGACCCCAGTCCAAGCCCTTACAGACTAAGCCACTGCCGCCCTAAATGAACAATATTACACCAATATTACACCCATATTATAACCATATTACACCCCTATTACACCCCTATTTCTAAATGTTTAGACCAGTTGTACACCCACATCACACCACTATTACACCCTTATAACAGTATTATAAACTGAAACTAGTTAAGGGATAATAATACTTGATTTTAAATATGTTTTAACACATATTAAGCCTTTAAAAATGACACTGCTTCCTACACTAGTCCTTATTGCAATTTCAATTAGATCTCTATTAATCGTGCAGCAGTACATCCGACTTTCCCCCGTGTTCCTCTCCAGACTCGGCTCTCTTCGCTCTTCGGTCTCTTTTCCTTGAACCATCGACCAGGTTTCTATTAGCACAACCCTCAGCCCCTCCAGGGAGTCGCTCCCCACCCAGAGTGTGTGAAGGTTCGGGATACGGAGGGGTAATTCTCAGAAAACGGAGCTTTGATGGTGACCAGCACCCCCGCTCCGGCTGTAATGGTCCGGTCCGGAGAGCTGTCTATTTAAGGCCATACTTGTGGGGAGATGGGTGTGTGGGGGGTGCATTATTGGGAGAATGTGACCCTGGGTTGACCCCCGCAGGTCAAAGGTGAGTAAGTAGAGTATGGGGGGGACGGGACAGCAACCGACGGGCTATTTGCTGGCCATAACTACAGGGTAGGACACACACACACACACACACACACACACACACACACACATTCCTGGAGGCCTCACAAAGACAAGAAGTGCCGATGGACAGGTGTGTGTGTGTGTGTGTGTGTGTGTTTTGCCTAGCAGCAGGGGCACACAGGGAGATATAATGGGCCTCACACAGGAAGTGATTAAAGAGCAAGGGTCTCCAGGGTTTGTTCTTTATAAAGTTGATCTTAATCTCAGAAGAGGAAACGTTTCTGCTTCACAGACTTCATTTTTAAACATTTTAAATTTGAGGAATATGAAAATGATCACGTAATTTAAAGGATTGGATTATTAACTGTGCTGGCTACTGAACTACTATTCGTCAATTCATCCCAATTAAGACCCAAAAAAATGAGACTTATTTGGAAAATGACATGTTTTAAACTACAAAAAAGTCCCAAAATGTTACTGTTTTTAAATTCAATCAAGATTTTATGAATGAAGCTTCGAACTATTCAGTATAATCGTACATACAATCAGAATATAGGTTATGCCCGGTACGTTGCTGTGGTGTTTGATGGTGCAAACTTAAACACCACATAAGGAAAGAAGTTGCAAGAGAAGTACAAAATATAACGATTATAAAAAGAAAATATATTTTAAAAAAAGGAGAAAACCTAAAAAATAAAAACCTTAGTAAAATAAATAGTGAATATTATTTTGAAGTGGAGGCTGTGACGACGTGCGTAGATCACGGAGCTCCTGTGCTTTATGTGCATCTCATCATGTCTCTTTTTCTGCTTCACTTGAACCTCTGTGGAGTGGTTTGGTTTTATCCTACCTCTCCTGTAGTAAAAAAGCAAAGCATTATAAACATTAAAGCCTATAAAGTCCCTCCACTTTCCCCCTGATGGCCTGAGTGGCAATATATATTTGCAAGCAGTATAAAAAAAGCATTGTCATCTCTCTCCCAAATGTGTCCCGCAGTGGAGACAGAGTTATAAGACTGCAGTAAAAATGGCTTCTTCTACACCACTACAATTCAGAGGTAAATGGTGTACTTTTACTCCACTACATGTATTTAGTTGCTAGGCAGATTAGGATGAATGATGGTAAATATAATCTCCCTTAAATCAGACTTTAGTTCACCTGCAGTAAATCCAGCAGCTACCCTGCAGTATACAAAGCCATTCAAACTAGCTGCACCTTTACCAGCTCTGAGAACACTTTAATGATCAATCATTATAAAACATATCAGAGATATTATTCTGAAATGGACCAATCAGACAATGACTACTTTTACTGTCGCTACTTTAAGTACATTTAGAGGAGAGTACTTTCTACTTTCACTGGAGGAACATTTAGAATACTTTTACTGTGACAGAGTATTCCTACACTCTGGTACTTCTACTTTACTCAAGTACAAGACCTGAGTACTTCTACTTTTACTCAAGTACAAGATCTGAGTACTTCTACTCTACTCAAGTACAAGATCTGAGTACTTCTACTTTACTCAAGTACAAGATCTGAGTACTTCTACTTTTACTCAAGTACAAGATCTGAGTACTTCTACTTTTACTCAAGTACAAGATCTGAGTACTTCTACTTTTACTCAAGTACAAGATCTGAGTACTTCTACTTTTACTCAAGTACAAGACCTGAGTACTTCTACTTTACTCAAGTACAAGATCTGAGTACTTCTACTTTACTCAAGTACAAGATCTGAGTACTTCTACTTTACTCAAGTACAAGATCTGAGTACATCTACTTTTACTCAAGTACAAGATCTGAGTACTTCTACTTTTACTCAAGTACAGGATCTGAGTACTTCTACTTTTACTCAAGTACAAGACCTGAGTACTTCTACTTTACTCAAGTACAGGATCTGAGTACTTCTACTTTTACTCAAGTACAAGACCTGAGTACTTCTACTTTACTCAAGTACAAGACCTGAGTACTTCTACTTTACTCAAGTACAAGATCTGAGTACTTCTACTTTACTCAAGTACAAGATCTGAGTACTTCTACTTTTAATCAATAACAAGATCAGAGTACTTCTACTTTACTCAAGTACAAGATCAGAGTACTTCTACTTTTACTCAAGTACAAGATCAGAGTACTTCTACTTTTACTCAAGTACAAGACCTGAGTACTTCTACTTTTAATCAATAACAAGATCAGAGTACTTCTACTTTACTCAAGTACAAGATCAGAGTACTTCTACTTTTACTCAAGTACAAGATCAGAGTACTTCTACTTTTACTCAAGTACAAGACCTGAGTACTTCATATCGACTTAACTACACTGACTGTCAAAATGCTGCTGCAACAAAACAATTTCCACAACTTGGGATGAATAAATATCCATCTCTCTATCCCTCCACCTCCTCTTCCTCCTCCTCCTCCTCCTCCTGATGGCCCGCTGCCCTCCGGAGGAATGGATGCAGTTAATTCTTTTACCTCCACGGTGGGGATGTCTAGACGTCTGGTCCTGTGTGGAGGGCCTGCAGAAAGCATCAGCCGGCGCTAACACAGTGTGATGAGAAAAGACATTGCTTTCCCTCCCTCTCTCTCTCTCTTTCCCTCTCCCTCTCTCCGTTCCTCTTCCCTGTCGCTCCACCTTTTGTGAGTGATCCTCCCTCCCTTCTCCCTTTCTCCCTTTCTGTCCCTCTGCTCCTTCCCTTTGTGCTCCCCCCTCTCTTCCTTCCCTTTGCTCTGTGGTATGCAGACATGCAGGAATTTCTGGGCCTCAAAATGATAGACCAAACTTGTCAGCCCTGGCTCCTGTTACTAAAGATGGCCGCCGCGGCAGTGCGCGCGCCTCTGATTGGTGCGCGGCCCGAGTTTCCCGCTGTGCGTTTGGCCGGCACGTGTTTGTCCTCTCTCATCTCTTGTGTTTTTTTGGCAAAAGTGTGAATGTCTGTTTTTTGTTTGTGTAAGGCGCAGTGTTTGTGTGTAATCTGTGACTATAACTCTTCCTCAGTGTGTGTGTGTGTGTGTGTGTGTGTGTGTGTGTGTGTGTGTGTGTGTGTGTCGAGCTGAAGACAGTGGATCAAACTCGGTGTGCGGCTAATGTTTTTCAAATTGATTAATCTGTGGATTACTTTCAAAAGAACTCAAATTATAGACTTGAGAAGCTGAACAATTCTCATACCCTCAACCCTTTTAGGATGGGAAGAATAAAGAGCTTTTTGAACATTAAAGCAGGGAAACATGTCACAGTCGAGACACAACATACAAATATGAACCTGAAAATGAGCACTATCGACTAAACTATGATTGAATGAGTCAAAGTTAGAGCAAACTTTGCAGTGAAAGTGCTATTTTTGAATGCTTAAAGAGGGAAGTGATTGCATTTCTTTGATTACTTTAATACATTTTGACTTCTGGACTTAACTCTGGAGAAGAGAGACGAAGGGACAGTGCATATTAAATAGAGAGGCAACCACACGTTAAACAAATAAAACACATTTTTAAAATAAAATAATGTTTCTGTGCGCCGTATCGAGCTCTCAAATACAAACATCCTCTTGTATTATTTCCCTTCCTAAAATTGAAGATGACACTGAGTAGCTGCTCCTATATTTAGCCTATGAGCTACTGAGAGAGTCTCTTACTCTCTCGTGTGTGTGTGTGTGTGTGTGTGTGTGTGTGTGTGTGTGTGTGTGTGTGTGTGTGTGTGTGTGTGTGTGTGTGTGTGTGTGTGTGTGTGTGTGTGTGTGTGTGTGTGTGTGTGTGTGTGTGTGTGTGTGTGTGTGTGTGTGTGTGTGTCACCAGGCAGAGTGACGTCCGACCGGGATAATATTTAGCATGCCTCCTCTGCTGTGATGCATTGTTGCAGCTAAATAAGGTTCTGCTTCGGAGCCGGACACACACATACACTCTGCTATACACACACACACACACACACACACACACACACACACACACACACACATGCACACAGAGCTGGAATGTAACTAAGTAATCTACTCGATACAGTGCAGAAAACGTTGTGCTCTTCACAGCACTATTTATTGATTTGACAGCTTTTGTTTGTTGACCAAAGTGAAAGATTTTTGCACAAAGAAGAATTGAAGAACTTAATAATATCAACTTTAAAGGAGTTGTGTTTTCTCACGTAAAAACCAACATGCTTTCTGCAGCTTTTCTCTGCAATCACTAATACAGTGCTGCGTTTGAACCACTAACAAGCTGCCAGGAATATTGAAGGTTTATCCAGAGGTACAAAACAACTCAGTAGATTACCCCAAGTACTGCACAACTTTGAGGTACTTATTGAGTCATTTGTTTTCATGCTGCTTCATACTTGTAGCTCACTACAGTTCACAAGGAAACATTGTACTTTTTAAACTCTATAATATATTTACTTTTGACAGTTCTAATGACTTTACAGATTTGGCTTTTTACCGAAAAAGATATGAAGATTTTTCCCACAATTTTCAGGAGCCAAAAGAAATCAATGATTCAGAAAATAATGTTTATTATTGATATACTTTTTATATGTTATAAAAATGGCCATTGGGTGTCATGTATACTTTTAGTTTTGGATGCTTTTGTAATGTTTTGAAGGCCAGACTTTTAGTTTTAACAGAGTATTTCTACACTGTTGTATAAGTACTTTTACTTAAGTACAGGCTCTCTCTGCTGTGTGTGTGTTGGTGTGTATCCCCATATATCACCTGAATATCCTGTGTGCGGCTGGTATCCGGACAGAGATGGAGTGGAGTGTTTCTACTGAGGAATGTTGCTGTCATGTGCCCCCCCACCCCGCCCGCTCTCCTCTTTGAGCTCCCGTACTGTACCAGCGTCTGACCCGCTCTACGCACAATTCAGGTTAATGACATCCACAGGATCCGCAGTATTTGTGGTGTGTGTGGACGGCAGGCAGGCTGGCAGGCATGTGACCCGCTGTAATTCATATCAATCACGAGGGAGGAGCGGCAGGGGCGAGCACACACACGACAACAACACCGGTACGAACGCAGGTCTGCAGATAAACCGACACACAAATCTTGTTCTTCTCAATGCTTCACAAAGCAGAAACTGAGGAGAAAACCCTGAGGGACTTTAAATGACTAAATTAAATGATAGATTGTATCCATCCTGAAAATACCACATTGAATATGTCTTTTCCAGGTTCAAAAGGGGTAAAAACACTGCATTTCTTTCCATTTTTACATGAGAAATCACTGTAAAGGGGCCCTATTAGGCTAATTTTCAGGTCCATTTTCATCTGAAACCAGAGCCCTGTCTGCTCTGATTGGTTAGCTCTGTTGTGATTGGTCAACGGTTTAGAGATGTCCCGCCCCTTAGTCTATCCCTAACCCTTTACCTAAATGACATCCTATTTATGTTAAATAATAATATATCTTATCAATATTATTAGGAATTGAGATGAAGAGAATATATAGGCTTTAGAATGTGATTTAAACCATTATCATAACCTGGCTCATTGTGATCAGGACCGTACCAAAGGCTCTAAAGTATTAACATAAAACAAAGTATAATCCCAAAGGAAATGTGCATAAAAGTCTTTAAAAGGTTATGTTTAAGGATTGAAATGTGAAGTTAAATATCTGCCTCTTCTCTTAAATATTATTCCTGGTTAATATTTCAAATTGATCTGCTTTGGTGCAAGGAATCAAGTATGGTAGTATCCTATATATACGAGTGGAATTTCAAGATTTCTGACGCCTCTGATAGCAAATGGCCTCGCTTGTCCACGATATAAAAAAGTACGCCCCCCCCCCAGGAGCGAAGCTGCCGTTTGTCCCCCTTATCTCCCACCATCTCTCTTCCTGCCGCCTGCCCGGACCAATCCAGAAACAGGGGGCGCCCCTCTGGCCGATTCCACCCGACTAATTGGTTGCAAGGGCTTGTGGGTAGTCAGAGGTGAATGTGTGTGTGTGTGTGTGTGTGTGTGTGTGTGTGTGTGTGTGTGTGTGTGTGTGTGTGTGTGTGTGTGTGTGTGTGTGTGTGTGTGTGTGTGTGTGTGTGTGTGTGTGTGTGTGTGTATGTGTGTGTGTTGAGAGTGTGTTTATCCCTCAGTGCCTCCCTGAACAGGAGGGAGAAACACTAAGGGAGGAACTGGGCGAGGCTCCTGTTAGTGGAGCCGAGAGGAGCCGCAGTGGGAACAGTTTATCGATGAATCTGTAGAAAATATTCTGGATTTATGATGTTCTGATGTTTTTGTTTGGTATAAATTGGGGGAAAATGCTGGAAAATGTCCATCGTGGTCTAGAAAGGTTGTTTTGTCAGTGAAAACCTAAAGAAATTCACCTTATTATGATTTGAAACAGAGAATTTGAGGACATCTTTATATTTGAGGCTTAAAAATCTACTTTTTCTGTCATTTTTTACATGAAAGATCCTCAAATGATGATGGATTTCCCCCAAAAGCTGGCAAATCAATTAACCAATTAGTCAAATACTCAGCACAAATGAGCAAATAAATCCAGTAAATCAAACGTTTGTGAGGCTCAACGGATGTTACTTCTTGATATCAAATTATTGTTGACTTCAGAAGCTGTTGCTATGAAAGGTTTTCTCCTTCATTCAGTTAACGATCATTGAGTGGAATATTAATCTGAATGGATCAATGGACGTTTGAATCGTGCTGCAGTGCATTTCTAAACATCTCAACCTGTAAGTGTGTGTGTGTGTGTGTGTGTGTGTGTGTGTGTGTGTGTGTGTGTGTGCACGTGTGTGTGATGGAGGGATGGATGCAGAGAACAGCTTGGATGATAAACTGGGCTGCCGCTCCTGTGTGAGGCGACGTATGTCTGTAGGAGGGATGTCTGGCGCTCAGGACTGCAGACCATCGTGTGTGTGTGTGTGTGTGCTGCCGCTCCTGTGTGAGGCGACGTATGTCTGTAGGAGGGATGTCTGGCGCTCACGACTGCAGACCATCGTGTGTGTGTGTGTGTGTGTGTGTGTGTGTGTGTGTGTGTGTGGATTGACACAGATGCTCCAGTCTCTTGGTCTCATGTGAGCCGATGACAGAGATAAATAGTGTTCTTCTAGACTGCAGAAAAATAACGTTGGTGATGCCCCTCCCCCCAAGAAGCTTATTGGTGAAGTTTATCCGACGTTTTGTTTCATTGGTTCAATTAAAGCTGTGTTTGTATTAATTAACGCTCAGTATTTGTTCAAATCGTACATTTTGATCTTCTCTTATGTCTCGATTTATGTGTGCAAGACCTCATAAACCAACCCTCATCAGGTCGGGATGAATGAATCCATAATGAATTAATCGCTGTAAAGACTTCAATCAATACAGAATATATTAGTAATAATGCTGCATTATTTATGCGTCTCAAGGTCACCAGTTTTGTTAATTACTTAAAGGGTCGTGCTGATTATTAATGTGACAACCAATCGGTATTACATTTGCATCCCTAGATGGGGTATTGCTGATTAATGGCATTTAAGGAGACTCAGCTAAAGGCAACACCGCTGTTATATTCATGTGTGAAACCAAATATAATGAAAATAACTGATAATATCTACAAAGGATGTTAGTACAATAGGAATGCATGATATACGGTATAAAGCAGTGCCACAAAATGAGCTACGGATGATGGGAAATGTAAATTATTGCACATAATCTACATTTTTGGCTGATATTAAGAAGCTAAATTACCACTCCAATACAGTACGATGCAGATGGCATGCTTTTAAAGTTTAATTGCAAATAAAAATAGAGAAAATGACCAACAATAGGGACATAAAGTTGCTAGAATACACATTTTTCAGTGGCAAAAACTCACGTAATTTCTATTTTTAGCAAGATTTGTATGTACTTTATTAGAAAACAATAAAGACGGAAAGCTGGTCTTTGATTTCCCTGGCTAGATATGAATGTCAGTAAGGTCTTTGCTGACTACAACTTAACCTTTTACATCTCAGTGTGCATAGACTACAGGGTATGAACTTTAAAAATGTAAAATTCTTGATTATTTTATCTGTTTCTCATGAGAAGCAGGTGAGTATCGATGCTCTGTTATCAGCTGATAAAAAAAATATGGTGCAACCCAGAATTAAAACAAGAAGTAGTTTGATTTCCCCCTTTTGTGAATCATAGTTTGTGCCACACACACACATACACACACACACACACACACACACACACACACACACACACACACACACACACACACACACACACACACACACACCACTGTCAACAGGTCCTCCAGTGAACACTTAGCTGGCTGCTGATAGCATCAATCACCGATACCTGTTTACCGTCTGCTGCTAACCGCTCTGCCCCTGACCCACTGATTCATTTAGCCCCCATTCTGCCGTTTAAAATCTTATTACACACACACACACACACACACACACACACACAAAGCTGTTTACCTCCAGTGTTCTGCGGCAGAGTGTCACATCTGTTGCACCGTGGTGTTGTGGTGTCAAGGCAAGGATCATATTTAGACGCTGGCCGCAGAAAGTCGGGTTGAGCTGCTCTCTGAAAACTCACGGAGCAGTTTGTTAGTTAGTGTGTCAAGCGACGACGTAAAACACAAAACAAAAATGAAAGTCACATCCTCACTAAACATGTGACAGACATATGAAGGAGCCCAGCTGTTACATGCTAACGTCCACAAACTGCTCCTTTCCCTCACACACACATACACACACACACACACACACACACACACACACACACACACACACACACACACACACACACACACACACACAGTCAGATCTGCACAGCAGCAGCGTTTCTTAGAATAACATCCGTCGTTCTGAGCTGCTTACATTATGTTTGCTTGGCAGCGTGCACGGATCAAATTCTTGCTCTGTCTTTTATTTGTTTGTTGTTTTTGTGTGTGTGTGTGTGTGTGTGTGTGTGTGTGTGTGTGTGTGTGTGAGAGAATCATCTGTGTGTTCGCCTGACCCGCATCAAAAACTGTTATGCATTTATGTGATGTGTGTGTGTGTGTGTGTGTATGTGTGTGTGTGTGTGTGCTCTCTCCTCAGACCAGGCCGAACAGATAGGGTTTTCATTGGCGTTGGTGGCCTTGCGGTACATAAGCATGTGAAAAAAGGAGCGTGTTGGTCCTTTAGAGCGGTGCAGGAAGGAGTCCTCAAACCCGGAAGTGAGTTAGCATGTTACCTCTTCCGGTTCCGTCGTCTCAGAGTCAGTGGGATCTCTTCGCAGGATTTTGGAGAATACCTTGAAATAAGGTCTGTGGTTGACACAAATTTGAGAGACGGATCAGGTTTTGTTTGCTCCCTGAAATCCAGATAGAGAGTGAATTCAAGATCAAATGAAATCTGTTTTTGTTCTTTATCCGGTTTGTGTTAGCAGCCACAAAGCCCTCTCTTCAGGTAGTGTCCGTCTCTTTCTGTTTACCTCTGCCGGGTTTCAGTGAAAGCCTCTTCTCTTTGTGTGCCACCCACTCACCAGGCTGATGCTTACAGGGGGCCTCTGGTGGCAACACCTGCGCCCCCAAGGATAAGCGGGGGCCTCTTCATTCCCCTGACTAATGCATGTGTTGTTCTCCTTACTCTTTGTCCTATACCCCAGTGAACATGTATTATGTATGTGCGTACACACACATATGGCCACACGACACCAACGGGTTCTGCTTTGTGGTTTTCCTCCCGCAGTCTAAATCCCTCAACTGGTTTTTTAAGTCGGGCCCCTGAAGGGACGCCATGTGCCTGACTCTGGGTTGGATGAGGACTTAGCTGCTCTTTCAATTTTGTCTCGAATGTCCAAATTAAGCTCCAGCTGCAACCATATACGCTTGTTAATGTTTTCAGGGTAAAACAACGTCTATAGTACGCGCTTTCAAAGGTTAATGGGTGTAAATGGGTATCGAATGGACGGGCCCTTCCAAACTCGAATGGTTTTATATTTGCTTTAGAATTTCTAAGCAAACTACGGCAAAGCAAGGCCAGTTAACAAAGTTATTTAAAGTGCTTTAAAGCGGCCGTATTCTGCTTTTTGGGGTTTTCCCTTTCCTGTAGTGTGTTATCTAGGTTTTACTGCATGTAAATGGTCTGCAAACGCCCTTATTGGACCCCTTCGTTTACTTCCAGAACATAGTAACGTCACTATTGGCTAGCGCTCCGACACATTGTACGTGATAGGCTAAGGGGGCGGGACATCTCTAAGCGGTTGACCAATCCCAACAGAGCCGGCCAGCTAACCAATCAGAGCAGACTGGGCTCTGGTTTCAGACAGAGGGTGAAAAGAGGTGCTGCAGCACAGGCGGTATGAGAGGCGGTTTTCTGAGTCTCCGTGTTTCAGTCGTACACATCAGAAAAGAGGATCAAGCCAATCATACCCTCCCAAAGGCTCCGGAGGCCTTGAGCACACGGCTCTTTCTTTTCGTCGCTGTTCAGTAAAGCATGCAGCGCCGTGTTACTAGGTCTCAAAGCAACAGATTTCACGGTATCAGATACATCTGAGTTCTTAGAAGCTCAAGTACTACATGTGCCGTTTTGAGCGGAGCTGAAGAATTGACGGTCTACGGTTTGTTTTTTAAGGCTGTTTTTTACATCTGTAAACAAGTAAAGGACCAAACAATAGACCCACTGTGTCCTTTAAGTCTCCTTCTATCACTAGTTATTAATGATCAGTGCATTTAAGGTTAACTTCTGCTTTTATAACTCATTTTCCTCCATTGTTGTCGACTAAAATGCACCTGTTTCTTGGTGTTTAGTACAGCCTTAGATGCTTTTTGCTTCTTAAGTGAAATCCTACATGATATGAAATGTTATGCATGTGCAAAAGTGCTCTTTCCTTTCTTCTCTGGGTCCTTGCAGTACATGAGCTTCTCCTCTTTATTACTCACAGTCTCACACTTTGCAGAAACAAGCAGTGAAAGTGAGGAACTGAGACTGGCATTGATTGGCAATTTGTTTACTGCCATAATATTCAATCTACAGATATATAAAAGCATGACCATATCTGGTTGTTTTTTGGGGCAAAGCTTTATGGTTTTGGTTGCAAATGAAGGAAATGTGCTCATGTGGACATGCAGGCGTTAATGAGAAAATCAAACTTGGAAGACATGAGATTATTATCTTTACTACATTCTTCTCAAAATACAAATGAAGATCATGATTAATAAACCCACTAGGTGTGAAGTAAAACAGATCCACCGCTCAGTCATATTATCCCTGTGATGTGAGGTTATTAGAAATATGAACTGAGCGGCTCCCGAGGTATCCGACGTGTCCGCGGTTTAATCTTGTTTTTGAGGAGACGCCCCGTGAATTCCTGGACCAGGAGAGAAAAACAAGCCTCTGGGGGGGAGGGGTGTGTGTCAAAGCCGACTGATCAGACTGAGTGAGGGATAGGAGGAGCTCTTTCACCCTGGACTGTTGGGTTGTGTAACATTGCCGATAATTAGGGGCCACGTGGCTGTTCCTGCGTCCTTTCTGTCCCCTCGCTTCTTCCTGGCCCCCTTCTTCCATCCACTTCTGTATCTGTATGCTTTCAGTTGTGTTTCCTGCTCTGTTTCAGCATCAGAATCAGAAACAGAAACAGGTTTATTGCCGGGTAGGTCACACATGCGAGGAATGCGCCTTGGTGTATAAATAAACAGAGTTAAAGAAGAAAAACTGTAAGAAAAACAACCAAAAATACAAAGTATTATTACAAAAACTATTATAACTAAAGATAGATATAAAAACTAAGGTAAGATATACTTTATTGTTCCCTAATTTGGACATTTTTTGCCTAGTTGCACATAGTTTGAGAAATAAAGAGTCAAACTTAAAATATAAACATCTCAAAATAGAAAATAAAGCAGAACTCAAACATTAAATATAAACAAGTTGACAGTAAAAGATTCAAATCTGCAGACTGACAAATAAACACTATGAAGGGTCAAATTACAGCTGAGAAAATGTAAAAGCAGGATATTATTCACAGTAAGTGTGCAAGGAATGGCATATTAAATCAAACTATCACAAAATACTCAAATAAAATATCAAATGTGTGCAGAATTGTTATGGAACATGGAGAGCTGTGCAGATGCTAAGAGCGGTAGCTTGTGTACAAATACGCAAAAACTATTATAACATTAAAATATAGAGAAATATTTACATGGATTATAGATATACCAAAAACCTACGTACAGTATGCGATGAAAAATACAGGAAATATCTGCAGTCCTGTTATGAAAAGTGGAAGGCTTTGCATAAATGAATAGTTGTGCAATATAGAATGTGCTATTTTACGCCGCTGTATTCACTTCTATGTGAAGAATACATTATATAAATGTCCCAAAAGTTATATTTTAAGGTCGCAATACTTGAAAATGCTATATATATATTAATTTGACTTAATTGCTGCTATTTGACATGGTTGTGTACTTATTTGTTTATTTTGTACTACTAATGTGTGCTTTTCTTCACTGTAGATTAAATAAAGTAATAGTTCTGATTCTGATCGTGAAGAGAGGTATCTTGTGTACAGATATGCATCATTTACCATGCTGCATTGGCCGTATAGGGTCCACTGCTCCCTCCCATCTTCACTGCAGGCATGTCAGGGCGCAGCGAGTTTAACGGGGGAGGGGGCGGTGGGTCGGGGGGGGAGGAAGCATCTGTTTATGTCCGGCTCACGGTAGACCCTGCTGCACGGAGGCGTAAATTTGCTAGATTGCTGTTGTTTGTTGTGACGGTCTGAGTCCAGGCAGCCCATATATAACGCTTGTCATTGGCACACACAGACACACACACACACACACACACACACACACACACACACACACACACACACTATCTCCCTTCATTCTCAGCCTCACCAGTTAATAATGTGTGTGCTTACGGAAAATCTCTTTAGTCTGGCAGTTATTGGAACTAAGATTTTAATTAGGGGAGGTTTTAGAGCGGCGCGCGCTGCATTAGCATTACAACAGGGGCGCGTGTGATGGAGTGGCAGGAAGACAGCGTGCCATCATCCTCACCAGCAGACATATCACTCCTGTCAAATAAAAAGGAGGACAGTTAGAGAAAACTGGATGGTTATGCATGCTATTTCTGCACGTTTGAGCTTTCGTTTTAATGTTTTGGAGGAAGCCTCATCCCCCTTTCTGTTGTAGTAAAACATACTAGGACCACTTCTTTGTGAGTACCCAATCACACACACACACTGCCAGAAAAGCTTCCTGTTGAGGTTGCGAGGTGTCGGGATGATGGATTGAATCGTGTCAGCGCCTGTCGAATGGTTTTGGATTTGATCTAAAATGGAATCAACCTGGAAACGTCCGTGTCCGTCTGCAGCTCCTGAGCTACACTCATACATATTGTTGTTGCTGTGAAGCCTCAATAGCTATTTCAGGACGACATCTTTGATGAGTATTCTTTTTAATAATACTATATTATAACTGCATTACATCCCATTGATTATTGACATGTTGGATAATCAGATTCAGTGTAATATCACAGTCAAAATAATCTCAATAGGTTATATTTCCAAATTGTGCAGATGCTCTTTGATCCATCCAGCTGGAAACCTGTTCTCCTCTAAAGCAGTAGAACCCATTATATGTTCCAGTCCTTGTTTTTTCCCACACATCATTCCCAGTCTGGACAAAGGGAGCAGTGGATGTGATCAGACAGATGGAGCAGAGTAAACAGAAGCATCGAGATCTCCCATTTTCCCCCTTTGACGCATTGTGGCCCTGATTCTGACTTTACACAGTTCTGCGTATGACTAACACTCTCCATAATCAGTCCCTGCACACGGCCCGGGAGACCCCTGCTCCTGGGGTTTTCTTTGGCCGGCGCTCACCCCGCTGATGGAAAGATGAGTCTCACTGAGGTCAAACTGAGGCTTCAGATACTTTTAGGAGGTTGTGAGGGATGACTGTGAACCGATAACCACAGATCTATAACTCACGTGGTTATTATGATCACCACGTTTTAAGATTTTTATAACCTAAGTACGTTTGATGACCACAGGCCCAATTCGTCTCAACTTTATTTAAAACGTACATGCTTCACGCCATTACATTGGTAAGCTACCCCTTAAGTACATTTTAAAGCACACCTGAGATCTACCGGCATGTTAAATAAGAGAAACGAGAAGGAAACAAACAAGAAATAATCATAATAGTTTAAATAGACAATTTAATTGTAGATGCTGGTTGATTACAGCAAATAAAACCTGGTTATTAGATGCATTTTTCAGTATAAATGAATTAGGAGCCTTTTTCTGTGTAGGAGAGAAACTCACAGGGATTTTAGCCTTTGCAAACCATTTACCTGCACTCAAACCCATATAACACCCAACCCAAAGAGTCTTGTAGGGCCCCTTTAAGTACATTTTTAGGGAAATATGAGCCCAAATTATAATTTAATCAGATTTACCGGCATGGTAATACAAAAAGTAATAATCATGGTAGTTTAAATAAACAATTGATTATATTTCCCATCTTTTCTGAGCAGAAGTGTTGTGCAGAAGAATACAAAGGCTGGTTGAGTTCAGTGATTAAAGGAAATAAAAGTCTGGGTTATTTAAGGGTATGTAATAAATCTATAAGTGCAGTTTTGACTCAGGGCTGGCAACTGTATGTTATAGTAGAGTTTTGGGGTCAGGGGTCATGGTGCAGGAAGGGCGGGACGCTGGTCTCAGAACAAAAGAATGATACTAGAACGTCATGCGCCTGTAACCTCTGAGCTCTGTACTGTATTTCTGGTGTGTTCTGGACGTGTGTGTGTGTGTGTGTGTGTGTGTGTGTGTGTGTGTGTGTGTGTGTGTGTGTTTGTGTGTGTGTGTGTGTGTGTGTGTGTGTGTGTGTGTGTGTGTGTGTGTGTGTGTGTGTGTGTGTGTGTGTGTGTGTGTGTGTGTGTGTGTGTGTGTGTGTGTGTGTGTGTGTGTGTGTGTGTGTGTGTGTTAGACCCCTGTGACAAGCAGGTTCCTCCTAATGATGAAGAGCTCTCCTCCTTTTCCTCCTTGGAAATAAATAGCCTTCCTGAGGCCTTGTGGGATATGAATGGAGGGAGGAGACGGGCGGGGTGGGGGTGCTCATAGACCAGCGAGGGCACTTAAAATGACATCTGGACATATTTTAGAAGAAGAAAAAAAAGCCTTGTCTTCTTAACTCAGTGACTCCGAACAAAAGTAATGATTTAATCTGAATGCATTGTTTTGGCACCTGTTGGTGTTTTTTCATTAGTGCCGTCCTCACAATTTTCCAAGAGTTATCCCTCTGTTCTGAAACCTTAAATGTGTAGAAGAGTTATTCCCTCGTCTCCTCAGTTGCTCCTCTCTGTGTGCATGAACGTACTGTATGTGTGTGTGTGTGTGTTTGTGTGTGTTCTGCAGCTCTGCTTAGTGCTACGCTGTGAATATGAAATAGGGCAGCTAGCATCTGCACTGCAGCCATCCCGCCCTATCCCCCACACTGTGCCTAATGCTCGGTGCAGCTGGCCAGCCTGCAAACACACACTGGAGCAGGCAGTGTGTGTGTGTGTGTTCAAGACAGTGTAGTTTACTTTGTCTTTGTTTGCTTGGGTTCATCTCCTTGTCTCTACTGCTTTTGGTTTCTAAGAGAGTGTGTGTTTACCTGTGCAATATGATTTTCTTCTATCTGTGCACGCATGTTTTTGATCGTTTCCTGCACATACAGATTGTTTGCCTCTCTTTTTTCTATGTGATTGTTTTGTTTAAACAAAAGTGCAACCTAGTGAAACATCCCAAATACTACCTACTTCTCATTTTAATCTCTAAGCAATGGTTTTTATAAGAAGAGCTGCAATTGTATTAGTTTCATATTACATAATCCGTTGATTATATTCAGTTAATTGTTAATTTTTTGTCTATAAATCGGTCACTTTAAAGGCTCAGTTGGCAGATATATCAGTTAAACATGATATAAAACAAAGAAAAGCAGCATGGTTCACATTTAAAAACTACAGACAGGCATTTTTTATTATGTTTTTCATGATAAATTGTGGACTTATTGACTAATTTACAGCTCAAGTAAGCCCTGGTCTTTTCACACATTAGTCCAAGATACAACAAACGTTAGCATCACTATGGCTTTAAAAGAAATGCGTGTCAGCATCCAACGCCAAGTTCTTGTCCCGGTCATAGGGGCGAGCTGAACTCAAAGCCCCTGAAACACAAGAAGAGAGAGGAGAGGTGGAGGTAGGAGGGGAGGAGAGATAGCGTAAGGAAAGAGGAGAGGAGAAAGGAAGCTGACAATCAGACCTTTGATAACATTTTCTCTGTGAGAACCGAAGACAGAAAGAGAGACAATTTGAGATCTCCCTTTTTCTTTCTCTGCTTCTCTCTTTCTGCGGCTCATATGAGGAGAAGGCCATTGAGGCAGAAAAGGAAAGGCTTAAAAACACCTTAGTCATGACTGGGCTGCCACTCAGCACCACTGATTAAATTACCCACATGAAGGGGTATTTATCCGAACTACAATCCATAAAACTGCACTTTGGAGTGGCCAGTTAAGGATGTCAAATCACTGTCTGCAGCTCTTTGTGGCTGTGTGAGTTATGAGAACGTATCTAGTGTTGTTTAAGTTATTGAATATATTCATTAAGGCTTTAATTTCCTCTGTGAAATTGTAAATATTTAAAATGTGGGATAGCTTTAAGCAGCCACATCGGCCAGCCTCATCACCATAGACGTGCAATGATTTAGGATTACCTTCATTTTCAGGATTTGTTGGTCCTCATGTTTTAACAGTGACACAGTAAATTAAGTGACTGCTACATGGAGAGGCTGGAAGGCGATATACGTTTCTAAAATGTTATATTTGTAAGCAGAAACCAGTAGCAGGATCTGTTAGCACTTTATGCTACCAATGCTACTGAAAGTAAACTAGATTTACTCTTGCTTTTTAATGGTTTTAACAGTAACTAAATGTTACGTTTCTATGTAAAAACTTTCCCCTTGTTTCAGTAAGTATACTGGATGTAAACTTGTACGGCTGTAACAGTGAGTTAAACATTACGTTTCTACGATTTGAAGCTTACAAGGTAGTAGGCCTATAGTAAATTGTCACATTAGCTAACGTTAGCTCCCATGCTAAGCAGCTAATAAAAAGCCATGTAAAAGCCTGACGAGTTAACATTAGCATAGAACGCTAGCTCTTCTATGCTACACCAGTACTTAAAGTATGCTGGATGTAAACTTGTACAGTTCTAACAGTGATTAAGACATTACGTTTCTACGTGTTGAAGCTTAGAAGGTAGTAGAGTAAGTTGTCACATTAGCCAACGTTAGCTCCTACGCTAAGCAGCTAATAAAAAGCCATGTAGAAGCCTGATGAGTTAACATTAGCAGAGAACGTTAGCTCGTCTATGCTACACCAGCTATTTGAAGTATACTGGATGTGTGCTCACACTGCTTATGATTTTAAATGTTTGTCACAGTGAATTAAAAATATCCTATGTGTCAAAACCTTGGGAGCTGATGCTAGCAACGTTTGCACTCCGAGCAACAGTTTCCATTTGAGGGGTGGGGCTCAGCGGCGGGTCTATTACCCATCAAACACCACCTGTGTCCTCCTGGAGTCCTTCTGAAATATTTGACACTGACTGTCTCCCAATCTAGTCCTCATTGTTTGATGCATGTGTCTCTTAAGACCTGCACAGGATCTACAATAAATCTCAGGCTACATGTTCACAGTCTTTAGAGAACACCAAAGGAAGTGACCAGTGTGTGTGTGTGTGTGTGTGTGTGTGTGTGTGTGTGTGTGTGTGTGTGTGTGTGTGTGTGTGTGTGTGTGTGTGTGTGTGTGTGTGTGTGTGTGTGTGTGATTCTCGGTGATGTGAAGGGAAATCATGGGGCCTGTGATGCAGGTGTCTCCTCTCTGGATGGATGTGCATGTGCCGACTCTCTCCATCAACTTCCCACTGTCACCAAGCTGCCCCGTCAGCAAGACCTGCCGGACCTCTGTGTGTGTGTGTGTGTGTGTGTGTGTGTGTGTGTGTGTGTGTGTGTGTGTGTTAAAGAGCATTTGTGTGGACTGCAGCTGTGTGTGTGTGTGTGTGTGTGTGTGTGTGTGTGTGTGTGTGTGTGTGTGTGTGTGTGTGTGTGTGTGTGTGTGTGTGTGTGTGTGTGTGTGTGTGTGTGTGGTCCCATCTTGTCTTTGTTTGTGCGTGTGTATTTCATGTTTCGTCTGTATGTCAGAAAAAGTGCAGCCAGCAGCAAATACTGCGGCTGGTGGCAGTGTGACAAAATTAAAGATGTGGCATGGGGGTTTGGGGGCGGGGGGGAGCAGAGTGGAGTTAGATCTGTTGCAGGAGGGTAGAATAAGGGAGTGGCGGCGAGGACGTATTGATCGTAGCTTCATCCCCAGCGTCTGTAATGAGATCGAGTGGCTGTGGCTCTCTGGGGGAGCAGATTTGTCACCTGGAGGGGGGAGAGAGAGAGAAGGGGGATGAGAAGGGTCAAAAGGAGAGAAAGATGGGCAGAGAGTGTTCTGAGTTTGCGGTGAAAACACACAAATGATAACAGGAGGGAGAATTTAAGGAGACGCCTGTTGGGAGCGTGCAGCTAATTACTGCAGACAGTCTATGTCTGGACCTGTCGCCATGGTAACAACACGGGCACGCACGCACGCGGCGATGGCCGGCAAACAGGAAGACGAGGAAATCAATGAGCAGACAGACAAAGCAGGGGAAAGCACGCTCGTTAATCCACATTCACCCTTTCACTGTGTGTGTGTGTGTGTGTGTGTGTGTGTGTGTGTGTGTGTGTGTGTGTGTGTGTGTGTGTGTGTGTGTGTGTGTGTGTGTGTGTGTGTGTGTTTATGCTGCACTATTGACCCCACAAAACACACATTTACATGAAAAGGGTGTGTTTTCTGCTCTTGTTTGGAAATATTTCATTGAATGCTACATTTTTTAGGCTAATAACGCTTCTGTTTACCTATTGCTGGAGTCAAGATATTATATTATACTTGTGCGCCTCTTTTACTTCCTATAATGATAACTTGTTATTATAGAGCGCATTTTAAGGTACTCTAAGACACTCTACATATAGAGGCTGACACTCATTCTCTTTTGTGAATTGTCTTAGTTGAATTTGTGTGTGTTTATGCTTATGTGAAGCACTTTAATTAGCAGTTGTGTCTGAAATATGTCTTGTAATCTAATCATTGCTCATTTAGACCGTGCAAAATGTAATCCATTATTAAAAATGTGATTTCGTAACACATTTCATACAGGTAAATGTAGTTCAGAGTGCTTTTTAGGGTGTCAAAGTAGGACAAAACAGGTGTAGATCTTATAAAAATGATAAAGAAATGGAATAAAATGAATTATAAAGCTGTACCAGTTGGAGTGAAACCGTTTAAAATTTGAAATTCTGAATAAATCCAACAAATAATCCAACATTTTACTACTCAGATAAATGCAAAATAAATATATAATATAATAAAAGGATAAAATAATTGACTGTCATGTCAGTTCTTTAATCTTCTCCCTCGGCTACTGTTGAAGTCTGGTCATATTAACGACTGATAGCAGCAGTAAAATGTGTTCAGACTTTTCCTGTACATTTAAGAGCCGTGTCACTAACATGACCGAGGCTCCGGTCCTTCATAAATGCGATTGACAGAAGGCTGCTGTTTATGTAAGTGAGCAGACGACATGTCGAGACACGAGGGCAGAAATGTGGAAGGGGTGTGTGCAAGAAACGAGAGAGAAACAACTCTTTTTTTCTCTGGGAGAAATCTGGGTAAATCATAGCGTAAGATGAATCAATTCTCCGACAATGAAAAATAGTTATTGGTGCTTATAAAAAAAGGAAGGGTCATGGAGTTTGTGGATGAGGGAGGTTTGCTAGCTCGGAGCCAGCCACTAAAAAGAGACCGCTGTTTGAACTGTGTGTGTGTGTGTGTGTGTGTGTGTGTGTGTGTGTGTGTGTGTGTGTGTGTGTGTGTGTGTGTGTGTGTGTGTGTGTGTGTGTGTGTGTGTGTGTGTGAGTGTGAGTGAGTGAGAGACAAGCCCTGTTCTCTTTTAGCCAATTCCAACCAGCAGTAACCCAATTTAGTCTGGGTCATTCAGCCAATAGGACACACAGTCATAGATACTTTGAAACATGGGAAATCTGTAGTGAGGGTGTGCCTGTGTTATTCTTCATTTGAAAAAGACTAGGCTTATAGTGTATATATTGTTGAGTTGTGTACTTGCATTAGATTTTTAAAAGGCCATAAACATTTTTATTTTCACAGCAAAAAACCCGAACATTGTGAAGATCTCAATATGTCTGCCTAGCAACAGCATCCTATCCACATTCTTCTATTATTGTACATTATTTATTTATAGCACATACCATCTTAAGTCATTTAACATAGAAACGTATATCTTTTTTACTTTAAAAAAATATTTACCCTTTCCAAGATTTTTTAAAAGCTGGATTTTCAAAATAAAAGCCCTTAAAAGCGAACAAGCGTCATTACACTGAATACAACATTTTCTTCCAACCCTTTCTATAGTTCATAGCCATCAGGGTTCACTCAGCTCATGGTTAACTATTATTCTAACTAAGACACTTCTTCGACACCTCAACTCCTTCCCGGTACACTAAAGCTCATATAAGTCCTTTATCTCTCGTTTCAACACCTTTCCTTGCTTAAGCTATATTTAGCCTCCTTAGCACTTTCCCTTTATTCCAACTCTTACTCTAACACAAGCCAGGCTCGCTGTTTAGCGCCCAGACATTTACCTTTCAATGCTGTACGGCTCTTGGCTCTTTACAAGGCGATACTCACGTGTTTCTAAAGAAATGCAGTTTAGCTTCTTCACCGCTAACTCAGCAATTCAGCAATTCTGCCTCTCAGCTGCAGGCAATCCCACCAACTCTTTAAACCTCTGTTCTCTAGTTTCATTTGACTTATGGTGAATTTAAAATAGCTGCATGTTTCTCCTGGTCCTCTTTAGAGTTTGCATGATGACCTTTTTTTGTAATTCATTCTGGGCCTGACTCCATAAATTAAATAACATGCAGTTCTGACTTTGGCCACTGAGCTACAAAAAGGGTAAATAAAGGGTCATTTTGAACTGAAGATGCATCCAAGCCCTATTATGTTACCCTCACTTCACTCATTACTTATACAAACATATACATTTCCTTTCCCCGTTCTTCATCCCCTTAGCTCTGTATGGTTTCCTCCTATCTTCCTCCCTTTCTCCCCCCTCCTCTGTTCCTCACCTTTTCACAACACTGAACAGACCTTTGCCTTAGCGTGTTTGTTTTTGTGTGTGTGTATGGGCTCACTAGCCTGCGTATGTTGATGCTTCTCATGACAGTATCGCTCTACATGCCAGCAATCAGTGTGTTTTTGTTTACACTCCCTCCCTCCCTCCTTCCCTCCTCGACTCTCTCAGGGCAAATGTCTTACATCAGATCACTCGAAGCATTTATAGCAACGCTTTTGAAGCTTAGGACTCCCACCGTGGCCAAATATAGTAAACGTGAATCCAGTGTATGTGTGTGTGTGTGTGTGTGAGCTCTCCTGAGTAAATGGCTCTGGGGTAAAAACGTGTTTGTTATTGTTCCCATCTCTTCGCCTTGTAGACAACACTGCCAATTAAAGGGGAGGTTTTTATGTGTTAAGAGCAGGAAGTGTTGCCGTGTGTGGCTGCACGCTATTGGCTGCCCGGCTTCCCCCCCCCCCCCCCCCGGGGGACCGAGCAGCCTTTACTGCCACAGCCAAATGAAAGGTAAACACAGCACACCTTTGATCAGGCGGCTCTGCATTTCAAACCCTGTGTGTGTGTGTGTGTGTGTGTGTGTGTGTGTGTGTGTGTGTGTGTGTGTGTGTGTGTGTGTGTGTGTGTGTGTGTGTGTGTGTGTGTGTGTGTGTGTGTGTGTGTGTGTGTGTGTGTGTGTGTGTGTGTGTAAGGAAGCAAATTATTGAATGACACAGTGAGGTTTTGTGTGTGTGTGTGTGTTTAGCTTAATGAGAGATAAACTCTCCAGGATGTTTCCACCTCCTTCTTCTCCTCTTGTTGTCGAAGCACGAGTGGAATCAGCCCTCCATCCGTGCCTCCTTCTTCCCCCCCCCAACACAGCCAGCATGAAAACAAAACAAGGCGTTGTATGAATGAAAGTGGGAGGGGTGGAGTGGCCTAGAAAGGCAGGCAGGCAAGCAGATAGAGAGAGAGATAGTGGTGCAGGGTGAGGAGAGAGGGAGGAAGAGGAGGAGGGGATGAATGAATGAGTGAGCTGACTGGAGCATGTTTGGCATAGCAGCTAGGTCGTGTAGCATCGTGCTCTTGTGAGCAGAATGGGGAGTAATGCTGCTGCAGTGATGCTGTAAGGCTACTACTGCCCCCCCCTGCTGTGCTGGGATCAGATAGGAACAGGAGAGGAGAGGCTAAATACTACACTGTGGATTATTGAACAAAAAGCAGAGGTAGTGCATTGATTTGTTGCACGTTAGCCCGGGATGTAAACAGCTGGGAAAAGAGGAGAGGAAAAGGCTAAATATTTGTTGTATTAATAAAAGAAAATAAAGATAAAAAGCCAAGGTAGGGTAATGATTGAATTCAGAGAAAAGGAGCAGAGGAAAAGTGTGCTATAATATATAAATGTATCTGAGATGTGAATAAAATAAAGATAGAAATCAAGGTAGCATATTGATTCATTCAACACCAGCGGTAGGATGTAAACTACTGGATTTATATGCTGGCATCAGATAGAAACGGGAAAGGAAAAGGCTAAAAATACTTCCCTTTTATAAAGCAATCAACACAATACTGATCTAGTGCATTGACCCTTCTATGAATACAGCAGTGGGATGTAAACAACAGTCTCCAGGACCCTGAGTTGGATGGATGTATCTGTATTGTGGCTCTAGTGTCAAACTGCTCTGAATCCCTGATCAGCAGCAGCAGCGTTTCCTCCCTGCTCGGCTGCGTCTGCCCCCTGTCTGCCCCAGCGAGGCCAGGGTTAACCCTGGGCGTCTCTCTTCCCCGACATGGAAGAGGCCATTGAATGGCTGCCTCCCCCAGTCAGCAAACACATTGGCTGAAGCTGAGGGTGGATCTGGGGCTGCAGCGGCACTCCGGCATGGATCCTGCTCTGGATCTGGATCCTCCCGAGCCCTCCCCTCTCTGCTATATGATGCCGAGCTCACAGCATGTATGCAGACGGACGAGGAGGGGGAGGGCTGTGCATTTTTCTCCCTGTGGCTCAGAGTGTGCACTTCACTCGTAAATAAAAAATGCAGCACTGCGACCCCTGGGTGAACTACCCCAGAAGGTCGGAGATTAGGTTTTTTTTTTCTGCATCAGTCATTCCCCTCTCTGAGGTTTTTACCCCAGTCATTGTTCTTTTCTTTAACCTCATTACCCCCCCCCCCCTCAACCCCGGCTGTCCTCTCTGCTTCTACTCAGGCAGCAGCGTAGGCAGCCCTCTCTTAAAGAGGGGGGTCCTCGCTGTATCCTTGGCACTGAGAGCTCATGTGATGTCCTCATAAAGGTTGCATCCTGTGCCCCCAGTGCACTTTGGAGCTAACATTGGGTTAGCATTAGAGGTCAAAGGTCAGACAGGGTCCTGAAAAAGCCCTAAAAGGCTAGAAATCATTACACTAAATAATAACTTACAATGTCAAGACTTGGGGAGTGGGAATTGTGCTTTTTTTTAGTGACTTTGTGTTTAAAAAATCTATCTATTTCTTATTTTTTTTACCAACTGCGACTTGAGTTAACATCTTATAAGAGATTGAATACATTCAAGTAAAAATAAAGCACTTAATTAGTATAAAAACATACAACTGCATCAAAGATCTGTGTAGTTATGTCTTAATATCAAGCAAATGAAAACATTGGTATAAAATTTGACTCATTAATTAGTCTTGAATCTCACTTCTCTTCTGCTCTAACAACACTTACTACTTTAAAAAGTGTACAGAGTTTGGTGTCTTTAACTCAGAATCTTCCTGGACTTAATGAGACTCAACTTCTCACCTGTAAGGGACTTAAAGTGGTGAAAAGTAATGTTGTTTTTTGACCTAGATCTGTTAGCTCAGAGAGAAACGCACAGGAAGCCCAGTCGGAGGTCAGGTGTGTCCCAGATATTTGACTGATGTTTCCTGTGGATCCAAAGAAAATGAAAAGATTGAAACTCTTGATTTTCTTCATTTTTTTGTCATGTTTTAAGTATTTATTGCCGATATAAGAACTTACGGTGTGTTCGATGAATGTCAGTGGTTGATTTTGAACATCTGGCTGATCTTTTCACCTGTTCGGGTCATTCAGTTATTCACAAACTGAGCATGTGTGCAATAAATATAACCTACACATCTGAAAGAGTGGATTTCACCCTCAATTAAAATCCTCAGTAAACTTTTATTAACCCATCATTTTTTGGGGGGAAATAAATGAGCATCTGTCAAAGAAACACGGAAATAATGTTTGTAAAAAGTCACTTATTTTTAAAAGCAATCCCTAAAAGTAGTCTGGTATTTCTGACCCTTAACCAACAAACCAAACGAGGGTCCCGTAGAAATATTTAGTGAACTCTTACAGAAAAAGGCTTATTTTAGACCCTGCTTGTGTTGATTTCTTATCCTCTCTCCCTCCAGTGAGCGTGTGCGGTTGGTAAAAAGGTCAATGTGGAATCAGCTGGGTGCAACGTGTCTCCCCTGGCCCTCAGCCGGGGCAATAACTGAGAGTTTATTAGATCATTACCGAGGGGACAGGTCTGCTAATCCAATCACAATTGACACTGACGCTCTTTCACCAAATGCTGTTTCCCAATCGGTCAAACGAAACCTGACATGAGCCAATGACATGTAATGTTCAGCCAAGTAGCAATTAAGGTGCCGCTGGTAGATATTAGGCGTAGAGGGTGGACATTCGGTTCCTCGTGGACGCTGGGTGTCTTGATAAATGTTTTTCGATCTGAGGTTTCAGAGAGTAGTTGCAGTGTAGTTGTGTTTATGAAAAACTTGGGTCAGAGGTTCCTCCGTGCAAGTTAGCATGCAAGTAATGGCTGGAGATGTTCAGATCCCAGGGCTGCCTCATAGATCCGTTGGTAGAGCTGGCGCTGCATGTACTGGTGGGTCAAATCAGATTTAGGACCATTTCCCGCGTGTCCTCCCCTCTGTCTCCCCCTTTCAAAACTGCCACTTAAGGCACTATATTTACCCGAAAAAAAGTTGTGTTTCCAAGATGATTTCCCTCTATTAACGCGATCGTACAATAAGACTTTTTATCAGTGGTCGTCCTGTTCCTGTTTTTTTAAATAAACAATGTTCGTATTTTGTTGATATGCTCAAAGAGGACCTTCTTCTTTGAGCATATTTTGATTTATTGGAGCAGTTTTGACTTCAAATCAGTGGACAAACTCTCACAATCACAGATGTAAAAATCTAAATCGCAGTGGTTTTTATCCAAAGCCCTGATAATAACCTCTTCTTCCTCCTCTTCCTCCTCAGTGTGCCTGGACAACTGTAAGCACAGCGCGTGCAGCCTGCAGGGTCAGTGCTGCCACGACCAGTGCCTGGGCGGCTGCTCCGAGCCGGGGAACTCCAGCAGCTGCGTGTCCTGCAGGAACCTGCAGCACGGCAACACCTGCGTGGACAAATGTCCCGCCGGGTTCTACATGTTCAGGGGCTGGCGCTGCATCAGCTTCTCCTTCTGCCAGGTGGGTCAGAATAACAATAATAATATAAATAATAATACATTTTATTTATCAAGCACTTATCAGGTGCTTACAGACGCTTTACAGAGCAAAAAATGAGCCATAAAACAACCTTTATCACAAGGAAACAGCGTTAATTACACATTAAATTCGGCTAACCTCCTGTTTATTTATCAGAAAACTTGCTATAATAATCTTTACTCAAAATAAAACTGTAACACTTGTATTTGACTGTTGCTTTAAGGGACAACAGGTGTCCATTCAGGGGTTCATTTATGGAATAATTGGACAGTTGACTCAGAAAATGTAGTATTATTTGTTAATATAAGTATAAAAACATATTTGAAAGATACAAAGAAAGTGACTGAAGAGTTCTCAGAAATCATTACATTAATTAAACTAAAACAGACATGTTGGTTTTAGGGACTTAAAGTGCTTACATTCGTCTTCAATACATTTGAAATAGATTTCATGTTTTTAATTGACCAAAAAAAGGGTGGGAAAATTGTCTCTAACCCTAAATAATGAGTTAGTTGTTTTTCTACAATAGATAGGGACAGATAAAGAGGTTCATTTATGGAATAATTGGACAGTGGACTAAATGATGTAGTGATATTTGTCAATTTAAGACAACATATGACCAACACTGAGAAATGAAGGCATAAATGTAATATTTAGCACAAATGTACTCAGTAGACTTCATGAACTGCTGTAAATGTGTGTGTTTTATTTGTGTTTTCCTTGTTTTTAATCCAGGAGCTGCACAACCAGTGCACGCAGAGTAAGAAGTTGAACCAGGACCGAGAGCAGGGCTGCCACGAGTACGTCATCCACGACGGAGCCTGTATCCCCGAGTGTCCCTCTGGATACACCACTATCAACTCCACTACGTACGTCTCACACACACACACACACACAGCTGTTATGCCACTATAAACAGTGCCGTGTTATTGACGCTGCCATTATTACCTGGTTGATGATGTCACTGTCACCCCAAACAAACGCTGCCTGAGTGACCGCCGGAGGAACAGGTGCATTGTGGTCACTCGACACACTCAATAACATTTGCACACGGGAGAGGATGGCGTCTGGACGTTGATCAAACAAAAAAGGCAAAGAGTATTTTTCCACGATGGAAAGTCTGCCGGGGGTGGGGGGGGGGGGGGGGGGGAACATGACCTGCCGCTTTGTGTTCCTCCTCGTCAAACGTAAACACGATGTTTAGCCGTCAGAAAGCACGGCTTTTATGATCCATTCATCCGGAACACCACGATCCTATTACTCAAAAAAAGGTTTCATTTCCTGTTAATGTCCTCAGTTAAGTACTGAGTAAAGACCATAAAAAGCTTCCATAAATAACATTAACTCACAACAAACTAGCAGCTGTAATAAATATGACCTTATCAAATCTTACATAAATAACATTTACCAAATATGTACATGTTTTTTGGAGGTCGGCAGCCATGATCTGCTTTTCGTGCATGAAATCAAACTGCAGGTCATTGATTCTCAACTCTGGGATTGGATTCATGTGTATTTTCATTTATTTGAACAGCAGTAGTACCAATGACATAATAAGGAGCATACCATATGAATAAACAGAATCTGATAGCCTAACGTCAGCTTTCTGGGGGGTTATGTATTACTTTAACTACAATAAACTAGAAGTGGAAGAAGAACTCAAATATTGACTGCTTGCAATGAACAAACTACACAAGATCAGTTTGAGTAGTTCAACAAAACTTATATCACGAAGCTTTTTTTAATCCAAATTCAACAGAACATGCTATAGTTGATGACTACTGCACTCTCAAATGTATTCAACCCCTTCATGACAAGCAAACTGTATATATTTGGCCAATAAACCTAATGAGCAATGGAGGTTAAATAATTGCAATATGTGTAAAAATGATCAGTAAAATCCTGCAAACCTCATACTCAAGTAGAAGTGCAAATGTATTATAAATGCAACATAGACTATACAAATAAAACTAATCTTGCTGTAGTGAAACTAATATTTCAGGAACCTATTTATTAAATGATGTTCATGCTTTCATATTGCGGTTTATTTGAATGACTGTGTATTCTGCTGGGGAGCTTAACCTAGAGTATGCATTATAATCTACTGTTTGATTCATATGTTGTATTCAAACATAAACCTGCAGGGTAGCTGGTACCTTCAGGTGTAGGAATTGTAAGCTCTACTTATGTGTGAAAGGAGTGCATAACGGCAGAGTAAAGTGTGTCTAAGATTAGGAGTTTTTATAATAGATTGTCGTCATATTTAGACCCAAAATAGAAACCTTAGACACATCTACTTAATAAGCTTTCATTTTCTTAAGTATGTTTCTCCTCTCTGTGACCTAGAGAAGCTCAAATGCATGTGTCAATTATACCACAAGAGCAGAGGAATCCAGTCGAAGTTCTTATATTTTAAAACAGCATGATGTGAAAACACGTATTGAGGAAGAACTACCCTAAAGCTTTACTTGAGCACAGTACTTGGACTTAACCCTTGGTTGTGAATCCCCTGGAGATAGAAGTAGTTTCTAATGTGAATATAAACCAGTGTGTACCTCACCTGTTCCTGTTCTGCACACAGCTCTGTGTGTGTGTGTGTGAGCAACAGGAAGGTCGTGACCTTTTTTATCGCGCTGTCTTGTAGTAAACGTGGGCCGAGGGCCGTCGTCTCTGAGTGTCAGGAGCTGCTGCTAAATAACTGGGACACATATTTGTTTTGAGGCCAAGTGTGTTTTGTAACCGCTCCTGTTTGCATGCTATCAAAACACACAGGTGTGTGTGTGTGTGTGTGTGTGTATGTGTGTGTGCGTGTGATGGGGATGAAAAACTTTTCAGCAGAACTGTGATGCAACACTCCTCAGTGTTTGTGGATACACACTCTGATCAGACCGCTGTCAGAGGAGGAGCTGACGGTTCATCAAAAACATCTTCCTTTGCCAAAGAAGGCGTGAAGCTTTCGTTAGTTCATTTAAAACAGTTCCTTATTAAATGTTTTTTAGGATCTACTTTATTAAGAAATGCACATGTCAAATTTGACCATAAAAGCAGCATAAATCCTACACCTCAAATCAAAGTTGTGTCAAACATGAATCCCTGATTGGTTGAAAATCTGCAGAAATGACAAGTTTTACATCAATATTTTGCTATTGTTGTTCATGATGTCATTAGGAAGTGAGAAGTACAAAAAAATACATTAGTTTAAAGTTTTAACTTTGCAAATTTAGCTTGAATAAAGTCACTTTTCGTCCAAAAATGTAAACTGGTTTTGTTTGAAATATAAACATTTCATAATCTTAGACAAAAAACAGTTTCAATGAATTACATAGGGGTGCTAATTTCAGGGTCTACTTTAAATAAGTGCATGTTTCGTTCATTTATTTGGCCACGAAAGCAGAGTAGGTTTGCTAAGATATGACTTTTTATATGTTAAAAAAAACTCAGTGTCAGTAATGTTGACCCACAAAGGAGACCGGACAAAAGTGAACAGTTATTCCTGGTAAACTTAGAAAATGAGACCTTTTTACTCAAACAGTTTCAGTAGCTTAATTCTCAGTGACTTCAAGAAGTTCTAGTTCTAGTTACATTAAATAAAATTGGCCGGTTTAGTCTTTACTGTAAAACTTTAAGAGATGTAAAAAAGTTTGTATTTATTCATCAAATCAAGCAAACCTTTTGAACTCTGATTAGCTGTGTAGGATTACTGTCAATAAATAGCAATATATGGCTGCTTTGAAATGGAAAAAGCTTTTAAATGTTTCTGGATCTTTAAATGTTTGACAAATGTAGATTACTTCATAAAATGGTTCATCCCCCCCACCCCGTCCCAAAGCAGTATCAGGATTGTGTGTTTAAGCTGAGACAGATCTGTGTCGTTGTGCAGACATTAATGGAGTGTGAAGAGGGACTGAAGACGCAGAGAGAGAGAGAGAGGGATAAATAAGCTGTGTTTCTCAGAGTGTGTTCTAATAAGAGCAGGTTGTTTTCCGTCTGCAGCTGGAAGCCACAGGTGGATGATTGATGGTGTGTGTGTGTTTCTGGTGTACCTGCGTGTGTGCGTGTGTGCGTGTGTGTGTGTGTGTGCAGAGCGTGTTTGCGACTACATTAGCTCGCTCCCCAGTGAGGCGTTTGGTCGGGGGACTTTTTCCAGGTGCAGTCTGGGAGACGTGTGTCCAGATACAGAGAGTTTATTTATATACAGAGAGATGTTTATGCAGGTAAACAACACGCGTTCAAACCCAACACAACATTCTCCATAATGCATCACTGTGTGTGTGTGTGTGTGTGTGTGTGTGTGTGTGTGTGTGTGGGTGCGTGCGTGCGTGTGTGTGTGTAAGAGATTGACTTTCTGCCTGCAGGGATTATCAGGTGCTTAGACAGAAAAGAACATTGCTTTGAGTCTCAGTCACACACCCCGAGGCATGCGGCAGAATGGGATCCTGTGTGTGTGTGTGTGTGTGTGTGTGTGTGTGTGTGTGTGTGTGTGTGTGTGTGTGTGTGTGTGTGTGTGTGTGTGTGTGTGTGTGTGTGTGTGTGTGTGTGTGTGTGTGTGTGTGTGTGTGTGTGTGTGTGTGTGTGTGTGTGTGTGTGTGTGTGCATTATGATGTGACAAACAAGTCTTCTTTTTCATTGGTATTCTGACGCAGGGCCTCTGAGTGCATCTGTTTAGTTGCTATGCTTTTGGTTATGGCAAGAAACAGGCGTCATCGCAGTTTAGAGACACACACACACACACACACACACACACACACACCCAGACAGTCAGTCAGGCAGACGACACACATTGCACATATATGTACACAACCTCAACATCCGCTCTCAATTTAGACTTAAACATCCACCACTGAGGCGGTGTTTCTTCAATCTGCTTTCTCATTTATGTCCGTCAAGCACTGGGACATGCTTTTTGAAGTTTTCCTTTCCCTGTAGTGTGTCGTATTGGTTTGTATGCATGTAAATGGTCTGCAAATGTTTATTAATTACAACTAAAAGCTTAATATAAGTTAAAGAAGACATATTTGGCTAATTTTCAGGTTCATATTAGTGTTCAGTGTCTCTCCTGGGACATGTCTCCATGCTTTAATGTTCAGAAAGCTCTTTATTTTTCTCATACTGCCTGAGCTGCAGCTCCTCTTTTCACCCTCTGTCTGAAACCAGAGCCCAGTCTGCTCTGATTGGTTAGCTGGCCGGTTCTGTTGTGATTGCTTAGAGATGTCCCTTCCCTTAGTCTATAGAATTGTGATTGACAGAGCATCTCTCTTTCACTGAGTGGTAAAATAAGACTTTCTTCTCCTTTCCGTCATAGGCTAAATATAAACTGCTTAAAGTCTACATGTTCTGTGAATTGTTTTATATTCATAGCCTCGAGTGGAACAAACATAATTAAATAAATAAACGTGATCTTGTTCCGCCCAGATACAATGCTGTGTTTCTGCAGATGTTTCCAGCAGGAGTCACAGAGTTTAGCCGGACAGATGAGCGCTGTCCCTTTAAGAGCCTGTCTGCCTGTGTGTCTGTGTTTTTCACTACAACGGCTCAAAACATTCTCCCTTTCTACGCTGCAACTAGAGCATTACTTTTCAGAAGCTCAATATATGATTTTCCATGTGGGAGAGAGAGAGAGTGGGGGGGTGGGGGGACAAAATATCCTTTTTTCTCCTGACTGTTGTTTTCATTACAGTGTGTTTCCACTCACACAGAAGCAGTGGTGGAAAAAGTACTCAGATACTGTACTTAAGACAAGGTATCGATTACAATACCTTTACTTTAGTACATGCAACCACTGCCATTCAACCATGAGACATTAGAGCTTGATAAAAGGGAGATCCAGGTGCATTTTTCCCCTCAGGATGGGTAGGAAAAGCCACACAAGGAATAAAACATCCCCCCTGTGTGAAGGGGGCAAAATGCACCTGGATCTGTTTCATGTGTTTCATGTCACCATGGATCTATAGCTTAGCCTGGCCTTTTAGGGGGCCACGATCTGTGTGTACGTCTGTGTGCTTTCTGGAAAGGAGGGGGGATTATAGTAAGAGTTGCTTCAACATAGAATTAAGACAGGGTGAGCTTACAAATTGGAGTGCATGCAGAGTTTGCAGCAACAACAACACCCTCTGTTAACCCTGTGCTGCTTTAGAAAAGCTGAGCGTTCAGTTTTCATAGATCTGTGATGAACACACATTTATGATACTTACAGGTTTTGTTCCGCAGGATAATCTCCACATATTAACAGCACTTTATGAAGTGAAAAGCTAACATAAGTCTATAAAGGAACTACAGCACGGTCACATGACTTCACGCTGCCACCGCTAAGCTAAAGGCGGCTAAAGTTGGGCTATAAAGGAACTACAGCACGGTCACATGACTTCACGCTGCCACCGCTAAGCTAAAGGCAGCTAATGTTGGGCTATAAAGGAACTACAGCACGGTCACATGACTTCACGCTGCCACCGCTAAGCTAAAGGCAGCTAATGTTGGGCTATAAAGGAACTACAGCACGGTCACATGACTTCACGCCGCCACCGCTAAGCTAAAGGCTGCTAATGTTGGGCTATAAAGGAACTACAGCACGGTCACATGACTTCACGCCGCCACCGCTAAGCTAAAGGCTGCTAAAGTTGGGCTATAAAGGAACTACAGCACGGTCACATGACTTCACGCTGCCACCGCTAAGCTAAAGGCAGCTAATGTTGGGCTATAAAGGAACTACAGCACGGTCACATAACTTCACCTCACCACCACTAAGCTAAAGGCTGCTAATGTTGGGCTATAAAGGAACTACAGCACGGTCACATGACTTCAGGTCACCACCGCTAAGCTAAAGGCGGCTACTGTTGGGCCTGATGATGTTTAGTGGTTTCATTTAGACACTTGTCGTTTTTGAATCCACCAGTGGGGTATTAACTGAAGTATTTTATGTCTTAGGACAAAATGTTAAAAGCTTGTGTTAGCCACGGACCTTATTTCAGGTTAAAAAACAAAAACATTGACCTAAACATGAGGGACCAGAAAGGGAAAGTGCTAACTAATCTCTGGGTTTTAGGACTCATTTCTCCACCGCTCTATTCTGCTTTGTGATTCCACTCTCCTAGGAGTTTTAAAACAAATTTGGATTGACATGTTTTATAGCCGACCAACCGCAAACCCACGTTTTAGTTTACGTCTTCTGCAGACCTTTGTGTTTATGATGTCAGGGCTGGAAGTGGAGTTAAGGAGCGGGGTTATGTTCTTTGGAGAGCGCTTCAAAAAGGTGTGTGTGTGTGTGTGTGTGTGTGTGTGTGTGTGTGTGTGTGTGTGTGTGTGTGTGTGTGTGTGTGTGTGTGTGTGTGTGTGTGTGTGTGTGTGTGTGTGTGTGTGTGTGTGTGTGTGTGTGTGTGTGTGTGTTTACGTGCACAAGAACATGTTTGCAGAGAGAGGAAGCGACTCATAGAGCTGAGAGAGAAACAGAGGATGCTTGTTCGGAAGTGCAGCTGGTGTTTGTGTTGTTTTTGTTGTCTGTGTGTGTGTGTGTGTGTGTTGTACATGCAATAGTAAGTAATTGATGCAAAGGATGAGAAAGCTCTCTCCTCTATCCCCCAGTGCTAATAAACCTGAAGGATCAGGTGTGGATGAGAGATTGCGTAATCTAACTCAGATTCAGATTCACCTGTAAATACAGCAGCTCATTTATTGAAAGGCTTTGATTGTCTCTCATTTAAGTAATCAGTTTGACAAACATGGGTTCTGTTGTTGTTATATTTAGTTAGTTTTGCAGGTAGAAAGCCTTTGTTATTTTATATTTAGACAATTTTCCATAAGCTTATTTCTTATATGTGTCTTTTATATTAGGCAGAGAACATTAGGGGGAAATAACAATGAACAGTTTGCTCATATTTTTTAAGAAACAGCTGTATAGGAGAGGGATGAGTGGATTGAAAATAGGTGCATTTTGGTGTATTTTAAGAACAAAAGTGATCACAAATCCAGAATATAAAACCACAATGCACGCCTTTTGAATTCCGAATTGAGTTCATTGAATAGAAGACATGTATCTCAGTTAAATACCACAACAGAATATCATTTTTAAACCTGTTGCAGACGCTTCATCCTCCAAAAAGGCCTTTATTTTCGCTGTTGTTGCCTAATAAAGGTCCCATTTTGAGCAACGAAAATGAGCACACCACAAACATTACATTTGATGCAAGATGGCTGATGAATGTCAGCTTTTGGAAACACATCAGAAACATTTTCAATCCAGCATTATTTCCACTCACGAGAGGAAATGTGTATCAGTTCAATTCCACTCAACAGATTCAAACTAAACTCCCAGAAAAAAGAATGAGCACATCGAACAGCAACTAACAACAACAACAACAAACTTAAATATGGATATGTACATATAAGTACATATCAGTGGTTTATTCCACTCGTTAACTCCCAGACAAACCTCTTGATGCTAGACAGCTGATCAAGGTCAGCTTTTTACAGAACGAGAACTTCCCAAACTCAAACATGCATGAACAATTGTCTCCCCTCCTTTCCTCTGACCTCCTCTCCCTTCTCATTTCATCTTCCTCTCTGCTTCCACTTCTCTTCTCTCCTTTCCTCTCGTCTCTTATACCCCTTTCTACTCTCGCCTTCTCTCCTCTCCTTTCTCCTTCTCTCCTGTCCCCTTGTTTCCTCTCCTCTCCTCTACGCTCTTCTCCTTTCACCTTGTCTACTGTCCCTAGTCTCCTCTCCTTTCCTCTGTCCTCCTCTCCTCTCCCTTCTCATTTCATCTTCTCTCCACTTCCTGTCCCCTTGTTTTATCTCCTTGGTCTTCCTCTAGTTTTCCTCCCCTTCCTACTCTCGCCTTCTCTCTTCTCCTTTCTCCGTCTCTCCTGTCCCCTTGTTTCCTTCCCTCTCCTCTCCTCTCCTCTACGCTCTTCTCCTTTCACATTGTTTCCTGTCCCCTTGTATTATCTCCTTGGTCTTCCTCTTCCTTTCCTCTCATCTCTTACACCCCTTCCTACTCTCGCCTCCTCTTCCTCTCTGCATCATCTACTCCCCTCTCCTCTCCCACTCAGAAGAGGAAATGTAACTCACTTAATTATCTCAGTTAAATTCCACTAAACAGTTTCAGCCTCGTTGTTTCTAGAGAAAAGCCTCGTCGTTCCGGTCCCCGACCCACGCCGCCCAGCTTCATACCACTCAGTGTGACGTCATTCCTGACACACACAAACATTCATGTTATTTCTCGTTTGCTTTCCAAGTCCACACTGATCTGTAATACTGCCTCCGAGCGCTCTGACACTTCTGAGGAATGATTGTGACATCTATAATGAGCCTTAGGGTGTTCTGCAGCTTCAGAATACACTGATTAATAAATGCATGTGCTTTATTGATCTGCATCCTAAGTGATTTCCTCATTACCACGGCTCCTCTCTCTCTCTCTCTGCAGGTTGACCTGTTCCCCCTGCGCCGGCCTCTGTCCCAAACTGTGCGTGGGAAACAAGACCATCGACTCGGTGACGTCCGCCCAGGCTCTGAGAGGATGCACGGTTCTCCACGGCAACATGATCATCAAGATCCGAGGAGGAAGTGAGTACCGCTGCACCTGCTGAGCCTCCTGATCCTCACACTGTGGATCAATTCCAATCCGGCCCCTGCATCCCATCCCCTTCTATGTGATTGCAAGAGGGATCTTCATATGATGTACCGTTCCAAACCAAGTAGTAGGGAGAAGAAGTTATTTCACCCCCTAACAGGAAGTCTGCATTACTCCTGACTTAACCATGGATGATTAAAGAGAAGTGGATTCAGCCTTTGAGGAAGATCTTCCGGCCATCTTCTGCACCTTTTGGGCCATAGAGCATTTATTTTTTAACCCTGCCTCTTAATCCACTGGTCGGTTTTAGCTTTATCAAAGGAATTGAGAGTAAAAATAACTCTGGATTTGACTTTTAGGGTATTTTACGACTGTGGAAGCCCTCATGATTTAATTAAGTGCAATTAAAGTGTTCGTAGTACAGAGTTAATTGACATCTTAATGTAACTACACAAAACAACTACTAACTTTATGATAAACATCCTCCAAAACGTACCAAATAAATAAGTATCAAGGCAGAGATCAGGCCTGAAATAACAACAATTTAAAAGAAATCACCTGACTGAATATTTGTTTAATGATTTCTTTTTCTGCGTGTGTTCCTGCAGATAACATCGCTGCAGAGCTGGAGGCGAGCCTGGGTCAGCTGGAGGAGATCACAGGGTTCCTGACGGTCCGCAGAGCCTACGCCCTCGTCTCCCTCTCCTTCCTCCGGAAGCTACGAGTCATCAGGGGGGAGCATCTGGAGGGAGAGTGAGTCTCATCCCCTTTCCTCTCCTCCTTTCTTTCCCTTCTTCTGTACTCTGTTTCCTCTTGTCTCCTATGCCCTTGTCTCCTCATCTCTTTCCTCTCTCTTCCTCTCCTCTGCCCTCTCATTTTCTCTTCCTCTCTACTTCCTTTACTATATCCTTGTCACCTGTCCCCTTGTTTCCTCTTTTCTGTCCTCTTTCTTTTATCTCCTCTCCTCTACACTCCTCTCCTTTCACCTTGTCCTGTTCCCTCGTCTCCTCTCCTTTCTTCTGTCCTCCTCTCCCCTCTCTTCTCTGCTTCTTCTTCTCTACTCTCTGCTTGTTTCCTGTCCCCTTGTTTTATCTCCTTGGTCTTCCTTTTCCTTTCCTCTTGTCTGTTATATCCCTTTCTACTCTCGTCTTCTCTCCTCTCCTCTCTCCTTGTCTCCTGTTCACTTGTCTCCTCTCCTCTACGCTGTTCTCCTTTCATCCCGTCTACTGTCCCCTCATCTCCTCTCCTTTCCTCTGTCCTCCTCTCCTCTCTGCTTCTTCTTCTCTTCGCTTGTTTCCTGTCCCCTTGTTTTATCTCCTTTCCTTTTGTCTGTTATATCCCTTTCTACTCTTGTCTTCTCTCCTCTCCTCTCTCCTTGTCTCCTGTTCACTTGTCTCCTCTCCTCTACGCTGTTCTCATTTCATCCCGTCTACTGTCCCCTCATCTCCTCTCCTTTCCTCTGTCCTCCTCTCCTCTCTGCTTCTTCTTCTCTTCTCTTCGCTTGTTTCCTGTCCCCTTGTTTTATCTCCTTGGTCTTCCTCTTCCTTTCCTTTTGTCTGTTATATCCCTTTCTACTCTCATCTTCTCTCCATGTCTCCTATCCCCTTGTTTACTTTCCTTTTCTATGTCCTTTTCCGCTTCCTGGTCCCTTTCTTTTCCTCTTTCTCTCCTCTCTTTTTCTTCCTGTCCTCCTCTCCTACTCCGCTTCTACTTCCCCCTCTTCTTTTCTCTCCCCTTGTCTCCTCTTCTTCCCTTTCCTCTGTCTGGCTTTCCTGTGTCTCCTCTCCTCTATCTTACTCCCTTAATAAAACATTGTATTTAATCACCTTACCTGTCCTCCCTTTGTCCTTCTCTCAGTGTGTTTGCCTTCTACGCTCTGGATAACCAGAACCTCCGAGAGCTCTGGGATTGGTCCAAACACAACCTGACCATCCACCGCGGCCGGACGTTCTTCCACTACAACTCCAAACTCTGCATGTCCGAGATCCGGAAGATGGAGGAGGTGACGGGAACCAAGGAGCGAAACCAGAAGAGCGACATCGCCGTGAGGAACAACGGGGACCAGGCCTCCTGTAAGATCGCCAGAGCAGACTTTAAAACCTTACTGATTACATTTTTTAAATCCAGAATCAGAAAACCTGTATTCGTCACACAGTGGGGAAATGTACAGCTTTACAGCGGTCCAAATCAAATCAAAAGAGTAGACCTAAATACTAAATGAAGAGGTTAGAAAATTAAGGAATGCCGTTTAAGCCAAAATTAATTAAATAAATAAATGAGGCAATAAATACATATATAAATGTTCATTTAAATACACATTTATTTATTTATTTCATAACCCTATTTATTTATATATGTATTTTTTTAAATGGCATTCCATATAAAATGTGTATAAAATGTAATCAAATAAATACAAATCTATGGTAAATAAATAAGTAACAGAACAGAAGAAAAACAATTAATCAGCATTAAAGAAAAGAGATTATTTTAGTTTTTTATTCTCTTAATATTGCCTATTTTATCTCATAATGCTGAGAGGACATGCATCATTTATATATCGTATTAAATGTGTACTATCACACTGATAATATTCCTGATGCACAGTATGTTTTGTAAATAACTAGTTCTTAGTAATTGTTACAGAACCTCACAACTGCATATTATTGTCGGGATGTTTCTGCTCCTTATTTCTTCATTATGGTGTGAGTGTCTTCACCTGACACCGGTACCAGCACAGTGTGTTTGCATTTTCTCTTTTACCAAATGCATGTGCTGATCAGGGTGTGTTCGATCTCTCAGGTGAGACCAAGCTGCTGAAGTTCACCCAGATAAAGACCCACTACAACATGATCATGCTGAAGTGGGAGCCCTTCTGGCCGCTGGACTTCAGAGACCTGCTGGGATTCATGGTTCTCTACAAGGAGGCGTAAGTGTCTCTCACTGGTCTTGGGATGTTTCCTTACTATGGCATAAACAAGTTTATTATTTACTTACTTAAAATGTACAAATAAAGGGAATACATGAACCAAAATGTCCTCTTTAAAGGGTGCTTCGATGTTTCTCTTCCTCTGCAGGCCGTACAGGAACGTGACGGAGTTCGACGGGCAGGATGCGTGCGGCTCTAACAGCTGGGGGATCGCAGACGTCGACCCTCCGTCCCGCCCCACCGAGGGGAAGAAGGCGGAGGGCCCGGGTCACCTGATCCGCCCGCTGAAGCCCTGGACTCAGTACGCCATCATGGTGAAAACCCAGCTGTCGGCGTCCGACGAGCACGAGGTGCACGGAGCCAAGAGCGAGATCATCTACGTCCGCACCAACGCCTCCAGTGAGTGACACCACCTGAACACACACACACACACACACACACACACACACACACACACACACACACACACACACACAGGTCAAGAAATGATGTTTCTATAGACTTTGGGCTTTGTTTTTGGACAATTATATAATTATTAAATTCTGCAGAATCCCAGTTTTTGGACCTCTGATTGTCTTGGCTTAAAGGAACCCTGCGGAGCTTTTTTGTAGACACACATTTACAAGTTTCCATTTACTCCCTCTCACACACACCTTGTTTGTATCCTTGAGACATAAGAAATGTGCTGAATACGTTTCCTTCCTTATGAAGCATTTGCAGCATTTCTTGCATATTTTAAACCCAGCTTTGTTATCTTGAAAACTTCTTTCTTTTGTGAAATCTCCTTAGAGAGATCATGTTATCCTCAATTGTGATGATGAGGAGGGAGACATATGTAGTATTGTACTATTAATGGTTCCTTACGGACTATAGCTGCACTGTTAATCGAGAATAAATTGGTTTTCCCTTTGTTTCATACATTAAGCACTTCCTGAACTAACTTTTGGGGAGCCTTTGTTCTCTTGAAACTTTAAAGAGCGCTTTCAAAGTGCACCAGATTGATGCATTTAACCTTAAAATGAAGCCAACGATATTTAGGGTGACTTTTATTTTTCATATGGCCAGATATTTTACAAAAAAGTGCAATATTTTGTGGCTAAAATAAATGAATAATTGTAGTAAAATAACTTTGATCTCAGCAGTGATTAAAATACATGTCATGAAGCTTTACTTGTAGGGTATTACAGGTGTTTGATTGACCCCTGCTGCATGAGTGGGTGGATTCAATCAGTCTGAATGTGGCCTACACTCCTGTCTTATCCTCTTCCTCTTCCTCTCCCCCTCCTCAGAGCCCTCTGTGCCTCTGGACCCCATCTCCTCCTCCAACTCCTCCTCCCAGATCATCCTGAAGTGGAAGCCCCCTACCAGCCCCAACGGAAACATCACCCACTACCGGGTCATCTGCCGCAAGCAGAACGAGGACAGAGACCTGTACAAGTTCGATTACTGCCTCCAAGGTCAGAATCCGCGAGCCGATTCCTTTCAAACCTGCTCCACATGTCTTCCTCCGGTTTCCCCCTCACCTGTGTGGTTTATTTCTGCATAGGGATGAAGCTGCCGTCCCGGACTCCCACCCACCTGGACAGCGAGGACGAGCAGAAGTGGAACCACACCGACGAGCCTGCCTCGGGAGGCCGGTGCTGCTCCTGCCCCAAAACTGACAACCAGCTGAAGAAGGAGCAGGAGGAGATCGAGTACCGCAAGACCTTCGAGAACTACCTGCACAACGAAGTGTTCGAGAGCAGGTATGCAGCGCGAGGGGGGGTTCAAATGTCTAAACACACCTGGTCTCCCAAACTGCAGAAACTATGGCGTACTCTGCAGAATCAGAAATCAAATAAGATCACATCCAATGTAAAGCAAATAAGTGCATTGGTGCCTTTAGTTCATATTTTTTAGCAGTTTATTCTTTGAAAATGGTTTGAATCAGAGCGTGTGATTAGCTAGATTAAAAAGAAGTTATGACACACATGCAACCACCACCACTACTGGATTCTGATTGGTCAATTCAGAACACCTGGTTAATCCAGTAGTACAGACCGCTGTCAAGGACTGTAATGACCGTTGTTGAGGAGGATCCAGAAAGAGAAAGAGGTTAAAGACGGAGCGCTGGACGTCAGATAAATCACCAGAAGAAGACAGACAGGAAGTCAACACTAACAGGAACACGGTATGGGCTCTGCAGACTTTAAGGACTTGTTAGTGGATCAGAAACTGTGAACAGGTGTGAACAGTTACAGAAAACGACCAGTGCTGCCGTAAAGTTGTTGTTGATGTCGCAGTTCCAGCCGTGAGTTGCAGGGTTTTCGAAATGTCTACCATAGATATGTCTGCCTTCCATTCATCCCTCTAAACTAGTTTGCAAAAGAAATAAGCGCCAAAAACGTACATCTCATAATGTTTTGTTCCAGAAATCATCACCTGATTTTGAAGATAATACATTTTCCTTGCACGGATCTTGTTTTTATAAAGGAACTACTTTCTTTCTAACTGATCACCATGCAGTAGAGAGCATGCATCGGCTCGTAGTGCAGAGGCTAACCTGAGCTAGCTAACGTTGCAGCTCATCAGAGGAACGCAGGATCTAAGTTTACCTCCGCTCATAATCATCTATGTCGAGTAGATGCACGCTTCCTTCTGCGTAGTGATACGGCAGAAAGAAAGTAGTTCCCGGGTCATAATTTGAACTTGTTTGTTTGTTAAAAAGCTTGTTTACATTTAGAAACAGTAGGCTGACACCATCAGGAGCTTATTGCTTTGTTAGTTCCTTCCCATCCATCGACCCTCTTTTGTCCCCACCGCCATGATGAATGTCTCAGGAACTTTGTATACTGTGTGTGTTCGTGTGTGTGTGTGTGTGTGGGGGGGGGGGGCTATGTATACCCCTGTTTTTGTACAGGGGACCACTGTTGGGGGCTCAGGTTGGCACACACACACACACAAACACACACACAGTCTCTCCCTCTGCTTCCCTTGGGGAGTGATTACTGTGCCCATTATCATTCATGCCAGTCAGAGGTGCAGTCATGCACACTGCCATTTGGACTCACACACACACACACACACACACCTCCGCTGGTCCTGAACCCACGCTGTTGAATCGGTCAAGGTCAGCTCCATGCTCAGAAGTACACAGAGACCTCCTCGTGTTTCTGAGGGAGACAGGAAGTGTTTTCCTCCTACCTGAGCAAGTAGCAGTTCAACAGGAACAACTTTCCATCAAGTATTTAAGAATCCAGATTTGAGAGACAAACTTTCAGCCATTATCCGATAGCACAGTATGAGCACAGATTACATTCACACTCTTCCTGTCTTTACATCTAAAGGTCTACTTCATTTTCTGGTGGGTCATGAGAGCATTTAGCCTGCTCATTAGCACCATCCTGTGGTGAGCGGTGGTGTGTCTTCCAGGTATTTCTGGATAAATGTCATGCAGTCCACACACACTGCAAAGGTTAGTGTGAGCAGAGGTCTCTCTCCCACTGCCAGCCTCTCATTCACATCAGATGCCCCCCCCCCCGACTTTCCTGAGAGCAGTTTGTGTTAAAAAAGGCTCCAATAAATCACTTCCTTCATGTGTTCTGTGGCAGTTTCCCTAACTTTCTGCTCTACCTGTTCCTCTTTCTGTGTTCCTGCAGACCTTCCCGCCGCAGACGCTCAGTGGGAGTCGCCAACGCCACGCTCCCTAATTTCTTCCTCACCACAGCGCCAGGTCTGTCGTTCGGCTCCACCACAGCCACCCCTGAAGACGAAGAGGAGAGCGGGTCCAAGGTCTCAAACACTTTACATTTTCCAAACAATACAAAAGTGTTAACCTTATGTCGACAATGTGATGTTCCCATACCTAGATATCCAGTTTTGGACGTGAAGAAGTACATTTAGGATCAATTTCAAGGCGCTATATCACATTGGAGTGGATCTTTTTAACAAAGATCAAGATTTCTACTTAATAATATGAGTAGAAAATAGAAATATTACTCAAATTCCCTTGAAGAAGTGTGTCCTGTGAAGTGTTTCTTTGAGGTGTTCAATTTTAAGTCTCTAGGTCACATTGGAGTGTACATTTCTGAAGAGTATTCTCCCAAAAGATATTATTAGAAAAAGTGAAATATCAGTAAATCTCAAGGGGCTTTCTGTGCATTTAAAATGTTTTCTAACGAATGTGAGTCACTTGGACGAAGAATAGTTGATTCATTTAATAGAAAATAGCTTCAAATAATTGAAAATCACCCAAAAAATACAAGAAAGTAAAAGAATTCTCAAAATCTGCGAAATAAAATATAAATGCATTAATTTCCTTCAACGTTTAGTTTTATTCATAGATTTTAATATAATCAAATATGTTATCCTCTAATAAACACATTATCTCCAAAAACATCACATATTTTAGCTTTTGTCTGAAATAATGTCACTTCCTGTTCACTCTAACCTCAAATGTCAAAGGAAGATGTTCTTCTCCATTAAATATGGTTCATATTTTGCTTAATTAACATTGACTTTCTCTGATGTACTCACATCTCCGTGGTGTCTCGGCTCAGGTGGAGCTGAAGGTGTTCTCCAAGGAGTCGACGGTGATCTCCAACCTGCACCACTTCACCAGCTATAAGATCGAGATCATCGCCTGCAACCACCCCACCGACGTGAAGCTCTGCAGCATGGCCACCTTAGTCAGCGCCCGCACCATGCCCGAGGGTGAGAACACACACACAACACACACACACACACACACACACCTCACACACTGATACACACTCAGTAGACAGTTCACTGGTTACAGGAAATAAATGACAAAATCAGCAGCAGCAATGGTAAGAATCCAAAGTGGAAGGCACTAGTTCAATTAAATTAAGTTAAATGTATTTCATTTTCAAAGTAAAATCTCTCTTTGGACATTGAATTTATTATTTTTGATTTGATTTAATTAATTGATTTTAATATATTTGTTTATTTATCAATCTACTTATTTATTTGTATTTTTGAATACCTTATTTTCTGGGTTTTTAATATGTCTGAAGGATAAAAATGCAGAATTAAAAGCCAGAAATTGAACGTATTCGTCCATCCGTAGTCACTGAGATTTTCTGACACATGTAGGGCTATAGTGGGTAAAAATAAAGCGCAAACGTTTCTAAAGACATTCAGGAACAGAACTGGCTCACTAATAACTTGAAGTGCATCTTCTTTCCGCTGCACATGTTTTAAATGCTTGTGTTGCTCCTGCAGTGAAAGCAGACGACATCCCGGGCGAGGTGACCCACGAGATCGTGAACGCCGAGCCGCCCTACGTTCTGGTTAAATGGGACACACCCCGCTCCCCCAACGGCCTCATCATCCTGTACGAGGTTTTCTACAAGAAGGTTGAAGACACGGAGGTCAGTATCAAACATCTCGAGGGAAGAGGAGGAGGCAGTGAGACGAGGAGGTTTCCTTAAGTGTAGGAAGGAGAAGCACAAAGAGCAGACAGGTGCGTTAGAAAACATGGATTCAGGGAAGAGGAGAAGCAGGAGTGACAGGCAGGGAAAACATCCTCTGTACAAACGCAAATTCTGTCTTAAACGGAGTAAAAAAGTGTCTTCAAAGGTCCTTTTTTGTGTGATTTCCAACCTATTTAGGGTTCCAAAAACATCTTGAAATTTAGACTTTATTTAAATGTTGCAGTATGTCCACTGTAGAGGAGCTGAAGACCCTTTCAGTGTGAACAGACAGACAGAACTAGCTAGTTTTTCTGCAGCCTGTTTGCATATCACTCCTCCTGTGAGTGCAGTGTGTGTGATTCTGTAAGTGTGTGTGATTGTGTAAGTGTGTTGTTGTTGTTGTTTACTCGGCAACTGCGAGTACTCGTCTCTCATTGCTATTCCTCGATGCACCGCCTGACCCCAGGAGCCGGCTGCAGCTCTGTTACCATAGCGACAGAGGCAGGCAGGGAAGACTGGGATGCAGCAGCAGGGAGCGACATCTGCACTGGAATACAAAAACACCATGCAGATTTATTAAAAAGGACATACAGAGCGTGACAGAGGGTCAAATGTAGTATTTTGGTTATTCTAAAGTGGCGGCATAAGGAAAGATTAAACACTTGTTGAATTTTAACTTTCAAATGATTATTAATTCAAGTGTTTGTTTTAATATTTGCTACCAAAAATTCAATAAAAAACACAAATTTCAAGGCATTTTTTGTAATTACAACATTCAAAAATTCTGTTTTTATGAATACATATATATTTTTAATATTCAAACAAACACAATTGGTGGTGAAGGAGCTAAATAACAAATATTAATTTCTATTTTAATGAATGAGCGTGGTGGTGAAGGAGAGAGCCAACCAAATATTTATGTTGTAGCATCTTCAGGTAATCGATAATTCCCATCATGCACCAGGGAAATGGACTCATGGGCTGTGTTTGTTATACCTCAAATGTTTGTCTATGTTTGCTAGAAAATCATTTGTGATTCAGGTAAAAGCACGGTTTTAGAACACCTGTCGCTCCCAGCATACAGCACTAGTCATCAGTGCTCCTGATTCCTCGCGCTCAGGTGTGTGTGTGTGTGTGTGTTCTGTTTCTCCAGATTCACACAGGTTGTGTGTCGCGGCTGGCCTACCTGAAGTCTGGCGACACAAAGCTCTCTCTGGTGCAGCCGGGGAACTACAGCGTGCAGGTCCGCGCCACATCGCTGGCAGGAAACGGCTCCTTCACACAAATCACCTACTTCTTCATGCCCAACCGTAAGACCCCCGGCTGTAGCTCTGTCATTATTGGATTCTAAAGTATTACCCTTAAAGGAAGATCTGTCTTTTATATAAGAGAACTGACCATTGGGTGTTTTTACAGCGGATCAAGGTTTGATCTGGATTGTGATGGGTCCCGTGATCTGCTTCATCCTGCTGCTGTTCGTGGGAGGGGGGGTCTTTGTGATCTTCAAGAAGAGGTAAGATCTTTCATTAACAAATAAAAAAATTAATGAATTTAATAAATGTACTTAAATATAAAAATACATATGTCTTGTGTGTGAGCTAGTGGTGTCACGTCCTTTATGTCTCTCTTGTCTGCACTAATAAATACAATCAAATAATATTTCGCTGCATGCTACCCATCACGGTCATCCACCTGAGCTCTGAATGACCTCAAAGATGGAATACTGCTCATTTTCTTTATGAACTTTTAGCAGGATTAGAGGAAGGGGGATGGTACATTTGAATGCTTTAAGGCCAGGATCTGTTGGTGTTGTCTGAGTATGTGTCGGGATAAATAAAGAAGCACATTGTGGAGAAAGTCTGTGTTTATTACAGCTTTCAGCGTTTGAAGATCCCTTCCGTGTTTGTGTTTCAGACAAACAGAAGGACCGACCGGACCTCTGATCGCCTCCTCAAACCCCGAGTACATCAGCACCAACGATGGTAAGAAGGGGCATCGAAAACTTGCTTTTTGTGCGTTTCAAAAATAAGTCATTATTAGTTTAGACTGGATTAAATATACTTTATTAAATTGACCTGAATTTGGGGATGTGTTTTGACTCAGCGGCATGAGTTAAAAATGCAACAAAATAAAGTAAGTATAGAATCAAATGAAATAGAAATCAATATCTAAGTTCTTCACGTTTCACAATATACACAATAACTCTAGGAGACCGATATACTACAAAAACTATATATACATAGCATACTGTATATGTTCTGAAGTGTGCAGAGTTGTTGCAGACTACAGAACAACATCTTGCTGCACACATTGAAGGAAACGCCGTTATAGTTACTGGAAGAAAAAGATCCAAATTCTTGAAAAAGTCAAATTTCTGAGAAAAGGATAAGAATTCTGGGAAAAGTCAAAATGCTGAAAACGTTTTTAAAGTCAAAATCATGAGGAAAATCTCAAAGTTGTTGAAAAATGACAACATTCTTTGACAGAAGGGTCATAACAGGGTAACAATTCAGAGTAAAAATGTCAAAAGTCAGCATCTGTGTCGTTAATACCTACTTTGGTCTTGTTCTGTGCAGTGTATGTCCCCGATGAGTGGGAGGTTCCCCGGGATAAGATCACGGTGATGCGGGAGCTGGGGCAGGGCTCCTTCGGGATGGTGTACGAGGGGCTCGCTAAGGACATCATCAAAGGAGACCCCGAAACAAAAGTCGCCGTCAAGACGGTCAACGAGTCGGCCACCCTGCGGGAGAGGATCGAGTTCCTCAACGAGGCGTCCGTCATGAAGGCCTTCAGCTGCCACCACGTGGTACGACCCGGCACAGTTTAAACTCTCACTAATGAATCAAGCTTTTGAATTCCTCTGTATGACGGCGTGTGTGTCTGTATTTCCTCCCTGCAGGTGCGTCTGTTAGGCGTGGTTTCCAAAGGCCAGCCCACCCTGGTGGTGATGGAGCTGATGACCCACGGAGATCTGAAGAGTTACCTGAGGGGGCTCCGGCCCGACTCTGAGGTACGACACACACAAATCACATCCTACCAGGAGATCATTACAGCTCAGGGATGAGTTTCTGATATTTAAACACACCTCTGACTGTCTTTGTGTGTTTGCAGCACAACCCCACAGGCCGCTCCCCCCCCACCCTGAAAGAGATGATCCAGATGGCTGCAGAGATCGCAGACGGCATGGCCTACCTCAACGCCAAGAAGTTCGTCCACAGAGACCTGGCCGCCAGGAACTGCATGGTGGCCGAGGACTTCACCGTCAAGATCGGAGGTACAGGGTTTGCCTTTTTGTCCGTCTAGAGGCAATACTACCCCAAACAATACTGCTCCTAATTTAATCACACTTAGTGGCAGGGTGTAGCCTGGACAAAGGAAGAACCCAGTAGATCTTGTAAGGCATCCTAATAACATGGATGATAAATGCCCGATTTTCCATTTGGAATATCGGGTGTTTGTGCCGGGGTTTTGGAGTACTTTAACACATCCGCGTATTAGCGTCCATATTGTTTCTACATCAAGTGTGAGAAGAACAACATCCAAACTCAGGAGATGGGACCATGAGAGCCTTTTTATTGTTTGTTTGTTTTCCTTGTTGTTCTTATTGCGATACCAGTTAAAAGATGTAAGACTTTACCCACAAAATGACCATTTGTTTATCGATTTCCTTCCCTGTTTCACTCCAGCTCTCCTTAACCCGTTGGTATGCTCACTCCTTAAAACGTCACTATTCAAAACACTAAAAACACGCTTGCTTAAGCTCACTACTTACTCATGAAGATACATACTTGTTTAATGTTTGGATAAGGTGTTGGCTTCATTAAGGCACCATTTACTTGATTGATTCTTTGTTTACTTTGCAAAAAAACAAAGGTTTGGTTCAAGAATGAAAGGTAACAAGGAGTAAGAAGTGTATATTATTTCACAAAGTGTGTTTCCAGTAACTGATCTCGCTCTCTCTCGTAGACTTTGGCATGACCCGAGACATTTATGAGACGGACTACTACCGTAAAGGCGGGCAAGGGTCTACTTCCTGTCAGGTGGATGGCTCCGGAGTCCCTGAAGGACGGAGTCTTCACCGCCCACTCTGACTGCTGGTGAGTCCCTCCTCTGAAGCTCCTGTGCAGATATAACAACCCTGAGTACATCACAGGTGCCTTTAATGTGTGTGTGTGTGTGTGTGTGTGTGTGTGTGTGTGTGTGTGTGTGTGTGTGTGTGTGTGTGTGTGTGTGTGTGTGTGTGTGTGTGTGTGTGTGTGTGTGTGTGTGTGTGTGTGTGTGTGTGTGTGTGTGTGTGTGTGTGTGTGTGTGTGTGTGTGTGTGTGTGTGTGTGTGTGTGTGTGTGTGTGTGTGTGTGTGTGTGTGTGTGTGTGTGTGTGCTAGGTCCTTTGGTGTGGTGCTGTGGGAGATCAACACGCTAGCGGAGCAGCCGTACCAGGGTCTGTCCAACGAGCAGGTGCTGAAGTTCGTGATGGACGGAGGATACCTGGACCGACCCGACAACTGCCCCGAGAGGATGTGAGTTCACACACACACACACACACACACACACACACACACACACACACACACACACACACACACACACCACCTTTTAAGGTTTTCAACTGAGAGAGGCTTTGAACCTTAGGAAAAGCAACTAAAACCTCCTGAATTGCACAAAGAGCATCTGGAGTTGTTTATTTGACTGAATTTGAGTCTCAATCAGAGAATTAATTGGTACTAACGTGTATCACAAATGTCTTTATACCTTTATGTTGGATAAAAATGACCACATTTTGTGTCATTCAGCACATTAGGTGTCAGGGTCAGACCTCTATTTAATGTGCTCAGGAACGGTACGCATTAAAGAGAATCTCTACAGCGGAATGGGGTAAACAAATAAACATCATCATGAAACCTCCCCTGGTCTATCACTCAGACAAAGACCACTTTTCTTTATTTCCACGTTTTTATGGCATGTAAATCAGGCTTTATGTTATCTTAAATATCTGGTCATTTGCATTCATTTCCATAACTGAAATGGTTGGGTAAATCCCAAAGTTCTGTTTACATATTAGAGTCAGGATATCCAGAGGGGATTTTAGATATGTCTCTCTGTCAAAATGAAGCATGAATAAAATGTTCCTGAAAAAATCAACAGACTCTGAAACTGCCCCACGTTCACTTACGTTAAGAGAATTATTTTTCCTATTCCAAGTTCTAAATGCAAACGTGGCTTTATTTAATGCTAACTTTTGTTGAATTCTGAGTAAATCTACAGATGCAAATAGGAACATGTACTAAAGTAAACACCTAAATGTGTGTTTTTGAAGGTCTTCTTTCCATTAGTCAGGAAGAAGATGTGAAATGATGTAAAAAGTGTATTTTCCAGTATTGTTCAGCCATAAAACTGAACAATGGTCTTGCTTGTTGGAGGTAAATATGTCGGCACTAAGTCGTTTTGGACAGAAGCACCAGCTAAATGTAATGGAATCCTTTATTCTTTATTAGGATCCCCATTAGCACTAGCATAAGCGTTGGCTATTCTTCCTGGGGTCCTCACACACACACACACAGAACAAACATTAAACAAAACTAAAAGCAAAATAGAACAACTCATTTCATCATATGAACAATGGTATATGAAGTGAAACAAAAATGGTCATCACATTTTAGCCATCATCACAAGGCCAAACCACAGGCACAGTTACATGTTACTCTGTAATGCTCATATAATGTTTTAGCAACCTTTTAAATGTACTTGAGAATTTTCCTGAATTATGTGGACTGGTAACGAGTTCCAGCTGACCATGGCTCTGTACATGACTGTTTTCTGTCTGATATTTGATTTAGATGTGGGTAATACGAACCTTCTTTCTATTGCATGTCTTGTTTGATAGTTATGTTGAGTGTACTGCGATATAAACCTTTGTGATAATATATGTGGTAAGTGTGTCACTGTAATATTCCTAACCAAATTTAACAAAGTATAAGTGGACCTCTGTCTGACACTCAACCATTTAAGGGTCTCCAACATTTCAGTCACTCTGGTTCTGTAGGAGCACTGCAGTGCACATCGTGCTGCCTTATTTTGAGCTACTTGTAGTTTGTCTAGATCTTTTTCTGCAGCACTAGACCAAAATAGAAAACTAGAAAAACTAGACCTCTCTCTGTTCCTCCCCCTTCCAGGCACAACTTGATGCAGATGTGCTGGCAGTACAACCCGAAGATGCGTCCGCTGTTCCACGAGATCATCGAGATGCTGCGGGAGGAGCTGCACCCGTCCTTCCACGAGCTCTCCTTCTTCTACAGCGAGGAGAACAAACTCCCGGAGACCGAGGAGTACGACCTGGACCTGGACAACATGGAGAGCATCCCACTGGACCCGTCCTCCTACTCCCAGAGAGAGGAGAGCTTAGGCAGGGACTCGGGGCCCTCGGTGGCCCTCAGGGGGAACTATGAGGAGCACGTCCCCTACACACACATGAACGGGGGCAAAAAAAACGGACGAATCTTATCGTTGCCCAGATCCAGCCCTTCCTAACATTTCCTGTTTCCATAAAAAACTGTTTAACCTCCCTTTCTCTTTCACACTGAAAACACAACTGAGACTTTAATGAAATGCATCGACAGCTTTCACCTGACTGTAGTAGGTCAGTTTGAAGCAATACTATTGAGTTTCAATATTTAGTATCATTGCTTTCAGCTAACCTAAAACAGCTGTTTGGAAATATTGACATTTAATGGAAGTCAACGGTTCAGTTTTCTCATTGTTTCTGTATCATTTTCTACTTCTTGGAGAAGCCCTTCAACCTAAAAAAAAAAACAGATCTCAGGACTTTTTATTTTCTTCCTCACCGCTGCCGCACACAGGCAAAACGAAAGGATGCTTTTCTTTTTTTACAAACTTCCTACAACAACACATCAGACTTTCTACTTATTGTTTTTCACTATTGCCACGTTTCCAGGACTCCTCGAGAGGGAAACAGATAGACTGTGAACACGACAAACCTTAGACAACCAAGAAGGCTGCTTACACTCGTCCCGCCTCCTCCTCTTCCTCCTCTTCCTCCTCCTCCGCCAATCAGCATTTCCACATCTCTGTGCTTTTTTTTAATCTCTTCAAGTGAAACTCAGATTGTGGCCTTTTTGTAACGTGGCCTATAAACAAAGAGAAGTGTCTGTCCACTCGTGTTCCTGTTTGAACAATGACTTACTGGCGGTGGGAGGACTTTGCAAAGACTCGATCCTAGAACAAACGTTATTATTATTATTATTATTATTCCTAGAGGAATGTTTTTCTTATTTTTGGTTCTGCAGAATTCCAAACGACACACAGATTCATCGGGTGTTTTGGTGAATTAATTTATTGTTCCTCTTCTCTTCCTCAGTTTTTATCTCTGTGTCCTCACTATATGGCTGAAGGATATTTAAACAGTTAAGAATTGGACAAAAGAGTTCCTCAGACTGACCAATAGCTGCTGCTTTGATATATTTTAGTGGGTATAGAAATATATAAATATATATAGTATATATACATGGAATATTGGTGTTGACGTGCCAATATTCCATGTATGATATATGACCTATTGATGTTTTCTTTTGTAAATAGTTCATATTTGTAATATTTTTCATCAAGAAGCTTTGCTAGTGTTTTGTTTTGCCAGGTTTTCTTTCTGGGTTTTTTTATTTGTTCTTATTTTTATAGCCCCAGAAATCACACTAATCTACCATCAGTGCGTCTTAGGCCCCCTCGAGTTCTTTTCTCCGTGTGGAAAGGATAAAAAGCCTCGAAATATTGTCAACTCACTGCATCATTTTTTATAAACCCCGCTCCCGCTGAGAGCTGTCAATATTGAGAGGCAACAACGAGAAAAAACGGACGTAAATAACCAAAAAAAAGCTTTATAAAGGGGAATGAGGTCTTCTAGGTGGGAGTGCACCTGCTGAGGTCTTTATGTGTCACAGGATTATTATTTTGTTACACTTTGGTGCTGGTAGTTGAGTCCTTGAGGTTAGAGAGCGTGGAGACCCTTTGCCTGACAGTCGTGCTGCTTGGATCAGATCAGGGAGGGGAATTAAACGGGACATATCATGAGGAACTCACAGTTTTCAGTTCTGTCGATCATACATTTGGGGAGTCTGTGTGCTTACCATCCCACAAACGGTAACATAAGATAACAAAGGCAGTTTTTTTGTAGGATGCAACCTGCTTTGCATACAGTGAAGCGTACAAAACCTGCAGGTCCTCAAACAGCCACTAGAGGCTCACAAAGCAAGAAACAACACTTTTACAGCTTGGTACAAAAACGGTTTGGGCTTTGAAGTTAATGTCCCTATTCATGACAACTGTACGGGGAGATAGTTTCTACTCAACTCACCCAATTTAACTATATTAAGGCATAAAGTTGTGCATTTTTAGGGCCGTGGACACACAGGTCTTTTCTAAAAGCAGGCATTTGTCCCCTTCAGGGCTGCACGATATGCAAAAAACACTAACATTTTTAAGAGGACCTAAAAAGGTCATCATTGTACTTTATCCAGATATTTTCCTCTATTTAGCCTTTCCTAAATACTGCGACTTGGATACAACACTAGTCCATATTGCAATGTTGTGCAGCCCTACTCCCCTTAAAATCCTCTCTTAGCAATTTGCAATTTTTCTGCGCTTCACTTTCAGGACACTCTTATAATTACAATTGGAAAACTGTAGCATCACCGTTCCGTGTCAGGACCTTTGTGTTATTTGGAATCTTTTATTAATACACACTCTAACTTCCCTCCTCAGTCTTCCTAAAGGCTGCTGACCTCCCTCTAGGATCAGCCTATTGTTGGGAATTTCCACCTTTTCGTAGCCGAAAGTGGAAAGATCCAACTAGATTTCTGACGCAGGTGTGTGAGCGATGGTCTGTCGTTCTTTCTGAAGGATAAAGAGTGTGTGAGCGAGGGTCTATCGTTCTTTCTGAAGGGTAAAGAGTGTGTGAGCGAGGGTCTATCGTTCTTTCTGAAGGATAAAGAGTGTGTGAGCGGGTGTTAATCCTTTCATTCTCCCGCTATCACATGCAGTCAGGACCTGGTGTGCAGCAGCTGCTTCACTCAGGTCTGACATTCCAGGAGTTAGTTTGAACTGCACACACACATAAAAACACTTCCTTCTTAATATTAGAGTTTCTGGAGTTTGTTCCTCCTGCCGGGAATCAAAAACATTCCTGTTTCACTCAAAAAAACACAGAAAAAGTTAGTTTTTGTGTCTCTTTACATCATTAATACACTCTGTAAACTCCCCTCTCTCGCTCTCTATCTCCTGGAAGTTTGGAGGTGATGTGAGGAGGCTTTTTTTATTCGTACTTTTTATTTTCCGGACACACACGACCAGTATGTTTGCCAATCTAAGCCGAACACACTCAGCTCTTACAGTTCAGCCAAAGTCGGAATCAGAGAAAGCAGAGAAGCTGCCTCCATGTTTTTAACCAGTGCCTTCTCAAAACCCAGAGCCACGTCCAGGCTAGTTCTATCGGCTAGTAACACACACACACACACACACACACACACACATAAAGCCTCTGTGCTCTCTCTGCATTTGTTCTCATGAGGCAGGAGAGGCATGGAAATCAAAGCTGCATCTTGTAGGGATTTGTCGTTAGCTGGAAGACGTGTAGAAGTCTTTGGGGCTTTTTTATTTGAACTTGTTCAGCTTGTTGCCGGGTAGAGTGTGAGCTCGTGCTTTAGCGGTGACACTGTGAATCGGCCTGAGGTTAAGATGTGAGCGAATTATCCTGAGGAGTTACAATCGTGGGCTTTTGTACTTTGTAAATAATCTGTGACAATAGTTTGGAAAATAAAAGCGGAGAAAAAGAAATCGGAAGCCCGTCAGTTTTGACAGAAAAAAACGGTGGAGCTTTTTAGCCGTGTCGCAACTCCACAACTGTGTACTGATATCTTAAGAGTACTCCCAAAAGTACGTGTTTGTATACACTACAGCAAGGAGACACGGCTTCTCACCCACGACCTACGTTGCTTATCTTGTGTCTTCACAACGCATATGCAATTTTTAATTAAGATGATGCCCATATCTTTGAAATACCAGATATTTATTTTATTATGATCATTGTCATTGTATAAGAAGAACACAGTTAGCTTTTTAGTGGAGCGTTTTTAAGGTGTTTTTTGAGAGTGGAAGCGATGTAAAAAAGAAAAAAAAAAAGCCTAGTTTGTTATTGTACAGGTTGGAGTAGCCGATTCGGACAGCAGTGCTAGTTAGTTAAATAGTTAGTGATTGTCGTCTTTGTGTTTTTGGCCAGAGTCTACCTCAGTGCATATGGAGGAATCAGTCTGAAGAGCCTAAATCATCCCCCGTCAGTCTCTCTGTGTCCAATGATATCATTTTATCGTACATTACCAACACTGCTGATCAATTCCTTTGGTGTTTTTAAACCCCTCTGCCTCGTGTTTCCTCTTCTTCTTGAGTCCTGGGGGAGGCTTCTCATCCATTCCCCATTTTAAGTGGAGTTAAGGACACACTGTTTTATTTCACCCCCTTAAATGTGGAAAATCAGGCGGTAAATTGGCTTAATTGGCAGTTATCCTTCTCTACATTTGACTAATTGACCCACAAGAAGCTTTCCTTGGGTGCAGGAAGAAGACGTGTAGTTTAATTGGTGTGTTTTCCATACACACACACTCTGGACTCTGTTTAAAAGCTCTAAATGCATATCTAAGATCACCTTTATCAGCCGTGGAGACTCTTTGTGTACTTTTCTAAACCTCACATCCGTCTATCGCCCCGCGTCTCCTCCGCTCGTGTTTTGTTTGTATATTTGTTCTACTGTGAATATCAAGAGATGACCTTTATTTTCTGTCAATGCCATCATGGATTGGGTCTGGTTTTTTTGGGGGCTGATCAGGACGTCTGAGCTGGTTCCGAAAAGTAAAAAAAAAAAAAAAGAAAAGAGGAGGACCCTCCCCCTCCCCCCCGCCCCCCCTCCACAACTTCCCCCTTTCTTCCTCTTATCCTGGACTGGGACAATCCTGTGTGCCATACAAACTTTTTAACAGATCTAGATTGTAAACTCTTCGTCTCAGGGAGGCGGCCTGATGCTTTGCGGTTCAGAGGATAAAAAAAGAAGGACGAGGAGGAGAGGACTTTTTTTATTATCCACTCTGACCGAAGCTCTCCTCGCAAACATGGAGAAGTCAAGTTTTCAACAACAAAAACCCAAACATCCATCATTTATTCACATAAATCTGAAATATGTCCCCCCTCTTTTGAAGATAATCAGGAATCCTCTTTCTCTATCTGTGTGTGATGTGGACTGTGTCGCCCTCGGGTGGTCGGGTTGCAGGTCAGGGGTGGCGCAGCAAACAGGGCCCTGACCCATAGTGCCTTGCTCAGACTAACAGCCCCACTTGACCCCGCCTCCTCACAGAAGCTCCACCAATCACTAAAGAGGATTTCCCCACCTCCTGTGTTCTTTAGAAATACTGTAATTTGACATTTTATCAACCTTGTGTCTCTCTATTCTGCTTTGTGCATGGAAACGTGGATTATACCAGCGGGTAACTTGATGCTTTCGCTTCTCATCAACATCAGTCAGCAGCGTCCCCAAAGCACATGCTAAAAACACACAACAAATGACACAACTTCCATCCGAAAGAAAATGAACCGATTAATAAACTCTTAACTGTATATAGCAGCAGATCCCACCCTGCCCCGAAAAGCGAAAGCACTTGATTTTTAGGGAAGTTTAGGTTTGTTTTGTTGAACTCTGATGACCTTTCGGACGGAGCGTGCTAGACGCAGCGCAGGGTGAGAACAAAGCATTGTATGTATTGTTGTTTTGTTTTTAAAGAAAAAAGTGTTACATTTTAGAGATGTTGATTTCTATTTTTTTTAGCCAAAGTATGGAGGGCAAATACAATTACTTTTTTCTGACTGTAAACTTTACTACTCTTGTACATTATGAATTAACATTGTTATCAATGTGTATATAACTTTTTCTAAATTAAGAGGATAGACTTTCCTTTTTTTCATGACACAACCCACTACACAGAGTCGAGTCTGTATTTAAAGCGGAGCAGCACAACTCCAGTCTGAGGGCTTACCCTGTGTAACAAACAGTATGTGGCCTAAATGTCCCCCGCTATGAAACCCCCATGCATGTTCTGAATGTCGTCATGCATTTCACCCCCCCCCCCTTCAGTTCACTGCAGCATGTCACCTGTAAAGCCTTTCTTGTGTCACCAAAACGTCACCAATCACAGATGTCGTTGTATGAAATTGTTTCTGACGAGAGACGTGTGTTTAGTTTGCAAATGTGTTTTTTTTATTTGATGTATGTATGTAAGTGAAAACTGGAAAAGACCACTGCACATCCTTTTTGAAGAAGAGGAAACACGAGTGATGAAATCCTGAATAAGCTAAAAAAAAATATGAAAAAAATACTTTACTGATGGTTTAACAGCCATACATTTTAGACTGTAAAGCTGGAGGTGTTACAGGAGTAGTTTGACATTTTGGTAAAACACTTATTTGCTTACTTTACAAGAGTTACATGAAGAAGTCGGTAGCATGCTGTTAGCATTAGCTTAGCAGAAAGAAAAGAAACGAAGGGAAACAGCTAGCCCAGTTAGCTTTAGCTTAACAAACTGAATAGAAACATATGGAAACAGTTAGCCCAGTTAGCTTTAGCTTAACAAACTGAATAGAAACAGATGGAAACAGCTAGCCCAGTTAGCTTTAGCTTAACAAACTGAATAGAAACAGATGGAAACAGCTAGCCCAGTTAGCTCTAGCTTAGCACAAAGAATACAAACAAAGGAAAACCGCTAGCCTGGCTTTGTCCAACAGTCACAAAATCTGCCTACAAGCCTCTCTAATTCTTACCACATAATCTTACCTTAAACAAATGTATTTATTCTGTAATGAGTCGAAAAATCGACAATTTGAAATCCTTAACCAAAATAATTGCCAGACACTCAAACCCACTTAAAACATATGTTTGTAACATATTTATTTGTCCAAAATCATGGAGCTTTAAACTGGTTTGTTGGCACATTTTGTGGTGGAAAGTCAGAGCCGTGCTAGCTGTTTCCCCTTGTGCTAAACTTAGCTAGCTTTAGTATTTATATCTAACACACAGGCGGACCGTCTTATATACATTGTTCCCAGGGGTCCTCGAAATAGTCCTTCATTTTGATGTTTTAAGAAGGTGTGGGAACCCTTGTTAACATCTCTCATTAAGAAAGGATCATGCACAGAGATACATTATTAATCAAACCAGATAACAGAATCTTATTTCCCAAAATATCAAACTATTTCTTTCAAAGGAGGCTCAATATAAAGACACCTTCAGCTCTGAATGATTTCGTACTGTGTGTCAGTAGTGTGATGATGATGATGATGATGATGATGATGTTCATATTTGTGTTATTGATTGGGGAGAGAGACGCCATGTTTAAAGATGGCGTCGCAGGTGTTTGTTCGACGACACGTGAGGAAGAAGCGGCCTCTTCTTTAGAGTCCTCAGTGGTCTGCTCCAGTTTACACACCAACCCCTAAATATTTATCTCTGTTTCTCCCTGTGCTGTAAATCTATGGAGTTGTGTCTGTGTTGAAGTCTTTATCACGGCTTTCTTTGTCTCCTCCTCCTCCTCCTCCTCCTCCTCCTCCTCCTCCTCCTCCTCCTCTTCCTCAGTGCACATAGGTGGTCCCCAGAATGCTGTGTGTAGTCTTGCAGGATACCTCTTTTATTAATGTCATTTATTGCCGATGAATATGCTGATGTATTATTTTTTGGGGGGATATGTTGTGTAAACATGTTGTTGAGACATCAGTGCAGACAGCAGGTGTATATGTGTGTATGTACAGTCCAAAAAAAACAACAAGAAAAACCCACAGAGATCGCTTCATCCCTCACACTGGATCCAAATGTGCCATTATCTTTATGTATCACATATATCGACATAATGAACACACACACACACACACACAGAAATACATATTGTACAGGATCAAAAATGTGCCATGACTAAATGAACGCTTGACAATTTATTTTTTCTATGTTTTCAAAGGAGAGCCAAGTAGTGACATGTACAGAAAATGTTGCAATGATATGAAAATAAAAATCTTGCTGTGTGTAAATTATTCAACAATTAACTGTTTATATTAAAATTATGAATAAAATTATTGGAGAATATGTGTCTTGTCACGCTTCCTGACTCTGGCAAGGTATCCTGAAAAATGGAATTTGTTTATTTATTGCTATTTACTTGTTGATTTGATATGCTTCACTTAAACTTTACAGGCAGTTTAAGTGTAAAAAAAAACTAATGGTATGCCTTAGTTCAAAAAGCATTATTTTGTATGTAAAAAAAGGAACAAATATAGTATTTTATTTCCATTTTATGCCACTTAATACTCTATCTTGACTACAGTTTTTGACAGATACTCTCATATGAATTCCACAATATTTACATATCACATCCACCTTTACCACATACAACATTACTATACTGATTAAAAGTTATGATGCTGTGATAATAATGCAAATTATATGATATAAAAGGAGTATATCAATGAGTTATTAATTCAGTTATTTATATTTTAAGAACAGTTTCTCTGATAGTGCTCGCCTTCATTACCCACGTAAAACTTTTGATGGACTATTTTCAACTGTGCTATGCTACCACAAGTAAAAATGCACTACTGAATTGTCAATAAATACAAATAGTAAGAGTAAAAGGACACAAGTATTGGCATCAAAATACTTATATATATTAAATAACTGGTACAACATGACATGATAACACTAATTTTAGTTACTCCATAGTTTGCTGTTGACTATTCTAACCTAAAAATATGTCAATTTTTATTTAATAGCTCATTTATATTTCACATTAGCTAATAATCTGAATCCGTTCAGTAACTGAAGCTTGAGTAAAAATAACAATTCTGGCTTCTGAAGCGTTGTAGAGTCTAAGTGTACGGTAGCATAAAATGAAAGTACTCAAGTAACGTGCTTTAGAAGTCTACTCGAGTAAATGTACTTAGTTAAATTCCATCCCTTTGTGTGTCCCTTTAACATGTAGAGCTTAAATGGAGTCTTTTGAATGAAGCTTGGTGTAGCATCCAGTAAATCCATGAAGAAAAACTGAAGAAATAACACACACACGGAGCTTTCCTGCACACTGCACATGCAAACAGTTATATTTTACACACAGAGCTCAAATTAAATCATACTCACTGCATTCTAACACCACTGATGTGCATCTCCTAGTGTAATCTGTGTTCATTCACACACTACAGTCAGATCTCTGATTGAAGATGGCGCTGGAGCATGAAAGTGATGAAACCACCGCAGATGCAGCAAGTTCCTCTTCACAAAGTCTCTCCCAGCTCTGCAGAAACACTGAGCTGCAAAACTCGAAGATACACAACACAGAACACACATCAATAACACACATCAGACTAAACGAGGTCATGAGGTACTGCAGGGTGCACTGAAGCATGAAGTTTAATCTATGTTGCATTAAAATGTTTCTAAAAGTGTGTGTGTGGTTTTCAGAGTATCCTGATCCTTTACTTAAGTAAAATAAGATGTTTGTTGGTCTTAAAATACACCTTTACAACTAAAAGTTCTGATTTTTAAAATGTTACTTAAGCAGAAGTACAGCGGATCCTTAAATAAATTAAATACGTGTGCAATGCCTTGTTTACATGCTGCTGTACCAACACAATTACCCAATTTGAGATCAATTAACTACATCTAATTCAATCAAATATGATCAAATCTAGTTTGGCAATCAGCAAAAAGTATGTGTAAAAAGTAGCTACCAACTGTGAGTTTTTAATATGAGTTGTAAGTGGATTTGAAGTATACCTGAAAGAAATACTCAAGTAAGTATGACAAGATAATGCCTTGGTACAACGTTAAGCTGTAGTGTAACTCTACTATTGACACATTGTAAAGCAGCAGCAGCAGCGGTGTGTGAAACAGCAGTGCGTCATTTGCCGAAAGAGGAAGCGAAGTTAACTCCTGTGGCTCTGCAGTCAGTGTGAGGCCGACGTTCACAACCTCAGACCTTTTTTAGACTTTCAATAACCTTTTCTCCTCCGTGCTGCATGTTTACAGGACTCACACACCGCCCGCCACCTGCCACCATCATCACATGTAAGTAGAGTTTAAGTTGCTTTTCTTTGGGGTTTTCTGCACAAAAAGGGCCCCTTTCTGTCCTTGCATTGTTTGAAATGTGAGGTGTTTCTGCAGCAGAGTTCTGTGTGAGAGCATTTCTGTGTGCAGCCTCCTCCTCTGTCTGTGGGAAAGTAAGAAGACTTTTCCTCTTGATGTGCAGTGAGCTGAGTTTGACAGTCATCCGTAGTTACACTTGCACACATTTAGAAGCACGTTGCAACAATTGTCAGGCTCTAGAAGCTGAGAAACTCTCCTCTCTCCTCTGTGTTATCCTCTATACTTTTTATTTTAAATACTTCACTTTTCTTGTTCTCGTGGATGTGCTGCTGTGCCGCTATGACACAGAACCTACATGAATCATTTTATTTTTCATTGCGTTCACTTCCTTCCTCTTTTTTGTTTTTGTTCTATTTCCCTGACACAATGACATCTTAAAGTTGGTGAAAAACACTAAACATGTCTTTTTAAGGCATTTAATTCAAATTCAAATACACTCAACTTCCTCTCTGCTCACAGTGGAAACACTTCTCTCTGCTCTCCTCATTGGTATCTTGTCGTCCGATGTGTGGACTCAAGTGAAAAATTCGATTGACATATGACTCAGCTTGACTAAACCTTGCATACTCGCTACTAGACTTGGACTTTAACACCAGAGCAAGGCACATATAAAACCCCTTTTGTTTTCGAGTCAACTAACGTAAACGCTACTCACTTCCAGCAAGTCACTTCAGCAAACTTAATTCCCCCTGTAACGTAAATTGCAAACAGATGCACCTTGTGACTCGTTAAGGACTGGAAACTTGAGATTTTAAGACTTTGAACTTACCTGTCTTGATCAGGGACTTGACTCAGTCTTTAGGACATTATTGACTTGGGAATTGGCTTTTTTGACCAGATTCCAGAGTCCAGATTTGGGAATTGACTTGGATTTTGACCTGGGCCTTGTCGCTCTTGACTTTGGGACTTGACTTGAGACTGGCCAGTCTTGACTTGGAACGTATTAGGCTTGATTTGGAAATGAACTTGGGATTTGACTTGGATCTTGTCAGTCTTGACTTTGGACTTGACCGTCCTGACTTGGGACATGCCTGTTTTTGTCTGAAAGTAAAACAGAAAGAGTAACTTGTGTTACACAGTCATATATATATAAAAAAAACAACAACAACGTGAACAATTTCAACCGAAAAACAAGATCACACCTCCTTTGTCTTTTCCCACTGTCACGTTTTTACATTTTTTTGCTATGCTGCTCTTTGTTCTGTCTCTCGGGAGGTAATCCCCAACCAGAGGCTCCTTATTGCTTCCCTTGGACTCTCCCCCTCTCTCTCCTCCCTCCCTCCCCTCTCCTCTCGCTGGGTGCTCCACTGTGAGGAGCTCCAGTTCATGCTGGCCTCCCCACTGCACTGCTCGTATGGCGGACTCTCCTCTCAACCACTCCTGGCCCTCCTTCTCCAAACTCTGGATGAAGAGATGGTCCTTCAAGAGAGGTAGTGCTTTATACTCAGATTTCTCATTGTTTGTTTAAGAGGAAAAATTGAGCGGGAAATCATAAGACAGGTATCCTAGGTTGTGGTCTGGATCTGCCTTTTTATCGGCTGTTGTCTAACTTTTTTATCTGATTTGGGGCTTGTGGTAAATGATGGCTGCTGAGAACGAAATGAGATTTTTTTATAACAAGTACAGTGAGTCATTTCTAACCCGGTGCATTGTTTAGGGAGCAGTAGAAGAAGTCAACTGTAATAAAACCCTGTTAGTAAAACTTCAGAATAAAAATCTTAATTAAGTAAAAGTACCAAAGTATTGGCATCAATACAACAACCTTAAAGAAAAGTACTTATTTTGGCCCATTTCAGAATCATATATATTGTAAATTACTAGATCATTGATTGCTTTAATGTGTCTATCACATCTGGTCAAGTTGGAGCTTGTTTTAATTTCTTTATACATTTATATAATCTGAATCTGTAAAGTAACAGTAGCTCAAAAAACTGTGATGGAGTAAAAAGTACAGTACTAAACCTACTTGTACAAGATGTGAAAATACACAAATGTCCCCATGCGTCGACAGTATAATTGGAAAAATAAACCTTTGATTATGCATTGCATATTTTAAATGTTGTGCCACCGTAACATGTAGAGCCAAAATGGAGTGTTTTTTGAATGAGGTTTGGTGTAGCATTAGACAAATCCATTAAGAACATCTGAAAAATAACAGACAAATGGAGCTATTCTGCACACTACACTTCTGCTGATTGTACTCTATAACATGCAGAGCTTGAATTATGTCAAGCTGTATGCTGCCATGCAGTTATTTATCTGTGGATTATCATTTTTTTAGACATGAAGAAGCCGTGTAGGATGTTTCCATTTTGCTTCAGCCGACCTCACTGCTTTGAAACTGTAGTCAGACGGATTTCTGATTAAAGGGGATCTGTGAGATGTTGTTTTGATGTGTGCTACGACCTCAGATCTAACAGCCTCTGTGTTCTGTTTTCACCTGCTGTCACACACACACACACACACACACACACACACACACACACACACACACACACACACACACACACACACACACACACACACACACACACACACACACACACACACACACACACACACACACAGTGAATAGCTCACACCAGACTGTGACCTCACTGTGACCTTAATCCAAACACTTTTATTTGAATCATATATTTTTGTTACGTGACTTACAAGTGTGATTTTCAACTTGTCATTTGCTTATTTTGCACCTGAGAATATATGAGCTCAGTGTGTGTGTGTGTTTGTGTTCACACCACATAAAGAGGTGTTTATTGTACTTCTGTCTCTGCTGAAAACACATGTTTAAAATGTGTGTAGGCCTACTTTGTGATGGGCATATCATTGTGCTAATCAAGTGACCGTCTCATATGATGATCAGGTTCCTCTTGTGATTGTCATCTAGATGTGTGTGCACCATATGTACGCTGCGTGGTGAACATGTGCCCTCATTTCCTTCTTTTGACATTTGCTCAAAGATCTTCTTATTCCTATTTTTCAAAGCCAACACTAATATACTGTAGTTCACACATCTGTCATTTGCTTTTATCACATAGCATTGTGTGTAAACTTACTACATAGATTCGAAGAAGCCTATTTATAGAGATGTAAAAGTATAATATCAAACATTTCCACATTTAAATCATAAAGTCAGGAGACATGTGTCATGTATGCTGTTGAATTGAGCACTTACATTATCTAAAATATTTACAACTATGTAAAAACAGGAGAAATGTGTTATTTTAATTGAGATAACGGTTCATGTGTTGTTCTGAAATCGGCCAGGAGCTTTCATACAATTGCTTTTACCCAGTTTACTTTTTTATTAAGTCTTGACTTGTCATTCTTAAATTTGGACTTGACTTTGGGCTTGTCATTACTTGGAACTTGCCGGCCTATTTGTATTAATTGAAAGGTATACTATTTAAAAGAGGACTAGACCTACTGTATGTTTGATATTTTCTTGGGTTATCCAACATTTCAAAATCAGAGAAAATTGTGTGAAATGAATTGAAATATGTTTCATTTGGTGCCCTGTGATGGTTTAATATTCCCTTTTCACATTACACAAAGTGACTTAACACATTTCTAAATATTAAATATTAAAAAAGCAGGTTTAAAAACAGGAAATATGATATAAAATCCACTTTGCTATCTGCAGTGTATTGGCCATATGCTAATGGTGCTGAAACTAGCCTAGGTCCCTGCTATGGAAAGTTGGACCTTGCTATGTTTGGATAAAAGCATCAGAGGTGTCTTCCAGTAGCTGTCATACGTTTACTTTTCATGTAGTTTTAAGCCATGTTTGTCTTTATTTTTCAATAACTCTTTATTTGAACCGTCTGGATCTTAAGTTATCAGAGCTAGCTACAAGCTAAGCTAATGTTAGCGGTTAGCTCGTAGCTACGCCCTCCAGTGTTTAACATTAAGACGTAGATTTGTAAGTATATATTGCAGATATTGTTTGTTTTGGAGATTAAGTATAGTAATTAATTTGTGTTTGGGCATTTGTAAAGCTAAATGAAGTCAATTACACGTATAACACTAAATCAAAACTTTTCTTTCAAAGATTTATGAAGTAATGAGTAAACAATATTAAAGAGATAAATTAAAAGTTATATAAAGTGCATTAAGTCTAATTATAAGTACATTTTAAGTGTAAAATTATAATACATTTAAGGCAATGCGTTAATGTAAATTGGTGATTTATTAGTCGGTAGTTCAGACATAAATTTCCAGACCACCCTTTGTTATATGTGGAGCCACTGTGGGGAAAACAGCTGACTATGACAGTGCCAAAACGGTTATGGACACACACACACACACACACACACACACACACACACACACACACACACACACACACACACACACACACACACACACACACACTGATGTTACACCCCTGTGTGATGTATTAGCAGATATAAGAGGCAAACCATAAAAGGCTACAGCAGCAACACAGGACAGCATCAAGTAGAGTCCCAGTGTCTGAGTTTACACTTAACACAAGAGCGATTCAAACGCAAACAAATACTCCCTGCAGCCCCCGGACTGATTTATTAATAAAATAAATATATCTGGCTGCCTGCAGAGGTGGGGGAAGTACTATGACACTAAAGGAAAAGTAAATGCCATCATGCACAATATGTCTTAAATTGATGTCACTGGTGTCTTCCTCTTAATGTGTTACTGATGAAGTTTGCAATAACATTTTGATCAATTATTGATTATTTTCCAGCGTCAGAGTGTAAACCATGCAGTGCACCCTGTGGGTCTCCCAGTGCCTCTCTCAGTGTCCGGCCTCAAACTCCGGACGGCACGGGCTCCTCCAACTCACTGTGCCCCCCCTCCATCGCTGAGGATGCCTTCTTTGGGAGCTCCAACAAAGACCAGGTAAAGCTCCTTATTAGTTTTTATTCTTTGGCTCATGAGTCTGGCTGTATATTAATAGATCATCAGAACCAGGGCATTTCTAAGGATATACTTCAATCTGTTGCATCGATGTTTAGAATATATATATGTATCTCATCTAACCCTCTCTCCTCTGTTTCCTGGCTCCATCCTTTCTGATCTGCAGGACGCGTGTTCAGTAGTGAGCGATTACGACTGTCCCTTTGTGGAGGTGAGCAGCAGTGTGGAGGACCTGCTGGCCCTAAGCTCTTCTTTCAAAGACTCGGAGTACTTTAAAGACCTGACGGGAGGCATACCGGCTTCTTCTACTGCATCCACAGAGAGAAACCCCCTAACTGTCGGCTTCCAGGTTTTCTCAAACACAGACACCAAACCGCCGACACACACTTCTCTGAGCACACTCTCCCCTCGAGTCAATACACCAACTTCCCCCTTCTACATCCACCCTGCAGAGGAACTCCATCAGAACTTTGTGGTCACTCAGCTGAGGCCGAAGTTACTCCCAGGTTGCATCATCGACAGCGATGAGTCCTCGGGTCCTGCAGTAGGACTCAGCCTGACCATTAATCTGAACGGACTGCTGGGGTCAATGGAGACGGCTAAAGGACTAACAGGATCACAGGAAGTGAAGGAGAAGGACGATGTGGATTTAGACGGAGAGTTGGACGAGGACAGCTTCCCTATCCTGGTCCGGTCAATGTCTACGTCTCGGAGGCACAGCTTGGGGGTCCCCATGTCCCCCATTACCCTGGGGAGGAGGTGAGGTATATGATTGGAAAGATTGGAAAGCTTTAGAAAGAGCAATCTATAACTGTTGGAGAAGCCGCTTCAAAAAGTGTGTTCTATTTACTGCAGGTTGAACAGCAGCAACACTACCCTAATTAGAAATCAGGTCGAAAGCTATACCAAAAACAGGCTTTGAACTGATAGTGATGTTCCTTTTAAGCCCAAAACTGTAGTTTGCAGTGTTAGTGGTTGACTACGAAAAAAGTCAAAAAGGTTTTACCTGAAAGTTACAGTTCTTAATGTTGGAAAACAAAAATGAACCTGTTTCTGTCCTGCAGCGGAGCTCTGTGTGTCTGGTGGTGTACTTGGTGTTACACCACAGCTTGTTAAGTAATGCAGTCGAGGCTAATTTGTCGTATGAATATAAACAGTGCACTAAAATACCACCGACAAACAACTCAAGAATAAACTCAGGTCACAGAGTCCTTCTCAAATGTTTTGTTTTGTTTTTGAGATACTTGTACTTTAGTTGACTTGTTTCTTTTCAAACATTACGACATTTCAGGAATATATTTGACCGTTTCTGCTTTTAATTCACGGTTTTAGTTACTTTACAAATTGAAGTATTTGACTACAGCCACACATTTTTAAGCTGTTTTCACCCAGAATATTTTTTCAGCCTATCAGATGTGAAGTTTTGCTGCTTTAGTTTTTGAAGTTGTCGCTTGAGCTCTGAGTAATTTCACTTTCATTTCATTTCCCACAGTTTTATCTATATTTACAGGGGAAAAATCTGATAAATTGAGAAAATAATAATCTAATAGCACAATGTTTGCTAGTAACCTTGAAACCTTGTAATTTATTATATAACCACTTTCACATTTAATAACGTAAGTACATTTTCCCGACTATTCAGGAATGCAGGACTTTTACTTGAAAAAGAATATTATTATTAAGTGGTATAAGTGCTTTAATATATAAGAATCAGAATGTGTGTTCCTCCCAGTTCAATACCAGTTAGAAATACTATAACACGTGTTTTGTTTTACCAAATTAACAGTTTTTAATTCAAGATTTGTACTTCTGTTGAACCCTCTGCGCTGTGTGTGTGTGTGTGTGTGTGTGTGTGTGTGTGTGTGTGTGTGTGTGTGTGTGTGTGTGTGTGTGTGTGTGTGTGTGTGTGTGTGTGTGTGTGTGTGTGTGTGTGTGTGTGTGTGTGTTCTACCAGGCTGAGTCTGGACACCATGGCCACGGACAGCGATGGAGATAGAGAGGACGATGACGAGGAAGAGGGACAGAAAGGTTTCTTCCCGTCCTCCGAGCAGCAAACCTACGGCTCGAGTCCCGGAGAGGAGACAGAAGTCTGCAGGACGACGGCCCCCTGTCCCAGAGCCAGGCTCACCAGCATGGTAGCAAAACAACAGTGACATATTACACAGATTGTTGTCTAAAAATCTAAATTTAAGAGAAAAACTCCATGCACAAATTCACACCCACTGGTTTCCATTGAAGACATAAGACCTTAAAAACTGAATTAGCTGGAAACGGAGGTTTTGGCAAACTTGCAAGCTATTGATAACATAACAATGACATTTAAACCACAGCAAAATTACCCTTTAGTTAGTTAAACATACTTAGAAAAAGAAAAAGTTCAAACTTCCTGAAACAAACAAGCAACAGATTGCCATGTTATTTGAAGTGAAGCCAATTTTAAATGGCTCTAATAATGTAGAGGGGAATTCCATTTTCTGAGTGTTTTCTTACTTGGAGCCAACTAGTCTAAGTTTAAACTTCAGATTAAACTTCAGGAAATTAAACGGTAAGGAACATATGTTGTGATTGGGATTTTAATGGGATTTTTTGCCAATTAGTACCACATTAATAACAAAATAATAACACTTTTCTTTTAAGGGAAAAGGCTGATGGTTGAAAACTTGGATATTTGAAACTAAATAACGCTGAGCCTTTGTGTGATGTTAAATAAAACACGAAATAATAAAAAGTGCTTTATTGTATATTTTCTACTGAAAACGGCCTTTAGTGTCTAAGCAATCGCAGTTGGCTAAACCAAAGATTTCAACTTGAGAAAACCCTCAAAGTGAATCTCAAAAACAACAACACTTAATTGATAGCTTCAGTGAAATACTTTTTAAACTGCCGGCACATCAGTGTGTTTGATTAGCATCAGCTCCGAGTTCCTCCTGGCTCTACTGTTAGGAAGAGTAATCATCATAAGTAGCTGTGTGTTGGGGAGTGGAGGTAGAACAGATCTGTGCTGCACGTGAGGCTCATGTGTGTTTATTCTCCGCGCTCTCAGGCCGGCGGAGTTCCCGGCAGACATCTGTACTCCCGCTCGGAGATCCTGGCCACGGACGAGTGTTCCCGAGCCGCTCACATCTCCCGTGTTGTGCATACGTCCAAACAGGCAGCCAGGGCGGCAGGAGGTGACGGGGCAGTGTGTGTGTGTGTGTGTGTGTGTGTGTGTGTGTGTGTGTGTGTGTGTGTGTGTGTGAGGAAATGTGTTTTACACTCAGCAGCTGTTTCATCATAGCTGACCTTTTGTTTCTCCTGCAGCAGAGGAGTTCGACCCTGAAGAAAACCTCCACTCCACTGAAGACCAGAGCCACATGTGAGTCTGCATAGAATCTTCAGCTGGAGTTACACACACACAACACACACACACCTTATACACTTTTTCTAACGTCCAGTCATACTTTATTATCAGTTCAAGTCGGGAATCTTTTACACAATCAACAAGGACAAGCATTCACCAAAGACAATATGTTCAAGAGCCTTTAGTGGACATTTGATCTGGGATTCAGAATCAGAAATCCTGTCCTCGTCTCACATTGAAATGTTCATTGTAGGAAAAGGAAAGGGGACGCTAGCACGCTATAATGTAGCATAAATAAGAAGTAGAAGACCGTAATACTGACGATACACTATGAATTATTCAACTTTGGATATACAGTAATATGAGGATTGACTGTGGACACACTCGAGTGCTTCAGTCCAAACCAATTAAACATCAGATTTGATGGCAACAATTCAGATTCACTGTAGATGACATGGTTTGAAAAAGAGACAACATCTATATGGTATTAAGGTAGGCTGATTCATGGAGTTTATACTCTAAAAAGAGAATGAAATACAACACAGATGTGGACCCAGACTGTTTATGTACAGTATATGAAAAAAGATGGATGGTCAATGGTAAATGGACTGTACTTATATAGCGCTTAAGCATCTTTCCCAACGATCCACATGTTGAATGCACGGGGCTGGGGTCGATGTATTGATTCAGGATGTCAGCAATCTTTCAGGTATCGCCAAAAAAAAAGAAAGCTAGCATCAGGCAGGACAAGGACTCATTACTTAGACGTCTAATACTGGCTACCTGCAAGAGGAGACACAAAACCTCCTGATGATGCTGAGCTAGTAAGATGCATTCATGGACATGAGTGCATACAGATAGAGGAAGAGAAGAAGGAGAGGAGAGGTAACCCCCCTCAGACAGTCTAAGCAGGGTAACTAAGGGCTGGTTCAAGGTAAGCCGGATCCAGCTCTAACGTATAAGTGGTACAACGCTCATTTTGACAGATATTTAAAATAAATACCAGATAAATAAAGATGTAAATGTCTGTAAATCCTACCTGCAGCTCTCTCTGGTCATTACAATAGTTCACATTCTGTTCTGTGGCCGTAAATCTCTGTGGTCTGGTACAGCTGTCTCCCACAGGAGGGAGGAGGGAGGGCTTCCCTCCCTGACTCCCCCCTGACATCTCTGCTCCATGTCATACGTCTGCTGCAACCTCCTCCTCCCACAGTCCTCCACCAGCTCCTTAGATGGCCCCTTTGTGTGTGTGTGTGTGTGTGTGTGTGTGTGTGTGTGTGTGTGTGTGTGTGTGTGTGTGTGTGTGTGTGTGTGTGTGTGTGTGTGTGTGTGTGTGTGTGTGTGTGTGGGGACGCAGCAGACAAGGGAGGATTCCTCACTAAATCACAGTATGACACCTAGCTCCTAGCAGTCTCGCCCTCTACTCTCCTCCTCACCTCCTTTCCTCCTTTCCTTACCTCATCTCCTCTGGTCTCCTCCAATTTCTCCTCCTCACCTCTTGTTTCCGCTCCTCTGTCCACCCCTCATCTTCTTTAGTTTCTTCTCCTCTTTCCTTCTTTGTCCTTTCTTCACCTCCTCTGGTCTCCTACTTTCCCTTTCTTTCCCCTCCTCTCCTCTGCTTGGTCCTCCCTCCTCTCATCTCCTCTTGTTTGCTATTGTCTCCTTTCGTCTTCATCCCTTCTCTCCTCTGTCCTTTCCTATTATCTCCTTTACTCATTTCCTCATCTACTCCCATTTCATCTCCTTTCCTCCTCTCCTCTTGTACTCTCATCTCTCCTCCCTTTCTCTCCTCTCATCTCCTCTCCTTAGTAATTCTTTGTCCTTTCCTCACTTCCTCTCCTCCTGTCTTCTCCTTTCCTATGTCCTAGCATCATCCCCTTTCTTATGTCCTCTATTTTCCTCTTCATCTCTTCTTGTCCTTTCATCTCCTTTCCACCTCTTCTCTTCCCACCGTATCCTCCTCCCTTTCTCAACTGTCCTCATCTGCTCTCCTTTGTCCTCCCCTTGTCTCCTCTGTCATCCAGTCTTCTTCTCTTGTGTCCTCTCCTCCTCTCCTCTCCCCCTCTCCTCCCCCACACTCAGCCTCAGTGTCTTGTTTGTCTCAGGCTGATGGTACAGAAAGTTCTGCAGGAGCTGAAGCTGTACCACGGGTGAGTAAACAGGAGAGGGAGGTCTGCAGATCCAGGGGGAGCACCGCTTGTGCGTGTGTGTGTGTGTGTGTGTGTGTGTGTGTGTGTGTGTGTGTGTGTGTGTGTGTGTGTGTGTCTGTGCATGTGTGCGTGTGTGCGTGTGTGCATGTTTTTGGCACGTGTCTTTGCATGTGCCTGTTCTGGCCCTAACACAGTTTGATCATCCCGTGAAAGGGTGTTTTGATCACTATTTTTTTTGTGTTTCTCACCGAACAAAAGAAATGGGGGCCGTTTTTGGTCCCTTTATATCTTATTTAACAAAATAAAAGGTTGAGGTTTGCTTCCCCTAACACAACATGTGGTCTGCCTGAGTGAAACACATCAGTTTGAAGGTGCACCTCTTTGCTAAACCAGGTTATCTGCTGCTTTAAAAGCCTCTTATGGGTATTTATGGTTAATATTTGGCCTATGTTGGTCAAACCTTCATTTTCCTCCACAGAGCGAAGCAGAGGAACAGCAGGTCGGATTCCAAAGTTACAGGAAGTGTAACCTGGTACGAGTTCCTCTCCAATGAGTAAGTACCGTCCTCATCACGGCTCTCTCACCACTAACGCTGCAGACATTTTCACTTTCATGGGAGACGTTTTGGATGAAGGTAACATTTCCCACATGATAACATGCTCTAAGTCATTTTTAAGGAAATAATGTGTTTTTTTGAACATTATAGTTAATGTGAAAGTAGAAAGATTTGCATGATTTGTGCACTTTAGGTTTCAGTTCAGTAGACGCTGCACTTGGTTCTGCAATGATGTGGTTTCTGTTCATTACAACAGTCAAATAGCATTCACTTTTACAATGAATCAAAATCACTTATTCCTGCTGCCCTGTTTCTATTCAATGTGAATGTTTTGAGTTTTTTTGCAAGTATTTTATTTGTGTTTTTCAAATGTTATCTGTTTTTTGTCTTGTATCCTGAAACATCTAAATGAACTATAGATTTTTTAAAAGCCTCTTACGCAATTACAGCATTTTTTGTATGTGCATTGTGCCTAATTAAACTTAAGTAGACTGATAGAAATCATATATAATAACAATAAATAGATAAATGTATTAAATCTTTAAAACATATAAAGATAATCAAATACAAGACATGTTCAATAAATATCAATGATTATCAAAGCTGTTTGCAATGAATACATTCTGTCAGATCAAAACAATTCACAGCTTTTCTGTGTATTTCCTTTATGTTTTTGAATCCTTCTCTGCTTCTTTAACCAGGAATGTTCCAGAAGAGGAGGATCGAACAGAGAAGGTGGAGAAAGGCACCAAGGTGAAGAGGACGCTCAGCTCCCTGAGGAACAGAGTGACTGGCTCCTTCAACAAAGATAAGGTAAACAGGTGGCCCTTTGAACTCATACTGCAAGAAAACACGCTGCCTGACATGCAATGGAATAGGAAACCTTATCATCGTTATAAAGAGATTTTAAAGGTAGCAAATACGTGCTAAAATGCATTTTAAAATACGAAATCCGTTATAAGGAATGGTCCAAAGTAAGAAAAAGCCCACTTCAAATGACAAGTTACTGTTTTAAAACACAAGTATAACTATTTTCAGTTATAGTTAGACATACAATGTGAATACCTGCATATTAATAAATATAAATAGTTAAATAATAATAATAATAATAATAGACTATTTTATAATAGTAATAATAATAAACGCACATTGATACAACAGTTTACTGTACATTATATTATAATGAAAATGAAAATGTTATTTCTGTGGTGCGATTAAATTGCATTCTGCAGTTTTAAAAGCTAAGAATGATGTGCATCAAAAGAACAAATCGAGCAGTGTTGTTACACTGGTGTGCAACACAAGTCACTAATCTACTTACACAAACCCGGTTCTATATGCCACCTCTGACATGCTTATGCAATCTCACACATCCCCAGCCATGCATTGTGTAACAAAGTGAAAGAGAACACACACATTTGCATGTCAAACCCTCTCCTGTTGTTCCTCTGCAGGGTAAGAACCGAGAGAAAGAGCATCAAAAGGAGAAGGAGAAGGGGAAGGAGAGAGAGTGTGGCAGCAGGAGGAGGAGTAACAGCCATGATCTGGTGCCGGGTTCTTTCTCCAGCTGTGCCACCTGCTCTCTGTGCAGCAAGAGTCTGCAGAGGAAGCATGGCCTGCAGTGCATGAGTGAGTAACACCACAACCTGCAGCAGTCGCAGAGAGCATGACACAGATGCTGCGCTCACACATACAAACACACTCCCCACTATTTGTACACACGTTAATGCATGTATGTTGGCCCACACACAGGTTGGAGAACTCAAGCACACCAGCAGACAAACACCGCCCAAAACACACACTATCACACACCCAGAACTTTATTAAATCACAAAATATGGAAGAATTATGCAGGAAATATGTAAATACTCTTTTGAGGTGTGGCTACTTCTCACTTTATGACATTCAGTACACTTGACGAAGCATTCAAGAGCCCTGGCAAACAAATACCCCTGGTAATAACACAATCAGAAACCATATTTAAAGAATATTTAAGGATTATGCAGGACATAATTAAATAGGTATGACTTTTTCTAACTTATTTCATATTTGTTATTATTAATTCATATGTTGGAGATTACACAGGGTCGCTACAGCTGAAGGAAAGGGATATTTAAAATGTTGAATTATTTTTGTTAGGCCATTCTGAATTAAAGTTCAGCCCACATTTATAGTAAACAAAAACTGAAAGTATATATATATATATATTAACTGTAACATAAATTGAGATTGTTTTTGCCAATTGATTAGCAATGCTTTTGATGCATTAGCATTTTGAAGGCTTTTGAACGACTGATTTACTACATTTTAATACAAAGTAAGGCTTTTACTGTATATTAATGAATACAAATCGATGCCTGACTTTTAGCAATTTGCACAGTCCTCTTTTATGGCATTTAAAATAGCCAAGTTTCACTCTGTCTTCAGAAATATGTCAGAAAGTGATACCCACAGTACACACCATATTTCATATTGATCCCAGCTTTTCTTTTAGCATGTTTTAGTTCCTCTTCATAAATCTTCTCACACTGCAATCCTTTCTGCATGTTTCTTCCACCCTGCAGCTCTTACTTTTGCACTTGTTTGGATGTGTTATCTGGTTTATTAGCACCACGGCCTGACAGCTGTTTATGTGAATCCTCAGCATGCATGACATGTGTTGCTCTGGCCTGAAAATGTCTTCATGCTTTCTGTGATTTTTTTGTGTGTGCTGGGTTGTTTTGTCAGGACCAGCCACTGCTTTGTGTGTCCGTTCGACATTTTATTACCCTGCTGCGGCTCCTTTTTCCTTTGCCACTCCTGCATGTCCGCTGATAAGGCTGCATTAGCAGAGTAATGACATGCCAAAGTGTTATTAGAGCACACTGTTTAAACTCTGATCCACAGAACGACTGTGATACAGTTGGAAACAGCAGGAGTATGACCGATTCATTAAAATGATTCTTTACAGTTATTTACTATCTCATTTCCTTATGACGCAGCCAGACTTATGCCACACACGTGCTGAATTTGCTGTAAATCGGAGACTTCTCGTAAGCCATGTGGTCTGTTGCTGGTGAATTTCACATCAACAAGTGGAGTTTCAGATAAAAAAACAACAACAAAAAACAGAACTGTTCAAAATGTTAGTCCCATTTCCATTTCTTCAAACTGGACTGTTTCCAGCAGTGGCAGGAGAGGAGCATTTAGTCATACTGTACTTCCACTTCATACTCTGCTACCTAATACACTAATCCTTCAATTCGGTGGGAGACAAAGGACATAGGACATTTATAAATCCTGCTGTCCGGCAGGAGGGGGTATAATGTACGATTGTTTTTAATACGGTGCTTATTAAACAAAGTTGTTCTGGCATATTTCAAAGCACAGGGCACCACACAGCTAGGGTGATTCAGACTGCTGCGCTGCTTCTTCTGGACATTAACCAGAAAGCAATATCACATCTATCTCTCTTACTTTACCTATGAGGTCATTCCCCATTCATCAAGCAGGGCTGGTGAGTTATTGAGGATCAGAGTACTTTATTTACCCCTAAGGGAAATGATGGATGGGTTTCGTATCAGTAGCTCCATTTTTGAATAAAATTAAATAAGACAAAATAAGAATATTTATAGCTTTTATAAAAAGTGCACATTGCACTACAACAATAAACCAATCAATTCATGAATTATCAGAATCAGAATACTTTCAGGGGGAAATTGGGGCTAATGACAGTTGCTCAATAGTGAAACATAAATAGAATAAAATATTAAATAAACACTCAAATATTAAACAACATATTTCTTCCCTTAATATAATTGTTGCTATCTTTGATCCTACAGCTAACCACATTTTGAATGACTTTTTTAATGCCATTCTTAATGCAATTCAAGTCCAATTTGACAGTTGAAGAAAATGATCAAATAAAAAATAGATATAAATAGATACAATAATAAAATATGTATGTTATAATACTGACAAATGTGTATCAATAACAATGGTATCCATAATGAATATTGCTCAAAGTGTACACTGTAATAACAGTTGAATTATTGCAAAAAATTAAGTTACAAATCCTACATTTTGACACTTGTTGTGCATGATCACAGTGCACTCAGTACAGAGGCGTGAGAAAACCAGGCAGTGTCCCTTTAATTGTAAGCAGCCCTGTGGGGATTCAGCCCACAGAGGAGAAGCAGCCTGTGGAATGCACCGTTTGTATGCCAGAGATTGTTCCCAGTGAGAGGAGGACAACAAAAACTGGACAAAACCGAAAATGTGGGATACTTGTTGCTGTTGATCTCAATGGCCAAAGTGGTGTGTCTATCTCACCGGCAGGATACGTGTGGTTCTCGGATGCAGCTGATTCGGATAAACCCGGTAAGAGGCAGCCCGTGTAGCGGGATCAGGTGGATCACTCCCGTTGTTTCTCAATGGGACTTTTCAGGGCATCCTGGCCGTTAGCTATGATGCTAAATGCTAATTATATAGCCAACAACAGGTTTTTTATTCTGAATTCTTTGTGTGTGTCAACATTGAGTCAGTGTGTTACCAAGGGGAATCCACTTCTAAAGTTTCCTTTATAGTGAATATTCAGAAAATGGCTCAAATTAAATCTCAGTTACTCTTAAGCTAGCTAACTGTTAGCCACTTGTTGCTAGCGCCTACAACCGCTTCTATTTGAAAAAAACAAGCTAAAGAGTTAGCTTTAACGAGCTCAAAGTAAAAACAACAACAGAACAGATTGAAGAGGTGTGTTTTTGTGTTTTCATTTTGCACAACTTCCCTCCAGTTCCACTTTGTGTGCCTCTATGAGGAGTTAGTCTTTTGATGCTGGATGCAGGCTTTGCATGGAGCTCAACTATGGATGTGTAAAGAGAGCTAGATACAACACCGTTCATTCCTACGAGAGTTACTCAGTGGTGCATGAAGCCCAAAACGAAGACTTTAGATTCAGAAAGTACCCGTATGTGGGTCCATGGAGCATGCGCACTTTAGTTTTCCTTTAAGCCCCGCCTCCGATCTCCCGCTCTTGCTCAGGGAATAGAGTGAGAACTTAATTCTGTAATCAGCTTTTAGCGCATTAAACAACTTTTAGACATTGATAATTCAAACCAGGTCTATACAAATGTACGTGCTAGGTAGTTTATTTAGCTAAAAAAAAAACAAGTATACGCTGAGTTACAGACGTCTCTTTCCTAATGTAAGTCAATGGGAACAAATATTTCGGAAGTCACGGAGGCTGTAGTACCACTGTTTTGCCACTACGGCCATTCATAAAAATCGGCTTCAACGGCCAGCGCACTTCCTGGGGGCTTGAGCTCCACAGGTGATTGCTAGCTAACCTTAGCGTCCGAGATAACTTGTTGTTTTACACGAGGTCATCTAGTAAGAGTATGGAGCCTTCAATATGAAAAGAGGTTGATAGGTTTGTAAAAGCTGATCACATTTAAAGATGTATACGTTTGTGTGTAACCGTCTGTTGTTTTTATTCTGGTGCTGTCCCACTCCGTTATTGTTGGGCAGCTAACTTGGCTCTGTGTTATGAAACTCCATAATCCACGATGTGTTAAATGTTGTTGTTCTTGAGTGTCAAATGCTTGCTTTTCTTCCTCTTCTACCTCTATGTTCTGACTAAGCTTTCTCTGGGACTGGGTCACATGGTGCTAATTGTGCTTGGCAGGTCTGCCGGTGCATAACAGCCCACTCCACTGACTCTGGTCTCACCCATCTCTCCCTGTTAGCACACCACTTCTGTATGCATCACTGCTCTGCCTCCAGCATGCCTGCTCTCTGAGTGTCTGCCTTTTACTACATTTACAGTCTGACTGGATCAATGAGAACCTCTCAGTATATTTTCACACTTTAAACATTAGCCAGGAGTGGTAGTACTTTGATTGGGCTGCACCTTTTATTCGAATTATTGACATTGCAATATGGACTAGTGCAATTTTTCAAACTTCAGCAAGCTCGATATTTGTTAAATGCTAATTATCTGTTGAATTTTAAAAAAAATGTATTAAGGATTTTGGAGCTGCAGAGATTTTTCAGCCTACAAATTGAATACTACAAACCTAATCAATGTCTCTGGTTAAAATCCTCTTCAATTTTTGTTTTGAGAATTATATCCCAGTTCCATATCTCAAAATAATTGCAATCACTTATTTTTCCCCAAAATGTGTGTAACCCGATACTCAGATATTTACCTCAGTTAAAATACTTTAATTATTGTATTATAATACTTACGGTATTTATTCGTTCATGACTTTAATGTTGAGCTTAGTAAAGGTGGGGATTATTTGAGGTACTTTAAATACTGCTGGTAGCTTAACCTATAGTAATACATCATGATTCATTAGTTGGCTCCACTTCTCTGCTGCACTACAAAACTTCATTCAGATATTTTCATATATTTAACTCCAAATATAGCGCTTACTGCAATTTTGATATAACACTAGTCCATATTCTGATTGTGCAGCACTAGTATGGTCTGCATGCTACTGGTGTTTAATTTAGTTGTTATTCTTCTATTTTTGGTGAGAAATGTTCCCGTAGGAGATGTTTTTTCACTCCACTGGGTAAACATCCCCCGGTTCCTCCTGTTTTACTAGATGATGTCATTGGTTGGCTGGACGCTTCAGGGTTTGTCCCTGTGTCGATGCTTCTATCCTTCTTGTTTTCGGCAATTAAGAGCAACCTCTTGCATATTAAGCAAACAGGTGTTCAGTTTTTTGGTGCTGTGAAAAAAACGATGTACTTTAAAAAATAGCGGTTGGGACCCCTTGTCCTCGTTTGTGGTAGCAAGGTTTTTTACCTATATGAAGTGGTTGAAGCAAATGGGGCTTTTACGTGGGTTATATTTTACCAGAAATTGTTTGAGGAAAACCACAGGAATTGGTAGCCTAACCTGAATGTACTTCCCCAAGTCTGTTTCACTTCTCCCTTCATCTAACTGTGATACTTGAACATCTGACAGTTTGAACTCTATGTATTTATTTTAAGCTTTGGAGCAGTTAAATTCTGGAAGACGTTTTAAAAAAGGAGAACCATAGATTTCTTGTTAAGGAAATGCTTTTTCTATCATTAAAAGGTAGCTTATCAGCTGCTCATCTCATGCTTCAGATGGATCCGTAGGGTCCTTGAACACCGGCAAAGTAAGGTTACTGTTTCTCCAACAAAAGATTGACAAAAAATCTTGACAACTTTCAAAATACCGAAAGATCTACAGCAAATATGAGGACATTTTATTCAGTAATGTAAAGTACTTTCCTAGTATGTTATGCGATAAAACTTGCAAATATAAGAGTCTTGGATGCTATGTTTTTAGACAGTTTTAAACCTGGCAGTGTTTCAAGTCAATAAGGTAAAACTAGCTTTTAAGTGTCCTGTTGTATGTGTGAATGTTTCCCCTGGAAAAAACCCACTGTCAGGATCCCTGCTGAAACCAGTCCTCTTTTTCCCGTCAGATAACAAAAGCAACACGTTCTCTCTATCAGAGGTAGAGTTATAGCACAGTAAACTTTCTAGGTATTTATCAGCTTCTTTTTTGCTTAGCAGTTGTGACCTACACCTTGTTTCCATCTCTATAGTTAAATGAGTCACTGAACGGTGCTACCACATGTGTTTTTCGTGTGAAACGGGTCAGCAGATGCTGGGTGTGGTGGTGGTTTTGATGCAGGGCTGAGAATCCCGAGGATCAGCTGCAAACCCCAGTGCTGCTGTCATGAGTGAGTGACTGGATCTTATCACGTTGCTCAAGAGTGTCAGAGCTGGTTAACCATAGCCCACTACGTCCACCTGATGAAGTAAACCACTATGACAGAAAATGATGGCCCAATGTCTAAGCTGTGCTAATCTGTTTCTGTTTCTGTTTCTGGTGTAACATCAGCGGTGCAGGGATGACGTACTAGGGCTCTCTTGATTGAATGCCAATGGGATTTTTCCATTGGATTTTTGGAATATTGCAGAAAATAAGATGTGTGGCAAATGCAGGTTTATTGTTGAAAGTTTTGTTTAGCAAGTTAAACGCTAACATTAGCTATAAAGGAACTACAGCACGGTCACATGACTGCACTTCACCACCGCTAAGCTAATGTTGGGCTATAAAGGAACTACAGCACGGTCACATGACTTCACGTCTCCATCGCTAAGCTAAAGGAGGCTAATGATATTTGATAGTCTTATTTAAACAATAGCTAGCTACCACTTTTAGCGAAATGTATTTACTGACACATTTTATCTCGTAGAACAAAACCCAAAATCTAAGAATGAAAAGCCAACTAATATGAACAGCAGACCTTATTTCAGGTGTCTAATCACAAACTTATTCGAGAAACATTGGCTTTGAGACGAGGGAACCCGGAAGTGCTTGAATGCGAGCTAATCATGGGTTTAGCACTCATTCCCACACCGCTGTGTTGGTATTGTGCTATTGCCAAACGTCGAGGTGGTCTACCAGTCGCTCCTGATAAGCTCTGTGGTATCAGTGAACAGAAACAGAGTGTTCTTGCTTAATCTAAGTTATCTTTCTCTACTTCCCATTAAGCAGAAATTCTTAGTTGAATCCCTTCTGCTACACATTCCTGATCACAAATAGCTTACTCTGTGTTCTTCAGTGCTGACTTTAAGGAATGTAGTTTTAATGATGAGGCTTTTTATTCCATCTTTTATCTCTTATGGTTTCCTGTGTTAGCAAAGCGGTATCAGTTTTTTTTTTACCAGTCAGTGTGTTTGGGCTTTGTGGGAGATGTACTACTGTAGATGTAGACTTTATTAAACGTTGAAGGCTTGTTGAACTTGGTCTTGAAGAGCCTGGCTGTCAGACAGATTGGAATATCACACATTAGTTGGAGAATAAGGTGGAAAATTATCTCTGAATCTGACTTTTTGACAGGTGGTGAGTTTGTTGGCTTACTGACTTCTTTGTCTTCCATCTAAAGGTAAAAAACTGATTGAAAATCGGCGCAAAAACTTCTGAAAAGTGTTTGTATTCTGTATATTTTGTGTTTTACGGGGGGAAATATGCACTATCCTTTGTCTACATATGGATTCAATGGGTTTGCACTTGTAAAAAGTAACTGTTCAGTGCTGCTGGACCCAATTCAAAGAGGGACACACTGAAGATTATTCAGAAGCCAGTTTCTGTTTTCTTTTCCTTCGGCTCAGCCAGCAATTGTTCATTTATTACCAGAGGGAGGGAGACTCATGGGGGTAGGTTAAAGATCAAAAATGAAGGGAAATAATAACGTAAGGGCTTTATCTAAAAGGTAAAAGGGCAATTAGATTACACTTACTCTCTAATATAACGCACATGCATTTAGTTTGTATTCCTTCTCACTCTCAGTGCCGTTACTGCACAGGATGAAGGATTTCTGTCGTTGTCTCCATTGTACGGCACACAGAAGGGGAGTAAGCAATAGAGGCCTTTACAGTAGGCTTTACAGCAGCTTGTGGAAGTTGCTAGTGTTGGGTCATGATGTTCAAAAGAGTGCTACCTTTGTCAACAAAATGTGCAGTCAGATTCAGACCACCAGCGTGCTGCCCCGTCATGTAACGTGAAGACATAAATATCGTGACAACAAGACTTGATATTGTCTTAGATTTTGGATGACGTAATTTGGCATAAATCTTGGTTTAAAAGTCTGCGTTGCGGTAAAGATTCAGGCGTTTCTGAACTTTCCCGACCTTTTCTAGCTCTTCTATTTGATGCCATTTCATTATATCGACTTTAGTGATGATTATTTATCAAAGTTATCGCATTGTGTATATATTTTGTGAAAGCACCAATGGCAAACCATTAACTTCCATAGCATTATTGAGCTATAATGTCAAAGTAATGGTTAGATTGAATTGCTTTGACCATATCACCCACCCAATTAGAATTTGTTTTTGTGTTCTGTTTCGAATTCAGACTTTTCTGTATTTTCCAGTATTGAGTGACCCATATTGTGCGGTCACCTGAAGTGTGTATTTAACGATAAGCTGCTCTAGATCAAACTGTGTCAAAATAACCAACCCTGTTTCTACAACCTCTATACAGAGAAGCAGCTCTCGTTTAGTGTGTACATGTATATATGCACATCAGTGTGTGTTTTGCATTGAAGGTCACATGTTTCCTGTCCCCGTCAGCCTGCTTTTACCGGAGAGGAGACTTTGCATAGTGATTACTTTATTTGTTTGGCCAGCTGAGTCCTGCAAGAAAGGCTTATGTCAAACCTTCAAAGCATGCAACTGCTTTAAAAATGTTTTCCCTTTCCAGCAACTTGGAAAATCATAGAGGGCATAACTTATTGTTGGTTTATCAAAACAACTTTGAATTGTATCTGTGGTAATCAGAGAGGCAATCAGTCATGCCCTTTAAACCCGACAACGGTAGCTTTGTTTCCAGCACAGGGAGAACAGTGGACAGAAAGAGAAACCTGTTACTGATATAAAGGGGGATCTTGGCTTCTACAGTGTAAACAAACAGGAGCCAGAGTGATGCACCAGTCCCAGGAGCCAGAGCGATTCGCTGACCTGATCAGAAAACTTGTCTGGAAACAAATACTTGCCTTTGTGTTTTGTTGATAGCGGCAGCTGAAAAAGCTGTGCCTCCAGGCCATTGTTTCAGCACCTTTGCCGTGCTTTGTTTCAACACTGCCTTCAGGGAGCTGTCGGATTGGTTTTTGAAATTCACACTTTGTTGACGGTTTCATTTTCACCGTCCATATTCAACGCAAACCCCCCCCCCCCCGTGTACTGTATACTCTGAATCCAATGCAACACTGACTCTGTGTTCCTGTCCTCCTGTTTTTTTTTTCTTCAGATTGTGCTGTGAACGTTCACAAGAGCTGCAAGTCTCTGCTGGGTGAGTGCACCAGCAGCAGGAACAAGGTAAACACTACACTGGAGCAAAGAAAAACTGAGCTTTAGGCAACAGTTAAGAGTGTATACTGCAGGGGGTGAAGCCACTAGTTGCAAAAAACAAGTCAGATTGTATAGAAGTCTACGAAAAATGTATCGTATGGAAGTATGATCATTTTTCTCATAGACTTCTATACAATCTTAAACCTGTAATCAGGGAGTGACATCACTGGTTGCATAGAGAAGTCAGATTGTATAGAAGTCTAGGAAATGATGATCATACAGAACTACACACATTTTATCATAGACTTCTATTCAATCTTAAACCTGTAGTCTCTCATATCAAGCAGGGAGTGACACTGGTTGCCAAAATAAGTCAGATTGTATAGAAGTCTATGAGAAAAATACGTATCTCCCTCTTGATTCATTACCTCAGTGAACATTTTCCTGATGATTTTTGGTCTCAATCATTGGTTTCAATGCTTCTTCAGCACAGCACGAGTTCATCTCTGTCAATCATTTGGAGTAAAAAAGACAATAAAGCCGTGTACGCTTCAGGGTGGGGCTGCTATGTGATTGAAACGATTTAACAGCAGGGTGTTGTCCGTTATTTTGTCCTACAACTTAACCCCTAACAACGTGTTGGAAAGTACATTTTCATACGCCTAGTAGTCATGTTTGTTCAGCGTTGTGTTTTTACTGATCTCCAACCATTAATGTCACTTAAGGTTCTAAAAACCAAGATGGTAACGGCCAAAAATGACTATCTCAAAGCTTTTAAAACCAACAAGTGATGTCACAGGGACTTCATCCGCTTCTAGTTTACGGTTTATGGAAAAAGTATTGCCGCCATACTCGTACGTTTCTTGGTTTCTAGGGTAGGTCTAACCTTTGGATTGTTATAGCCGCACTGCAGCACTAAAATGCATGAGTCATGATCAGACAGTCTTTTCCCAGCTATAAACACACATTGACTTTGTTAAAGTAAAGGACAAATGAGGCAAGAACAGAAATGTGCGATCTAAATGACTTTGACTACTGTGTATTGGAAGATCTAAATGTGTCTAGCTCAAAGAAAAGGACATTTCAAAGCTTTTCCCTAAAGACAATAAAACCCCAGTACTTACTTTCTCTGCGTAGCCCATCCATGAGGTGCTGCATGTGAGCCCTTTATGCAGCAACACGTGTACGCTGCTGCACCACCTCTACGGAGAAGCCTAATTCCACAGACACAGGGGGCTTTAAGTCCACTCTTATGGATCTGCCTACGATGGGCCTTGCTTGTTAAGGCCATGTGAGCAGTAGAGGAGAAAAGACAGTCAGAGAGTGCAATGGTTTGGCATCTTTGTATTCTGTCACTGACAAAAGCTTTCTTTATTTCTTCCACACAGAGAGATTCTCATCCGAGAATTGGCTTGTCTGGATCTCCTAATCTTGGTAAGCAGAGCGTGCAGATGTGCACCTGATGGCACTGACCCCGGCGATAATTAGAGAAGGAAGGTAGTTAAGTGGCTGTGTCAAAAAAAACAAAAAAAAGGAGAGAGGGGGATTGGTCTCCAACAGACTGTAGGGAAACGTGATAATTGGCCATTGTTTGCACCCTTACCTTGGGAGCAGTTCTGCCAAATATAAGATTTGTTATATTTGACCATTTATATGCAGTAGAATGATTGATTAGATGTCAATGCACATGTTAGGAAAAGTATGAGGTTAAAAGCACTTCACTTGAGTTTTTATCAACACTTTAAGAACGATACTTTTGGAATAGAATATTTTAGTGGGATTCAGTTGACTCAAGTTCATGTGCATTTTGCATTCATTACCGTCAATTGTTCCATCCCAGGAAATGTCACTCAATGCTACATTACCTATAACATGGAGCAGGTTCTGTTGCATGTGATCGATCCCGCAGGAGTCACGAGCGTCTGCAGCAGCAGCAGATTAAGTTAATTTCCTGTAGCAGTTGTTATTCCCCTGCTAACAGCTGGAGTCCTGTCGGACACACCTGAGCTCTCCTCCGGCCAATCAGCAGCTCGTGCAGGGGGTCAGGAAGACGAGGGGGGAGACAATGAGGAAGGAAAAGAACCAGAACCTGCGAGAAAGAGCGTAGACCTCTGCAGTCTGCATATATATATATTTCCAAAACAGGCTTTTGCCAGGCAGTGTGTCGTACACTCACCTCCCCACGGTTTTTGGATTATCACAAAGCTCCTCCTGCGAGTTTGCAACCTTCACCATGGAGCCAGAGGTTTCTAAAGTCACTGCCCAAACCAAAGTAAGCTCCAGGATTGCTAAAGCACTCTCCTCATCGCAGGGGCTGTCCAGACACGTCAGCGTTCCGGTGATGATGCACCGCGACCTGATCACCTGCCGATTCCTCCGATCCCTGCCTCCATCGTTGCAGAAGAAGAAATACTGGGGTCGACTCGGACGGGATTCAAACAAACACCCAGCCTCCTCTTCGTCCTCTCCTCCTCTCCACTTGTCATGTTCCCATTTCTCCCTCCCCTCGACTAGTTTCTCCACTACTTCCTCCTCCGTTTCCTCTAGGTTCCTCCTTTCACCTGTGTCTCGTTTTTCCCCCCCAGCGCTGAAGGACCGGGACAGAGAGCTAACGGGCCTGGATGGCCACCCGGGTTCCCTCTGCACCCCAGGCATGACCATCAGTCCGTGGGGAAATAGCACTCAGCCTTCTGCCGCCCACAGCAGCAGCTACACCTCAGCCAACGCTAGCCTCCTTCACAACAACAGCTCAGGGTGAGTATCTCTGTCACTGAGGCTCTTTTAGGAAAGACGACAGAATGAGGACAGGTGTCGGACACCTTGATAAATCACATCAACTTTTATTCAAATCTAAAAACAAGTTTTGACTTTTTTTATGAAATCCTCATCATTATAAATATAAATGATCATTTAATAAGAGTTATTCATTTCTAATATCACTTTTATTATTTATTTTGTAGGCTTTGTTTTTTTTTCTTACTGATTTTATTTTTACTTCTTTCTCCTTTTTTTCATTCATGTAAAAAAAATATATAAAAAATTCCCCTTATTATTATAAATAAAATACTGTATGTGAACTGTCATTTAATTAATGATTTAATAATAATTAAACTAATCTAATTAGTATTTAAAATGTTTTGTGGGCATTTTTTCTCCACCGTGATTTTCATTCGCAAAATGCACACAGTATGGTGTTGAACTTATACTGCCTCTAAACACATTTGTATTGTGTTTACAGTAAAGTACGTGAATGGCCAAACAAAGATAAATAGATAAACAATAGTAATATTTTTAAAAAGCACCTGATTGAGTCCCTCTTTCTGTTTATTGGTGCAGATGTTTACAGGACCTGCTGTACGTTACTGCTGGATATATTTAGAGGCTTTGATGCTGAGATACTATTTTCTCTATGCCGTCCAAAGATGTGTATTTTTAGTTGGCACATCAAAGCAAGCTGTCTTTTCTGATATAGCAAGTGTAGTCAAATCTCAGAGAGTGGACTACTTTCCTGCTCCATCTGTTAGAAATGTGTAGTGAGAAGGGAAGGAGATGTTAGAGGGAGAGAGACAGAGGCATAGGCAGGTGTAAACAAGAGCAGATAAAGACAGATGTAGCTGCATGAATGTCTCCAGGTTTAATGTCTTTGTTTCTGGTAGTTAGTCTCAGCATGTATGCCACCTTAGACCTGTGGTTGTCCTCCCTCAGATCCCTCCCCGGGGAGATGGATGAGACCGATGCTCTCCGCTCCAAACGCTGCAACGAAGACGCCATTTCCCTCGCTCCCTCCACCACCGAGTCCATCATCGTCGAAGGTGAGTTTGGAATTGGCGAGAGGAATTGAAAACTTGGGTAAAGTTGGGACCTGGTGGGACGTTAAGGCTGTCCTCGACTAAAGACATTCTCGCTGTATGTAGGGTTGTTGTTCTGTTTGGATGTTTGTTCTATGCCTGTATGGAACTATCTTAAGGTACTTAGAAAAGCCCTGGGTAGGTCGTTGTTTGAGTTATACTGGAAGACGATGAATAAAACCAGTCATCAGATTTCATGCATTTTTTGCCACCGTTTGACTTTGAAAAATGTGCCAATCCAGCTGAGAAAACCTCCAGCCTCTTCTATAACCTCTTATTTAAACTGAATTTAATTTGGGACTATGTATTAAATATATCTCAAGTAAAAAACAAAGCAATAGTCGACCAATAACTTGTAAGGGATGTGGCAATGGCGCTAACAATAGCTGTATTTTGTTTGCCTGAGTAGTAATAGTAGTTTGTCTTCAGGGAATCCAGGGAGGAGTGTGTGTGGAGTGTGTTTTGTGGAGTCAGGGATGAGCTCACCCTCTCATTAAGTTGTAGTGTGTGGGAGAGAGACTAACACAGAGAGCTGCTGCTGCACCATCGTCTTCCTCCCAGCTGCAATGTGTTTGTTGTTTTATCAGATACACACTTCACTTAGAGATGCTACACCACGGGAGCATGTAGATTTCTATTTCCTCTCTCTGTTCCGTTACGGTATATCGCTCACTATCTCAATGTGATATTTAAAACCCTGCCAAAACACAAACAGACGAGACATTACGTCAGGTCTGAACTTCTTGCACTTGGATCTTTCACAATCAGTAACTGGAGAGTCTTCTCTAGATATCACTGTTCATGATTTATGAATGATTCAAAATGTACAGAAGTCTGGTAAAGTCATCTGAGGACGTGTCTTTTGGAGCAAACCAGATCTTTTACATGAGAAATGTGGTGATTTCCTGCCGTATAGGAGTTCATTTAAAGGTGTTTCTGTACCCTAACACTGTGTTTGATGCCCCTCTGCTCAGATGCTCACTATGCATCGGTGCGGGCTGATCTGGAGTCAGACGCTCAGGACCTGGAGGCAGAGTCGTGGAGTTTGGCAGTGGATCAGCAGTTTGTGAAGAAGCATACCAAGCAGATGGTGAAGAGACAGGATGTGATATACGGTAAGTGTACCGGATGTTGCACGAGACCTGTAAACTGACTTTGGTATTCTGAAGTTCCCTTTTCATTTTGAGGACAATTATGAGACATTGCTTTGTGTGCTGGTGCAGAGCTGATGCAGACGGAGATGCACCACGTGCGGACGCTGAAGATCATGCTGCGTGTTTACGTCCGGGAGCTGAAGGAGAACCTGCAGATGGACTCCGGGAAGCTTGACTGTCTGTTCCCACGCCTAGAACACCTCCTCGAGCTTCACACACACTTCCTGTCTCGCCTCAAAGAGCGGCGGAGAGAGAACCTCACTTCGCCCAACGAGAGGAACTACGCCATCAACAGGGTGGCAGACGTTCTGATCACACAGGTAGGGAGGAGATGCACGTCCTTGAAGACATGACATTTAGCTGACTCTGAAATAACTTATTATAAGTCGCGTGTAAACATGCTATCCATGCTATTCTGGCTCTGAAAATGTGGGATATGCAGTCCTAGTAGTCTACACAGTAAAAGTCAGAATTTTGAAAATAATTTTTAGGAAAAAATTGTAATTTTGGGGAAGAAAATTTGAAGTTTGAAAAGAAAATAGAAAGATTATTAGGGCAACATAAATGAGTTAGAATGATTATAAACCAGTGGGACATTTTTAAAAGTCACACATTTGAGAAAAAGGCAGAATTTTTAGGAAGAAGTGATAATAAAAAATAAATAATCAGACATTTTTAAAAGTCAGATTTTTAAGTGAACAAATATAATTTTGAAGAAATAGTCAGAACATTATTGGGACATTTTGAGATTTTGAAAAGATGTAGACTTTTTAAAGTTGCCTCTAATACCAGCTTCTGCTAAATGAAGTGTATTGTGGCCCAGCGTTGGTATGTTGAATACAAAACAGAAAAAGAGTTACACCTGCAAAATATCATGCACCCATTATGTATTAGCAGCATAATACATGTGCCCCAGTGCATTGTGGGCCAGCACACAAACACAGACTATAAAACAGAACAGAAAGATGTACACCCTTTATTCTCCAGTTCTCAGGTGAGGTGGGGGGGAGGATGAAGGAGAGCTATGGAGATTTCTGCAGTCACCACACGGAGGCTGTCAGCTACTACAAAGAACAGCTGCACAACAACAAAAAGTTCCAAAACATCATCCGGGTAAGAGATTTAATCTGCAGAACATCTGTAGTTCAGTCTATTGAATCCATTAAATGTTAAATTCAATTCTTTCCTTTCCAGAAAATCAACAACCTGTCCATTGTGCGGCGGTTAGGAGTGACCGAGTGCATCCTGTTGGTGACGCAGCGCATCATGAAGTACCCGGTCCTCGTGGAGCGCATTATCCTCAACACTGAAGGTGCAGTACTTTACATCCTCAGATAGAGTCCTATATCTCAGGAATGAGTCAGCATCTTAGCACTTGTGGCTTTTTTGTGTTGGACATTTCTGTAAATCCTTTTGCTGAATGTAACAAAAGCTACATTTCTGTCCCTGTGTCAGCGGGTACAGAGGAGCACGAGGAGCTGACCCGGGCTCTGGGTCTGATCAAAGACACCATCGTGCAGGTGGACACGCTGGTTAATCTCCACGAGAAGAACTCCCGACTGCAAGACATCCACAACAAGATGGAGCCGAAGGCGCTGGGGAAGATCAAAGACGGCCGAGTGTTTCGCAGGGAGGACCTGGCGCAGGGCCGGAGGCGGCTGCTGCACGTGGGCACCGTCAACTGGAAGGCCGCCTCTGGACGCCTCAAAGGTGGGATACGGCATGGAGGAAGCAAAGCAATTATCAGCTATCTATCAGGGGGATCGTGTTCCTTAAAAATATCAATCAATGATTGTCATTCCAGTCCTTTGCTAGGAGTTAGAAATAAATTAATATTGACACACTGACCTTCAGACACTGGCTTGTACCAACAAGGATTAAATCTTCTGCACAATTAAGAACGTATCTCCAGAGGTGGAGAAGTACTCAGATCTTGTACTTGAGTAAAAGTAGAAGTACTCAGATCTTGTACTTGAGTAAAGTAGAAGTACTCAGGTCTTGTACTTGAGTAGAAGTACTCAGATCTTGTACTTGAGTAAAAGTAGAAGTACTCAGATCTTGTACTTGAGTAAAAGTAGAAGTACTCAGGTCTTATACTTGACTAAAGTAGAAGTACTCAGGTCTTGTACTTGAGTAGAAGTACTCAGATCTTGTACTTGAGTAAAAGTAGAAGTACTCAGATCTTGTACTTGAGTAAAGTAGAAGTACTCAGGTCTTGTACTTGAGTAAAGTAGAAGTACTCAGATCTTGTACTTGAGTAAAAGTAGAAGTACTCAGGTCTTGTACTTGAGTAAAAGTAGAAGCACTCAGGTCTTGTACTTGAGTAAAGTAGAAGTACTCAGGTCTTGTACTTGAGTAAAGTAGAAGTACTCAGGTCTTGTACTTGAGTAAAGTAGAAGTACTCAGATCTTGTACTTGAGTAAAAGTAGAAGTACTCAGATCTTGTACTTGAGTAAAGTAGAAGTACTCAGATCTTGTTTTTGAGTAAAGTAGAAGTACTCAGGTCTTGTACTTGAGTAAAGTAGAAGTACTCAGGTCTTGTACTTGAGTAAAGTAGAAGTACTCAGGTCTTGTACTTGAGTAAAGTAGAAGTACTCAGAGTGTAGGAATACTCTGTCACAGTAAAAGTATTCTAAATGTTCCTCCAGTGAAAGTAGAAAGTACTCTCCTCTAAATGTACTTAAAGTAGCGACAGTAAAAGTAGTCATTGTCTGATTGGTCCATTTCAGAATAATATCTCTGATATGTTTTATAATGATTGATCATTAAAGTGTTCTCAGAGCTGGTAAAGGTGCAGCTAGTTTGAATGGCTTTGTATACTGCAGGGTAGCTGCTGGATTTACTGCAGGTGAACTAAAGTCTGATTTAAGGGAGATTTTATTTACCATCATTAATCCTAATCTGCCTAGCAACTAAAGGTGTTAAATAAAGGAAGTGAAGTTAAACTTCCTCAAGCTGGAAGATTTACTGCAGGATAATTAAATTGAATCTAATTTGAGATAAAAACAACCCGACTTTTTTTGTTCTTCCAGATATTCTTGCATTGCTGCTCTCAGATGTGTTGCTCTTGCTACAAGAGAAGGATCAGAGATATGTCTTTGCTACAGTGGTGAGTCATGCTTCTTCTCTTCTCTGTATTACACAATCTAACAAAAACAACATGTGTATCCAAGAGACATACTTTGTCATTCAATACATTTCACTGTAACAAAAAGCACACTCTCATATCTCCGTCCTCCTCCTCTCCTTTCCTCTCCTTCTTATGTTATCCATGCAGGATAACAAGCCGTCAGTGATCTCCCTTCAGAAGCTGATCGTCCGGGAGGTGGCCCACGAGGAGAAAGCCATGTTCCTGATCTGCGCCTCCTCCAATGAGCCCGAGATGTACGAGATCCACACCACCTCCAAGGAGGAGCGCAACACCTGGATGGCACACATCCGGCAAGCTGTGGAGAGGTAGCTGCATTTACACACAGAGAGAGGGGGTCTATTTTAGAGAGATATATTGTATTTGCTTCCTTTTAATGCCTTCTGTGCTCTTTTCAGTTGTCCTCACACAGAAGAGAGGCTGTTCAGCGAGGAGGAAGAAGCCCGAGCTTCCAGGTTCAAAGAGTTTCAAGGTAAATGCAGAAAGATGCATGAAGATATCCCTCAAATGATGATGTAGTAGAGGCAGTCGGCCACAAGGGGGTGCTCATGTATCATAGTTGCTTTGTCAGAAGTTTGAATATGTCTCTACATCTCATTTAAACACATTAAAACTGATTTTGAGAGACAGATTTTATCCCCAAGCAGTTTCAGGGCCTTTTTTCTCACCGTGGCTTCGTTTTCCACTGAAATATAGAAGTCCCACACCTCTATAGGAAACCCTTTACTGATAGCTAGAAGAGGAAGAGCTCTGCAATATTAAGGAATCAAGTCCAATCTAATTCCATTTCCCCCTGCAGAGCGTCTGAGCCAGAAGGACGCGGTGGTGGTGCAGGCTCTCACTGAGAAGCTGCAGCTGTTTGCAGACATGGCCGAGACTGTGGCGGGTCTGGAGGACACGGCTTCCCGCTCCAGACTCCTGCTGAGAGGAGACGCCTCGGACCTCCAGCAGGGGGAGAACCTGCTCAAAGGAGCCATCACCGAGGGTAGGATAATGCTGAGAAACTCCCTCTGTAGGGAACACAGGGATTTTAGCCTTTGCAGACCCTTTACATGCACTAAAACCCTTATAACGCACGTCAGGAAAGGAAAAGTGCCCTCTTTAATGTTGTGCTTTAACTGTCTCTCTCTCTCTTCAGTGGAGAACCTCCAGAATCTGCTGCAGTCCGGCGTGAGGGAGGAGTCTCCGGCCTCGCGGTTCGAGGAGGGGAGCGGCTCGGGGATCCTGCCCCGGCGGGCGGACACCTTCGGGGGCTACGACAGCAGCCCCAGCATCCTCAATAAGAGTGAGTCCAGCACTATGCCTGCCCTGAGGAACCCTACCCTTTAACGGATTTGCAGTTGTGATTCAGTGGCTTTTTATGCCATAAATAAATCCTAAATATCAACAAATGTGACTTGAATTGGTTTTATTTGTGGAAAAAGGGGTTCAAAGTCATATTGGTGCAGTTTTTACATGTATATACGTGTTCTTTGTGTCAATATTTTTGTGTTTTTGTGTGGTTTATTTACGTGTGTGTGTGTGTGTATGTCACTGTGTCCTTTTCTGTGTGTGTGTGTGTGTGTGTGTGTGTGTGTGTGCGTGTGTGTGTGTGCGCCAGATGGCAGCGTGAAGAAGAACTTTTCTGGCGAGAGCAGAAACAGAGACAGGAGAGCCAGCTCTGACCCTCAGCTCAAAGACCTCTGTGGCAGCCAAACCCTGGAGCAGACGGTAGGGGCTACACACACACACACAAACACACATACAGACGCAGTGAGTCTTGAGATGAGTCACGGTGTTATTTCCTGTAAATAGTAGTGACCAGACTAAGTCATCTGGAAAGTGTCCATGTCTCGCAGGTCATTACATTTGTTTATAAATGGATAAAGCCGTGATAAAGCAATCAGCGGCAGAAGAGATACGACATGTTGCTGACAATGAGCAGCGTGCTATAAACTAAGCCAAGTTTACTCTCATAACTCAGTTGCAGTCTGGGAAAACACACAGACACACACAATTCAGTTGTTTTGTTTCTTATATCCAAGCTTTAAATCTGTATCGCTCTGAAGGAGACGGAAAGAATACTCCTGGTTGAATTATTAACAAATATTCAATCCATATTTTATGCTGCTGATCTCATAACAAGGTTGTAGTAACAGGTTTCAAACATGATTTATAATTCAGTTCAACCGCTATGGCTACTAGAAGCCGCTCAATTTATTTCAGTGTGTAGCATATTCAGATATGAAGAAAGGATGGAGTGCATTCTGTCTGCTTAATCAGAATGAACAGCTTTCCCTACATGAAGAAGAGCATATCAAATCCAGAGAGAGGCGCTGCTGAAATGCTAAGGAGGAAGACCACAGACACTTCAGTGAATCAGCTGATATTATTCAAAAGCTTTTTGGAAAATGAAAGGATAACAGAATCCTAGAAGCTGTCACAGGAAATGAACTTAAAATTGAGCAGAGTCACCGGTTGTGCATTTATTTGCATGATCCAATATCAATTAACACAGCTCCCTAAGCCTTTCCTGGGGCTTGACTCGGCCAGCGTAAGATTCCCTATCTGGGGCCTCAGCTCAGTTTACTTTTAAGTTCATTTTCTGTTACAGCTTCTAGGATTTTGGCTATAGTTATAATTTGATTTTCCAAAAAGCTTCACTTTGTTATAATATTAGCTCATTCTCTAAAATGCCTGTGGTCTTCCTCTTTAGCATTTTGGCAGCGCTTCTCGCTCTACTGGCTACGCTCTTTACGATAAAGCGCTGCCGCCACCACGTCAGCATTAGGCTGCCTTACCCATTACTGTCTCCAATATATACAATTACACCCAGTGCCCACACAAGCCTTCAAAATAAAAGCATAGAAACAAAGGAACTCAAGCCTAAATAATAATAATGTATTGATTATAAACAAAAACAGCAAGTAAATAAGTGACTAAATATTGGGTAATGTATATCTCCAACAATAATTCCACACATTTCAATTGTCCTAACATTTCCAGAGCTTCTAAACTGTGTTATGAAGTACCCACTGTGTGTGTGTGTGTGTGTGTGTGTGTGTCTGCAGGTTGATGAGAGCTGCTGTTCTCCTGCCAGATGGAACCGCATCTGGTCCAACTCCTTCCCCGAGGCCGAGGTAAACTCCTCTGATGTGTCACCTTGTGCTTCACGACTCTGCTGGGTTTCACATTCAGAGGCGGGCCTGCTGAACTCGCTCGTTCAGTTATGTGTTGTTTTGGAGATTCTGGAAGTCGTTTTTAATCATGAGAACTTTGTCTCCTTCTTTTTCTAGTTCTTTGACAAAGTGCTGATGCTCTCTCAGAGGCTGTACAGTCTGCAGGTAATACGGTCCCCTCACTTTCTATGGTTCTATTCACTGATGGAAGAAAGAGTTTGCAGATGAACAGTTCATTTCACACTTTCATTTCTTATGTTTATATGAACATTTGTCCTATTTTACTTTGTGTAATCATATATGTCAGGGGTGTCCAAACTACGGCCATTTTGAATCGGCCCTCAGCAAGTTCTAAAAGTATAATGGAATATGCCCACAAATTCTATTCTTTTCGTCTTATATTTTACTTCTCAAATCTATATGTTAAAATATATTAATGAGCCCCATTTTCAAATAAATTCAGTCATTTAGAATCTAAAACATTGTCTAACAAATCTTAGTGGATAAAAAAACCAGCTTGAAATGTAACCTTCATATTTACTCTAATTATCAGCACTCTGAGGCTTCTGTTTTAAGGAATGAGCTGCCAACAGAATAAATGAACCCCTAAAGAGAGACGGGATGTAGGCTGTTTTTTCCTTAAACCATTTGAAAGTATCGATCATTATTCACCTACATTTGATTTGTTTTGCTAACTTATAACTTAACTTATGAGGCAACATTCACCTCTAGAAGCGGCCCAGCTCTCCGTGTATTTTTCTGTCTGTGGCCCTCGGTGAAAAAAGTTTGGACACCCCTGATATATGTATTGTAGATTTGACTTGTGTTTATGTGAAATGTAATCTTTATTTTGCATTTTTTTACTTAAACTCCTTATTTTTATTGAATATTTGTATTAATTAACTTTTATTTTTATCAAAACATTTTTTGGGGTATTTTTTTACTTTTCATGTACATATCTTTTTATTCAATTTGACTTTATCCTGTCTTTTCTGTGGACATTTTGATTGAACTTGTACTGATTTAAATACCTCTGTTTTATTTAATATTTGTATTGCACATTCTATCTTTCAGAGTTTGTGATAAACGATAACAAAATCCTCCTTCCTGCAGGACTAATCTGAATATGTGTTGCTTATTATTGCAGTCCTGCTCACTAAAACTCTCATAGCAAACATGTTGAATGTCTGTTTCACTGCTAAAGTAAAACCCTTTATCTCCGTACAGTTTAAAATATGCTCCCTAATGACCAGATGTTATTCCCTCCGTCCTCAGGCCATCATCGCGCAGCAGGACAGTCACATGGAGCTGCAGCGGGCCTCTCTGACGGAGCGCGCCTCGCTGCCCGGGCGCCACCGGGGGAACGTACTGCTGGAGCAGGAGAAGCAGCGGACGCTCGCCCTGCAGAGGGAGGAGCTGGCCAGCTTCCACAAGCTGCAGTCTCAGCACCGGCAGGAGCAGCAGCGCTGGGAGAGGGAGCGCGAGAGACACCGGCAGCAGGTGGAGGGCACCGAGGCCCGGCTGCGACACAGGGAGGAGGAGTGCCGGCGGCTGGAGGTGAAGAGCTGCTTCCTAACTCAGCCAAAAGACACATGGACATGTTACTGCAGGGGCTGGGACAAAATACTGACCCTTATTAATGCCCCACTCCATAGTCACCCTGTTGTATATCTCAGTTCAATGTAAATGCTGCATTGTTTTCTAAAAGTACAAGAGAAAAACACAAGATGCATTTTACAAATACCACTATTCTGCACAAATGTTTCAACGCTGCTGTTTCTACGGCTGCAGGAGCACCTGGCCGAGGAGAGGAGGGAGCTGGAGAGCCAGAGGGAGACGTACCAGCAGGACCTGGAGAGGCTCCGAGAGTCCACCAGATCTGTGGAGAAGGAGAAGGAGCGCCTGGAGCACCAGAAGAAGATCAAGAGGAAGACCATCGAGGTAGGGAATACAGATCATTCACAGAAGGCCTTACAAAACAGGTCAGTACAAGACCAGAAAGCTACCTGTGGCTAGCGCAGAGAATATCTGATCCACTCGGGAAGGTTTGCCTTTAAAAAGAAGTGGACAGTCTATAGCACATTCAGTGTTGTAAATTCTTCAGGTTCAGAGACTTTTATTTTGAAATAGAGACTTTTATTTTGTAAATATCAGCTAGAGGCTGTATGTGCATGGCGTCTGCGCTCCGTACAGTAAAAAGACCCATCAAGGTGAAGTATTCTTCAGGTTTATAATCGATTAATCATTACAGAAAGACTTGAACTATCGGGGGACTCAATTTAAAAGGGATTTTGGAAAAAACGACTATAAATTGAATGTGATCCTTGGTTCCTGAAGTCCTTGAAGCTTGTGAATTTTAAAAGAAAGCTAAATCAAGACCGTTAGAGTTTATTTAAAAAGACTTTGTTGTTGAAATTGCTTAAATTAATTTGAAATGTAGGTTATTTTATTATTCCGACTATAAATCTCGATCTATCTTCTCTCTACTTGTAATCTTCTTTATAAAACTGCCAGATTGGCCCTTGAATTGATGGTATTTGGGCCTGGAAAGTCCTTAAAAAGCCCTTGAATCAGATGTTTAAGAGGCTGGGGGAACCCCGGGTCACTGCACTTTGTTTAAGTTGTGTGTAAGTAGGTGGAAAACGAAGATCACGGCGAGGTGCTGGTGATTAATGCTCACAAGATGAAAGATAAGAAGGGGATTTCCCATCTCTCTCTCGCCTCTTCTTTACACCGTTGTGTTGTTTCAATTTTCCAAACCTATCCTCCCCTCTCATCCCGTGGGCATGGAACATATACCCACCCTTCCTAGCATCCGAAACACTGATGTGCCAACGTTTTTTATTCAGGTGCTTTTACTCCTGTACCGTCTCCAGCCGCTCATCCGTGGCAGTCTTTCTCTCCCTTTAACTCCTCCCCGTTTCTCCCATGCAGCACAATGCGGGTCATTGTTTGTGCCTTTCATGGGAGAGGAGCTTTGAGAAGGATCCACTGACTGTAATTTCATGCCCGCTGCTAACAGATGAGTCAAGGAGCAACAGTGATGTTATATCGGTGTTTCCAAACGCCCGGATCACCAGCACGGTTTGCTCGGGGTGACTCTGAGACATGCAGAGGACAGGGGGGAGGTAACCGTAGCATGGGAACGTTGTCTTTGATACAGACTTTATCCTCTCATCAAACAGCAAAGCTTCTGACTACCGTGACAGTGTTGGTGTCTTAACTTAGGGTGGGGGGGTACGGTTAAAACCTCCATCATACCATATGTCATTTCCAATTGGTATTATAACATAAATGTCTTGTTGAAAACCAAAACAAAAGGATTTTTACGGGATAAAACCTCAGAAATGTAAGGCTTTAGTTAATCTCCAGTAAAAGAAATACTTAATAAAACAAACCCTTCATCATGTTGAAAACTGACATAAGAATCCTTTATAATAAATAAAAAAGGAGCTTTTTAACCAACTTTTTTCACCCCTTTTACAAAAAGTGAGCGAATTTATTCTGAGGATTTTTCTATATATTTTCTAGAGTACCGTGCAATATTAGAATCCTATCCATATTTAATCAATTGCAATAAAACCCTATGAGTTTTGCCGCTGAGAGGCTAAAAACCTGCCTTTTTTAAAGAGTCCGTAGTCGGTTTGAGTTCCTGTTGATGAATGAAAAAACAAAACAATATCCAACTCCTCTTAGTCATCCACCAGCTGACCTAAATACCAATCAACCACACCCGCGTGACAACTGGCGAAAGTGATAACCAATAAGAGTTGTTGTAAACGGACGTGAAGGTAATAATAAGCAATGGCAAAGCAAACATTCTGGAGTTAACAGAGCCCTCGACAGGTGGATTTCTACCTGTTGTCGAATATAAAATGCACATAATATACACCGCCAACCGTCGGCTGATGTCTGATGTAATTGACGGATGAGTTCATCTAGTTGTATCTTGCAGATGGACAGTAATGACAGCCCTGCTTCCTGAGTCACTTATGATTCTATCTGCAGGTATGGGTCAAGCGAAACTCACTTAATGATGGGATAGCTCTCTCTGACTAAAGCTAAATCCTTTCAGCCGAATGAGTCAGCGGGTGTCTGTTTTTCAGAAGGAATACCATGCTGAATTTTACCGTACAACAATGTAGGGACAAAAGGAAATGTGGATGCTAAACTACTACTACTTATTTTGGTGTCTCTAACACCAATCAATACCCTTCAGGCCCCATGTATGTGTGCATCCATGAGCCAATAAGCAGGGTCTCTAGCATGCTGTCATTCCCAGGTCATGCAATACCGCTCTGTCACACCCCTCTGTGTCCGATTACCAGGAACCAGCGTCCTTTAGCGTGTTGACTAAGCATCCGAGTACAGGTTGCTACTTCAGTGTGTGTGTTATGTGCGTCAGTGTCTCCTCTGTACGTCTCTTGCAAAGTGTCTGGTGTGTGCTGCTGTTGGTGTGTCAGTTTGACCAGGGTAGCGCACACACACACACACACACACACACGCACACACACACACACACACACACACACACACACACACACACACACACACACAGTCTTTTTCAGCTGCATTCGTTCAAAATCTGTCCCCTTAAGACAGGGACTTGTGGAGATGATGGTGTGAGGCCTTATTCCTCTGATTCCCTGCTTTGTTTTCATTCATGGAAAGAATCCTTGCCGTCGATCTGATCAATCGCTGAGAATCATTTAGTTGACCGAGGAAAGGAGTGTGTTTTCTGGTGAGGAATGTTAAATCCTATGGGCCCAGCTTTAGGGAAACTTCCTGAAGATGGGATTTATTTAAATATCCAGTGACACGTAGACTGAAAGACACTACAAAACCTGTGGGAGTGTTCGGACGCTTGGTGGACTCAACATTTAGTCTCGGTTTGTCCTGACAGTCAAGGAATCGGATCCACGAGATTGCTTTCTCTCAGAAGTTCGGCCAACTTTGATAGGTATCTCCTCACAAAAGCAACCGGTGATGCTACACAGTAACCCTTTTAAGAAATTTCTCAGCATGTGTACAAACTGGATTTGTCTTTTCCCAGAAGTCAGTCTGATCCTCTGCAGATCTGTGCCGATGCGTATCAGTTCTCCTGATGGAGGCTGCCTCCAGTGATGTCATTAGTCCCTCTCCGCCGTCTCACATTCCTGCATGTTGACGTCTGACAGTTGATTAGCCGGTTCCTCCTCCTCGTCCTCCTCCTGCACACCCAGCTGAGTAACAGACAGATGCCGTCCACTCAAGTCCTGACTTGTCAACGAAACAAAAAAAAGACTTCAGTGCAAATTTTGCAACTTTGCAATCCCGTGTTTTATTGAGATTCATACAACTTTAGACATCTCAAAGTCAGGGAGATAGAAATGATGTTTCATACCATCCCAAAGAATAAAAATGTGTACATAGACAGGGTTTTCTTCTAGAAAAATATAGTATGAGGCGCTAACGTGACTCAAGGTCTAAATTAAGCCCCGCCCACTTTCCAGTGAAAATCCTGCATCAGCGCGAAGCTGAAAATAATAGTTCACGTCTTAAAGCTGCTGAGTCATATATTGCCCTCGAACAACAAATAAATCCAGAGTTTCTTTCCTTCCTCTCCAGAAGAAAGGAGAGTAAAAGAAAGGATCAGAAATCTCAGTGTCAGCCTGCTGCCTGCCACTCGTCCCCTGCAGACCCACCGGACATCCATCCCCTATTTATTCTCCGTAAGCTGTCTCTGCCGTCTGACCAGACACCTGACCCCATCTCATATCTCTGGACTCATTAAACCCTTTCTGACCCACAGAGAGATTGTTTCCTGGCAGCACTTTAACATTTGTTGTTGTTGATTAGACCTCTCAATATATGACTACAGTACAAATACATACAGCAGTTGAAATAACTGCTTCTATAAATCTGGCTGCCTATCTACCATCTCAAAGAGTTCCCCATAACAAGATCGTTCAATGACATGCCTGAGTTCCCGGTAAACTCTGGCCGTACACAAACACAAGCAGCTGACGTGAGTTATTGCATTCATCATGTCATTACCCGCTGCAGGAGGCCGGCCTCTGACTGCGAGGTGCACGACCGACACTCCACAGCGACTCCTGGAGACCCACGGAATAAACCATGAGTAATGCGGGGGCCCCCGGATAATTACACATGCATTTACCCCAAACAGCAATCTGTGTTTGTTTGTCACCCAGTCTGCAAGATAAGACCTATCGGCACCCCATTAAATCCTGCCCGTAATATTTGTTTTAGACCAGCTTTGTGGTGTGTTGTGTACACACAGATGCATGGGTTGCAATTCTATACCATTGGCTGTCCTATGGGAATTTCTTGGCATGTCGTTATGGGAGATTTGGAAGTGGTTTGTCCCCCCCCCCCACACACACACACACACACACATCAAAAGCTCTTTTCATCAGCAGGATTTTTTCCAGGCAGCGCGATATCAACAGACATTTAATCACCACCACCCCCCCCCACCCGCATTAAGGCTCATCAGCAGACGTGCAGAGCTATGATTAGACCTCCATTAAAAAAAGTATGCCTACTTGTTTGTGTTTCGGAACATATGTGGGAGCTTGCACAAGAGCGGCGCTTGTTGCGGCACGTCCTGAACTTCAGAGGCGCTTCCCTTTCATGTGCTATCTCATGCGATCACACTTGGCCTCTTGATAACGACTTGGCTTTGGACTTTTATTGGCTCAGAGCCTCGAGCTGGATTGCTCAACAGAATGGAAGGTCATAAAGCTTGTTCATGGAGTCGGGGCTGTTTAAGGTTGACCTGTGCAAAACAGATAAAGTCCATAGAAAAAAATGTGTTTTAAAGAAGGAAACTGGAAAGATAGGAACTGCATTGTTGGCTTCTAGGTCAAAGGTTTATTTCATAGCCTATAAGGGGCCATATTCCACTCATTTTAGGGTTGATATTTGTGTGTAGTGTCTCTCCTGGGACATGTCTCCATGCTTTAATGTTCAAAAAGCTCTTTATGTTTCTCATACTGCCTGTGCTGCAGCACCTCTTTTCCCCCTCTGTCTGAAACCAGAGCCCACTCTGCTCTGATTGGTTAGCTGGCCGGCTCTGTTGTGATTTGGTCAACCGCTTAGAGATGTCCCGCCCCTTAGTCTATCACGTACAATGTGTTGGAGCGCTAGAAGTAGTTACTTTGTGATGTCACTTTGTTCAGGAAGTAAAGGAGTCAAAAGGAGGCGTTTCAGGCGAGAAACTCCCTCTGTGATCACAGGGTTTTTAGCCTTTGCAGACCGTTTACATGCACTAAAACCTAGAAAGGGAAAAGCATAATATGGCCTCTATTGAATAAGTCTTGCTCGCCCTGGAGTAACTTTTCTGAGCCGCAATTTAAGGACTGCCCCTTTCTCTGGCTTCTTACTTGAGATGAAAACAGTAAAAGTGGATCTCTGGTGTTACTAACTACACACATGTGACAGAGAACATGGCTTAAAACATGGGAAGGTCTGCCAAGCTCAAGAGAAACATTAAAGGGTTGTAAAGTGTTGACCTGTGTCTGAGTTATCTCCTGCTCTGCCTCTGATTTAGGGCGCTGTTGTGGAGAGTGTCCATGTGGAGAAACCCGTTGAACTCTTCACGCGTCGACAACTTTACCGTGTACACTAGGGTGCGATATTGGGGAAAAGCATGTTGTCAAATTACTTATGTTTAACATGTATGAGAAAAATAGAAATTGCATGTAAAAAAAATGCTGTTTTCTATTTGTGGTGAATACATGCTTAGTCATAGGAAAAACACACAGTCCAATGTCATTACATCACATTTCAGACCAAAAAAAAGAAAATTTTAAGGATTTTTTTGAGGATTATTCAATTTTTCAAATGGTAAATCTATCGAGTAGTCCCTGCAGCGCAATGTGAGGTCTGTGGGGCGTTGCTCATCATCAGACTTCATATAAATCTGCATTAACTCTGCCTGATTATCAATTATAAGCTATGAATAACTGGGACACAATTTGACGTTAGATTTGACCAATTTAAAGGCATCATTTGTTCTTTTCAAACCAATGTTGTATCAGTTTTTGCATTTCCTGAGGTAGTTGGCGGCAGACGGTCTCTTGTTTGTGACTTTGAAACCTTACTAACGTTTTCCAAACACCACAGACACACAGACACACAACAAACTCAACGATGGAGGCGTCGGTGCACCTCCTGCTCGGTTAAATCACTGTTTTTGTCAATGGAGTCTGGTGGCTTTGGCTGGACCGTAGAGAACAGCCATGTTTCAGGAGGCTAAAATAAGAGTGGCAGTGCATTGCTTATCCTCTGTGCTAGCACTCCTGTCAGATACAACATAAGGGGTTTAATATGACATGAATATTTACTCATATTCCTATTTAATTCTTACTTTTTGTATATTTTTTTATTATTGCAAACATTTCTTATATTTTATTTGTGCAATATTTAATAATACTTCTATATGTGTTCATTTTTTACAACTTAACTCCTCCTCCTGTCCTCCTACTGCTAGTATTCCTGTCAGATTCTCCAAACTAGGGGTGTGCAACCACCTTCTGCTGCAGGTAACACAGTGATTATTGATCAGTGTCTTATAAATAACCCCACTTTAAAACATCCAAACTGTCCTTTAAAGGCTAATGTTTGCTAATCTCATGAAGCCTCCACAGATCTGACCTACAATACTTACAGTATCTCACACATGGTACCATTTCACTCATCATATTGTGTAGTAGAGTCAGATTCAACGCAAGATAACGGTTTCAGCAGAGTAGAATATTACTAAAAGCTCTGCTGTTTCCTCTTGGCTTAGCTTTAAGTGAAAAAGATTAGCCGTCATTTCCGTTCGAGTGTGTTCAGCCTAAGAAGGCATTGTCACAACAGCATCAAGTCCTTCCCACAGACTGTTTACAAGGCAACACATTGTGCAGCGTACACATGTATGATATGGGAGTATCCGGGCAGTATTTCAGATGAGAGAAACCTGGCTGTATAATTAGCCGCTGGGAGCCTGTCATTAGCAGGAGCCTCTGGACGGCAGCCAGTGCTAATTGTTTATGTGCTGTCAGGACGAGCTCTTTGTGCTCTGCCCTGGAAACGGGCTGTTCGCTCCACTCAGAGCACCTTGTTGTGGGAACAATGCAACATCTGTGTGCCAAGATGAGTGAGTGCCGAAAGAAGAGGGAGACTTTCCCACTGCCTCGGGTCTCGAGAAGATACACTCTACACACACACACACTCTCACACGGTTAGATGAGCGTGCCCTTCATGGCCTGTGAAACATCCTGCGATCCCTCTCCCAACAGGAAGTGTTCTGCAGCGTCATCAATCAGAGAGCATGTGGTCTGCATAGCAACAGGAAGAGTTACACACTGATGCCAGACTTTTAATAAATCAACACTGGTGGTAAAACTTGTGTTAGATTGCTTTAGTCACTGGTGATTAAAACAATTCTGGAGATTTGGGCTGGTTGTAGATCAGCTGTGCAGGGTTTGTTTGTAGTGACAACAACTTTATAACAACTGAGGGGATTTTAATGTTGAAGGAATGTTTTACTTGAACATTTCCTATATTTTAATTGTGCGATATTGTGAACAACACTTCTTTATTTGGTTTTTACAACTGCATTCCTCCTGCTGTGTTTTAAGAATGCACCGCCACACACCAAAGCAACTGCCCTGTACTGTATGTGTGAGCCTGTTTTGCATTAACCCTGATTGTGATTTAGTTTAGCTTACCATCATGTTATGGGGTTGTGTGAAACATTTCAAATGAAAGTAAAAACATGCAATAAATAGAGAAAATCAAACACCATTTAAATATTTCTGTAAACGTATGAATTTTCAATAAAAACATAAAATACAAATATTTATTTAGAAATTTGAAGTTAAAGAAAGACATATTGAATAAAGATATGAATTAAAAGAATCACAAATGTTTATAAAAAGCTAAGAATTGTATGTAAAGATTAGCAACACAAATCTAAGATAAATATTTATTTGAATTTAAAGTAAAAATATTAAACCAGAATTAAAAAAGTATTTATCTAAAGGTAAGAATTTAAAGTAAAAAGGTGCAATAATAAACTATGGAAGTATTCAAATTAAATCCGAAGTCAAATTATAAAATGTGCACATAAGTAAAATAATTACACAATAAAAATGTCAAAAATGGACAAATATCCTCCTGCAGCCCGTTGACTCACACTGTTGTCAAAAGGCTTAACGTTGTCTAACAGTGAAAAGATGCTTATTGTAGTTGATCTAATGCACAGCAACATGTGGGATTACTAACAACACATGATACACACACTGTATTGTTGCAGAACTCCTGCTCAGCGTTATTGAATGCAGATGTGAAGATAATACCGACTCGTCTTTCCCTCTGGAGTAATTAGCCGGACAAAACAGTCAGTGTCTCTTTCCCCTGATGTCATGGGAGACATGTTCCTGTTCCTCTTCCCTTCCAACAGCCTCTTCTGTTTAGTGAGACGCGCCTGTATGTGCACAAGGACTATTAAGGGTTTTATGTTTCTCATTTGTGTGTGTGTGTGTGTGTATGTGTGTGTGTGAGCACATTGTCTTGGAGAACTTCAAAAGCCCGTTACCAAACTTACCAAAGTGTGTGCTCAGCAGAAACGGAGGCATGTGTTTCTGATTCCCTCTGCAGCCCATAAATACTGCGCTCCTCCACAGATTGTGTTTCTGTAATGACACGGCGTCGCACAGGCGATTTATTGTGTGTGTGTGTGTGTGTGTGTGTGTACTCTCCAGCTGTTTTAAGTTTTGTTTCACCCTCCAGAAATGTATTCTCATACAAAGCTAACAGCCGGCTGCCTACACACAAACAAGTCGAGTATATTTACTGTATAACTGAATTTAGATGGCATTTTAAGGACCTTGTTCTTTATTGTCAGGTCCTTGATGCACTTGTACTCCAGAACATATTGGAAGTCAATCTGAGACTGTGTACTCCAACAATTATCTTACAGCTTTAGTTACTTTATAGATATTAGCTTATAAGAATCATAAATCACCTACTCAATAACCAGCAGCAGTGAATGAGCTCTAGCTTTAGCCAGCTGTATGATTTTGAGGGCATGACTTCAACTTATCTTACAATTCACTGTTTCTACTTTAACTTGGTCCAAATCTTCTTCCACCTCTGCACACACACTCAAAATGCAAACTTGATGTTTCTGACCTCAAATATGCATGATTACAGTGCAGAGTCGGGAAGCCGTCCTTTTTTTCGAACCACAAATGCTGAATTCAAAGTCTTATGCGATGATGTTTGCAGCATCGCACACAGGATGCAGCTCAAAGTGCTCTGACAATCTGGCACACGGCACAGGAGTAAAATGAGACGTTGAAGTCTGTTAAAAGATATTGTCACACGTGCAGCACGAGTACATGACACACACACAGGACTCCAAGGAGGTCAGCATTAGCAAGAAGACGGATATAATGAACATGTTCAAAAGAAAAATAACAAAAGCCCACGGAAAGATCTCGGTTCAGAGCCAAGTGGACTAAGCTGCTTCCCCAATTTTACTTTGGCAGGTCAACTGAAAGGTCTTCCCTCCCCTCCTCTCCTCCTGCAGGTGGCCCCTCTGTCCGGCAGTCTGAACGGGGACCTCCTCATGTCCTCCGGCCTCACCTCCTCCAGCAGTGTCCTGGACATGCCCACCCCCCAGAAGCCCTTGGTGCGGGCCAGCATGTCCGTGGCCCCGGCCTGACTACGCAGAGCGGCCCGATGTGATGCTGCGGCGGGAGGCGAGCGCGTCCACCCTGCCGCTGAAGACGGAGGTGCCGCTTCACCTGTTCAGCACCACCAACCAGCAGCACAAACTGCTGGGGGTGCAGCAGCAGATCCCCACCAAGCTGGCCGCCTTTAGCAGCGGCAAGGGGAAGGGGGGGAAGATCGGGAAAGCATCGCATCGCAGCGACAGCAGCGGTAAGGAAATCAGATAGTTTGGGTCCCACTTGTTTAGCTTTAGATCACTAAGTGTAATCCGGTGAAATGGTCCATTCTGAAGACACTTTCTGGTGTCAATCATAAGGTCGCACTGTCCTAAAATAAGCTGCTTTATCGTCTATTTTTACTCTAAATGACACCATAACGTACAAAATAATACAAAGTCATTTTTCTTATAGACTTCTATACAATTTGACTTTTTTTGCACCCTGTGAGACATTAGACGGAACTGGCTAGACATTTTAGATCCACAACTAACACATATTTAACTTTAAGACTCATTTGCCATCTATTTCTTCCGTTAACTGTTGGTTCTTTACAACTTGGGTAATTCTTTTGGCTCTTACAACTCTTTATTCTAACGGAAACCTGGTTCTGTGTCCTCTGATGCCACACACTTTTTAAACGGACAGTCTGTAGAGTAAGCACTCAGAGGAGGATGCTTCCTCCCTACCAAGGAAACAAAGGGAGTGTGTAAACGGAGTGTGTTCAGCTCCACTCGCTCTAAAGGTTGCGAACTCAAACCGACAATTATCCTGAAAGAACACGGTTGTAAAATCTGTTTACGAGCGCTGCGTTGAGGCCCCCCCCCCCCATCGTCTATTACTCATGCAGGTGATATATAGCAGTGCGGCATTTTCTGTATTAAAATGGATTTCTCTCGCTCGTTCTTTATCGATATACGGAGCCATCTGTGGCGACACGAGTCCGACCCGACCCCCCCGGTGTGAGTGGCTCATTAGAATCACATTAGCTGTCGGAATCGGGTCAGCCCTCTGATTTATCAGAGAGAATGGCTGGGCGGCTCCGCTTTACCAATCTAATTTCACAATTAAATCACCTTCTGTCTGCGCTGCTCTCTTGTTCCCTGTGCTCCCCCCCCCCTCCCCATTCCTCCCCCCACCCCAGCCTCAGTGGATATGAAGCAGATGCTGCCGCTGAAGCTGTCCGCCCGAGACGACAGCGCCCTGAAGGCCAAACGCTCCGTCAGCCCCAACCAGCAGCCGCTGCTGTCAGCCCCCCCGCTGCCTCCAACCCTGCATCACCACTCAGGTACCTTTCACACACACACACACACACACACACACACACACACACACACACACACACACACACACACACACACACACACACACACACACACACACACACACACACACACACACAGTTTAGTTGAGAGTTTTTTTACAAATACTAACGAGGCATTAAAAACGTACTGAGCTCATTTGAAGCCTCTGATTGACAAGATTTATGTACAAAAAAAGGAATATGAATTGAATAGGGATGGCAAAGTATTAGCAAAACTTATAATAAAAACTTTACAATAACCAGATTAAAAGGAAATGGGATCATGCTAAGTCTATGTATGTATTTATATACAACAAAGGGAAAAAGCAGATACAAAAACAGCTGATGAATGGTATTTTAAACATTGTTTTAGGCATTTTATACAGGGACTAGTATTCTGTTATATGGGAAAAGCCATTCATAATTTTGAATCCCTAAAAAGGATGGAAAAATGTACCTATGCCACTTCCCCTCTACTCCAATGTAGACGTTAAAAAACCATGAGACGGCAAGTACATTTAGGAGGTTTTCGGAAATACAGACATAAAAACACCCTTTTTCAAATAGTTATAAGTTCACATTTGTTGTAACATTAACAAACACTAAATAATGAATCACTGTATACATAATTAGTACACCATTACATGTCATTTCAATTTATTACAGACTACAGGTGACTAACGATTAGCATGGATGCTAAGTTATCATTGGAAACGCCATAGACAAGCTAACTTCATTAGCATGGCCATTATTTTGAAATTTCCACACAAATTTAAATCTGCTTTAAATAAATATTTCAACTAAGTATTTCATTCAAATATAGCCAAATATAAACGGACATATGTGCTTTAATGTCCAGCAGAGCACAAGGGGCAGCACCCACTTCCTCCTCTGCTCCAACAGGACAAACCTGAACACACTCACCTGTCGTCTGTCTTTACCTGCTGCATTGTTAATCGCGGTTCCCACAGACACACACCAACACACACATTCTCCACCTGGACAGACCGGACTCCACCCGATCACGCTCCTCTCCAAAGTTGTATTCATGCCCAGCCTCACCCTGTGTAAACACCGATCAGTTTCACATGCTTCCCTGTGATGAATGGCAGGCTGTGCTGCTGACACAGACATTTTAACACTCTAATCCTGCAGCCCTGACAATCACCCCCGACACAAAAACACTGGCTGGGTTTCAGGTGATAGATTTCTGTAAGGCTGGGTAAACCCGGCTGCATTAACCAGGTATAAAGGACTAATCCCAGCGGCTGTTCTTATTCTATTTAAGGAGTAATCCCCTGTTCTCTAATAGCTGCAGCTGCACCAATTTCAGTTTTCTTGGCCAATTCCACCTGTATTTTTTTTTCTAAGAATGGTTAATGACGGCGTACACAAACATTAGTTTCATTGAACAACATAAAATAACATAAGCATTGACAGTATTCTTAATATTGATCAAGTTGCATGACCACTCCCACTCTCAGTTCTCCAAAAAAGAGGGTTAGTGAACAAACAAAATGAAAACTAATGCATTGTATTCCACTTTATCTAACAGGTTTATCTTTCCCAGAAGAGAACAGGTGCAATACATCTATAAAGCAACACACCTAATGTAATTTATGGGCTGTGACGTTACAGAACAGGCTGTATTTCATGTCATTTTGAGTAAATATGTCTAAAATGTGTGTTTTCTGTTTAAAAAGTGCAGATCTTGCAGGAGATTCGGATATTCATTCAGTCATCTGGTCTGTTTTTCCCTGACAGATCCTCTCAGTCCTCCAGACAGCGCTGGACCAGAGTCCTCCATCAGCACCCCCCACCCTCCAAGTGTCCAGAAGCCCCCACTGCCTACTGCACAGCCCCACCCGCAGCCTCCCAGCATGCCCCCCCACTCCCAGAGCACGGGCTCCCTCCAGCTGCAGCCGCCGGCCCTCGGCCCCAGCGCCCACGCCCACGTCCAGGTGAACGTTCCCGGGCTCAAAAACAGCCACAGCATGCCCCCCCCGTACAAGATGGCCCCCGAGGACCTCAACAAGGAGGACGTCATCTTCTTCTAGACTCCACTCTGCTGGAGAACCACAGAACGCGTCCCGAGGAGCCATAATGTGATGCTGACGGTACGATAAGGACGGAGCGACGCAGACTTTTTAATCGAGACTCTTTCAACACTGATTTGTTTTTAAGACGCCTCTGCTCCTTTTATTTAATATTTTTGGTTAATTTCTTAACTGAACAGGAAGTAAACGGAGGGAAACAAAGACTTCTTGTGAGGAGGAAAGGTTGTAATGAAGTTAAACAGATCCAAAGACATTAGCAGCAGGAGCTGGGGGGGGGGGGGTGGGGTTGGACTGAATGGGACAATGTGAAGGACGAACGCTCGGCTGGTTTTTAAGGAGACTCTGTCGAGCTTGGCGTGAAGAGGAGCCTCCGCTTCTCCTGGACCTCCAGGAAATGCTCCAACAGGAGCTCTTCCTGCTCCAGGGTTGATTTGCACTCTGTAAATACTCCTCTCCAGACTCATGAATGCAAAGCATGGAGTAAATGTGAAATGTTTGGGCGTCCAAATTGTGAAGATTCAGTTCAATTCTTACTCATGCTAATAACAGGAGGCTGGTCCAGTGTGGCCAGGGGTTGAGAAACAGGCTGTTGTGTAATAATAATCATTTCAAATTCAGTTTTTCAACGTGTGCAGACTGAGACCAACTCAGGGACGCCTTGATTTTGTCGGTACACATTAATTATCTGCAAGAAAATGGAGAATTTAAAGTAAAACGCAAAAAAAACCTCAATTATTTGGCCATTTTTAGAAGAAGCTCATCTTCAAACTATATTTTTATAGTGCATACACTATGGCTTTGAGCATGTGAGGTAACCAATAGACACAGAGGAAAAGTCTTTAATACAGAAAATTATGAAATCAGTCTGTACATTTGAGAATGTGCTTTAGTTTGAATACATTTAAAGGTATATGTCCTTTATTTTGAGGTGCAATTAAAGCCACTGACATCCATGTAATCAGCTGTACCCTGCGGACATTAAAAAAGGCCTCACTGAGTTTGGTATATTTCACATTAACAACTGTTTGCTGCACAATCCATGACATTTCATGTTGTTTTAAGGGTGAAATCAACCGAAAATCTGGTGCGACAGACAAAACAAAAGAGAAATTCACTGTTAGTATGAAGTAAATACATCATAACGAACATATAATTATGATTTTGCACTATTCTTGGTTATTCTTAAGACTGTACAGGTGGCTTCACTCATATTGTGCGTAATGATACGTTAATGCACTAATTCCTCCTTCACTAGGGTGCACAAACAAAGAATTGAAGTTGATCAATCCTGTCCTAATTTTCACCCAAAAGTTCACGTAATGTTTCCGGAAGCTTCTCTCTGGACTCTTTGCTGCATTTGTCAGGATGAAAGCCGGTGTGTTTAAAGACGTCTGTTTAAATTGAAACCCTGAGTCTTATTGACGGTGTGTTTAATTGAATCCTGATGACTATAATTAGCCGGGTTTTTAAATCTCTGAGCCTGACAGAAAAGCCAAAACTGTGACCTGCTCTTTATCTTTCTTCACACAAGAAAATATGGACCATCCAAATGTCTTTCTCTTCCACTGAAACAGATTCATGTGAGTCTCTGGGGGGGAAACGTCAGAGAAAGTCCCTGACGCTGTGATCGCTCGCTGGATTTTGTTCCGAGTGCTTCTGTATATTTTGTATATTGTTGTACATACTGTGTGTGAAGTCCTCTGCCCTCTCACACACACTTTATGTATTAGGAACATGCATTAAGATGTCAGCCAAAAGTCTCTCTGTGCACACGTGTGAACACACTTGGTTGTGTGTACAATACGGTACCGTTTGTCCGGCTTGGTAACAAAAACCCAACCAGTGTCTGCTGTTTTTAAACGGGCTGAACATGAAGGTATTTAATGTGTGTCGATGTCGTAGCATCGAGTCTCCTCTTCTAACATAATGTAGCATCCTTAAAAACAAAACCCATCCGCTCCTTTCAGCCGGTTAAACCAAAGACACACTCAGCTGTTTCCTGTCTGTGTCACACTGTGGTGTGTTATTACTTATAAAAATATCCTCCAGGGAGTGTCCCCAACAAGTGTGTTTACGGCGCATTGTAGTCCAGCTCATGTCCTGATTTAGGTCTAATTATTGGGTTTACAGTTTTGTTTTTACATCCTCTCGTACCGGATCAAAAATATGTTTTCATGCGTAAAAAAATAACTCTTTTTCATGCATTTTTTGCCAAAGAAACTCTGGTAAACACAAGATTTAAAGTGGTGCTTTTGCATGAATCTGAGTGTTTAAAAAGTCTCCCGATTAAATGACCAAGAATTTAGTCAGTAGGGGACGGACCTAAAGCGTACACAAACAAACAAACTTAAAAGTGCTTTTTAAAGTAACATCAGGACATGAGCTTTTCTAATACAGCTGTGGAAGATATTGCATTTTAACCCCATCTCTTAAACCCAACAATGTCTTATGGATACGTTTGTGAACATACTCGATGGTGGAGCGATGTAATAACGTACAAACCTTCCAGACTTCGACAAAACAATCCCAACTCAACTTTCTAGCTTTTTTCCCAGCAGCTTTCAACCATATCCACCTGTTCTCCACCAGCGTAGTGAAGCCAGTTAACTTAAAGGCTAACACGCACAGGAGGTCAGTTGTGAATCCTTGCAGTTAGTGATACGTTGCAAACTTTGGGAAAAGGCATTTAGTGGTGCTTTGTTTGTGTTTATCAAACTACCATTTCCAATGATGAAAATGACCTTTCATGCTTGACTTTCCCAAGATATTCCAATGTCGGTCCTTGTATTTAAGGTGTGTTTAATCCTGAGTGGAGGACGGTAGGCAGCAGGATCATTGGTGTAAGAGCCCTTTAGTTCTACCCCAGGTACGAGACGTGTAGTGAACCTCAGCAGGAGAAGTGGAGCTGCCTTTTTAAAAGCCGATCAACTCAAGTCTTAAATGTTCTTTTCAGAAACGCTGAACTCTGCTCTGTTTTAACCGTGTGTGTGTGTGTGTGTGTGTGTGTGTGTGTGTGTGTGTGTGTGTGTGTGTGTGTGTGTGTGTGTGTGTGTGTGTGTGTGTGTGTGTGTGTGTGTGTGTGTGTGTGTGTGTGTGTGTGTGTGTGTGTGTGTGTGTGTGTGTGTGTGTGTGTGTGTGTGTGTCCACCAAAACACAGTGGATTCTACATGGTTTCCAGTCGTATTTTAACACACACTCGTGACGCGCGTCCTGGACCTGTAGCGTGTAAATAATCATGAACATATTTTATTTTTCCTCTGCCAATTTTACACTAGTCACTTTGGATAGTAGCATACTTGAAGGGGGAAAATGAATGTTTATAATGCTTATTGTTGTTCTTATTATTGTCTGTCAACTTTTTATTTACCGAGATTTGTCTAATGACGTTTGGAGCACACAGCAAAACTGATTTTTGTACCGTTTTATTTTATTCACTGTGAGACGTTAGAACGACCTGTGGACACAAACTGCTGCCTTAGAGAGAGTTTAGTAATAAAAAAACAGTCTTGAAATGATTTCTGCTGTCTTTGTAGTTCTTAAACTGTGCTTTTTGGGGTTTTAGTGCATGTAAACGGTCTGCAAAGGCTAAAATTCCCCACCCCCCCAAGCCCGAAACACCTCCATTGGACTCCTTGTGTTAACTTACTCAACATAGTGACATCACTATACTACACTCACGCTTCTATTAGCTAGTACTCCAACACATTGTACGTGATAGGCTAAGGGGGCGGGACATCTCTAAGCGGTTGACCAATCACAACAGAGCCGGCCAGCTAACCAATCAGAGCAGACTGGGCTCTGGTTTCAGACAGAGGGTGAAAAGAGGAGCTGCAGCACAGGCAGTATGAGAACAATAAAGAGCTTTCTGAACATTAGAGCATGGAGACATGTCCCAGGAGAGGAACAAAGTACAATCATTGTTTGCTTTGCTGCATATTTGCATCATTACTGTTTCGGCGGCTTCCTGTCCAAGTACATTTGTATTTACATGGATTTGTTCTCCTCTCAACATATAATTCAGCCTCATTATTTAGATTTCTCTTCCCTGCTTGTCAAAGTAATCCTGACCACCCAATTAGCCAGCAGCCCCGCCATTCCTCAGCGTCTAGGAGGTGCAGCTACGGCGCTGATGACCCTGTGTTTAGACGAGCTAATAACAGTCTATTGGCAGACAAAGCTCTATTTTCAGGTGCTGCGGTGGTGGCTGTTTAATCCCACTGCAGCACCTCACTGTCTGTCCCGGCCTTGTTGTCATTCTGACTGGGAAGACGCTACAGTAGTGGCCGGTCTTTATTGTCTGCTGTCATTAGTGGCTTTTCCTCTGTCTCCTCTCAACAATTATTTTTCCAGGCTGCTTCCCCCTGTGGAGGGAAGCAGCATTTTACTCTTTGTTTCTGTCTCGTTCCTCTGCCCATTTCTCCTCGGTCCCTTCCCATCTCATCCAATGTCTTAAAATCCAGCTGAACCGCCTCCCAGGCCTTTTTATGTAACGCAGTTCTTGCAGGAAGTCGGGACTCTTGGCTGTTGTGTCGGAGGCACTTTTCACCACAAAGTTAAAACAAATGGATGCTCCGCAGAGACAGGCGTGCAGACGAACCTCCCCGCGGCCTCATAAAACACTGAGACAAATCCCAGTTTGATAGACTCTGTGTCAGCAGTTGGTTTGTGTTGGTTTCTCCGGATCTCACAGCTTCTCCGCACTTTGGCAGCATGTTGGTTGGAAGGAGCCGTTAAGCTGTTAAAAGATTTCAGCCTGGCTCTGAGTAAAAACCACTGTTCAAATTCAGGGATATCCAAACCTTATTGGCTTGTAAACCCCTGAAGATTAAGCAGCGTTGACTTCTCTTTACCAGCTATGTGTCATTGTAAGGGGTTTCTTCTGTCCTATTTCAGCATTTTATTCCACTAAAAAAGGCCTCAAAAAGTCAGAAGATCCCCAAAGTTGATATGAGTCATCTTCTGGAAACCATGAATGTCCATAAACCATTTTAATAGCTGTACATCCAGCTTGTTCACTCAAAAAAAGATGTTAAACCAATCAATGTTGAAGCCATTACTAATTATGCAAACTCGGGAGACTGTGTTTTTTTACCATACGGCGTGAGATAGTTTTGATAGCTAGCGTTAGCTTATGTTGAAGCTAAAACAACATTTATAAGCTATTATTTTTAAACCTAGATGTTATCTTAAATAAAAACCCTTTTTATTAACAAACCAATTCACATAACTAAATAAAGCAGCTGCTACGTCCCGTCATGGAGCAAAGGTAATGCTAAACTTGTGCTAACGGTGACTAGCTTAGCAGAACAGCAGGACAATTACCCTCGGCTTCCGTCTTGGCGTTAGTACAGTTTATGTCAGAAAATCATCAACTAAATTACCCAATGCCTCCCTAATCCTTTAACATATACTGTTAAAGTGAACACATCCCCACACAGCATTGTAAATGTAATTCATTTGTTAAATAAGAGACAATAACAAAGTTAAAAAATAAATACATTTGACTGATAGCATTTCTCTATCACGTATCCTGAAAGTGTCCTTACCTTTTATTCTAGTGAACACGATTAAAGGTGTGAATAAAATCTGATAATGTGACAATTCTAAGGGAAATGTCCTAAATTATAATGCTGCTTTTTTCTCCTGTTAATCATTTGCAACTCCTCAGTGTTCTACCTTTGGGAACTTTAACCTACATCAGCAAAGATGTCGAACCAGATTGCATCCTCCTCAACCTTTGTTGCTTGCTGGGTTTTTTTTACGGGTAATGTTATGATGGAATGTGCTCCATGGCTGCTTATCTGAGGATTGTTTCATCCCTCCTGGCGGACACAAAGATCCTCTTGTTGAAAAGACACAAAGCAGACTTTATCTGTCGTCTTTGCTAACACCCAAGGTGATTACGGGAAGATAAGCGGCAGGAAAACACGACTCTCTGCCAAGGTGGCTTCAAACTCGTCTTACATAACCTCCTTGGCAGGCTGAGGGAATATTCTAGAGAGGAGGTGTTTGTCTAAGATAAGCTTTGAATTTTTAAGGCTGAGACACTAGATATTTCTCATGGGGTGTGAAATGTAAACTTGGAGGTATTTCATGCTGTCTGCTCCTTAGTTTTGCTTCAGATGAATGCAAATCATTGTTCCTCCAGCCTGTTTCGACTGATTCTTCATCTTGCTTCAACAAAGGAAGTCCCTGTGTAGGGGGCAACGGTAAGAAGGCCCCCGCAGGGAAAGGTTATGCCGGGTAGAAATCAGATCAGGGGGACAGCTTTTGTTCCGCCAGAGGAGACGCCTCAGGTGAATTGAAAGGAGGGAGATGGATTATAAAGGAAGTGTGCTTCTTTGCTGACTCGCTCTTTTTGCTCACAGTATTTGTATTTTGCAGTCAGCTGTGTCCTAGAGACTCTCTGGTCAATCCAGTTTTATTCCCATGTGCCTGTGTGCTGATTACACCACATGAGGAAGCGATGAATGCCACCATTGTGATGGATCGGCCTGTTCCAGAGAAGAGTAAACACATTACACTCTTATGAAGCTCTTTCGGGTTTCATGACGACAAATCATTTAATCGCTAAGCAATGTTTAGTCTAGGATTAGAGGAAAATTATGAGAACTAAGTGTATTTGCATTCTTGCCTAGAGGAGCTCTAGACATTGATACCAATCAAGCTGTTCCTTCAATTTGTAGCTCGAGATACAAAGCTAAAAAGCAACAGGCTTACAGATGTACCCTTAGTGTCTGTTTTACAACTAAAAATGTTAAAAACCAAAGAGATATTTATTTATTCACCACCAAAGTTAGCTGTGACCACACATTCAAGCTAAACTGCTAAAGGCTAGCTCAAAAAGCATACTGACAGCTAAGCTAAACACCATCTGTATGTTAGCTAGTGAGGTAGCCATAGCGAGCTAAAGTTAGAGCTAAAAACAATTCTATAAGCTGCTAATTTTAAATCTAGCTGCTGTTTTAAATAGAGAACACCCATTTTAATAAACTAATTCACATGAGTAAATAAAGCAGTTGCTATTTGCAGTCATGAAGCTAAGTTAACGCTAAATTCATGCTAATGGTGCTAACTAGCTTAGCAGGATAGCCGTAACGGCCCTCTCTGCTTTTGAAAAATCATGCTATTTGGTTTTGTTATGATACTAAAACCTCATATTTAAATGTATTAGTATTTAAAAGTAGAAGTCCCAACGAGCCAAACTGAGATTTTTATGGGTTATGATAAAATAGCTGTAAAAACTGATGCATGGTAGCAGAGGGAAAGGGATAGCTTGGCCCTGCCTAAATGTAAATAAAAAAGCATCGAAAGCTCACTCATTTCCACATCTTATCTTGTTTGTTTCATTGAACAGCTGGTTTAACAGGGATTGTGGGCTGGATTCACCTATGTTCTTGACCAAACACAGCTGCTTATGGACAGAGCTATGCTAGCTGTTTCCCTCTCTTTTTCCAGTCCTTATGCTAAGCTAAGCTAACTGGCTCATATAGGCAATCGTTTCATACCACTACCGGCAAGAAAGCAAAAGTATCTTTAACGATGTTGCACTGTTCTTTCACAAATCTGTTTAAAAATATCCCCGCTTATAGCTGCAGGATATTCGTTTAACAGCCTGTAGTTTAGATACTTGTTGTTGGATCACAAACAAAGACCCATTCACAATTTTACGGTAATCCTCTTTCCAATAATTAACATTGTTAAATCCTTGTCTACAGCTCTAAGCCGTTTCCATCTGTATTATAGGATGCACTATTATTCAATCCTGATACAAACCCAGTGTGGGAGGTCTCTGTGGCATTTTCAAAGCCGTCGAAAGAATTTCCCTCTCATTCACACACACAAACACACATTTTTTATACCTTAAGTCGAACTCCGGTGGTGCCAAGACAAATAGCTCCCTGGCAGCTAGCATGGAAAAGCCTCTCCGTGTCAGAACGTGGAGACGTGGGGAAATTAAGTAGCTATGTTTCTCCCTGGAAAGACCCAATAGGAGCTTTGTTAAAAAAGTTTCTAACCAACATAAAAGTAGTCTGAAAGTACATTAGGGAATCTGTGCACTGCTCTTAAGAAAATGGCAATAAGTAGTGGAAAAAAAACATGTGTATGTGAAGTAAAAGGGAACAAAAGGCCTGCAGGAAGCTTTTAAAACCAGCCAGGGATGTGAAGTGAATCTAAAGTGAGTTAATGGGAGCTGTAGGGGCTCACTATATCAGGTAAAGCACATGCACTTTTGTCGATGGTGCACTCAAACCTCCATGTATTATTTTTAAGAGCTCTCTGTGAGGATTTGTTGTCCCTTTCGAAGAATGTACCCTGAGGGGGGGCACTATACTCTGGCGTTTCAACATCATCAAAGCAGAGAAAATATGCTTTGTGTGTCTGAATAAGATGTTTTGATGTCCTTTATGTGGTTGTGCTCTTTGCAGGAAACCACCACAACACTGTTTGTCCTTGATCGTAAATGCAATATTAGCTGATGATGTAGAAACAACAGAATGTTTTCAAGAAGAAGCGAGACCCACTCAGCACAAAATGGACAACAGGGGTGATAATAACTGTGTACAGCTTCCTCAGCACATCCCTGTTTCATCTGGGAAGAGTGGAGCTCAGCGCTATGGTGTGGTGCTTCTCTCCGGGGGGGGGGGGGGGGTCTAAACACAGCCTCTCTGATTTAGGAGCTGGAACAGAGCAGTCGCCAGCCTCCCACCAGAGCTGGCAGAGTGGATGGCTGTCTGGCCCGCTGTTCATCGGAGGAGGAAGGGGAGGCGAGGGGGCGGGGAGACTGAAAGACGCTGCCAAAAGAGCAAAAGGCCACTAACTGCTGCAACACCAGGACGAGACAAAGCTGGTGGAGGGTGTGTGCCAGCGCGTAAAGAAAAGGGAGAATTTGAATTTTAAATCTTCTTTGTTGGAACTCATTGCACTACAACTAAACACTGACATGCCTTTAGGATTTACTACGAATCCAATTTCCAGGAAAGATGCATACCATTTTGAAATGTGATTATGGCAAAAACAGACTACTTTTTAATATAATGCCTACTCAGCTCTCTGTGGACAACGACCACAATAACAACAACAACAATAGCCCACCCAGATGGGAAGATAACCACACTGCACATCCTTCTGCCTTACATAATGAAAACTCTACAACCACATGTAAAGAAGTACAGAGCTAAAATCATAAGACTGTAAACGCCTAAAAGAATTGCACAAATAAATGAAATGTGCTCGACTTCCAACAAAAGAAAATAAGACACAGCCAGATGTTTTGCAAGGGACATAGAAGCTGTTGCGTAACACCAACAGTCATATTTCTCCAAGTGATAAAAGTGGTATGTGCCAACAATGGTTTCCAAATTAGGGGTCAGGACCCCCAGCGGGGCCACCAACGCTGCACAGGTGGTCGTGAAGCATGACTTGATTTCGAAGGGGTTTTAGAGCAGCTGTAAACAGTTGGCTTATGATTCATTTCTGTATTTATTTAACTGTCCATTTTAAAATATTACATCGAATTGAACTGTTAAACTTTATGATTAAGAAAAAAAGCAAACCTGGAACTACAATTTGAATAAATATTGATAAAGTTTTGTATCAAGGCAGGTTTCAATACTTTAAAAAGAGCACCATCTTTAACAAAGCTTCACCACGGGCTGCAAAGGGAATAGCTCATCATGGTTATATTGCTTATTATTTTCAGTATTTGAGTAGAAACGTGTTCTCATTATGAAAAGCTAGTCTGCATTTAAAGAGATCCTTTAGTTCAGAAACAGTGACAGCTCTAGTGACAGAAACACAAAGTACAGATGTATCAACAATATCTTCTAAGTTGTCGAGGCAGAGTAACTTTTTACTGCTTTAGATTCCGTCTTTATTTATGTGCAATCTCAGGCTAGATGTACTGTTTACCCAAAGGTGTGTATCTTTTTTCCCCCAGTCGACACTGAATGCATCACGCCTCTGATTCACCTGTTGACTTTATTCAGAGTTTAATTCCTGCTGAGCATCTCACACCACCTGAGAGGAAGAAACGTCTGCAACCGAGCAGAAACTATGAACCAACCCAGTGTAATGACTGCTGGGCGTGCACACCCATGCATTGTAAACACACCCACACACACACCACACAAACACACACATTTTTTCTTTCTTTTTTTATCCCTGGGTCTTATTTCAGTCTATTAACATCTTACACATTCTGGCAGAGTGTTAAAGCGCATTAAGAAGGATAACATGATAATGTGACACAAGCTCAAAGAAATACTGTCATCTGCTGTAACTTACACAAGAACCCGTTCCTCCACAAACAGCGAGACTGTATTGTTCAAATACATTTAATCACTTCCTCATCCAACTGTCTTCTCTCACATGTCTTTTAATGATCCCTCCCTCGGCCCTCTGGGAAATAGTGTCTGTCAACCATAGAGTGGTGAAGTGATGACTTGTATTTTTAGGCCTTAGAAGTTAGCATTGCAGGGGCTCCCTTAACAAAAAGCAATGGGATTTTTCCATAATTCGGGAATATTGCAGGAAATACGATCAGTGGCAAACAGATCTTCACATATTTACAACACTTTTATGATCTTTGAAGCATAAAAGCAATCTGCAGAAGTGAGAAGCTAACACAAGGCTATAAAAGAACTAAATGATGGTGGCACAACTTCACCGCTAAGCTAGAGGCTAAGCTAGAGGCTAGCTAAGGCTAAGCTAGAGGCTAAGCTAAAGGCGGGTAATGTGTGTTGTGATGATGTTTAGTAGTAGTAAACCACCAATTTGAACACGTGTGAAAGCTTCAGACACTCAATTGTTCGGTAATTACTTCCCTTTTCATGTTGTAGAACAAAACATAGATATTTCTTGAGCTTGTGTTGAACATAGACCTTATTTCAGAATCAGAAATCCTTCATCCGCAGTGGTGAAATGTAAGTGGCTTAGCAGCTAAAAAAGGCAAGCAATAATAAAGAGTGAGCTAAATTGTTGCATATATAGAAGAAAAGCACACCTTAATAACATAAAGAGGTTGGAACACTTAAGAGAATGCATGTTTTTCAAGTTTTCAAGTTTAATTTAAAGAAGTATGTCTGACCAACAACACCATTAGAAATCTCCGAAACAAGGGCAACGGGAAGTGCTCAAAATGCTGACTTATTTCTGAGTTTGAGGACTCATTCCTGCAGCTTAGACTCTGTAGGAGATCATCGTTGGGGGCATTGCCTTCTTTGAAAATGACAAAGACCACTCAGTTCAGTTACAACAATACAACCCACCCTGCGATCCAGATCAACCCTATCATAAATCATTCAGTGTTCGGGTCTTTCTTGACACTATTGGCCATGCCCCACCTCTGCTGACCTCTCCCTCCTCACTGAGATCTCCTTTTTGAGTATCAAATGCAGAGTGACCCTCTTTGGGGAATTCTAGGAATCTCCGATGAGAGATGCCGGTCACGGTGTCGCTCCCCCCTTGTTTTTCTGTGTCTGTATGTGTGCGTGCATGCATAAATCTGTGTGTTAATACAGCGTGTGTGTGCTTCATTAGTTTTGTATAAGGAGGGAGGACGACACACGTCAGCCTGCAGACGGAGACAGATGCTGCTGACACGTCCGAGCATCTCTCTATTGTATTATTCATCCTCAGTGTCACATCTCATCCGGAGTGGTCATCCGGACACGGTGCAGCAGAAGGGCTTGCCTCAAACACACACAGACACACATGGTATGGCTTCATAATTCTGTTTGGTGTGTGTTTCTGTACGTGTGTGTGTGTGTGTGTGTGTGTGTGTGTGTGTGTGTGTGTGTGTGTGTGTGTGTGTGTGTGTGTGTGTGTGTGTGTGTGTGTGTGTGTGTGTGTGTGTGTGTGTGTGTGTGTGTGTGTGCCGAAGGGCGGGTTTGCATCTGCCACACTTGTCATCAGGCTGTGGATGCTGCTTTTGAAGTTTTTTCTCTCTTCAAGCGGAAAGGGGCTTTTGATTGGGGAAGCGAGGGGGTTTTGTAGCAGAGTGGGTGTGAGTGTGTGTGTGTGTGTGTGTGTGTGTGTGTGTGTGTGTGTGTGTGTGTGTGTGTGTGTGTGTGTGGCACCCCAGGGAACATATCAAACCCCTCCATGCTACCCCAACCTTTTGCAACCCCCATCCTTGAGCCCCACTCCAACCCAACTGGGGATAAAATCTCTGTATTATTAATGAGTCAGAGGAAATGTCAATTATGTATTAAATACATCTTGCAAAAAAACACAAAGGGCTTTAGTGTGTCTTTATGACAAAGAGGAAGAGAGATGTTGTGCCACATGAATCCAAGTATGCCCGGCCTGCCAGGAATGTCGGCCGCTCTGCCCACAGTTGTTGCTCATCGGATCGGTCAGTGGACGAGCCATTGGACGAGCCCTTTGTGTCTTGGCTCTGTGAATGAAACGGTCCTCGTGTTGTCTTTGAGACGCGACGGGTCATCACAATGGCCATTCTACCAGGGTGCATATTTCAGATGGCCTTCCCACCTCTGTTTGTAAGGATAAGAAAAACATGGGAGGGGGAGTGGAATCTCAAAAATGCCATTTGTCAGACAGGCATGCAAACACATTCATGAACTCGTGGGCAGCGTGGAACAAGAGTGCAGAGCGTGTCCTTAAGAGATCCTGAAAGCATATCAATGAAATACAATGTTATATCTTAGAGACACTACAAAACCCTACTTACGTAACTGTAAGCTATACCTATTGTTCATTTTGTAGTTTGTGGCTGCTTCAGAGACACAGTCAGTATCTGCTGCCCCTTGTATCTGTCAGAGGCCTCACACAGTGATGGAAATAAGGATGAAATATGTATCAGCCTGAATTTATGTGTACAGTATAAAGTGCAGACATGGCTTCAGCTCCCCCTTTTCTTCCTGGTGCTAGCTGACCTGTCAGGATCCTGAGTGCCCGCCTAGACACACACACACACACACACACACACACACACACACACACACACACACACACACACACACACACACACACACACACACACACACACACACACACACACACACACATACTTCCTCCTCAGACAGCGAGAGATGAGACAACTCATGCCTTCGCTCCAGTGGTTAGGCTGTCTGTGTGTGTGTGTGTGTGTGTGTGTGTGTGTGTGTGTGTGTGTGTGTGTGTGTGTGTGTGTGTGTGTCTCTCACACATTGTTTACTCCTCATGTGCTTTACCCAGTCAGCTCTAAAACCTCAGAGATGCCCACAGCCCGAGAGAGAGAGAAGGAGAGGAGCGGGGGGAGGACAAGAGAGAGAGAGGGGAGACAGCCAGCATAGACATAGAGAACGGAGACAAGATTGTTCAGGAATGATTTAGTCATGAAGGTCGCGTTGTTGTGTCTCCCTTAACAGTCACGCCAATAAAGTGAAATGAAACAAACTGAGTAAGAGAGAGAGAAGCGTAAGTGTGTGTGTGTGTGCGTGTGTGTGTGTGTGAGAGAGAGAGAGAGAAAGAGAGAGGGGAGGATGCAGATGAAGATTGATGTTTACTCGCAGAGATTTGCAGCGACGAAGGACACTTATGTAAGAGTGACTGCGAAGGAGTTTCAGACAGCCCTCAATTTTCCCAGTGGTATTTTCAAGCAGACACACACACACACACACACACACACACACACACACACACACACACACACACACACACACACACACACACACACACACACACACACACCGTATGTTGCACTGTAGTAGGAGACAAACGCTTCAGATTTTCATTGCCAACTACACCGCGGCCTTTGTTGTGAGATCAGACGTGTTGCTGACAGAAGGTTCATATTGATCTGTCCATCAGCTGTGGGGTTTCCTGAGCAGGCCTGAAGGGGCATATTTGCCGACCCCCTGGGGGAAGCTGAAGTTCGATTCTGGCGTCTGTGTCCCCCCCCCCGCTGTCCAGAGGAGCCACAGCTGGGGGTCTCAGGCCAGCAGACACACACCCATATCTGGGTGGAGAGTTCCACCTCGCTGCCTCCTTTCTAATGTGTTAACTGCACACACACACACACACACACACACACACACACACACACACACACACACACACACACACACACACACACACACACACACACACACACACACACACACACACACACACACACTGTATTTCTTGTTAGTTGAGGACGATGCACATTCCTTTATTCTTTGTTTACGTTGTTGTTGTGTTTTCTTATTGTACAAATAAAGTTTGTGATATTTTAAAAAAAGGGACGTAATTGATCTTTTAAGATAGTGGTAGGGACATGTGCCTGGCCTCCCTAATGTAAATGATATCTATGTGCGCACACACACTCACACACACCACCCATCTGTCCATCAGGAACCAGAGTGTTGGGACAGTTTGTCCTCTTTACACTCCTTTTTAGAGGTGGTGTCTCCATGGCCTTCTCCATAAAAAGGTCATAGAATAGAATCGGAGGATGAAACCCTCTTTATTTGTCACACACATGCACACAGCAGAGCACACACAGTGAAATTGGTCCTCTGCATTTAACCCATCCTAGTGCTAGGAGCAGTGGGCAGCTATTGTGCAGCGCCCGGGGAGCAATGGGGGGATTGGAGGTGTCCGGTGCACAAGGGCACCACAGCAGGGCCCAGGAGGTGAACTGGGACCTCTCCAAGTAGCAGTCCACTTTCCATATTTCATGACTTGAACCGGCGACCCTACGATTCCCAGTCCAAGCCCCTACTGACTGAGCCACTGCTGCACAATAAGCACTCATAGTAATATATGTCATAAAGGAAAATGAAATACGTAACAAAACTCAAAGTGTAGTTTTTCATAAAATGCACAATATAATATCTATGTCAAAACTAATTCAAGAAGTAATATTTCATAAAAAGCCACATTATAGTAACTCGTGAAAAAGCAATAGCGTAGTATTTCATCAAAAATCATAAGAAAAGTATTACATTGATTGTCATGAAAAGCAATATTATGGTATGTCTTATAAGCCATACTGTAGCATGTTATCAAATGGTCATGATGATGGTGTACGTCATGAAGAATTCAGATAAAGTCACAGTTTAAATCAATAAATCATGTAAAAATCTAGAGAGCATAACATTAATATGCACTCTAACACCACACACACACACACACACACACACACACACACACACACACACACACACACACACACACACACACACACACACACACACACACACACACACACACACACACATCCAGATTGCTGTGACAGTTTGTCCTCTTTCTTCTCCTCTTTTTTTCCGGCTCGGCGTCCTCTGAGGGTCTTTTGTCTGCGGCCGACTTCCAAACGTCTATTTATTCTCCGTGCTGTGATTGTGTCGTCGGCAGGGTACGTTTGATTTGCCCGCCCTGCACAGTTTGCATGACAATAGGACCCATTGAGCGGGGCCTGCTCATCCTGCTGTCCGGTGCCAGCTCTGCTTGCAGAGGGGGTGTTTCATCTCGTTATGCACGCCTGCATTGTATTTAAAAAATCCATACTGACCCTTTGATGAGTCCGTCCCCACTGAGGCTCAAACATGTCCACATGCTCCGCTGCAGAGACGCATGATGTCATGGCTGCTTGTTTACCAATTACCAGTAGCTTTGAAGTCTCCCAGTGAGCTGTGGAGGGATTTTACAATGGCCTTGCATTACGTCACTTCACATTTTTGTACTTTAAGTATATTTTGGTGCCAACAATAAGGTAGATGTTGAAAGCAGGACATGAACGAGGGATAATACCACAAGTCCTAAAGTTCCCATAATGTTATACCTCAAAATAATGTAATACAAAGTCATGGTAAGATTTTGGTTTTCACTTGTCAGAGCATTTTTATACTTTGTGTTCAGTAAAATTAGGACCATTTTTCACCAGCTGTAATGGACACATATGCATCATTAATCATAAACCAGTCATTTCATTCATACATTCATATCTGCTCCTGGAATGGGCTATAACGAACAACAAGTCCTTTACTTTTCTACTATTTGTAAGTATATTTTGATGCCAATACAAGTGCTTTTACTTTAGCAAGTGTATTTTTTATTAAAGAGCTGTGTGCATATTTCACAACAGTAAGTGTTTGCACATAAAAACTTAGTTCAGTGTTACAGAAAAGTAAATAATCAATATATCATTAAAAAAGTCATAGTATGGAGCAATTCATCAACACGTGAGAGTTGAAAAAAGGGATACAAAAACGTGTTTGCTGCCACTTTGGATTTGTTTTAAACACAATTCTTTTATTTTCTTAACTTAGAAACACAATCTAATAAATACTGATGGTACATTATGTCCCCATGCTTCACTAAAGAGCCGCTCACTTGATGTCATGGCTGCAGAAGAGCTGATTTTGGGGGAGTCGCTTCATGTTTACATCCAATCAGCAGCAGCTTTGAAAAGCCTTTGCAATGGCTCTGCATTATGTGAGTCAACACTTTGTTTTAGGACATCCTCTACAGACTTCACATCATTTGTGACAGAAATCCTGTCATTTAAAGCATTTCAGAACATTACGTTTGTTTACATTCAGATCATCTCACTCCTGCTTTCAATATGTCAGAGCTCAGCATATCATTTGATATTCAAATCTCTCCGAGCTCAACTTGCAAAACATTTGGTTTGTTGTGTGCCTCTCTGCAGCTTTTCATTTCACTCTATTCGTCTGACACACACACACACACACACACACACACACACACACACACACACACACACACACACACACACACACACACACACACACACACACACACACACACACACACACACACACACACACACACACACACACACACACACACACACTTGACATATCCATCCATCTTCCTCTGGGTAACTCGTCTCCTCTCCTGCATGCAGAGCGACAGGAGGAAATGGAGAGAGGCGAGGAAGGCCGATGAAAGATTGATGAATAGCCATGTGACGTGTTCTCAGAAACAATGGGTTTGTTGACAGAATAATGTTACTCTACCACTGAAAGGGGAACTTTGGAATGACTTTTCTGACAATAAAAACCCTGATTTTACGGGACTATTTACAGGTTGTGTGGGAGAGAAACTCCCTCTGGATAGAACTTTGGGACGTTAGCCTCTGCAGGCCATTTACATGCACGGAAACTATAAAACACTACAGGAACTTAATAGCTTCTCTTTAAATCATCTGTTGCTAGGTCAACCTGTTACTTTGAAAGATTTGAAAGGTAGAGTCTCCCAGGAGCTCATCATGTGAAAGAGAGGCGGATTGTTGAGCGGCTCGGTATCTCAGACGTCCCTCACCTCTTCCGACTGATCCTGCAGCAACTGGTTCAGAGAGAGAGGCTACATTCCTCTCAGCGTCTCCTCCCTGCCAGGCCCTGCAGACGTGCCAACCACACCACCCTCCACCCAACGCTGCATCTGCCTCTACAACCCCCATGCACGTCTCCTACACAACCAATGCCCGCCCTGCCCTGTAAACCTGTCGCTGCAGAGGAAGATGCACCCGAATGACTGAGCAGCAGTAACACGCTAAGGTTGGAGCATCATGCCTGCTCATGAACAGAGGTGGAAAGTTACTAGGAACATTAACTCAAACACTGTCTTGCAGTTCATTTTTGGATGTCCTATTTTGACCATGAATCAATGCAACAACTGAATTGTTTTTGCCCTTTTTTCTCCGATTGTTTCGTCTTATTTCTATTATTTCACTACATGCATTTGATAGCTTCACATTGCATATTCACATTAATACAAAATATGATCAACACACAAGGATTTCATGTATTAAATTAAGACTGCACTTGAATAAAATAGGAACGCTTACATTTTAAAAACAAAGGAAAGCACACACAGTATGAAGTAAGAACAACAGTACATTAACAGAAGTGAGCTGCTAACAACAAATGTTATATATTGCACTTGCAGAGTCTATTTGGATGCATGACTCTTACTTGCAGAGTATTTCTAGACGGTGGTATAACTACTAATATATTTAATGACAACAATTGATGAACTGCAACATTAAAAAACTCTTAAATGCATTTTTTGTAATAAAAAAAGATGAAAGTGTAAATTCTGCTTTAAATACCTCCGTTTACTTTTGATTCTTTTTGCAGATATAACTTTTTTAATGCATGCCTTTTACTCGTTTGTATTTCTACATGTTGGTACTTCTTTGTAATAAAGTACGTCTGAGTTCTTCTTCCTGCTCTTCACACACCAAATCTCCAGGCCGTGTGATACCTCTATGATAAGTAGAGGATTATGAAAGAGACGGAGCACGGTCGGTTCATCACTCTGGATCTTCTCACAGACAGGAGGAAGGAGACGGGTGTTTCCGGTAAATACCAAACCGCTCCTCTAACCTGGAAAGGATTCCAGGCACGTCGAGAGAACCTGTGTGATTATACGGCTGCTTAATGACACAGCCGCTGAATTCCTCTCATTCCCTGGGAAGAAAAAAGGAGGACAAAGTGCGGGAAGTATGTTTCCAACAAGATATTTATTGAGGCGTTATGAGTAACAAACGGTGCTTCAGTAATAGCTTCATATATCAGTGTATTTGATATAAAGACACAGGAAATAAATGCAGATCGATGAGAATTTGCTACAAAATGCTTTGATTATTCACACTACCCAGGCGGGGTTAAGATATAAAATTAAGACCGTTAAGAAACTTCTTTGTACAAAATGTGCAAATCAAAGGCTTCTACAAGTTCATTACAGAGCAAATATGTACAAACTATACACACAGGAAGTACTATCATAGCTAAAAGAGTATTTCCTAGCTACTTTGGACACACTTAACTTCTCGTTACTTAAATCCAGAGCGAAACGAAGGTTAGATACTCAGATTTTGGCAACGTTTATGCTTTAAATATGAGGATTTTACACTTTAAATGGAGAGTTTTATCACAAAACGTACATTCACAGAGACAGAAAACCTTCCTTTAACCAAAACAGGCACAACTATACATACCCTGAGACACAGATCAGACAAAATCATAGTCAGAAATAACATCTTGAAACAGAAAAGCATCTTATTTTCCCTCTCTCTTTAGCGAGTGTGTATTTTAAGTACGAAGGAGGAAAGATACAAATTTAGATTTACCAAAATTGAGGGAAGCCCGAGTCCAACGTCTAAAAATACAGACAGGAGGATTGTTTCTGTGCACGAAATCATACGCTTCCCCAAGCGTCCTCCCCCTCTAATTCAGCATTTCTTTTAAACACCTGAGGAAACGCTCAGAGGAGAGAGACCACAACACAGCTCCGGCTGACCGGCTGTTTAGTCTGATGTGAAACAACACGTCCTTCCAGAGTCTGCAGGAGAGGAGATCTGCAGGCTGGATGATGCACAGTGAGATGATGGCAGAGGAGCGGGAGCAGATTCATCCAGGAGGGGAAAAGTGTGCAGATTTGAAGCCCAGAGCGCACATCTATACAAGCGTTTTCACTGCATGGTAGAGCTCTATTTAACCTGCTGTTTGTTTCCTTTAGCAGAAGTTGCTTTTTTATGTCTGGATAAAGGTTTATTTCCTGTTAGTCTCAGAAAAAAAAACATGTGTGCTTGTAAACTATGTTTTTCCACGAGAAAATAACTCAAAATGTATATTTACTCTTCCTTTTTTAACTCAGAAATTAGGTTTGAATTTGTGTAAATGAGGTCTATTGGCCATGCATTTCAAAAACAAGAGTCAAACTGGTGGTAATCACTCGAAAAACTAATTCTTTAAAAGGTGTTACATAGATCTGGGGGGTTATTTATACTATACTATGTTTTATATCAGTCAAACCGGGGGAGGACACACGTTGATAGGAAGACAACAGAAGGGCTGCAAAATGAATTGAAACAACTTTAAGTTTCAGGGAATTAATTAATGATCCCGGACGCTCCCCCGTTTATCTTACGTCTCGTAAAGGCTTCAATGGTAGAATGACGCAACAGCGCCCCCGTCTTAAATGGGTTAATAAAAGAAAGTCCTTGGTTGGTAAAGATCCTCTTTCGATCATAAATCAGAATTTTATTAAGCTAAGCTAAACGTACTTTAAGAAGGCATTTAGTTGTCAATTGTTGAAGATGGCGGCACTACAGCAATCAGCTGTGATGGGGTATCCATCACACTGAGACGGGAGAATGTGCAGAGGATATTGAATTAGAGAAAGGAACCCGATTCCAAAAGAGGTAAGAGAGCCGCACCATGCAGTGGAAACTCATCCATGCTCTCTCTGCGCTTCCTGGCTGTGCTTCACATGTTATATGGAGACTGCTGTGTCCCTGCAGTGCACATGGCAACGAGTCCAGCTCGGGCTACACAGGAAAGTTACACAGTCCGAGTAAACAGATCAGGTGGAGGGCGGCTGCAGACTTCCCGTCTCAGCAGCCGGAGATAATGTAAATCAGGCTGGATGGAGGAGCCTCCACGGGAATACACAAACTCTTCCTCACATGGCTGCATACCAGACACCGACCTGCATGGGGGGGGGGAGAGAAAGAGGGAGGCAGATTAATGTCCATCCTGTGAACCCTGCAGTACCACCACCGTCACATGACTTTCTGAGGGAGCACGCAGGAATGCCGAGACTCCGGGTCTTCACGTCGGCTTATCACCATGCCATTTTATCAGGCTTACCCACATAGCGTTAATAATGCCTGGGGATGGGGCGGGATTAAGCTGCTCAGGCCATTTATGTCGCGGGGTAATAAATATCTGGAGCGGACCCCACGCTGCACCAGAACCATCTGCTGGACGAGGATATAACCCGCACTGTAAGAGGCTTTGTTGTAATTCAATTTACACATTCCTAGATCTAAACGCTTTATTGTCATGTGCACAATAGAAATTAAAGTCCCAGGCTCCTCAAAACATGCAACGTAAACACAAGGTGGAGTTTATTTGAACTATTTATACATCTGGGTAGCTTAACGGGCCTTATGAAGCTCATTTTCAGGATCATATTTGTGTTTTATACCTCTCCTGGGACATGTCTCCATGCTTTAATGCTCAAAAAGCTCTTTATATTTCACATACTGCCTCTTTTCACCCTCTGTCTGAAACCAGAGCCCAGTCTGCTCTGATTAGTTAGCTCATGGTGATGTCACTATGTCCAGGAAGTAAACAAAGGAGGCGTTTTAGGTAAGGGGAGGAGGAAGTGTGTGGGAGAGAAACTTCAGATTGTAGCCTTTGCAAGACCATTTAAATGCACACAAACCTATATAAACACACTACGGGAAAGGAAACACCCAAAGAATCATAACAGGGCCTCATTAAGTGAACTCACCCAACAGGTTTAAGCTCTTTTATTATTAGCCTCAAGTCATTTTACCCACACAGCTGATGGCTATTATCAAAAATATCATTGTGTAAATATCCTACAATCCATCCTACAATGGTGGGGGATCTTGACTACAAACATTCTTTAAAATCCCCCAGCCCCGCCTACTCTGCACCCTCAGATAATGAAGTATTTAATTCCCCCTCCCTGTCGTTATAAAGGAATGTTCCACTGGATATTTTGGATTCGTTGGAGAGACGTTAACCCTCTGATTTGCATATTTCTGATGGTATCTCAGGCCTGTCTGTGCACTGTAAGCGTATCCGTGTGCTCTTTATCCCGGCTGACAGTTACAGGCTCTGCGGAGGACTTGTTTGGATAACTTAATGAGTTCTCATTTCGCTGGCTGACAAAGCCGGCTGAAGCCCCGACTGATCCACACGCCTCTGCAACCCTGAACACATCGCCTGAAGCACAGACACAGCCTGAGCTCTGCTGGAAACACAGACAAGCTGCAGAAATACAAGGAAACTATACATATTAACTCTCTAAAAGTATTACTTTGTAGATGCTAGGCCAACTACAGTATGTGGTAATGACCCAGATGCTTCAATTGACCTTTTTGACAACAACAACAACAACAATGCAAAAAAGACCCTGAAAAAATCCACTACAAGGCTGGGTATCACTAAAGGTGTGTACCAACACTAAAACAGATCCTACATTTCAATACCTTACTTTAAAAGTACAATATTTTAAAGTAATAGTTACATAAGAAGGATATCATTGGCATAATTCTCTGTTAAAGCTTCAGCTAGCAGCCGGTTAGCCTAGCCTAGCCTAGCTTAGCTCAAAGACTAGAAAGGGCGGGAAACAGCTAGCGTGTCTCTATCTAAAGGCAACTAAATACATTCAACTTTGAGCAACTTTAAAGCCTTTTAGTCAACATGTTATACATCTGCTTTGTTTAATTCCTACAACAACAACAACAACTACATCAACAACAACAACAACAACAACTACATCATTAGCCTGGCTTCAATCACAATGGCAAAACATTTCACAGCAAAGATGTGAAAAAGCATTAAATCCTCCCCTGTTTATCCTCTCAAACCCAACTTCCCATCATCAACAAGCCTATTTGACATCTGAAAACTACACAAAGAATACTGGGACACACTAAAACAAGCATAACAAATAAGACAACAAGTGGAGAAAATATAATCTGGTTTATGAAAGTTAAAGTGCTGCAAATTGGGCGAAGAAATACTTTTCCGTCTCTCGTTTAACATGCCAGGACATCTGAATGTAATACTGTGGTGGTCTTGGTTTGTGTCAGTGAATTGAAGGAGAAAAATGTGGAAAATCGGGATCAAATGATGAGTAGGAGCTCCAAATTGACCAAACATATGCATGCACCTGGCGAGTGACAGTGTAAATAAGACAAGCTGTGGTTTCACTGGTTTTTTGGTCTACTTGTTGGCTCTGAACAGAAGCTTGCTGGTGTCTTATCCTCACTGTGAGAGTATTTGGCGACCTGTGAGGAATTCCTTTTAAATTGGCACAAGAGGCAACACTTCTCAGAGTTAAATGAACCAGAACTCGTGTCTAAAGTTGGGAACATGATCATCTAAACTCGCTGCTCACACAACAGTGTAAACAAGAAGACAAATCTAGCCACACGTCGTCAGGACTCGACAGTTTTATGATCCAACTTTTCAATTGGTTCCAAAGAAAGTACTCCGGTTTGTTACTCTTCCCTGACTCCAACATGTGAGAGCACACTCTGCTCCCCCTCCTGATCAAAGAGAAGCCGCAGCAGCACTTATTTATTTCAAACTGCATCACATGTGTCTGCAGGCCTGATGGAAGTTTCCATTGCCTCTTTCACTGTGCATCAGTCTCAGCCTGCACCTCTAATGTCTCTCAGGAGCAGAAGACTCTCTGAATCTCTGCTGCAGCTACGACAACATCCAGCTTTATATTTAGTCCTCTATCTGCTGCAAGGAGAGGGTGTTTTGCATGACGCATTCATGTTGAAAAGACACCAGCATGATCCCAACTCAAGCCAACCATGGAAAGAAGATGCACAAGTTTCTATTTGACAGTTAAAACACACTTTTTCTTGGACTTCAGATCATAAGGGGAGACACTGCAAGTAAAAAGAGCATGGAAATTCCTCATTTTAATACTTAGATTAAGAAAAGTACTTATTTTTTAACAAAATGTCTTGAGTTCACTGCATCATTTCTGCATTATCTCAATTAAACATGCATAATTGATACTGGAAATTGGAAAAAGCCAGCTTCAAAATTCCAAATTCAAAGAAGATTTTATATATTTATTTGCATTATTCCATAAATGAGTTTATGAAAGCGGCCTTTTCAGATATGGATTGTAAAATTGGTACATTTTCAAGATACTAAAGGTCGGATAGGTTAAAAAAAAAGAGCTAATGAGGCATTATTTGTGCTAACTTTGGGTGAATTTAGGAGGAATATATAGAAATATATAGATGAAAGGGTATTTTTGGATGTTTTCTTTCCACTAGTCTAAAAGATGACATGTTATAGAAGCAAAATAGTCCAACACGCTTTAGTGAAAGGGTACCTGGCCATAAAAACCCTTAGTAACAGCCCCAAAGGGAATAAAACGTTGCCTTGTACTCCGAAGAGATACACTCTGACCCACAGAGGTTATGCGTCTGTCATCATCTGAAAATTCATAAAGAAGAGCCTCCCCCGTCTCCCCTCAGATACAACAAGCCTCCCGCTGTCAGTCCGCCGGTATTACCTGTCCTCTCCTGTCAGCCTCATTTACCCTCACCACCGCGCGGGGACATCCTGACCTGCATCCAAACTTACTTTCCAAACTCTCACTGCACCAAAACCATGTCGACCTTCACAAACCCTCCCTGCCTCCCTCCCTCCCTCCCTCTGCCAACAGGGAGTGAGATGTCTGCAGGACGCTAATAACTGTAAACACACAAAGTCCTCCCGTGTGTGTGTGTGTGTGTGTGTGTGTGTATGTGTGTGTGTGTGTGTGTGTGTGTGTGTGTGTGTGTGTGTGTGTGTGTGTGTGTGTGTGTGTGTGTGTGTGTGTGTGTGTGTGTGAGAAGCTGTGAAGCTGTGAGTCCTGCTGCACACCAACAGATGGGCTGCAGATATGAAGGTGATTGGATGAGGCACTCTGAGGTTTAACATCCCTCTCTGTCCGCTCACATCACTTCTCTCCCTCCTACACATGGGACATTAAGTTTGACAATAAGGACTACATCTTAAGCTTTACTATGAATAAAAAAGACCTAACCACGTCCCAGTTCTTAAACAACACCTGTAGCATGACTAGGAGCGAAGGGAAGATGGGTCCATGCAAGAATCGATTCTGAACGTCTAAAAATCCATTTCTAAAATGCTTTTATTTTCTACTGAAGAGGCCCAATGTGGCGACTGATGGACAGCTATCGCACATATAAGTCAACGTTTTGTAAAGCATTATTAGTTGTTGAAAATGAGACAAAATACACCTTTTAAAGTGTTATTTGTGAGGTATTTATCACTGCAATTAGTTTTTTTGTAGATAAAAAGGCAGATCAATTCTCAAAACTTTCTGGATAAAAAGTCTTTATTTTTGCAAGTTTAGCATTAATTAATGTTACCTTTTTCCCAGTATTGCCTTGTGCATTTACATGATTAGCAATTAATCTAAATTACTTTTCAAATATAGCTATCTAACATCTGCTCTCATGCCGTAATTCGCCGACCTTTGCAAATGAGATCCTCAAATGTGCAGCTAACTGCCTAATTATCCGTTAGCTTTACCTTCATCTCCATTTTTCTCTTTTAGGTTAAATACACTGCATCCTCAATGGAGGCCCAATTACCCACGATGCACCACACCAAAGCTGAGTCCTCTGTCTTTATCTGCCCCTTGTGTCCAACGAGGCCTGTGCCGTGTTTACTAATGACCACGAGGAGTTGCAGAGTATTGACTAACGCATGAATCACAGCCACTTCATTTACATGAGTTCTCTTTGTGTCCCGGAACAGAAGAACACACACACACACACACACACACACACACACACACACACACACACACACACACACAAGGGGTGTTATATCTTGAAGTGTCCGTGCAGGAACTTAAAACAAAGAGTGTCTCCGGGACTGAAATTACGCCACTCGAGACGTGCAAATATTGCGTAATTGAGATTAATTACCAGGCAGACACACGGCGTGTAACCCCAGCTGGCTCTCCGCAGAGGGCCCCTGTAACTGTACGACAGGCCGCCTCGTTTTAAATACCGTAATCAAATTAGTCTGGGTGATTATGCGGCCGTTTTCAACGTCTTCCTCCCTTTTCCGTTCTGTTCGGTGCAGCGTTGGAGAAGAGACCAATAAAACATCCATTATGCAAATCTAAGCAGCCGTGCCGAGGGCTGTAATGTGGCAGATTGATTACTCGGGGACTGAAGACGAAGTGTGTGTGCACGTGCTGTGTGTGTGTGTGTGAGGAGGAGGTGGTTGTTGTACACAGATGCCACAATAAAAGCCTCATTCAGTGTGGTTCCTGGTGGCCCTCACAGCCAGGCATTAATAAAACATTAGTATTGAGTGACGGGGGCCCCTGCTCTCCTCCTCCTCCTCCTCCCTGATCCCAGCGTGACCTTTTCCATTTTACAGCAGCTGTGTGTGGAGGAGGGGGGGGAGATAGGACCCCCTCTGTGACCTCTCCAGGTGTACCCCATCACAAACAGAGCCGTGCCCACCTCATCAGAGAATAGAGAATAACGTGTGATTTTTAGGGAGGTGATGAGGAGGGAGGGATGGAGAAGGGAGGAAGAGGAGGGGGCTGAGATAACAAAGTAGTCTTGTAGCAAAGACTGACTAGATTACACCATGCAACTCATCTGACTCATGTTGACTTCACGCATTATGTTGATTAATGCGCAGGTAATCAAAGGTGAGTAACGTGATTGACTGTGACACTCAGGGTTCCTACGCCTTTTTCAAAGTCAAATTCCTGCACTTTTAGGTGAATTTTCTGGCTTTTTCTGCACCTTACAGCTGTTGTAATTTACATATTCAGGCACCGTGCATACAGTGTACACCTGATACTAATCATACCACTTATAATCCTGCTAAATGGAATGGTATTTTGGAATAAACAACCAAAATGATGTTGGGAATTCTATACAACGGTTACATTTTTAATGCATTTCATTCATAATCTTATCAAATACATTGATTAACAAAAGCCTACTACCTAGAGATGGGCAAACATATACAAAGTGCACTAAGTTTGGGGAAAAAAGAGCCTTATTTTGACTCTCTTTTTTCTGCAAAAACTGCTCTCTGATGACTTAAAGTTGGGTAAAACATTTCTGATAGAATATTGTTTTCATTTTCGGGGATGCACCGTGAGAAGGGATCTTTCTGAGGACTGTAGGACATCACGTTGCAGTGCTATCTTTATGGACATGTGAATGCACAATCAATATATCTTGTCCTTTAAATCTATGACTTGGCCTCTAATGTGCAGCCCTGCTCTTACTTGTAGATTTTATACAAACAATAGTCAAAACATACCAATAAAACTGTTTAAACTTCAACCTAAGAAGTTATTTTCCTCTCCCACCACGACCATAACAAACACCGACCATCATGCTTTCACATTTACAAATACTTTTCCATCAACAGTGGCTTCTGGTTTGGCCCTGGAGTCTGTGGTTCCCCCACATCTGGTGGGAATGCACGGGGCCACAAAGTGCAGTAGTTGGTGACAAAGAGGCTGGTAATCCCGTGCAGGCCCCCGCAAAAAAACTGAAGGGCCCCCCCCCCCCGGACCACAGGCGACACTAACAAATCTTTACTAATGGGAATGCAGGCCACACCTTCATTCCTCCCGAATTAGAAAGGACAGGCAATGTTAGCAGTGTGTGTGTGTGTGTGTGTGTGTGTGTGTGTGTGTGTGTGTGTGTGTGTGTGTGTGTGTGAGAGAGACAGAGTAGAACGAGTGGAAAATGAGTGGTTTCACAACTGCGTAAAAAACTCACTATACTACTAGTGAATGCTTGAACAGCTGACTGGTGGTTTTCTGGAACATCCTTAACATAAAAGGCACACACACACACACACACACACACACACACACACACACACACACACACACACACACACACACACACACACACACACACACACACACACACACACACACACACACACACACACACACACACACACACACACACACACACACACACACACACACACACACACACACACACACACACACACACACACACACACACACAATTATTTTTCTCTCTGACCCCAGCTGAAAGTTGACAACCTCGGGAGGAAAGTATTTTTAGGCAGGAGTTAGTGTCGGCTGCCAAACGGTGCAAAATATAGCCCCTGGTCTTACTCGCTCTCCTCTTCCCTCTCTCCATATGTGTGTGTGTGTGTGTGTGTGTGTGTCCTGCTGTGTGTCACTACACTTCTGTCACGTCTCCTCTGAAGCCCAGTGTGTCCGCCCAGCGTCAGGGATCCTAACAAGCTGGAAATCTGATCTTTTTTTCTCTCCGTGCCGGCTGTAATTAAACAGAGAGGCAGCCGGCAGCGGGATGCTACTGTAACTGCGAGGGTTGCTAAGGATGGGGCGCCTTGATCTCTCATAGCCAGCCTGTCTGTCTCCAATCCCGGCCAAAACAAAAAAGACTAGTGGTCCGTAGCAGCGGCAGCAGCAGCCTCATAATGCTAAGCTGTATCACATCCAGCTGCAGACACACATCAGCTCTCTGCTTCTCTCCTGGCACGATAACAGGAGCTGCATGTTCAGACTTTTTTTGTTTCCCTGACAGAGGAAGAAGTTGTTTTGCACCACAGAGGGGAACGAGTTATCGAAACTGCAGTCACATGAGCAATCTGCACGCTATTCAACTATAAAATTCTTCTGCAGTGACTGAATTTATTTCTTGGCAAAGCTAGAAAGACTAGCTATAACTGATTTCCCGCTGTCAAGGGTGCATTGAAAGAAATGCTATCAACTGATTTTATATTGGCACACATTTATGAGTTGTATTCACTTTGAAATCCGGCCAACGTTGTTCGAAACAAAGACAGTTACTATGAAACCATATCTTAGCTTAGATTAGCATAGCATAAACACTTCACCACATTGTGTTTCCTTTAAACAGAGCTAGCTGTTCCCAATCTTTGTGCTAAGCTAACAAGTAAACTACAATCCATTCAGCCAACTCTCAGCAACAAAGGAATGAAGAACTGTAAACGTTGCATAGTTGAGGTGATGCTTTAAGTGCGGGCATGTGTTCTACTTGATGACAGCTTGACGTTTTATTGCGAGAGGCTGCGTTACACCATTGAATCTATAGAGCAAAATAATACATTAAGACCGACACGGCTCAGCGAATGAAATCAGTGTAATAAAAGCTCCAATAAAAGATGAAACCACTAAACCAACAATAAAAGGAGGCAGCAGAGACTGGGCTTTTAAAAAAATCAAACCCAAGGCCTACAAGGAACTGTTTTCAATCAGAACTCAAATAAGAGAGAACTAGCTCGTCCACCATCGTGCATATCAAAAACCCAGTCAAACCACCACTGTACATCCTCTCCTTGTGCCAAAACACCTCCGGATAGATGCATCATCTTTTACCTCACATGAATCTGTGGAAACGGCCGCCTGTCATTGCTTCAGGCAGAGCAATTCTTCACTTATACGTTACATCCAACTCATATTTTCATACCCTTGAGATGCGTCCTTCCCTTTTAATCCCCACTGCCTCCCCTGCTCATAGAAACACTTCTCAGACTTTGAGCCGAACAGATTGCCCTGGTGTCTGTCAGCACATATGGTATTTTGTTTTTGTCCTTCAAAAGCACTTTGAGAAAAGGTGCTATATGGGTAATGTATTTACTTGTATTAATAAAGTGGACTTTTTGGAGGCCTTTCATTCATGTTGAAGTAAGTGGTGTATCAGCATGGACCATTTATAAGAAGGACGGTTTGGGAGCTGAGGTTTTGCATTTGGACCATTGCCATCTTGGGGGTCGAGTTTAAGAAAAGGGAACGAACATGGGGCTCATCCTGACTGGACAACACTGCAGTAGCTACCTGTCAATCACAAGCTTAGCCCCGCCCTAAAGCATACGCTGCTTCATTGTATATTTTACACTTTAAAGGGACCATAATTCACAAAGCGAACCTCCTACTGTATTGAAGAAGACTTTAAACAAGTGATTTAGACCAGAAAATCATCAGGAAAAAGGTTTACTGAGGAGATAAATCGAGGTTGATTTTTTCATAGACTTCTATACAACCAGACTTCTCGTCCCAGTACAAAGACAGACACTTTAAAGTAGTTTCACAGGCTTCACTTTTAACACGCCAAGGTTGGCGCTTGTGTCCAGGACAAACAAAAGCTGATCAAAGGGTCATTCTTTCTAGACTTCTACACAATCAGCAGTCTTTTCCCTTCTAGATAATACAATAATGAAGTGTATGGCCTTGGCTTCAGTTTACAGACCCTGAGGCTATACGCATATAAAAGTTTTTATTTCTACTCTTATCTAACCCTGACCCTAACACTGCTTTGGCTCCAAACCCTCAATATGTCACAACACCTTTTATATCTTAAGTGTTTTGAGTCTTCTGACTCTTCTAAAGAACTCAGTTGACACCTGGGCCCCGGCCTTGCCGCTTTAACCCCGACCCGACCCACTTCAAGCGCAGGCCTGACCCCTGCCTCTCCACCTCGCTCCCGCCAGTGACAGAGGTCTTGTGTTGCAGGTCTCGCTCTGTAATTACCAGCACCGCTGACATTCCTCCTGCTCTCTAAAGCAGGACTGCACCGTGTTTATCCAACACCCGGCCGACCCAGCAAGGTAATGTGTAACTGTAACCACGAGCAACCCTGAAAACCGTCAGCGGTTTGAAACCGGCCTTGTCCGGTTCAAACTGACTCCTCTAGTGAGCTATCTGAAGACAGTCGTTACCATATAAGGAGTTCCTATTGCAGTACAAATTAGAGCTGAACGATATAAAGGAATCACACATTTCTTTATCAGATACTTTATGTTTTGTTTTGGGTTATATTTTCTGTGCATTTTTAGTCTGACATTTTTTAACGCTATTTTATTTCTATTATGTACAATGCCTTGTCTTATGTTGCTGCAATGCAAACAAATCCCAAATTGGGATCAATAAAGTACTTCTATCTATCTGTCTGTCTGTCTGTCTGTCTGTCTGTCTGTCTGTCTGTCTGTCTGTCTATCTGTCTGTCTGTCTGTCTGTCTATCTATCTGTCTATCTGTCTGTCTGTCTGTCTGTCTAATCTACTTCGATATTGATAAAGTAGGGTTGACCATTGAGGCGTTGGCAGAATATTTAAACCATGAGAATTTTAAGAAATTACTCTCAGTTTTCTAGATTTGCCTGAATAAGGCAAATTATAGACCAGCTACAAGTCATATCATTCAACAAGGTAAAGACAGATATTGCTAATTATTATTTGAAATAAATGTCATATTGTACACCCTTGACCTTTTTCTTTCTGTCATTTTTATTTAGTTATAATATATACAAACATAATACTGCACTTGACTGCTTCTATTGCACTTCTGGTTAGATGCTAAGTACATTTTGTTGTCCCAGTACTTGGGCAATGAATATAATGTTGAACTTAATCAAAAGTATTTATGATATCGGAAATCTAAAACAGTATCTAGTCATACGTCACCAATATATTGCCCAGTCCTAGTATGAATAGCACATTTAATTGACATTTTTGGTCAGTTTAAAGAAGAAACAACGACTCACCAAGTCTGTAGAACCTTCATAGAGCTGGTTTGTCCCTCTACGCTGGAAGGTACTTCCATGTGCTGACGAAGGCGGTGGGAATGAGCGAGTAGGGCACACTGGTCACACTGTCCCAAGAGTCCGACGATGGGTCGTAACAGTCTAGAGTTTTACACCTCTGAGCCCCAAAGTACCCCCCGACCACGTACAGTCTGTTTCCCCGACGCCACTGCGTGGCAGCTGATCCGTTTCGCCGTCACGTCTCCAAACTTGGACCACTGGAACGTCTCGCTGTTGAACCGGTAAGCGGAGCTGGCGGAGAACTCGGTGTCGCCTCCGATCACCACGACGTGATTCCCCACCACGGCCGCAGCAGTGTAGCGCCACAACTGCGGGCACGAGGCGGGCACGGTCCACCGGTTCTGGCACGGGTCGAAGCACTGCACCTTGGGGTATTTGTCCCGGTTGACACTGGTTCCCCCGAAGGCAAAGAGTTTGTTTTTGGCACCCACGACGGCGGCGTTGCTCACCCCTTCTCGGAGAGGCGCCACCAGCGTCCACTTGTTGGTCTGAGGGTCGTACTGCTCCACCTGTTTCAGAGACACAGACGGAGATGCGGGGAAGGACCCTGCGAGAGACGTGTGTCCTCCGACGACGTACAGCATGTGGTCGAGCTCCGCCGCCCCGTGTCCGAATCTGGCCACCAGCATCGGGGAAGCTTTGGACCACTCGTCGTGTAACGTGTCGTAGACCCAGACGTCTTTGGAGGCCCCGTTCTCAGAGCCACGTCCTCCGGTAACATAGACCTGACACAAAGAGAGAGGAAATCAGTTGTGGACTCCTGTGATGTCTTTTATTTATTACAACAGGCAAAAGCTGACTCACATTTGCAATTATGTTCATTTTTATATCCCAAATTGGGAACTGTAAAGCACATTTGATCTTATTTGATGCAACATTTCTTTATTAAATTAGTCATTTATCAAGTCATATGCTATTTTGTGATATATATCATTATGTAGATATGAAATGACCCTCACAGGAAACATTTCAGCCCTATTTCAGATCCACATTGTATATAAAATGACATGAAATGCACACAATTGAAGTTGAGCTCATTTCCATACCTTGCATCCAATAGCACAGGCGCTACATTCCTTCCTGGGGCTGGGGATGTCTGTTTTGGGTGTGATCTCCTTCGTCTTGTTGTCGATCATGTAGACTTTATCGCACATGAACGTCTGTCCTCCCAGCAGCAGCAGGGCCTGGCTGACCTTCCTCGGCCGGGCGCAGAAACCCGTCACAATCCCGTCGTTCTGCAGGATCCTCATTTTGCACCGCACGGCATCTTCGACGATCTCCCGGCCGACTTTATTGCACATCACCAGCTCCTCCGAGGCCACGTTCTTCAGCAGGTACGTCTCGGGGAGCAAAGCTAGGCGGACGCATCGCAGCAGCTCGGGAAGCTCGCTGTGCCGGTGCTCCATGTCCGCTTTGACCCAGTCGATGACAGCCTCGTACACCAGGCTCTCATCCTCCACCTCCAGCTCCTCGCTTAAGATCAGCTCCTGGACTTTGTCTCTGGGCAGGCTGAGAAAGTCCTCTGTTTTGAAAAGAGTAGCAAAGTTTGCGAGGCACATCCTCCAGGACAGCTCGTAAAGCTTCATGCATTGATGCGCGTCCGACAGCAGCATCATCCCGAAACAGTTCGACTGGTGCAGGTTCTTCTCCAGAAACTCCGACGCTGCGTCCCGGATGTCGTGGAACTGGAGCATGTCTCCGGCCTCCAGGAGCGACTCCGCGTTTTCCTCGTTGATGATGATCCGAGCCGAGTAGGCGTAGTCCAGCAAGAGCTCCAGCACCTCGGGATGCAGGGAGTCGTGGAAGTTGACCTCGGCGTCACGACTCTCCCTGAGCCCGCCGCTGAACATCGCCTCGAAGTATCGGCTGCAGGAGGCGAGGACGGCCCGGTGGCAGGGGAAGGATTTGTTCCCCGCTTTCAGGATGACATCTGTGAAGACTTTCCGTTTGCGCAGCAGGTTGAGCTGAGTCAACAGGCTGTCGGCGTGGGACGTCTTGTGGAAGAGGTGGATATTCATGGAGCCGGAACTGGAGCGAGACTTTCTGTTTTCGTGGTTACTGACAGACATCTTGACTTGGACCTAGAACAGAACAGAGGGTGACAACTTATATAAGTACATGCTTTAAGAAACAGCCGCACCTTTGTATTTGTTTAACCAACCGTTTATTACACATGGACAGGAGAGACCTTATCAGCTCATGCGCCGTCCTTTTGATGTGAACGCCATAAACACTCCTACCATTTTATGAGTAAACACAGATGATGAATGGGTTGCTCAGGAATAAAACGCTCGTATCAGTAGGCTTAGATAACAACGGATATAAAGTTCAGCCTTCAGACATGAAAGGAGATCAGATAAGGAGCACTCCCACACACAAGCTGCATGTGTTCACTTCCAAATGAACACAAAAACTCAAACACCTGCACGTGTCCACTTCTCAATCTGAGTGTCAACGGGCTTTTTAATTCTCCTTTCCTTCTGTGGTGTGAAATGCCAGGCAAAGTAAACCCACCTTGGGCGTGTTGCCCTACATCACATCATTCCACCCCTATAAACATTTCATGGCAGTGAGTCACCGGCTCAGAGCGCAGAGAGCCGCTCGCTCCCCGCAGCCTGTGCTGTTCCTCGGCTGGCTCGAACACAAGAAGGTGTCAAAGCGCTCAGGCTCATATAAGATGCGACACCTCCAGTCCAGCTCCTTCGGGATGAAATTATGTAACCACAGTGCAACAGATGAAACAGACCAATCTATCTTTTGATCTCAAGCGCAGTGGTTTTAAGACAGGCCTGCAGCTGTTGTACATTACGTGGGAGGATGGTGATGCTGAATTTAATATACATTTCACTTCATGCCAGAACATTAGGGCTAGATCATAGAGAGAAAATGATATTTCACAACATTTCTAAACACCTCGATAACTATATTGCGACCAGATTTTATGGTTGACTTCTAGTTCTTTCACAAAATATAAAGACAAAGTCACTTTTTATATCAAATCATCAGTATTATGGATACAATGACTGGAGGCAAACTAAAGAGCAGCTAAAACATGTATGAAAAACTCAGAAAATAACCCAATTTACTCGAACCAAACCAAGAAAACACTCTTATGTGATATCACAACATCCAAAATGTGAGATAATATCTAGTCTTATATCACAATACTGATATCATATCGACATATATGTCCATTTCTAGTTGAAATTTAAAATAGATTGGTTACCTTTTGATCGTTCGGTCAAGAAAATAGTGAAAAAAGTGAATCATTGTTAAATAAACTCCAAAGTAATGCGTTTAAATGTCGTTCTATGTCAGTACAAACCAAATATATGCATTTTTTTGCATGAAAAACAACACCAATCGATAAAGTGGACATTGAATTTCAAAATGTGATCAACATAAAGGCTGAAACTAGGGCTGAGTGGTCTTGAGAAAATCAAATATCATAATATTTCTGATCAAATACCTCGATATTGACTTTGATATTGTAGGGCATACCGATTTTTGACAAAGAAAAGCAAGAACACATCCATATTTCCTACATTGTTGCATGAAAAACGGAAGTTAGTTGGCCATTATTCAAGATTCAATGCTTTATTGTCAAGTCCACAGTAGCCTCAGTGTAGATATGGCAATGCAACTTAAGTCCCAGGCTCCACAAACAATGCAACATGAACATATTTGGGACAAAATCTAATAAAACCGATATAAATAGTGAAAGAAATATCAGCATAGAAATAGAATAGTGCATTATAATGCAAATTATGATAGACTAAGGGATTGCATCGCTAATTATCTGCATGTTACATATGAATTGCACTGGATAGAACCATGTCACCAGTTTATAATGCACAGTGTGTGTTAATGAAAGACTGTCCACAACCAGATAAATATCTTCCGCTTTAAAGCCTCCATTGTTTCCCAGCAGATACATTTAAGTCGGCTATTCAATCCCACTGAAAGGGAGACTGTGGACTTCCGTGGAGGGACTCAGCGTGAAATCCAATGGCTTGTGTGCAGTAAATGTGAGCCTGCGGTCAGCATGCTCTCAACTTTCCTCCACAGTCCGCCGGCTAACATCACAGGAGCCGCCGGTGCACCACTGCGACTCAAAGGCTCACATTCCGGAAGTTTGATAAATGTCAAACTCAACTCAAGTAACATTTAGATGTACTTAAGTTGAGTATTTCCACTTGATGCTACTTTATACTTCTACGTCACTACATTTCAGAGGTAAATGCTGCACTTTTACCCCACTGCATTTATTTAACACCTTTAGTTGCTAGGCAGATTAGGATTAATGATGGTAAATATAATGAACCCTTAAATCAGACTTTAGTTCACCTGCAGTAAATCCAGCAGCTACCCTGCAGTATACAAAGCCATTCAAACTAGCTGCACCTTTACCAGCTCTGAGAACACTTTAATGATCAATCATTATAAAACATATCAGAGATATTATTCTGAAATGGACCAATCAGACAATGACTACTTTTACTGTCGCTGCTTTAAGTACATTTAGAGGAGAGTACTTTCTACTTTCACTGGAGGAACATTTAGAATACTTTTACTGTGACAGAGTATTCCTACACTCTGGTACTTCTGCTTTAACTGCACAACATCTGAGTACTTCCACATTTGAAATATCTCCCTCTTACCTTGATAGGCGCACAGTTGATCCGGGTATGTTGACTTGTTCCGTTGTTGAGTTGTCTGAAGTTAATTTATACACATCCCGAGTTCAAAACGGCATCATATCCTGAAGTGTCGGGGAATGGTTGATCCATGTGTCTGCGGCGCGAGATTCGAGATTAAATTTGCATTAAAAAATAAGCGAACGCAGTTTAAAGTTTAGGTTTTGTTCTCGGGGGAAACACGCAGCCTGCAGGAGAGCAAAGAGCGAACAGAGAGAAGGAGCCGAGCCGCCGTGGTGTCCTCGCTGGCTCCTCCCACTCCTCCACAGGCTCCACCCCCTTTGTCCTCACCGTCCAATGGGGCTGCAGCTCTTTATTCTCGGTCCAGCTTCAGGGTCAGTGCACTGCATCGCTGGAGAATAGCATTGCACTAAACAATAAAGAGCACCAGCCTCTGTGTGGGTTTCACCTGCCTGATGTTTCAAACTTTTACTTAAAGGAAAGTTTGCCTTTAAGGAAATGCAAGTTTATTTCTACAACACCTGTCAGCAACCGCAAAGATATAAATGAAATACAAGGTAATACTAAAAAGACATGGTTTTCAAATAATAAAATAGCAGAATACAATACAATGAATAAAGTTATAAATGAATAGGCCATATGTCCTTTAAATCAGAATCAGGACTCTTTTATTTTTAATCCGGAAAGGTATTAAGATTTTTAAAAAGTTTTAAATGTTTTCGAATAAAAAATAATTACAAGATGTTTTTGATTTATAAATAATAATAATAATAATAATATTTATTATTATTAGGACAATTAGTAAATGAAGTTGTGGTGAGTTAGATATATTAATTATATTTATTTTAATGGAAATGTGGAGCATATTTTGTTTTTACAGATGTGTTTTTGGCCATAAATCAGGAAAAATGTGTATGAATTATTTTGAATAACTGTACTTTTTATTAATATATTTTATAGTTGAGTTTTGCTGTCTGTAATGTTATTATTGCAGGACATTTGGGTCTAATACCACCTCCATGTGGCCACAAATTACATTTTGTAGGCAAATATTGAAGCCATCCTCCTGTTGGCCTAAAAGTGGTACAATTTAAAGATTTAGAGTGAAAAAAACTGGAATCATCCCAACAAATATACATTTTCTTCAAGTTTTCATTGAATTAAAGACCTCCCTGGTTGCTAAAATGAAAGATAATTAGATAACCCTCATGGCCACAAAGACTGTGTTTATCCAGACATTAATACCTAAGACACGGTCATTGATTCAGCACCAGGCACAGCTCAGTCCCCTGGCATATTTTGCCAGCTCCACATAACCAGCAGTCTTAATGATCATATGATGACAGGGTAAAGTCCCTTCGAGGACCATGAGCTCGTTTCTCCGGCTGAATTCTTCACATTTTCTGAAGGATTTAAGGACTCGTGAGTTATCGGGACAAGAATGGGGCCAGTCGGGAATCAGCAATCAGGGAATTTCACGGGACAACTGAAGTTATGAAACGTGGATAATATTAAGTACAAGTTGGTAGAAAGTACATTTAGCTTTTTGCTTGCCATACTCAAACCTAAAATGCTGATAACTGTTTCCAAAATCCAAAGACTGACTGATGAAATTCACTATATTTACTCACAAACTCTATTTTAAGTACAACTTTTGAGGTATGTACTTGAAAAAGTCAATTTGTTACTACTTGTACTTCCAATTCTTATATTTAAGAGGCACATATTGTACTTTTTACTCCTATTTATCTAACCTTACATCCCTTTTTACATTTAAAAGCTCAGTTGATGCTTATAGGATATGATGCAGTGCTGTTATCTATCCAGTGTTTACAAAATAAATCAATACAAATCTCAACAGGGTCAAACTTCAACAGTAAAATGGAATCAAAAGTACTTAAAAAATACCTTAAAGTTGTTTTGCTTTTGAGATTAAAGTACATCTTAAAATACTCCTACTTCCACTTGTCGATTCAGAACTTCTACTTGTATTGAAGTATTTTGAGACCATAGTATTTCTTATTTTACTTGACTAAAAGCTCTAAGTACCTCTTCATCCACTTGCATTTCCTATTCATTTCTGTAACAGAACAAAAATAAGTATCAAAGTCCTTAAAGTAAATAAATACGGTTATAAGAATTTCAAGAAATACAGAGCTGGTTGAAGAATCAAGCGTTGTTTCTGTGCCAGTCTTTGCTGGGACACGTCCCAACCTGCCTGCATGTGTAATTAACAACCACTTGTAATGGCGTAATTCCATTTAGGTGTGCCAGGTCCAGAGACATGTTATTGTGAGTGCCGGCTCTTTGTCTCCTTGGGACATTTAAATGGATAATAGTTTATGTTAAACGCTGCACCTGCTCTTTTCAGGGAATGACTGCATACAAAGAAACACCATATGGAAGTCAGCTCAGTCTGATTGGTTAGCTGGCTGGCTCTGGTGTGATTGGTTAACCTCCTAGAGATATCCAGCCCCTTAGCCCATCGTGTACAATGTGTTGGAGAGCTAGCCAATAGGAGAGCGAGTGTTACATATTGATGTCACTGTGTTCAGGAATTAAACAACGGAGTCCAATGGAGGCGTTTCAGGCTGATGTCTGTGGGAGGAAAAACTCCCACTGGAAGGAACACAGGGATTTTAGCCTTTGCAGACCATTTACATGCATACACACTGCAGGAATGGGGATACCCAAATAGGGCCTCTTTAAGGAAAAGTACAACCCGTCTACCACGGTTTTTTTCGTCATACCAAGTTTTACTATTGTCCTGTTATCACGGCAAAACAAAATGTGTTATTTCGAGTAAATTACATATGACACATGACCAGAAAAAAACAAGTTATCATAGGAGCACTGAAGGAAGAGCGTGTTGTGTAATCACATGGCCTCACAGGGCTTCTGTATCTTCTCTTGTCCCTCACTAGGGATTCAAACCGGACTACTACTTATATCTCAAGCCACTAGCATCTTTTTTTACACTTGAAAGCCTTGAAGTAATCACCTGCAGCGTTGTGTAACCTCAGAGTTTGACACCATGAACACACTCATGGGTGCTTCACATTCTCATTGTTGCCGGAGCTCGTTGAAGCCTCCCTTGTTGCAGACTGCGCCAACATGCTTTCATGCACACAAGTGTGCCTTAAGGAGATTAGGAATTTAAGCAGATTAGAATAATGAACTCATGATTGTAATCTAGGGTTAATTCATTTTGCTGCACTTTAACCCAACCCCCCATCCAGTCCATGACTGTGAGCCCAAAGGATTAATGTAAATGTGTGTGTGTGTGTGTGTGTGTGTGTGTGTGTGTGTGTGTGTGTGTGTGTGTGTGTGTGTGTGTGTGTGTGTGTGTGTGTGTGTGTGTGTGTGTGTGTGTGTGTGTGTGTGTGTTTTTGCATGGGCTTGGGTGTGTAACCGGTCATTAATTACTGCGAGGCGGGCACGCCACTAATCAGACCCCCCGTAATTATTCCTCGATGCCCCCAGCGTTGCATCAAGCCAGTCGCACAGTGTCTGTTGACAGTGACAGTAACCGTCGCTCCATTGTTTGCCTGCAGACTCACTGTACCACAGATTTGTTCACTGGAGGCAGGTGGTCCTCTCAGTGAGGTCATCCCGTCTGAAACATAAGGAGAGGGGGTCATCCTCGTGCCCCCGACTCAACGCCAAACAATGCGGAGCTTCTTATGACCTTCTATTTATGTCTTGGAGGCCCCTACTTTCCACATAGTTTCAAGTAAATGCGTTATCTATTCGCTGAGGCAATTTGCATAGAAACTTTGTACCAATTACCAAGGAATGATGGAAGAATCACTGTAATGTGCTGTGAATAAAGGGGAATATCCAGATTAGAATGACACATGGTGGGTGCTTGTTATTCATTTTTGTATTTAATTTATTTTCCAGAAAGGTTTGCTGTTGTTGTGATGTTTTACAAGTAAATACAAATCCCCCCAAAATTAGAGTTGATTCATTTTGCAATGAGTTTACCCCTGTCTTTAAGAAATACTTTATATTTTCCCCTTAAATGTTTAACTTCTGTACCATATTATTATTTGTGTAGCATATTTGTAAAATCCAAGGTTGAAGGGAGCCTGGAATAGTTGCAGACAAGTCATTACCAACAATTACTTGTCTGTAATTGTTGTGCACATCACATAACTTTGTTTTGGCCTTGCATATTGGTTTGTTAATTAGTCAAATTTGTTTATTTTTTAATGAGTCAAAGCAGACGGTCCTGCAATTAGTGATGAACCAGCTTGATTTTGAATTAAATCTCAAAATCAAACAATTTTTGCATTAAACTACTTAAAAATATGGAAAGACAATCTATATCATGTGTTGTTAGCACACAAAGGACTCCAGTTCATTTCATTCAAGGGTTAGTTTGTTTTTATTAGAGTATAGCTCCACCGCGTGGCCAACAGTACCTAATTCATCCCACTCTCTAAAGAACTACACTTCCCTCGTTGCCATCCCCTTATGCGGAAGTGACGTATGTAGACTTCCGCCGCTGTCAAGGGCACTGAATACTAACGTTAGCCAAAACCTAGAGGTAGCTGTACACACGTGTGTCTTAAAACACCGGTAAAGCTCCAGTTTTTGGAAAGATTTACGGTAGACATGGAAGGTTTCGGTTCAGACTTCTCTGCCGGTGGGGCTGGGGGGAAGGTGGACACCGGGACGATCATGGAGCAGGTTAAAGTGCAGATCGCGGTGGCTAACGCTCAGGAGCTGCTGCAGGTAAACCAATGGAGAAAGATGCTAAGCTAACATGCTAACACTTAATTTAGTAGAGTATTGTTAGATTTAGATACGTTTATTTAGGGTGTTATTAGGACCATTATAAATCTTATCATAACGTTAAATGAGGATGCTGTAATTGTATGTTAAAGAAGGAAAAATGATAGTAACAGCAGAATTAATGGAATTGCTTTTCACATAACGTAACATTAGTGTGCAAAAACCTTTAACCTTTAACCTCTTTAATGTGGGGCTGACCTCGATCAAATCATTTCCTTGTCGACTAGCACTTTTCATTTTGACTTACCGATGTACAATTGTGCTGTTCCTCAAAGTCTTTTTGAAAGATTACTACTAGACTCAAAACTGAACAAACAATAAGTCGACTCAGACTTTAACCAGTAGAATTGTGTGTTGTGATTTTTACCATTTCACCTACAGAAGGTCAACTACTCACCAAGAGATGATGGGAACTGTCAGCTGTTAGTAAGACATGATAGCAAACAATGTGTTTGTGTTTCAGAGGATGACAGACAAATGCTTCAAGAAGTGCATAGGGAAACCTGGGAGTACGCTGGACAACTCTGAGCAGGTATGGTGCTGCTGGGCTTCAAGATGTAAAACAGATATCTAGGAGTTGACTGAAACCAGTTTACACTTCTCTCCTCTTTAAAAAATTGCATATTTATATTGATTAAAATCCATGAAATACTGGAGAATTATTTATTTAAAAAAAGTATTGTTTGTTGCATTCTTTTAAAAATATCACAATCTGTTCTCACGTGCCTGCTCTTGTCCTCACAGAAATGCATTGCCATGTGCATGGACCGGTACATGGATGCCTGGAACACCGTGTCCCGTACATACAACTCCAGACTACAGAAGGAAAGAGCACGCATGTGAACACCTCTCTCTGCACCCATCCCTTCCTTCCTGCCGCTGCTCACAGTGAGGAGCAGCAGCAGCAGTGTTTTCCACTGGAGGCTGGAGCTGTGCACACTCACATGTGTTGTGTGTGTGTGTGTGGCTGCAGCAGAACATCATCATCATCATCATCATCGCAACACCAGACAGACAGGCAGCGGAGCCGGTGGACTCGAGCCTTAACCAAGTCTCTATGGACATTTTCCTTTTGCTCAGAGGAACCGTTATACAGTTTGAGTAAATGTGTTTTTATGTTATGAATAATTAATTAAACATACATTGTAAAAAGATGCAATCTACCCGTGCATACTTTATGTAATTGATGAGAATTGGACACTCTAAATTGCTTTTTGGAGTGAACATAAGTGTGAATGTGTCTCCAAGTACAACCTGTGATTGTATGACCACCTGTCTAAAGTGTACCCCATATCTTGAGCAATGCATGCTGGGATATGTTCCAATAATGTATGCAGATTAGAAAATAAATGTTCTGTTTTGCAATCAGGGCTAAAACTCATGATCTGTTTCTCGATTTATCGTTTAGTTTTATTTGAAAAAGTGACAAAATCTCTCTCTTTTTTCAAATATCCAACATCCAAATATATTTACAGTAGTCTGATGGTAAACAGTAAATCACACATCATTTAAGGATAGAAAAACAGCATTTTCTGCCCTATTTGCATGAAAAATGTAATGATTATCAATAGATCATTATCCCGTGTATAGACTTAAAGTAGTCGCCTAATCGTTACAGCTTTAGGTGGATGGTGGGACTCTGGGATTCCTTTTTAGGAGCAACAATGTGTTTTTACTCCAGTGGGGCTTCAATAGAAACACTGACACCCTCCTGCTTGCCAATTAAGGTTAAATGTGTGTGTGTAAGAGTCTGTAAAATTGGGACACTTCAAACTGTAAACAGGATTTTCTGTCGCCACAATAGCGCCGTGTCCCCATTCTTTCGTTGTTTTCACGCCCGGAGGGACTAAACAATTGTGCCTCGAGAACAAGCAGCACAACAATAATCCCCCCCCCCACCCCAGGCTTTCCTTAACATGCCGTTTCTTTAGAAGACCTACTTAAAAGGAAAAAGGAACACTTGTAGAGCAGCTCGGTGTTTTCACAACCGTGAACCTGACATTCACCAGCCTCCAAACAGAGCGATATCAAAGTACGCCCGGAGAACAAAACTGTTTTGTCTGACCTGTTTTCTAGTCGTCACTCTATCTGCCGCCCTCCACAGTGGTGGGTTTGTTTCAGTGGGGTCTGTCTTGGTGTACACTGAACCGCTCTCCAGTGTGTGTGTGTGTGTATGGCTTTGTCAGATGTCTGGTAACCACAGTCCTCTTTTTTTTTTGAGAGAGCCACTACAGCTATTTTCAGCATCATTGTGAGAGAAATGAAACTATTTTTAAAGAGTAGTCAATAAATCCCATCAACCCGAGTCCTCTACATTCCCAAATAAACAGAAAGATCTTTCAACTTTGTCAAAAGGAAATATATTTTTCCCAGAAACCCACTTTTCAGTCACAAATATAACATCAAATCTTTGTCTTTATTTCTGAGAATAGATACGAAAAAAGACAACCCATAAATGAACCACATATATTCTGAACCCCACACAAAAAATGCACCATGAAAATCAAGTTTACCGATCGGAGAAATAATAAATAAGTGAAATAAATATTGTGAATGCAAAACGTCCATGAGCCACGACTCATTATGCTCCTTATAGACCAGGTTAGTCCCAGTTCAGATGACCACACAGTATAATAAACAGCACCAGAAGGTCACGCGGGTCAACACTGAGGACACTATCATCATGTGGCATGATTTTAGTCCTTACAGTACATTTTTTAAAGAAGAAATGGTGGGGAAATCCCCTCTGTCCGTGTCAGCACCTTTTTTCCTCAGAAAGGCAGGTATGTAGAAATCCATTTCCGGATGGACGTGGTACGAGTGTACACCCCCGGGAAGCCGATTCGCCCACAGCCGTGTCCCCAGCTGGTCACTCCCGCAACAAACCAGCGACCGGACGGCTCACGGCAGGTCAGCGGGCCCCCGGAGTCACCCTGTGTAACGGTAGAGAGAAAGAAGTGGTGAATAAGCTCCATGCACAAAAGGTCTCCGGCGCGTAACGATGAATAACATGATTAATTAAGGATGAGCAGGGGAGCAGAAGAGTGAGCTACAGAGAGAATGTCACTTGGCTCGCCGCTGGGATGCCAGGTGCTTTGACCGAGACAGGAATGCACGAGGGTTTCCTTACATGAGAAGATTACAGCGAGGGAACAGAGGGGGGGGGGGGACCAAGTCTACTCTCTCCATTAAGTGCTCTGAACGTCATCAAGTATCTCCAAACCAAGAGTAGATGTTATGCTTTCCTTCTTAAAAGATTAGTACCAGGAGCACCTGAAAAGTTACAGGCAAGATTAACTGCGCTCTGATTGGGTTCAAGGACCCCTGTTTGACTTTTTCTGGGTTTTCCCTTTCCTGTAGTGTGTTTTTTTAGGTTTTAGTGCATGTAAATGGTCTGCAAAGGCTCAAATACATGTGTTTATTTGCCACACACTGGCCCTTTTTCCAGGCTTTGTTAACAAAGATATTCTGCTTCTTACCCAACAGGTGTCCCGGCCTCCCTCCATGTATCCGGCACACATCATGTTAGGAGTCAGAGCGTCTCTGTATGACCGCTGGCAGTCTGGCTGCTCTATGATGCTCACTGCAGCTTCTGCAGCATGTTGGTCAACGAGCCTGGCAAATAATAAAGATTATACGAGTGGTTAATGCATTTTCACAAAAACTCTAGGTATGGAAAGTGAAGCCCTTGCGGAAAATGTCCTTCTATCTTTCATCCAGCAGGGGGCGACTCCTCCGGTAGCAATAAGAAGTCAGATGTATAGAAGTCTATGAAAAAATTAACCTACATCTCACTTGATTTATTATATCAGTAAACATTTTCTGATGAGTTCATGGCTTCAGTATGTTTTTCCATACAACAGGATGTCTATTTGAAGTCGAATAGAAAATAAAGCTGGTGTTTCTTTGGAGTATGGCTACCCTGTGATTGACAGGTCGGTAGACAACAGTGTTGTCCAATTTTGGCTTCACAACTTTAACAATTTCGCACTGAGTTTTCAGATCATAAGAGTTAATTGTAAAATGTTTCACAAAACCAAGAGCGCAGTGGCCAATATGCCAAACTTTAGGCTTCCCAGTGGTAGTCAACACACTTCTACAGTGACTAAATCTACAGTTTCTGGAGGGTAAGAGATACATATTGTTAGAACAGACCAATTAACAGTGTTTTAATTAAGTGTGCAGTTGAAGGATTGATGGGGTTCTTCTGTACAAAATTCTTGTGATCATTTAGAAAAAGAAATAGTCCCAGATGTCGTTTTTGAGTCTGAAGGGTTATTGATAATGTGGTAGCTTCGTCATGATGACATGATGTCCAATTCTCCAGTTTGTTGTATCATGGAACATTAGTATGCAACTGTTAAATGCTTTCCAGAAAAACTGAGCCTCTCTCACCTCCCTCCCTCATGGACCCCCAGCCTGTGACGTAGCACTCTGCCTCCTTGGGGAAACGATGCACGGGCGAGGGGAGGCAGGCGGACTGGATGGTGTAGGACATGGGGGCCGGGACCACTAGCTCCAACAGAGCCACGTCATGGTCCATGTTGGTGCCGTTGAAGGCCGGGTGGAGGACGACCCTCTGGATGGGGATGACCAGCGCTCCGACCCCCGAGCGCAGCACTGACCCCAGACTCACGGCCCAGTTAGAGGGGTTGGCGTCACTGGGGGTCAAAGATAAACACTCAGTACAGATCTGGACGTAATGGGAGAAATATTTGAGGTTCAGCAGTACCTTTTGAAGCAGTGTGCCGCAGTGATTAACCATTTGCTGTGAATGAGTGTGGCGCCACACCGGTGCAGCCTCTGGTACTGCAGGCTGCCGATCCAAGGCCACTCCCCCCTGCGAGCCGTCACTCCACCCACGATCCTTTGGGAGCCCAGCGCAGGACGTAGGCCGCAGTCTGACACAAAAACCATGCATCACTATATTTATTTTAGCTCGTCATGCAATGCAACTTAGAACAAATGCATTAAACCATGCAGACACACACTTTAAAACAGCCTTATTCTGCAAGAGCATTAGCTTTGGATAAGTCAAACCATTGAAACCATTTCATTTATTTTTAATTGGCCAAGATTAATTCGACACAGGTGGGTTATTGGTTTAAAACGGAAGACGTGTGATTAGGTTTCTTCTATAAAATCCAGTAAGTGAACTCCTTACCACAGTTTCTTTCGTCGGCCTCATTAGCGCAGTCTGAGACGCCGTCACACTCCGGGTTGACCTTGCTGATGCAGGCGGTGGCGCTACACTGGAAGTTTCCACTGCAGTTCATACCTGGAAGGACAGATCACAACGCAAGAGCTAAAAAAAGTATAGAGCACAGCAGGGATGGTGCATTTTTGAAGGCTAACCCGGAAGTTAGCATCGTACTGGTTCCCTCCACAGAACACAAACTCTGTGGCTAGAAAAAGGTTATGATTCTTACCATGAATGAACAACACTTTATCTCAAAAAAACTTCACTCACTGTGAAAGTCTGTGCCCATTGTGGGTGCCCAATAGACACAACTCGAGGCAATTAGATATTCTGGCTTTTACTTCACTTCTCTTCACTGGAAACCCAAAAAAGCTCCTTCCAATTCTCAGTGGCTCAGGGATGTCTTTTCTAAAAGAGGTCGAAACCTCTAAGTGGCAAACCTTCTTAACCTTCCACTGATTAACGGACTGATTGCGTTTAGTAGTCTCATTGAACTTCATCAGGTTTCTCCTGGTAACCCATGAGCGAGTGACCTCTAGATGAGGCCTCTTTCAGTGTGACATTACCATTGAGTGTCAGAGCAGGGGTCACTTCAGTAGCCGTGGTCCCGGGTACTGGGGGGTGATTGAAGCCTCCCTCTATCACGGTGACCGGCACGGCAGACTGAGGGGAGTCGTGGACCAGGCTGGGGTCGGTGTGGCTAAGAATCCAGTTGCGGAGCTTGGTGATGCGGGAGTAGACCCCGGGCCTGTTGATCTGAGCACAGCCCACACCCCAACTCACCACCCCGGCCAGGAAGAAGCGCCCCGGGGCCCCCTCACACACCAGAGGCCCTCCAGAGTCACCCTGTAGGGGGAAAACACAAGACCTGTGAAACTCTAGATCAGTTTAATGTCAGTGTTGGTTGATTATACTATAAAAACGGGGATTTCCAAGATTTATGAGCAAAAAAATTCACCGTATTGAGCTTGAAATTACAAAAATAAAAAGAATTCAGAGCAGGAACATTTCTTGGCCCACAGAAAAGCCACTAATATAATGAATTAGTTGGTATTTAGTAAGCGTTTTCGACCAAATGTGGTTGCAATAGCACAATTCATACAGAAGATCTGATAAAAAAGGGCCAGCTGAAACAAACCTGTACGGAACATAGAACAACTGGAAAGGTATTTAACCTCCTGCTTGGTTCAGAGACGTTCAGGACCAAATTTAGCTCAAAATGTGTAGGAGTAGTGGCTATGTTTCTTTTTATTTGGTCTTAAAATGATGGCAATTTGATCTAGACACGAAACGACATGGCTTAAATGTGTGTCTGAGTCTTTGTGTCCAAAAGTTTAAGGCCTAAATTTGTTCTTTTTTTGGCCAAATTGCGGCAAATTTGACACTGCAAGATACAATAAACCCACCAGATGTCCACAATTGAAATGTATTGTGTCCAGATGACTCTAAAAGCTTGAATGGGAGCTGTGTTGATTCTTTACTGGGGAGGAACGTCATGTCTTCTCACTGTATTATCAACAGCACTCACATTGCTATGCTTGGATAAAATTACAGCCTCCAGTTCTCTATTTTAGGGCAGGACCAGTGTTGATCATACAGTGTTTTCCCTTCTTATGCTCTAAAAAACAACCAGTGTACGCACACTTCGCCCCGAGGTGAGGAATCATTGTGCGAGGATGTAAGATGATACCTCTCGGGCCTCATGTGACCCAGCGGGAGCAGCACTGACCTGACAGGAGTCCACCTTGCCCTGCAGGAAGCCGGCACACATCATGTTGTGAGAAACGGCTCCTCTGTACACCGCTGACTTATTGCACACCTTGGAGTCGATGATCTTCACCACGGCCTTCTGCAGCACGGGAGGAACTTCGGCTGAAGAGCAAAGACACACACATTACTCTCACTGATACAATATGCATGCATCATTATGTCTTGTGCACTAAGGCCTAGGTATTCTGCATGTCGTATTGTTGGAGTGATCTTCTTTAATCATCTTTATTTGACATGCAGTCCTTTAAGAATTCTATCTATACCGCATGCCTTAATGCCCTGTTTAGTTTTCATTTGCATAAGAGCTGCAACAATTAGCCAACTATTTTGCTGATCAATTAATTGTGAAATGCAATAATGCTTTTATAAGCCTCTTATGTGTGGAGTTTACTTGCTTTCCTCTGTTTTTTTATCATGATAAACTGAATATATTCTGATTTTAGACATTTAAAGACGTTGTCCTGGACCTAAAAAGCTGGGATTGAAACATTTCTTTACATTTTGTAGAATAATTACATTTAAAAAAATGATTGACAACTCATCGTTTTTAAAAAATATTCCCAGATTGCAGCAAATAATAAAATAGAATAGAATAAAAACCTATATTTTCTTACGATTTGTTTTGCTTTGACGCGAAAACAATCATCTTGTCCCAAAATATTCAAACATATTGATATCATAGAATCAGAAATACATTTAAAAAAAAGGCAGGAACAAGTACTTTGCTCACTATCAGCAAAATTACCCTTGCAAATGAGATAGAATCACACTCAGTATTTCATTTCTTTCGAAAGATTATAATCCGGGCGACTCTAATGATGGTATAGGTTAGGACTGGGTCAGGAGGAGAGATGGGGATGGTATGCAATGGTCAATAAAGGTTGGATTAATTAAGCTCACCGTTTAACATGTGCAGGGCTCCCCAACCGGACACCATGCAGCTCTGCCCGGGGGCGAACACGTGGGACAGGGAGGGCAGGCAGACGGGCTGGACGTAGGAGCTGAAGGTGAGGGGGGTCTCCAGCTCCAGCACCGTCACGTCGTTGTCGGTGGTCATCGGGTTGTAGTCCGGAGACACCACCAGAGACTTGATGTTGATGATCGTGGACTCGGACTCGTCTCCGTTCACCAGTCGGGCCCCGACGAGGGCCGTCCACTCTCTGGGGTCGTCGTCCCTGGAAACAGAAAGAAAGAGATGAGCAAAATTTAGTAAAAGGTGCAACGTGTAAGAAATGTACTATTTAGTTTTTTATTATTTTTTATTATATTTTCATTTATTTAATTGTAATTGTTTTATTTATTTTGATGTTTTATTTATTTTTATCTTAATATTTATTATTATTATTTCTATTTCATTCTAAAATTTAACAACTGTCTAGAAAATCCGAATTTCACCCCAAAAAAATTATATTCAGATTTTTTACAAGAAAGCAATTTAATAGTTTTCCCCTTTAGTTTTTTAAATGCCATCAGGGAAAGTGTCCCGGCTTGACAGATATTGTAAAAAGCTCCTCAGTGATTTGTAAACGCGGCCTACCTCTCGAAGCAGTGAGCGGCGCTGACCAGCCAGCGCTCGCTGATGATGGAGGCTCCGCAGGTGTGGCGTCCATGCAGCCGCAGACTCACCTGCCACGGCAGCTCCCCGTGCCGGGCGTCCTCCCCCCCCACCACCCGACTCCCCATAGCCGGACGAGTACCGCAGGCTGAGGGGGAAAAGTCAACATGGAGGGGTTTTTTGTTTCAGATATGCTAGTGCCAGCACATTCTTTTTTGGACTGTACAAGTTTAAAGACATTTACCACATCGAGCCTCATCAGATCCGTCGGCACAGTCGGAGATGAAGTCGCACTCTGGATTCAACTTGTTGACACACTCCCCGTTATCACAGGCGAACGTGTTGTCAGGACACCTGGCTGCAGAGCACGGGTTAGAGAGAAATGTCGGGATGGAAGGAAACTAAAAAGGTACAATAAGGTCTTCATAGAGCCGGCCTATAGCGCCTTACATTCAGGTGAGGGCACTGTAAAACATGCTCTGGGATATAATTCAGGAACTCTTTACCATGCATCCATGTTATAACTCACCCATCATCTCATCTCCAATAGCGTAGAAAGACTTCCCACTGGCTCCTGTATGGAAACACAGACACTGAGGGTTATTTCTGCGTCTTCCCCCTGCAGACAGCGACCTCATGACGCCACCGTTTTATTACCCAGTAAGATGATAGCGTGGATCTCTCCGAATCCCGGCACCTCCAGAGGTCTGCCGTGCATCACTGATCCGAGTCCGGCTCTCAGCAGGTCCTGGACGAAGCCGTCTGAGTACTGCTGCACCTTGGAGACCCTGAAGGCCAGCCGGAACGTCGCCATCACCTCGTCGTTGATGTTTCTGCGGAGAGACGGACAGAGTTGTTTATTTTAACAGATAAAAATCACACCTAGGGCTTCCTTAAATGATATTGTTTCTGGCCACAGATAACAAAATGAAATAGAATTCAAACTAAAGCACATTAACAGATATTATACTGTCTATATTCATGCTACCGTTCATATTCTTTTTAAACCAACTAAACCTCCATAATGTTTATAACTCACCCATTGCTTTGTCTATCATCACAGACATACACTTGATTTCTAATCCTCATGGTGATGTTTTCCATTTGATATAATTAATTTACAAATTGAGTTTATAAAGTTATCCTATTTTATCCAGTTTATTCAAAAATGTGTTTGATAATTGCTACTAGTATACCAGGTACAGGTAAGACTCTTTCTTTTTAATATCCTTCTGGTGTTTTATCTGGTAGTAGGATAAGTGTGTTGTGTGTATGTTTATATGTCGGGCTTTTATTTTGAAAGGGAGACCCGGAAGCAGACACAATTGCATTCTCAAAGCAAAGCTCTTGAAATGTTGATGATGTCATTATTCTATATTGCATTGCACAATCAGCACTTACTTCATAATTAAGTCAGTAAAGTGATCTATTGCCACTTTGGGTCAGCGTTAACTCACCCATAGGCAACAATACTCCAATCAACGTAGTGATTCGATATCGACGAGGCAGCGAAGACAGTTTTAATCTGGAAGAAAGTCAAGAAGTACAATTAACAACGATTTAAAGAGGACGTAGTGGCTCTTGGTGAGAGTGAGCACTGACCTTTGACTTTAGGACTGAGGTCAGCATGATGGAGAACCCAGAGCCCTCGTGCTGCAGAGACTGGTTGTACTTCAGACCCTTCAGCTCCACCGTCTCCATGAAGTAGTGCCGCTCCTGCACCATGTAGGCTGCGAGCACAGAGAGGGAATCATTCATCCTTCAAAGTACATTTAGAAAGAGCTTAATCGGGCCCGGTGTGATTCTGAATACTTTGTCCTCATCATCGTGAGAGGATCCATCAAATGACTCACCGATAAACAGGCCTACACACACCCCGACGAGGAGGAAGAAGAGGAGGACGGCGATGACGGTGCTCCTGTAGCAGGTGGGGCTGGAGGGAGCATTCTTCTTCACCTCCATGTTGGATTCACAACACCGACCTCACAACTCTCATACCACTGCGTCCTGCCTCATAACGCCCGACTGACTAAACGATCCAGCTGGTAAAACTCACACAATACAAATACACACATTTACACGACCATATGGGAGTTAGAAGAAGAACACATCCTCTACTTTAAGGGGCTCTGTTGTGCTCTTTAGGGCTCCCTTTTCCTGTAGTGTGTTCTATAGGTTTTGGTGCATGTCAATGGTCTGCAAAGGCTAAAATCCCTGTCTTCTCTCCCACACACTCCCCCCCCCCCCCGCCTGCAATTCCTCCATTGGACTCCTTTGTTTACTTCCTGAACATAGTGACATCACTACCCCACTCTCTCGCTTCTATTGGATAGCACTCCAACACATTGTACTTGATAAGTCTAAGGGGCGGGACATCTCTAAGCAGTGGACCAATCACAACAGAGCGGGCCAGCTAACCAATCAGAGCAGACTGGGCTCTGGTTTGCTGACAATTTTATATTTTTTTTACTGTAAATCACAGGTTGAATTAGCTGCAGATAAAATGAGTGATAATATTGGAGACTGGAAATGCCATTAGACTGATGTGCTAAGTGAGGCCTTTTAGACTAAAGGAATGGGTGTGTAAGTGGATCTACAACAGCTTACATACAATATTCCTGATATAATAAAGGACAATTTACACTATGAAGGATGTATTGTGTTCCATTGCATTGCATTAAAACAGACAAAACTACTTAATTAACATAGTTGGTTCATCTTCTCACACACAGCAGTCAATAAACACTGAGCTGTATGTGCCTTTAAAATTCTACAGTGATCCTTATGTTGTTTCCAAAATGTAAGGAATAGGGTCCCAGTATTCATAGGACCAAAACCATAGACATGTAGCTCACAGGCTAGACATTGCTTAATATCAAATCAAGATGGCAATTAAAGAAAATGCGGGATAATGATTATAAAGTCGTGAGGAATTAATACACATGTCATTCAGCAGGGATTCTGTTCGGTGGAGCTGGCTGAAACTGTGCGTAAAAGAGACCACGGAGGCCATGTTGCTGCCTGGCGATCTCAGGTTAGATGTGGAGAAACGCCACACATTAAAAAAAACAAAAACAACTAAAAAAAAACACAAGTTAACCACCCCTTAAACTCTGCAGATAAAAGAATACTAAAGGAATAACTCCACTCAGTTAGGATATTTTACGCACGAGTGAATTACGCACGGATGTCCCTCCAGGTGCATCCCAGCGTGGAGCATCAAACAATAACGGCTTTATGTCCGCAGGTAAACTCACTCACCTCTTTCTTCTCTCCTTCCTCCGGACACATCCACGATCTCCCACAGTGTGTGACACCGGAGCAGATGACCTGGATGGAGGACAGAGAGGTCCGCTATTTGTTCCAGCTGCCCGGGGGCGTGCCGCAGGTGGATCCCCGTCCTCAGTTTACTTTGGTCGGCTCGGCTTCACAAATCCCCGGCCGACTCTCCTCCCATCCTCGGGCCTGATCCCCTTCGGTTACACCCCGGTGTACTCAGGCATTTTCTCCTGTCACCTCAGACTAGCTGCCATAATCTCCAGGTAAACGACAAACATGGGTTACTCCTTTTTACGCAACGTTACAGAAAGATGGAGGGAAGTTAAGGAGCATGCAACATGTCCTGTGTGTTTGCAGCCTGTGCTCTACAGTGAGTGATCACAGAGGAGGGGCGAAGCCTGCTGGAATTCTGCATAAAACCTGGCACCACATCCGGGTCCTTTCACCTGGATCACAGTCCCTGTAATCTGCCTTCACTGCGAGTTAATTAAACTTCTGCACTTAATGTAAAAGTGAGAGGAAGTGAAGTAAGATAAAGGCTCGCTGGGCATTAATTAAATACATTTACTCAAATGCAATTTAATATATATTTATTCCACTATTATTTAAAAATCTAAAATACTAAGAGATTCAGATTAATAATCCAAAATAAAGTCAAAAAATGACTGATCATGTATTATTGTTAATATTATTATTAATAAGAATAATAAGAATAATAATTGTATAGATTAAGATGATTTTATTGGTTATTTCCCCAAAATACCCAGCAGCATTTACAGTAAATATTATTCTGAAATGAGCCAAATGAGGACTTCAAGATTTTTATTTTCATCACTCAAACAAAGCAAGTTGTAGTAAAAATAAAGGTAATAGTTTTCTTTATAACTCAATAAAATATGATACATGATCTACTTTAATTAATGGAGTTTTTAAAAATTAAATTCCCAACACAATAATAATATAACAAACAAAGCAGCAGCATCATAACCCCCTCCTATAGAAACTAACAAAGGTTAGGAGTTATAACTACACGTCTCTCCATCAGTGTGCGAAGGCTTCAGTTGATTTCTTACACACACCGCCTTTATCCATTTAAACTCTTTTAAAGACACAAGCAAACACCTCTGTTCCTGTGCGACGAAGGGGACGAGCTGCAGCCAATCAGGTGTAGTTTGTCCACAGAATACCATTACATTAAGAAGTCCCTCAACTGGTCTGCTGTAGTTGGTAATTGCTATGAAATGTATTACATGATCTACTAGTTTATTTATTAAATGAATTAATGTACATAAAAAGACATTTGACAAGGATCTCAGACACTACATTTTAAAATTAGCCGAGGAAATAAAGAGAACATATCTTGACTAGTGACTTAATGTCCAGCAGTGGCTCAGTCAGTAGGGGCTTGGACTGGGAATCGTAGGGTCGCCGGTTCAAGTCCCCGAACAGACTTGAAATATGGAAAGTGGACTGCTACTTGGAGAGGTCCCAGTTCACCTCCTAGGCCCTGCTGTGGTGCCCTTGAGCAAGGCACCGGACACCTCCAATCCCCCCTCCCCATTGCTCCCCGGGCGCTGCACGATAGCTGCCCACTGCTCCTAGTACTAGGATGGGTTAAATGCAGAGGACTAATTTCACTGTGTGTGCTCTGCTGTGTGCATGTATGCGACTAATAAAGAGGGTTTCATCCTCCGACTCTATCTATCTCTAATGTTGACTTAATTTTGAGTTGTAGTCGACTAAGACCGCACTAAAACTATGGATTGAAATGACTTAAACTACCCCACCATGTTCATTTAATTACTACATACTTCATGGCTCTCTGAAACACAAGAAAAAAATCACGAATGAGATTCCTACATCAAAATCTCCAACCAATACGACCAATGTGTACAAGAACAACAGAGAACAACTTCTTGAAGAAACATATTTCCTTTTATTTTTTTATCAAAAACGACAAAGAATAGTAAAAAGGTTCTTATTGTGGACGAAAAGAAAATGGTTCTGTTAACACTTCCCAAAAGTGTGGGCTCTTAACAACTCAAATCTTCCCAAACGTGCACACTACAGACCGGACTAACAGCGAAGTGCTTTCAAGTGTCCACTCGCTCACCAACTTAGAATGGTTCTGAAGAGAAATTCACTTCATCGGACGCATTATTAAAGTCATGTTTAAAAATTAAAACAAAAAACTCCACCAGATGTTCAAGTGTGTGCGTGGTTGTATGTGTGTGTGTGTGTGTGTGTGTGTGTGTGTGTGTGAGAGATGTGTGTGTTAGCCGTCCTGCTGCTGTACGAAGGGGTTGGGTATGGCCTCCATGCCGTCCTGAGGACAGATGAGCACGACGGAGGTTCCTCTGCAGACCACCAGCCCCAGCTGCCGGGTGTCTTCTGTCAGCTTCAGCTGGTCATCGGGATCTACAGACACACAATAACTCACATTTACATTTAAAGAATACCCTTTAAAAAAATCCTCAACCAATTAAAAAACGTCTACAAAGTTTACAGTCTCATGCTAAATAATAATGACAATCCACATGACAATGTCACTAAGTGGCATTCATTCTGATCCTGATTCCAAATTGGCTTTGTTTGCATTTAAAAGAAAAGTAAAAGATAAACGTTTCCTGCAAAGTGTGTGACTCACCACGCATGTACTCGATTGTGCCGTCCAGCACCAGGTTCAGCAGAGGATCAAATCCTTTCAGAACACCGCTGGCTGAGAGAGGAAAACACAGGGTAACGCTAACATTAGTCAGGATCAATTCAAATACTTTAGGAACAGAGGTGGGAAAAGAACTCAGATCTTGTGTTTGAGTGAAAGTAGAAGAACCAGAGTCTGGGAATACTCCGTTACAAGTAAAAGTCGTGTTCTCAGAGCTGGTAAATGTGCAGCTAGCTTTAATGGCTTTGTATACTGCAGGGTAGCTGCTGAATTTACTCCAGGTGAACTAAAGCTGATTAAGGGCTGATTATATTTCACATCATTAATTCTAATCTGTAAAGCAACTAAAGGTATTAAATAAAGGTAGTGGAGTAAATCTACCTAGTAACAACATGAAGCTAACGTTTGCACCGGCTGATTCTGTTAGCATTAGCTTATCATCACCGGTATCATTGCACTTACCCTCTCGTCCACCTTGAAACTTCACACGAATCGGCTTATCGATGTATTTTGACAAGTCGAAGATGCTCTCCTTCTTCTTCTTTTCTTTATCCTGCAAAATAAACAAGTAAAATGTGTTTTTAAGTCACATGTTAGCTTTACTCAGCTAGCCAAGTTTGCCAAAGCAGGCAAAACAACCCTTAACTGTAAAGGATTTCACCCACATTACAGGTCATGTTCACAATAAACAACAACTGTCTAAATATAGTCATTATAATGTGAAAAAAGGGAAAGGTGAAGTAAAGTTTGAATGAAAGCTAACAAAACACGAACTCACCGCCATGTTGCTCTTCTTCTTCTTCTACGGTTTTATTGCGGGTGGTAACCAGCGTTAAAGATGCATTACCACCACCTGCTGTACTGGAGAGTGGACCAAAAATGATCTACCCCAAAAAATAAACTATAAATATAAATTAAATGTTCTTTATTAACTCTTCAATAATACAATAGCCCCCCCCCCCCCAACCCGATGTCTTAATTTTTTCTATTGTTTTTTTTCAAATATATATATATATTTTTTATCATTTTCCCCAAAAAATTTAAATATATTTTTCAATTTTTTAAAATATATTTGTAATTTTGTTGTTAATTTTTATTTTATTTATTAAATTGTTTTTTCAAACATTTTTCACCAATCAAATGGCTGAGCGCCTCAACTAACTTCATCAGTTTTTGTTTATTAGATTGTAGACGATTATTATTATTATTATTATTATTATTATTATTATTATTATTATTATTATTATAAGCATTACACCAGTTAAAATATGTAAAATATATTAAAAAATGCAAAAATAATACGATTAAAAATAAATATTAAGAGAAGATTTTTACAAATTCACAGTAGAAAAGACATAAATGATTAGAGCATCTAAATAATACACAATATAAGAAAATACTGCATACATTTTCACTAGACATCATGTGTTTTTCAAACTGACCTCCTTTTCCCTGTTGCATTTTGCCAGCAGTCAGTCAGGGGGGGAGATCTATTAATACCACCAGTTGGTGTGTTGTAAACTATAGCGAGGGTCTGTGCAGAAGACCTTTGGTGTGGCTCTGACATGGCCTGCAGAGCTGAGCCTGAGCTCAAACCTAAATTCACAGTTCGCTCTGAACAGATAGACAAACTCAAGGAGGACGAATCTGTTCTACACGTGACTATCTCTGTGCCTGAAGTGATCCCCGATGCAGTTCTGCAGGTTGAAGGAGAGAGCTTCTACGTGAACCGTCAAAGACTCGCCCTCCAGAGTCCTTACTTCAGGGCTCTGTTCTTCGGCTGCGGCCTAGAGAGCAGCAAAAGGAGAATAGAGATTAAATGTGTGAGTGTGAAGCATTTCAGGGTTTTAATGGACTACAGCAAGACTTCCAAACTAGTTTTGGACAGGGAAAATGTTCTGGGGATCCTTGAGACGGCAGACTTTTTACAACTGGAGCGAGCCAGGCTGCTGTGCTGCAAGTTCCTGGAGCGGGAGCTGCACCTCAGTAACTGTCTGGGGATGATGGCGTACGCCTGGAGCCTGGGCTGCACTCAGCTCTACAATGCAGCCCGACACGTGGCGCTCACACACTTCTCAGCTATCGCCTCAGAAGAGGACTTCCTGTCTCTGTCTAAGGAGTCCTTAGCAGACCTTATTGCCTGCGATGACCTTGCGATCCATAAAGACGATGCGGCCCTGGAGGCCACCCTACGCTGGGTGTCATTTGACCCCAAAAGAGAGGAACATTTCTTAGAGCTGATTCAGTTAGTGAGGCCGGAGTCGCTCTCTTTACCGTTCATCACTCAACTGTTAGTGAAAATGAGAGCAACGACCCAAGAGCCAAACTCATCTGCATGCTGAACGAACATTTCCCAGAGTCCTGGTCCATGGGTAGGTCGATGACGAGGGCCAGGGCCAGAGAGACCCTTTTTGTCCTGGGTGGACCCCATGATACGGAGCAGCAGCCGCTCTACCAGTTCCATCCGCTCAGTGGTCGATGGCAGAGCTGCCCCCCCCTGCAGAGGAAGAACCTCACACAGTACTCGGTAGCTGCAGTAGGTAATGTTTGGATGTGCTCATGAAACTGATGATGGGTGGGGGGCTGAATGTGAATGTATTCCTTATGAGGAGTGTGTAAATGTATTTCCATTTTCTGTCTTTGTTCTTATGTTAAATGCCAAATGTCCTGTGCTGTTGGCTTAGTTACATACCATAATAATCAGCCTTGTGAGGCTAAGCTAATGCTAATGATCTCTAAATGGCATTAATGTGTGAGCATGTGCTTATTTGATATAGGCTATTGCTTCCTTACTTTATTAACCTTTAAATCTTCAATCAGAGTGAGCCCTTCTCCCATTGGTCAAATACAAGGCCGTCTCCTCATTGGTCAGTTTTGATAGCAAGCCAACTCTCAGTCGTTCAGCAGCGGCCAATCAGGTTACAGAACAGTACCTGCGGAACTTTCTGGAATAACGAAAAGAGGGAAAAAAAGAGATGAATGTGACGAACAGGGAAATCAGCCAATCAGACGACCACGTTACAATAACAAACAGGAAGTGGGCGGGGCTTCTGACGCATCAAATGGAACTTTTTTAAACATAAAAAAAAACCACATTTGATTTAATTAAAAAGAAAAGTCTCGTTATGTTTTAATGATATCTTTTACATCATCAAGAGGTTAAATTACCTAACCCAAGTTCTTCTTATCAGACATTTATTTTCTAACATCACATCCCTTAATTTCTCCTGACTCTTTCCCCATGCAGGAGACAACGTGGTGGTGACAGGTGGCTACTTCCGGGACGTTCTGTGGTTCAGCGTGGACTGGGTCCGGATGTTTGACTGTGGGAGCCAGCGCTGGGTGGAGGGGCCCGCCCTGCAGAAGTCCCGGCACAGCCACAGCTCCGCGGGGCTGGACTCGGTGCTGTACGTCCTGGGGGGCAGCACGGATGAGGGCCTGCTGGGGGATGTGGAGAGGCTGGTGCTGGGGTCAGAGGAGTGGGAGGAGGTCAGCCCCATGGTGAGGGCCGTGGAGAGAGCCGCCTCTGCTGCTATGGACTCCTGCATCTACGTGGCTTGCGGCCTGGATGAAAACGGGGAGGTGTACGCGGGGGTTCAGAGGTACAGGGTGAAGGAGGACCAGTGGGACGTGGTGTCATACTCTCCATTTCCAAGGTGGGTGAACCTTTTTTATTTCTCTTCAGCTTTGCTTTCTGAACTTTTCTGGGATCTTAAAAGTCTGAAAAGGAATTGAACTAATCTGAAAAATATGTCACATGTCAATAAATCTATACTAATGAGTACTGTCTGAACCTTCTTTAGCCTCACACTTACACAAAGACACCACTCAGTAACTCCTCTCCCTATTTTTGTTATTTTTACTCATACTGTGACTCACATTCTTGATCCTATTATCCTTGTCTTTCACTTTTCCTGCTGTCACTGCTCTGACACCTAAATGTTTCCTCCTTCAAGTTTGTTTGACCTTATCTTAAAAGTCTCACAAATACTAAAGCGGGATTTTATAGATCCTGTTTTTCTCACACTGCTTTTTGAAATCTCAAACTATTGGAAGTGTATAATTACTAACCAAATGGTTTAAAAAATAATCCAAATATTGCAGTAGTTTCATGCAGATCTGGATAGGTGAACCAAAAAAACTCATATATTATATCTATTCCTGTAAGGTTACACTCTCATTTTACTGCACCAAACACATGTTTTACATTCCAACAAACCAATGAGAAAAATCCTCCTCATGCCTTTAAGTCGTTGATGTGTTTTTGGATAAAATTCTAAATTTAAAGGGGCATTTAAAAAGTCTTACAATTCCAAACTAGTATTTCTTAATTAGTATTTGGTTTCAGAATAGCTTCTCCCTTCAGCCTAACTTGATTCATTCTGACTCTTCCACAGATATGACCTGGTGGCCACGGAGCTCAACGGCGCCCTATACCTGTTTGGAGGCCAGGCGCTGCGTTTTGACGTGGAGACGGACGAGTGGACGGTGCAGGACGAGGAGTGTCTGGACAGGAAGTTCTTCTGCGGCTGCACCACCGTCAGCGGGCAGATCTACCTGCTGAGCGAGAGGAAGAGCAACAAAGCATTCCCCAACATGGTGCTGATGGACCCGTACATAGACACCTGCCTCCAGGTGGACGACGCCATCCCCTGCCCGGTGCCCCTCAGGGGGTGCGTCACCATGAGGATGGTCACGTGATGCAACCACTGACCTTTTTAAGGGCTGCACAATTAATAGAAATGGAATCAAAACTACATTAAAGAGCTGCAGGAATGAGTCCTTACACACAGGAGGAGTCAGCATTTAACCTCTGCTGGTCCCCTTGTCTTAAAGTCAACTTTATTTTTGAACGTCCTTTTGGTACGCCTGAAAAAAGATCTTTGGTTAACAACGCCGGAAAGATTTTAAGTCAGTAAACTGGAGAATGACTGAAGCTTATATACATCTTTAAAAACAGCAGTTGCTAAAAGATGGCTTAACGAGACAACTGAAGTATAACTCCAAATACTAGCCACCTTTAGCTTAGCGGTGGTGACGTGAAGACATGTGACTGTCATTCAGTTCCTATAGCCCAACGTAAGCTTTTTACTCCTTGAGATTTCATGTATGCCTCAAAAAATAACTTTGCCCAAAAGATTATTCTATGCCAGATTCAGAAATCCAATGGAAAGTTCACATTGTGTTTTATTGAGGGAGCCTTTCACCATGCTAACTGCACCACTCTATGAACAACTCTATTAAAAACCTAATTGCAATTGGCTAATTATTTGGTCAAGATAAGATAAATGAAGTGATCTGAATGAAGTATTGTGGTGCTTATGAGAAGTCCCACCCTAAATGTTATTCTACAAACTTGGAAATAAAATAACCCTTGAATAAAACTGAATTTAGAAGCGCCTTCAGAGCTTCCATTCTCGTGTTCAAGAAACATTAACGAGCAAAATTGGATCTAATTGCGTGTATATGTACATTTCTCTTGAAGAATACTTGCCAGATGTATTTATTGTAAGAGGTTTCATGATTTGGATGGAATATAAAATAAGAAAAAGCCGTTTTATAAACACAATATATTGCCATTAAAGTAAAACAGCAGTACAAACGTATTTAATAGAAGTCTTTTATTACAACGGGCCGTTCAATCAACGCGTCAATGTGCGCTCATGGGAGAACAGTCAAGTGTTAGCGTCACATTTCCCCTGGTTTATTATAAATATCTATTTTACAGTTTGGGTTATACAACTTGATCGTGTGTGAGCCTCAGTGCTATTACAACCCAGTTTCTATCAGCATTATCTTAAAGGAGACATATCACGGTATTTCAGGTTTCTAAAAACACTTAATGTCTCCGTCTGAATTTACCTGTATTCACTTTCTGTCTAAAATGCTCAGTTTTTACCTCCTAAAAAAGCATTTTCACAAAAGATCTAACAGTTTTCTTTGCATTGTCACACGTGGAGGGTTGGTATGGACTCCAGATTCACAAACGTCTTCAACAGCTACTGGAAAGGATTTTTGTGTTGTATGATATGTCCCGTTAAAAGAGTTGCTTCAACTACTGTGAAAAGAAAAAGTAACACCTGTTTATGGTAGTCAGCGAGTGATGATGATCTCTCAACAATATCTCTGTGCTATACTGTTAGTATATGTCTCTTTCACTGTGTTTGAATACATGTAGACATTAAATTACCTCTATGGTCTGTTAGTAGTGAATCCTGGTGCAGTCGTATCCAAATACGCCTTCAAACTGTATAAGAATCCTTTACATTTGATAAAGCATTTGACCTCTGTAGTCACTAATGTCCGTCTGATTGCACACATTTCATGGCTTACTTTTTACTAGCCAACATTTAAAGCAAAACATTTTAACAGTTATTGTAAAAACCTGCTCAGTGGATCCTACCAACACACAGAACAAAAACAGTGTAGAAAACAGCAGCCAAGGCACAAAGCTAAAGTCCAGCAGAGCAAACCTTAACACAACGTTAGTTAAACAATCATGCTGCTTCACATATTAAAACACACACACACACATATAGTTTCAGTATGTATTTCTAGGAGCATTACATTTCTTCCTAAAGGCAGAATCTGTGTAAGACACGGGGCGTGATATGCTCTTCCTTGTGCACTAGGGGGCGCCATATCTCTTCTAAGAAAGAAGTTTAAAGGGGCCGTATTAGTCCTCTACTGCCTCCATGCTTTAATGTTCAAAAAGCTCTTTATGTTTCTCATACTGCCTGTGCTGCAGCACCTCTTTTCACCCTCTGTCTGAAACCAGAGCCCAGTCTGCTCTGATTGGTTAGCTGGACGGCTCTGTTGGGATTGGTCAAACTGCTTAGAGATGTCCCCGCCCCTTAGTTTAGCACGTACACTGTGTTGGAGCGCTAGTTGTGAGTGTGCGAGAGACCATTTACATGCATTAAAACCCGTAGAACGAACTACAGGAAAGGGAAAACCCAAAAGAGCATAAAGGGCGTCTTTAGCTGACACAATTAAATCCTAAAACAGAAAAATATAACTTAATCCTCCTTAAGCGACAACTGCAAGAGCGATTCTTCTTTACCTAACAACACAACAATTACCTGTTAAGTAGTTCATAAAAAATAGATATACAAAGTGGCTTATCAACATATTTACTACAATCAATATTCTTAATATTCTATATACAATCAAACATATCGTGTGCGTCGGCACAAAGCTGTGGGAGCGAATTGCTGTTCAATTCTGCTCTTTTAAAACACATTATTTGGTTTTGTGTGGAAACATTTAGGTTTCCTTGTTAACCAAAGAAAGATCCACACAATAAGTCGAGGAACTTGTATCTTGGTGCATTAAAACAACGATATATACAAAAAGAACCTATGAATCTGCAGAAAACGACACATTTCTGCCAAATATATCTCTCCATATTACAGTGTGTTAAGATCCTCCTCATCTCACAGTGAGATGTACAATCACAGTTCTTCTTCGACCTATTTAAACAGTTTTAATAAGCAGGATGCAGACCTACCGTGATGTGAAATCATCAGTGGACCATGTTGGATCTACAATATGTCAGAAATGATAATATCTCCAGTAGACTTTAAGGGGAAATCATTCGTACTTTATCTCCACTATCTGGCTTTGGGCAGCCGGCTGCTGATGCTCCTCTGGTTGGTCAGGTTGTTCAGGACGCAGTTGTCAGCGAGCGACGCCAGTTTGGAGTTGATCGTTCCCTTCCTTTGGGCCCAGCTGTTCTCTTCCTCCTGATCCTCCTCTTCATCGTCGTCCACCTCGCTCTCCTCGTCGCTGCGCTCATCACCCTGCACCTGTGCGGTAAGGAGTGAAATTGTTTGCAGGGGATCAAACACACGATGATAAGACTGTTATTTCCACTCCTCTCACCTTGCCCATGAAGGCAAACTTCCAGATCATGCGCAGGATGAGGTACGCCCAGAACACGTGCAGAGCCTGCAGCACCAAGAGCAGCGCATTGAAGAAGTAATAACCGAAGAAGGGCTGGAAGAAGTCCATGGACAGCACCAAGGTGGTGTGGATCACTCTGGAGAACACACACAGCAAACAGTCAGTGTTGGAAACAACTCCTTAAGGCTTTATTTTATTTGTTGGGGGGTTTCCCTTTCCTGTAGTGTGTTATATAGGTTTTAGTGCATGTAAATGGTCTGCAACTGCTAAAATCCCTGGGTTTTTCTCTCCCACACACCCTTTGTTTGTATAGTGACATCACTATGTAACACTCATACTTCAATTGGCTAGCTATCCAACACATTGTAGGCTAAGGGTCGGGACATCTCTTAAGTGGTTGACAAATCCCAACAGAGCCGGCCAGCTAACCAATCAGAGCAGACTGGGCTCTGGTTTCAGACAGAGGGTGAAAAGAGGTGCTGCAGCACAGGCAGTGTGAGAACAATAAAGAGCTTTCTGAACATTGAACTGAGACAGTAGAGGAACAAGATACTAATATGAACCTTAAAATGAGGATAATAGGGCCCCCTCATTGGGGCCAGGGACCTATCACACATTTTCCAAGAAACCCTCAATATGTTAACACCAGTTAAGAATACAGCAATGATAACCATCTCTACTTTTAGATGCCAGACTTGCAAACCCTAATGACCACTTCGAGAAGTAACTTGGCATCTCCAAAAAGAGAAACAATTTCTATGCAACTTCAATATCAGGCGGGTAATTTGGAACCAAACTGGGCAAATCTCTGAAGAGCACCGTGATGATTTACCTGCAGGGAAACACCACCAGCCTGGTGAGCAGGAAGACCAGAGCGAAGACGATGAACATGGGGTCGCAGAGCCACGACCAGCCGGCGTAGTGAAACATCTTGCCAGACTGTTGGAAGAAAGAAAGAGCCGGCTCGTTCTCCAAACCAAACAAACTCTTACAGATTCGATCCATTATTAATATCTACGTTCAAACCCAGGCTTCTCTCTTATTATTTCTGGAGAGGCTCACAGTGAGCGGACATAGAGTTCAGTGCATCAGACTAATGGGTTTCAGTCTCCCAAACCACTGTATTTGCAATATAAATATTACTGCCATTCATTTGAAAAGGAGATATTCAAATCAGAGGAAAGTTTTGGGACATTAAAACTAAGACGTTCTACTTGTTTTTTAAAATCTTATGCCAATAAATTAATTAATAGAGTCAATGAAGTTCACAGTAGATCTTTACGGGCCATAACGTTTTCAGTATGACTGCGATTACTAATATTAATACACAATTTGATACTTGTAATATACATATTTACTGTTGTTAATACTGTTATATATCGTGCACATTTTTATTTCTATCTGTTAAATTAAATTGTTTAAATGTATCTAACTTTTTAATTTATTATATTATTATTTAATTACCTTTATATATTATCATAAATGTATTTCCTTTTTATATTATTATTAATTTATTTCCTTTTTATATTATTATTAATAATAATAATAATAATTATTAATAATAATAATAATTATTATTATTATTAATATTAATTATTATTATTAATAATTAATATTAATAATAATAATTAATATTAATATTAATAATAATAATAATTATTATTAATATTAATATTAATATTAATATTAATAATAATAATAATAATAATAATATTAATAATAATAATATATGATCATATTAATAATTATTATTTAATTTTAAATATTTTCCTTTTTTCTGTTGTCGAGGCACAGATATTCAATTCCCCCCCAGGGACAAATTAAGTATTTCTGGCTCCAACTCTGATGAACTATTAAAATAAAAGGGTTACCAATTCCTAACACACCAGTACAGTCGCCCCTCTCAGAAACACAGGCCTAGTTTTACTGGAGTCTCTCTGAATATGACCCCCCCCGTCACCCCTTCATGACTTCTATCAGGCGCCAGACCACGCCCCGGCCATGGGACCAGCTCCACATATTTCCTCCTCTCTGAGATGATGGTGACGGTGGTTATTCTCTCAGATACCATCAGAGAAATGTGACACCCTGCAACATCAGCCTCATAAAACCCAAGGACAGAGGAGCCATTGTGTCTCTGAATCCTGCAGGTAAACCTTTTACAGACCCTGAGGGTGTCACCAGCATAATGCTTTACTAAGTGCAGCTCAGTTTATAGTGTGTGTGTGTGTGTGTGTGTGTGTGTGTGTGTGTGTGTGTGTGTGTGTGTGTGTGTGTGTGTGTGTGTGTGTGTGTGTGTGTGTGTGTGTGTGTGTGTGTGTGTGTGTGTGTGTGTGTGTGTGTGTGTGTGGAAATGGAAACTTGCTCCATAAATACACAATGGCTTTATCTAAGTTCCCTGTGAACGGTTTTTCAAAGCGTTGCTCGTAACAAAAATCTTAATGATGCGTTTCATATTTCCTCCTTCCTTTCTCTCTGACTTAAAGGGAAAGCATTCTGAAAGACTCACTTTTATTTCCTTGTACTCATACATTGGGTATCTGTAGAGTATATAAACCAACAAAATGTGGAGTAAGATGATTTATGTTGTAAGTAAGGCGATCTTACAGCAGCAGAAATATTAGTAATAAAGGTTGGATTTGAAGTGAATGGTTAATAGAAGACTCAAGGGTTACCTTTTAGAATTTGGCAATGGTTTGGATGTAGTGTTTTAGATTTTTGGTTGAGTGGAACTAATTGTTGTTTACAAACCAAAAAAAACAACAGATATTTGTTCATTTTTGACTGAAATTTGGAGGCCAACATGTTATATGTATGCCCTCATAAAAAGGATAAGACTTATTTTACTGCAAATGTCCGTTCTTTCATTTCTTCATTTCATAATTACATATTTTTCAGTAGCTTTTCAAATCGTCCAGAATATTGTTGTCTGAAATACCCTGAAAAATATCAAGACGTCATTTAATGTTGTATTTATTCGTGCCCAAGTTAGAAATCACAGGGTTCAACAAGCTATGTCGATTTACATTTGTTATCCTATCTAACATGCAGGCTCATTTAAAATATACAGCCTCCCTATCGGCCTTTTTCGGGAAGGGGGATTCGGACAGAACGTAAATACAGGTATAAACAGACACACAGTATGGTTTAAAAAGCTTGTTTTAAAGAAACAAACATAACAACATCTACGAGATAACCCAAACACCAGCATGAACCCGAATACCAGCATAATTCCCATTAAAAGTGCTGGTTAAAACACAACTTCCCACACATTGAAATTCATGAGTTGTGTGTTTTACCTCGAGGATGAAGTCGGACGAGTCGTGCAGCAGCATCACCAGAGTGCCCACCCTCACAAAGTTTGCACAGTAGGAGAAACCGATGAGGAAAATGGTGGCGATGTGATGGATCACCTGCTCCTTAAAGTCCTGCAACACACACATTTACACACACATGAACACACACTGAGGAAGATGTATGTGTGCTCAGCTCTCAGCATTTAAAATGAACTCCTCTGGTTCATTTTCAGTCTGGCTTTCATGCAATGTTTAATAACCATAATGAATGAATCACACTGTATTTTCTTATTAACTGATGATCCTATTTTCCTACATTTTACATCCTTATTTTGCCAATTGCTTGTAAGCACTTTGAATTTGATTTGAATAACGTTTGAGTGCGTGACTCGTTTTAATTCTGCATAAAGAGCATCTGAACAATGCAGCAAAGTCTAACGGAAAAGTGAAGAGCGTTTTGGAATACGTCTGGGTTTAATCAGTGGCTATTTCAGAGACTTAAACAGTATGCGGATCTCTTACTAGTCTTTTATTTTGAAAATCATTCATCACAGTCTAAAATCAGAGGACAGAAATGTAGCAGAAATAATAAGTATAAGTTGTGCAAGATGATCCAACATTTGAATTACACTGTGCAAAAACACTTAAAACCTCAGGCCTAAAGTGATAGGAAGAATCGTGTGTGTGTGTGTGTGTGTGTGTGTGTGTGTGTGACTCACTTTTCTCTTGACGTCCACAGAGACGCACAGAAGCAGCGACAGATAGAAGCTCATTTCCAAGATGTAATACCAGTAATGAGCGTCGGCCACGGGCTACACAACCCCAGGAAGAGAAACAACATGTCAACATTTACAGTCACTGAGTGTGTGGACGCCACAGAAGCATTTCCATCAGCACGCTTATTAGCGTAGACTTAGAAAAACACACTCAGACAGTTTTTAGAAACCTTTGACAGGCATACGTTATGTTCATCTCAGCAGGAAACTACATGGTTTCATAATAACTTCACACACCTGCATTTAAAAAGAGAAAGTGTGTTTGATATGATATCACCTCATACATTCACAGCCTGCAGCAACACAACAGTAGGAAGTTGAGGAGGGGGGGGGGGCATTAATTATCACAAGACCAAGACCTCAGAGAGGAAGCATGAACAGTGTTGCCTTCAGGCGCTGTGACGCACACACAGATACAGCGTCACATTTCTAAAGTGTTTTCGGTTGGAGGCCGTGACCCCGCAGGGAAGACGGAGGAATGCCGACCTGCAGGCAAAACTGACTCCATGCTTCTGGAGATATCGGATTTTCAAAATAAGAGCTTAAAAATGAGTGGATGGAGACTTATGAGCTTTTTACTCTGACTCTATAAATGATACGTCCAGAGGCAGGAGGAGTATTCACATCCTTCATTCAGCTAAAGGACCAATACAATAATGTGAACATACAAAATAAAAGAAGTACAGAAGTATTTTTCAGCTAAATGAACTTCAAATATCAAAAGTAAAAGCAGTTTTCTGTAGAAAAATGTCTCCTTTGTGATGTGTTATATACACAGTCTGGTAACGGCTTAGATATATTATACATATTGTTTAATGTTCAATATTGTTCTTTCTTTCTTAGCTTTTTAGTGTAATATATTGGATAATGTACCTTGTATTTTAGATAGTTGTTGCAGGGGAAGATGGAGGACTGCCGACCTGCAGGCTAAACTGACAGCATGCCTCTGGAGATATCAGATTTTCAAAATAAGAGCTTAAAAATGAGTGGATGTAGATTTAAGAGGTTAATGTTTATACTCAAAACCTCTATAATGATACGTCCAGAGGTAGAGGAGTATTCACATCCTTATTTCAGCCAAAAGGACCAATAAAATAATGTGAAATTACAAAATAAAAGAAGTACAGATGTATTTTTCAGCTAAATTAACTTCAAATATCAAAAGTAAAAGCAGTTTTCTGTAGAAAAATGTCTTCCTTTTTTCCATACAGTCTGGAAGCGGCTTAGATATATTATACATATTGTTTAAAGTTCAATATTGTTCTTTCGTAACTTTTTAGTGCAATACACGGGATAAATGTACCCTTTTGTCGCTTAAATAGTTTTCCCACTGGTTTCAACTTAAAACAGATCAAATTGTGTATTTTGTTCAACCAAAGATCACATAAAACTAAAATTAGCACCAAATAATCGCATTAAGAGGCTGAAACAAGCACATTTTTGCTTAATAAATGGAAATACTAAGAGATGAAGGTATATACGGGACAATGTGTCACCTTATTTATGCTCACCTGTTTGGGATAATCTCTCCAACACTCGCTGGGATCCCAGAACCAAGAAGTCTGCAAAGATAAAGAATAAATCATCATCATCAGCGTGTGGGATTATGGGATGGGTATATATATTACTCCTCACCTTAAATAATAAATCCAACACCTTTCCGTTGCCTCACTTTGTATCAATGACTGTAATCTGTGATTAGGCTGATTATTTAAAGCAGACTTACATTAATTAAAGAGGCGAGCCCCCCAATGAAGGATCCGAGGTAGAAGAGAAAACGCCAGCTGCACAGACAAACAGTTAAACCATCGTTTGTTAGAGGCTGAGGTACAAATTAGATCAGTGAATTAGTTCAATCAGGGACAAGTTGCAGAAGTGTCCGAGGCATTCGCTGCTTCTTTACAGCTCCTGTTTTTTGGAACATGTGAATATTTAGACCTACTTGACTAATAATGACTATTTGTCCCTCGAGACTTCATTAAGGGACGCGTAATTCAAAAGTAACATCTTCAATATATGTCGAAAAAGCGATGTTTTCTTTTTCATTGGATGATTTGGAGTGAAATGCGTGCAAACATGGCAACCTATGAGGACCCGTTATTGACGAGAGGCAGTTTTCAAAATAAAAGTCCAAAAATAAAATGACTTTTGATCGATGTAGGGACGGCAATTACTTTCAGATTGGGGTAAAACATCTTATCTTCACTGTCATCTGTATATTTTCTACTCTGTAATGCCGGTTTATTTCTATTTTGAGATCTTTCTATTGTAGAATTGTTCATTTCTACTCTTTTCATTTATAATTAGGAGCTATGCCTTGTTTTTTTTATGCTGCGCTAACTAAAAAAGAATCCCATTTTGGGATCAATGAAGTGTATCTTATCTTAAATTGGTAGAATTTCAAGCGACTTGTCTTGTGAATCTCCGACTTTTAGCAAAGACTCTGGGATTTGACTTTTCATCACAGTAACTTCGGACTTGAAGAGTAAAACTTGAGACTTGCTTGTGAAGTTTACAGATGTAATTCTCATTTGGAAAAATAAATGTATGGCTTGGACTTGAAACCTGGCTGTAATTTGTTCCTGCGAAGGTAGTAATTCTATTTTTAAACAAGTAGTTTGATATAAGAACATGAGAGGTGCCACATACTTAGGTGAAGAGACCTCAGGATAGAATATGTAAAAGTATGAGTGTTAATGGGAATAAAAGATCTCACGTGGCCTCCCAGAACTTCTTGGTCCTGCTGGGTCGGTCCTGGTTCCTCCTGTGCCTGAACCAGGTCTGGATCTTTCTCTGGGAGAGGTCACACTGCTTCCCCAGGCCCACCACATCGCTCTGCATACACACAGAAATACAAATGCATAAATGCTGCGTGCTGTCCTCGTTCTCCAAGTTATGATACATGTCACATGTGAAATATGACCATCCTGAGCTCCACGCTGACAGCTGTGTTACTATTTCATTACAGGAAAATGCAGTTCAAACCTCCGCGTATCATACCTGTCGAAAAGGAGGGATCCCACCGTGATGAATGTGCTGAATCCAATCATAACACCGGAACTGACAAGCCTCTAACAAGATTGCTCCCTGCTTTCTCTTTATGCATCCTGACACTTTACATAAATGGGGTAGGGGAGTAGTGCAGCTAAAACAGTCCTTCTGCAAGCTGGAACAACTATTAATTGAACTTTTAACACTCACATCTTTCCACTTATTAGCATTTCCACACCCCCATTTGTAGGATTCAACAGCTGAATTAAAGGATGTCATTTGAAACCCTGTTTACTGCAAGTGCAACCATAGCCTGTGCTGTATATTTAGGGCCTCTTTAACCATTATGTCCCCTATTAGTTTGTGGGTAAGGGTTTTGAAGCTTCAAAACAGAAAAACACCCTAACAAATACAGTTTATTGTTATTATTATGCTGCCTAATCGTCTATTTCACTCTAAATTAAGGAACATAATTTGCTGAATGAACATCATGCTGTATTGAAAAGATTCAAACCTAGAGATGGAGACCATAAACTCATCAGGAAAATGTTCACAGAGGTTATAAATCAAGTGAAAACCCGGTTCATTTTCTCATAGACTTCTATACAATCAGGCTTCTTAATGTCGCCCCCTGCTGGATATGAGAGAGAATGCAGCTTTAAATTATTTCCACTTGGCTTCTCTTTTCAGGTTTATCCCAAGACTCTGTTGTGCAAATGCCTTCATCTTACTGTACAAATAGGTGTGTCTGCTTTGCTTATGGCCTGGTGTTTACATGGCAAAACAGCATCAGGCTAGACCACACCGCATGGAAATAGACGATTTGCAAATAAGTCAGGGCACACAAACACGCACATACAAACACGGACCAGAGCGAGGCATATTCATCTGATATGTCACATCATGTCTCTTCCTTACATGTGCAAATCAATCCATAACTCCCATCTAGAGCTGGGCTTTTCCTAAGCTTGGAACAATTGCAATCCCACAGTAAGGAAGTGCTGTTGCAGGGGGGACCAGGATAAGAGAGGACACACAGCTCACTGATAATGGAGGCGTTAAAAGGAAGTAACACTTTCTCACAGCGCATCATGACTCATCATTCTACCTGCACTCAGCATTAGGTGAACCTCAAAGAGATTGTAGTCTTCTGCAAACTGATCCTCGTTCAGAGTTAACCCAGAACCGATTTCAATAAAACCATCAGTTTAGATACAAACACACTCTCTCACAAATACTCACACATTCATATCTATCTTTCCACTTTTTGCTTTGCAAATGTAAGCAAACTTCCTCACACATTATCCTCTAATGTTTCCGACTTTACCAAGCATCATGACAGTGAGGCTTTGCATCCTCTCTGCAGGGTCATACAGCGTCTCTGAGGGGACATAATCTTGGACAAACAGTTAATATATAACCCGCTGTTGTCCGTCAGTGTCTCGTTAATGAATCTGGTTCAAAAACAGTTAAAGACATTGAAATATGACTCTTTTCCCCATAAATTAGGGCTATATTTGAGGTGATTCGTGCCAAATGCACATTTAAAGAGGTTACTTTACCCAGAAAACCAGGGAATATGAGTACATTATGCTTAATGTGTGTTAAATCAACAAGGGAAACATTAAATTAGATTATATCTTTGAAGGAAATACAATATATATATATATTTTGTTGTAAATACAAATATGGATTATAGTTTATTTTAAAACCTTAAAAACACAATGATCAGTATCCCCTTTTTAGCCCCGAGTTAAAACCTGTCCTCTCAACAAAGACAGGTCAGACTGAGAGCAAAACTCTGGCCAAAAACACGCAGAGAAATAAATGCAACCTTCCCAAATAGATATTTTTTAAGAGAATCTAGTGTGCAAACCCAACTTAAAAAGGTAGGAGGGATCAAGTATAGGAATGTTGTAGTTATCGGTAGGGGTTTCCAGTCCAAAACAAGGTGAAGGTAGAGCATTAATACTAACGTGTGAAGGTTGTCGGCTGGTCTGTGTGTAGAAGGTCTCCAGCTTCGGGATCGGAGCGACTGGAAGCCGAACCTGGTCCTTCACACCGAAGAGTCTGCTCAACGGGTCAGCGAAGAGCCTGAGAGGAGAGGAGAGAGAACATATTCCTTCCGTATAAACTTCAACCTTTACAGAACAACAAACTGGAGTATAATTACAAATGGGTTTTCCCGCACAGCTCCACGTAAAGATAAGGCCGCACTTATATTATGTGCATTAGACTTTTGGATAAAGACTTCGCTGGTGAATACTTAGGATTGTTTCAGACTGGTGTTATCTCAGAATTTAAAAACTGAAAACCGAGCAGAGGGAATCAGTGGTAATCCAGGAAGGGAAAGGGATGGTTAAACAGACAAATAGTGTCCAAACAAGACAGAACAAAAAGCAGGATTTAAATACAGGCTGGACTAATGAGGGGATGAAGTACAGGAGGTCAGGTGGATTCAGGACCAATGAGAACCAGATCACACTAATCACACCATCAAAAAAGGCGGGAGAACACCAACAGGATAAATAAATTGTATTCAAGTAGTTTTTTAAGAGAGAAAAGTTCTAAACAAATAAGACATTTCTCTAAAATTGCAATACACACATCTACTGTAAATATTATTCGGCACAGTTCTCAGGACGACTCGAACAGCTGTCCGATGTGATGCAGAGTTCAGAGCAGAGTCAAAAGACGGCTCATTACTGCTGCTGACAGACTGTAGAGCCGCTGTGACATTTGGCCAGCAGCCTTTGTTATTAGCTGATACGGCATCAAGAGACACTTGATCTGCGTGTGTGTGTGTGTGTGTGTATGTGTGTGTGTGTGTGTGTGTGTATGTGTGTGTAGAGAGAGAGAGGAAGAGGGAGAGAGAGAGAGAGGACAATGTGAGTCCCAAAAGCTCCTGATACATATTTCAATGAATCCCGGGACGCAACTGTTTCGTGTGTTGAGGGACTGACTGTGTGTGTATGTGTGTGTGTGTGTGTGTGTGTGTGTGTGTGTGTGTGTGTGTGTGTGTGTGTGTGTGTGTGTGCATAATCACATGTATGTAACTGTATCTCAGAGATACTCAACATGAAGTGGGCAAAGGGAGATCAGAGGGGAAGGAGAAGCTCTACACAGAGGCAAACATTGTCTTTGGTTACACACACACACACACACACACACACACACACACACACACACACACACACACACACACACACACACACACACACACACACACACACACACACACACACACACACACACACACACACACACACACACACACACACACACACACACACACACACACACCCAAAGATGGTACAAACAACGCTTTAAATGGCGCTTCTCTTACACCGCTTGTGCCAAAGCAAGTTGGTGCAGTTAAATGAACTTTAGGTCAGATGACAGAGCGGCTGATAAGAGGAGGTGTGCTAATGTTATCTAACTGATCGTTTATCACACGTCTCCATCGTTCAGTTCTTGTTCAACTACCAGCAGAACTAGTTAAGTGCACAGGCAGGTTTTTTCTTGTTGTTAAGCATTTACTAACTGCCACAAGACTCACTTCGGTTAAGAAATACAGCAGCTGGCTCTCTGTTTCACAGGTAATAATGTCCATTAGCTGGGTGATACTACCTAAAATACTGACCTTGATAGTGCATGCATGTAGTGACAACTTGTTTTTTTCCAGGAGTTGTAAATACCTCATAGATACACAGGGGTGTTTTGACATTTACTCAGTCGTCTCTGGACGCTTCTGTAGGATTCTCATAATAAGCAAAACTGGGGATTAACATTCAAGTTTCCCCAAATGGCTTTCCTCCTGGTGAACACCCAGTGGTTGTTTCATACGTATTTTTGTAGGCGGACCCAGAAGTAAGCATCACAAGTCTCCCTTGACAAAAAGGATTATTGCACAAAACCAGATCTGAGGTTCACAAACGTTACAGGTTTTGTTCATCAGGATAACCTCCACATATAAACACCATGTAGGAGCCACTTAGCGCTCATGATATATTGTAGGAACGAATGTTTGCTCATGTTCTACCGGAACAGCTTTAGACCACAGACACACCCTGAGGTAAAGATTGGATTTGTGTACGTTGATGGAAAGCTGATACAAGTTTAGTGGACAACAAAAAGTTGAAAATAAATGGACTGAGTATTCGGCAGAGTCAAGTTCGCATTCATCTGACAAGCTCAAGTATGCATAAAGAACACAAAAGTCGCGCCTTTGTGGCTTAAAGCGTTGGCTTAGCCTCCACAGAGCTAATGCTATATCCTGAAGTAAAAAGCTAACAGGCTATAAAGGAACTACAGCACGATCACATGACTTCAGGTCACCGCCGCTAAGCTAAAGGAGGCTAATGTTGGGCTATAAAGGAACTACAGCACGGTCACATGACTTCAGGTCACCACCGCTAAGCTAAAGGAGGCTAATGTTGGGCTATAAAGGAACTACAGCACGGTCACATGACTTCACGTCACCACCGCTAAGCTAAAGGAGGCTAATGTTGGGCTATAAAGGAACTACAGCACGGTCACATGACTTCACGTCTCCATCGCTAAGCTAAAGGAGGCTAATGTTGGGCTATAAAGGAACTACAGCACGGTCACATGACTTCAGGTCTCCATCGCTAAGCTAAAGGAGGCTAATGTTGGGCTATAAAGGAATTTGCTGATGAGTTTTATGTCGTAAAAAAAAGCTTGTGTTAACCAAAGACCTTTTTTCAGGCTAACAAATAAAAACACATTCAAAATACCATTGACTTCCAGACGGGGGAACTAAACAAGACACAAGTCTAACTTATATACGAGGTTTAGAACTCATTCCTGCGCCACTATAAAGGTTGAATCTTCATAGCATCAGTAGCCTTTCAGAGTTAGTAAAGCCCGCCATCTTCACAGTTATTTCCCTTTCTCTTCCTCTATCGCACACATCCCATCTTATAAAGCCGAGCCCGGTCCCTGTGGGAGGAGGAAGGGTTTTCACACAGTCAGCAGCTAAAACTGTCCACTCAGGATGCCTGCCTCCCACTGCAGGTCTGATATATCTACTGGAGCTCCAATAAAGGGTAAAGGAGCCATTATGCTGAGCTACAAAGGCAGCTTAGCAGGCAGAAAACCAGCAGGATCCAGTGCCAGGATGAAATAAGACACACACAATGTGTTTAAACATGTGCTTTCACCAAGGGGACAGACTCCAGAGGGGCTCCCGTTGGGATGAACTGTTTCCCCTACTCGTTTGATGAATTATTCATCCTTTAAACACATCATTTATAACATGCACGCAATCAAATGTTGTGTAAATGTTTCCAACACTATATTCAAACTAGAGAAATCTGTCATTTTGTTTGATGTTCCTTCCTTTAATGGCCTCCCCCTTTGAGAATCTGTCATAAACGTACTTTTTATCCAATTTAAATCTTAACAACACAGATTAGATAAGGTTGTTTTCAAGTATATATTTTGAACAGATGATGGGTTTCAGTCATAGGACGTCAGGATGTTAGAGAAAAAAGCGTAGCAAACGTTAGCGCTGACCAGGCTCAACTGGAAAAACACCGATTTAAATTCCGGTATTCGGTGTTGTTATGGTTTTTAATAACCAGTCCATTTCTTTTGTAGAGGAGGACAACTCTGCAGATAATCCAGCTCGTAGGAAAAATCTCCTGAACATTGGGATCTAAAGTTATCAGAGAAACTAGTTGAGCAAACCTAAGTGGAATCCTAGCTGCTAGTCCCTTTGGAACACCAGTTTTCTGTGCAGAAATCAGGGATTTGTTTTTTAACTGAAACCTCTTTATTCAATGTTTCATCAAAGGTCCATTTGTTTTTGGTGATTCAGCTCACATTTAAAACCTCCTGTCAGTCTGAATCTTAAATTATCAAAGATAAACTGAGGAAGCACTAGCCTCTCAATGTTATGCCTGCCAAATTGTGACGGAGAATCACAAATTTAAACTGTCTTTTCATTTATTTACTCTTTTGTTTTTTTACTGGCATTCAATTAGCTAAGCAAACACAAGTGCCAAACTGGCTCACAGGCCCTCTGGGACATCTGTTGTTGCCAAAAAAGGTTGCAGTTTGACTCATTTTCTGAAAATGAAACTGTTATGTTCAGGGTTATTGGAGTTTAACAATTAAAAACGTTCCAAATATTAAAGGAACCCTAACCAGGAGTAGCTGAAGCGAAGGACGCCTCCAAACTCCACCTTCTGTTAATGTTCGATTTAGAGACCCCTAGTCGCCGAGAAATTACATGTCGTGCGTTTAAACATCACCACAAACATCCACCGTAAACATTGAAACATTAATGCAGGTTGAGCCAAGCTAACGATGCATGACAACAAAGAAAAAGTAGATCTTGCGTCTGTGATTTTCTCCGTCCTGTGTCTCACCTCTCGAAGACATATCTGAGGGCGATGAAGGCGACGGCCAGGGGCAAGCTGTAGAGCAGGTCCCTGGGCAGAGGGAAGCGTCCCTCGCCCTCCTTCATCTCCGTGTCCCGCCAGCCGATGCCAGGAGGAAGCCAGTACTCCTCCTTCCACAGCCACTCGTTAAACAGGGCCTCCATCCTGAGGAGAACAGGAGTTTCATGTAAGCAAAACTGGACCTGTTTAAACATTGATGCCTCATAAATATTAAATCCAAACAGCAGTCTGGACCCTCAAGATAAGACCTTAAAAAGCACAGGGAGCAAAACAGCTTCTCTCATGTTCACATTGGTATGGATTTCTTCCATGTCTTGCTCTTAATTGATTAATTAGTGCATAAAAACATCTTATAATGCAGAGTAATTCATTTAAATTATGCAATTTCCTATCAGACCAACACTCACATCCTAAATATATTACATTTACAATAATATGTGTCTAAGAAAAGCAGCTAATCCTCCTTCCAATCCATATCAGTAGCACTAAGATTCTTGGTCGATTAGTCGATTAACCGTTAGACCTGATCAATTAAGATTCATTTGGTCGTTAAGCCATTTTTTAAAATGACTTATTTGTAATAATCCATGAGCATGTCTCAGTTATACACAAGATTGAGAATGTATTACCCATCTGAATAGTCAACTAAGAATTCCTTTGAGTTGAGGACAGACCCACATTGCAGAAGTTAAAGCAGAAAATATATGGCATTTTTTTGCTGCCAATCAACTAATTGCTTAATGGACTAATTGTGTTTAGCTTTACACCACCGTGCTTATCCCTTATTGTGACCGGGAAGGGTTAGAGTAAACAACAAGGAACCCCAGAGCAGCATGATAGGCTTCACAACACCTGAACGTTGCAGCCTTGATGCACAAATGACTCCAAGTACTCTCGAAAACACACACACACACACACACACACACACACACACACACACACACACACACACACACACACACACACACACACACACACACATGCGCGCACACACACACACACACACACACACACACACACACACACACACACACACACACACACACACACACACACACACACACACACACACACACACACACACGCATAAACACTCAGACCTAGAATCCAACACAACAGCTGATCGATTCGAGTTTCAAATCCTTAGCGACACATTGATTCATGCACAAACCATTAAATCGACACAACTGCAGTAATCCTTCTCTACAGAGATACAATCAGCAGGTTATTTACTAAAAACACGCCCGTGAGTTAAAATAATCCATGAAGTCTTGCAGCAGGAAGCCGCTCTCATCCCGCTCCAGCAGAACAGCCTCGAGTTTAAGAGCCAAATCCACATTTTACAGTCAGAAACATCAACCTTCCTGATTTCCGTCCAAAACTGTAAATAAATGCTCCATTGCGCTTACCTGTCCGCTCCTGTGATGAAGAGTGAAGCACAGCAGCAGAAGTGGGAGGAAGAGGAGAGGAGGAAGAGGAAGAGGGGGAACGAGGAGAGGAGGAGCCAGTTTTGACGCAACCTGTCACCATCGTCAGCTCACCGTGTCACCCTGCATGAGATAAGCATGGTGTGATAATCATTTCATTCCCAGACTAAACACAATGTACCAGTCCGTGATCATGATAGTGTGTTACAGCAGGCAGCAGGGCTCCGACAATGGAGGGATGATACTGATTGAATCTGTGCAATTATCTCTTATTTTCTGCAAAAAAAAAGCTTTAAATACAAGTTTTTTTATTGGATTTAAATATTATTGTTAAATATATTTATATATTTTTATTATTTATATATTTGAATATGATTTTTAAATATTTTTATTGTAGAAATGTATTATTATTATTATTATTATATTATTTTATTCATTTTTTAAATTATTATTATTATCAATATATACATTTTGACTTTTTAATAAAGGTATTATTCTTTTTTTTTTTTACTGAATTCCTTTGGCTGTTTGTTTTACATTTGATCTATTTACTTTTATTCCAAAATTCTCTTAATCTTCTTATGTTTTTGCGCTTCATATATTTGTGTGCAATTAAATATGATCTCTTTTCGCTGCTATTATTTGCCTGAATGCTTTTATATCAATGTTTTGACTCTAAAATAATTATAAAACAACTCTAAAAAGATATTGGAGTGGGACCAATTCAAAGCTGTTCCTTATATTGTAGTGGAAAGGGAGGAAGGTTGCGGAGGAGGAAATCACACGGTCTTATTACGTTTTTGCAGAAAAGTTCACAACGTGAGGAATTACAGATTATTTTAGACCGTTTTTTATTTGACCCGTATGCACATACCCTTACAACAGAATGAGGATCTTCCTGTGAGTATTTCCCCCCAAAATGAACTTTTCACCATCACAAAAACTGCTTTAAACTGTAGAGGAAGTTTCCCCATACTGTGCCATTGACCTGCCTCTGAATATCAGTCATCAATCAGCGGTCCTGTGAGAAAGCTGATAAGATTTCAAAGCTCACATGACACCACTTTTCATACCGATCATACTTTACCAGTGCTTACGAAGAGAAGAAAACTCCACCCAGCGTTGTTCATGTAGACTTACACACTCCTCGTTCTCTTTCTCTTACTATGGACATGTTTAATGATGGGATTTAAACCTGTGTGTGCATCAGCGTCCATATTTGCCATTTAATACCTTTGGAGATTTGCCCAAATTCTCACTCAGAGATTAAGTTACCTATAGTCCTGACCTGCTGGGGTCATGTAGAGTTCAAACCAGTCATCAGAGAGTGTGTATGTGTAGTAATAAAGACATATTTCCGTATGTCACATAATCTTCTACCTGTTTTCAGTAATACAGTCCAGGAGTAGGAGGTGTTGTTCCAGATATTTCCTTTATGCACTTTATATAGAGCGTACAGGGCATACTTTATCGTCCCTAAGTGGATATTTTGGATGCATGCTGAACACATCTACAGTATATTAAGTGAGAACAATACACAGCCAAAAGGAAGTACGGTGGCACACCAGAGACACAGTAAAACACGTGTGAAACAAACCCTTAGAGAACTAATGTAAAAGGATATGAAATCAGCAACCCCATAATTCCCTCCATGTGTGCTCATGGGTTTACAATGTGCTTTTTACTCTAATTAAAAAGAATACCCGTGTGCTCTTCCTGCCTTCTCTGTCCTAAGAGTGTCTAAGTGTCTTAGTATGAAGCATGGGTTCAGGTCTAAGTCCTGTGGCAGATGAAGCAGCTGGAGGTTTTTCAGAGACCCTTGATTGACAGGCCCTGAAAGATTACAGTGCATACTATAATGCTGCAGGACTGGGTGGGTTATGAGACACTGGGCACAAGCATGCACTGTAAGATGCCCAAGCACCTGTTTGTGGTCGCTTTTCACCCGTTGTATTCATTTGGAGACACTATGTAGTCGTTCAAGGTGTTATTTTGAGTCTCTTTGTAACCTTTTGGTGGTTTTCTTTTTAATCATATCATAATTTTGGAAATTTGAGTCTTTTTATAGTCCTTTTATGTGTCTTCCTGGTTATTTCATGTATCTTTATTGTCATTTTGTCACTCTTTGTTATCTTTTTGTAGTCATTATGTGTTTTTAAAATCCTTTTATGTCTCATTTTGGTCATCTGAGTCTTTTTGTAGTAATTTTATGTGACTTTCTGGTTATTTTGAGGATCTTTGTCGTCATTTTGTGTTTTTTTAAAATCATATCGTGTCTCATTTTGGCCATTTTAGTCTTTTTGCAGTAATTTTATGTGTGTTTATTATTATTTGGGGTATCTTTGTCGACATTTTGTGACTCTTTGCGCTCTTTTGTTTCCTTTTGTAGTCAATATTCGTTTCTTTGTCATCATTTTATGTCTCATTTTGGTCATTTAAAGTTCCTCCCTGGTTGGTACAGCTCTCTGACAGTGACATTTTATAGGAAACGGCTCACTCACTCACCGGGCCTGTGCCGATCCAGTTTAAAAACAAGATAAGTATAAAGCAAGTACACACACACGCACTGTTCTTCAGGGTTATGTTTCACGGTCAGCAGAGTTTACACCCTGATAAGCTTCTCATCGTTGACAGGTGTAATTGTGTCGGTATGACGATATCATCTTGGTGTCGAGGACGCGGACACTTCCTGTCAGCGGGGTGTGTCCTGTTATCACTGCGTGTTTGTGTAATATTTTTCTACATGCCAGGACTAATGTGTTTTATGTCCTCACACCTGCAGTTTCAATATGCTCACAGAAGCACACCTTCACCAACATGATGTGGTTGCACCAATGTGTGTGTATACTCAAAATGCTGTAGTTTGAGTGTGTACTTTTTCACCTTCTTGGCAAACACTCAGGATTTCATAAATTTCCTCAAAGTAAATGATCAGAAAATCTATGACTTTGAGTGGATCAGGCTGGCAGACAGTAAACACACACACACACACACACACACACACACACACACACACACACACACACACACACACACACACACACACACACACACACACACACACACACACACACACACACACACACACACACACACACGTCAAAGGGAGGGAGACAAAGACTCTTTTCTGCAGCATTTTGAAACAGCAGTAACGCCAAAATAAAGGGAACCTAATGATGTTTTTTTATGAGATCATATGCTTTTATTTTATTGAGTGGTTTTCCCATGGACGCTGGTGCCCAGAGAAACCTGTGTGTGCCCAGGTGAGAGTGTGTGTTGGAGTAGGAATTGGTATAGTGAACGGGACATTGGCGTCCAAACACGAGTGACAGCCACTGAGTTCATTTCCTGTTTGACGGCCAATCACAACAACAGACGAAGGAGCCTGGCACAGCAGGTAAGGCTGAGTGGTGAATATGGATTAAATGCTGAGTGACACCTAAAATGTGTCCAACTTCATACCATTTATACAAGTCACCATGTCTGTATAAATGTTGTATTCATTCACTGCCTTTTCCAGTGTCTTAATGACGTTCATAGCTTTATTTTGCACACTTTTTATCCATTCTCTCTTCTGTAAACTGCCTTTTCTTATAGGAAATAATATGCTTTTGTGAACAATAAGGGAAAATTGTCAGTAGGATTCATCTTTGGGAACGGTAAAGCATGGAAGTCCATCCAATAACTGTTCAGTTTCCATTCATTTATTGTGTCAAGTCAGATTGTATGGAAGTCTATGAGAAAAAATGACCTGACTTTCCAAATAATTTACTAGCCAATCAAGCCAATTAACTCACTTTGATTACAGGTTAATATCTTCTTCATTTCAGCATGATGTTCAATTAGTAAATGACTAATAAAGTCCTCACTTTTGATGCAAAACAACAGAACTCAAGGCTTCAAACCATAGTCCACAAACCACCCGGTAAAGTCAAGGTGATGGATATAAAGTTTCGCACCGAAGTGAAGACAGGCGTGTCCTTCGGTTACCCTGGCTATAAAACACACCACCCCTGCTCTAGCATGTACATCCAGCCACCTTTAGGAGTAGATACCTTGAGGATCTGGGACCACGGAGGCCTCGGGAAGCCCCTGGTTCTTAGCTCTGCACCCCTGCATCTGGGCCAGCAATAACACAGCCGGGGGAGGTGGGGAATGTGCACAGGAAACCGGGAACAGCAGCAGTGGCGTCTCTGAGCTGCTGAAACCTGGACTTAGAGCAGTCATGTTTCAGCTGGGGGCCGGGGTGGGTGGGTGGGGGGGTGCTCCTGCAGGAAACACATGCACACACGGGACCCTAACTGGGGATTACAGTGTGCACAAAAAGCATACTTCCACGTTTACCCATTCGCTGTTTGTCTAAACACACAGGCACATCTTAGATTATACATTGTCGTTGTTTGTCTTTCATTAGCACACAATCACATCAACACAGATTCCTCAGACCGGGTCTCAATATGGATCCTGTTCCTTTTTTCAAGCTAGTTAGCTGGCATGTTATCCTTTACAGCCGCAAATCATTGAAGAACGCTCAATTAATCCAATTAAAGTGGCTTCCTTTTGACACCATTATACCGATCGCTGCTGGTCCCACTCTCTCAAGACATGGTGCAAAAGAAACACATTATAAAATGCTTTCCAAAAGAAATTCTAAATAATGATATTGATAAATAATCATCATTAGAGGGCATATATCTACTAAAGGCACATATTTAAAACTGCTAGAACAGCCTGGTAACTTTAGAGAACGTCATCACTTTAAAAAACAGCCTCTAAAAACAAGGAAAACACACACACACTCAGGGTTATGATTCTCAATATCTAACATTATATCACAATATTGATATTTATAATATTGTGCATTACCCAGATCTACTTCACATTGGGACTTAAGCATTCAAAGTATCACAAGTAAGTAAAGAATTATACAACTTGAGGTGCAGCAATAGCTTCTTTATGCCTTCCTTATAATTGTGTCCAATATAATAGTGGATACGGTAATGATCTGTACTTATACAGCTCTTTATCAGGTCTTCTGGACCCCTCAAAGCACTGCGAGTCATTCACCCATTCACAGCTCATTCATGCAGAGCAGTGCACCTTGCTTTAGGGAAGCTAACACTCACACACACACTCACACACACACACACACACACACACACACACACACACACACCGTTGGCCAAAGGGAGCAACTCAGGGTTCAGTATCTTGCCTGAGTCGTCTTCTCCTGCAGACTTCCCTTCAGTGTACCGCTGGACTTCTGTGTCCACAGAACAGAATCAGAGTCAATAGGTGAATGATGTCAGGTTATGTTATATCTGTGACTGTACAGAGAGATTGTACTGCATGTAAGAGGCCTTTTCTTCAAGTAAAATACCCCAACATCATACGCTGCTCTCTGGACTCTGACTCTCCCTTCCCCTTCTTCCTTCATCCAGGTGTTTTGTTGGCACCCTGTGGCTCCAACACTTAGGCCCCCTGTTCTCAGCTCCCTGTGGAAGAAGCTCTTGCTCTTTCTTCCTCTCCCTCTGTCCCTTTCCTCTATTAATTTCTGAGCATTCCTCGAGCTCTCCACTGTTGTTTTCTCATTCTTCCGTCTGTTGATTTTGGCGTCAGTCTTCCGTGGGACCCCGGGTAACTCTCCAGCTCTAAGCTCTAAAGACAACAGTGCGAGGCCTCCTCCTCTTCGACACACACACACACACACACACACACACACACACACACACACACACACACACACACACACACACACACACACACACACACACACACACACACACACACACACACACACACACACACACACACACACACACACACTGTATCTGAGACCAGGCTAACACAACAGCTGGAGGCATACAGTAAGGATGGTGGTCTGGGGATGATTGGACGTCTCCCTCATGGACTGAGTGTGACCTCATTCCTGCACTAGCTGCTTTATTCCAACAGAGGGCGACAGACATTACAGGATCTGCAGACTTCTACAGAGCATGCACTTTAGGGTTGGTGTCTAAACTGCATATATATAAACTAAACTTCACATGAAAGCATCATAAATAAAGTTATTGATTTAAAGCTTTTTCGGGAAAATCATCATCAAGTAAATTTAGCTCATAAAACCTTCTTATCTTAAGTAAGGATTTCAATTAAGGACTTCACTTTTAAGGACCTTTATTTACATTGTAGTATTGGTACTTTTACTAAGGTGAGGTTTTAAATCCGGGTCTTTTACTCATAATGAAGTGTATTGATTTACTTTGTAGTATTCGTACTTCATCCACCACTTAAAGCAAACTTTAAATGAGTTAGTTTGAGAGAGATGTGTGTTTCTATTGTAAATACATTTGTTTAAATGACTGAAAACATGTGTTTTTTAGAAAGTAACATGTCTTAATTCCATTAAATTCACTTTTCAGATTAATAATACATATACAAATGCTCCCAAAAGCATCCTTCCTCTCACAATATAAAAACCAAAGTTAAGTTTCTGAAGCGAACACATTTCAAATTCCTTAAATGTTTCTTAATTTATGCTTTTAGAATTAGTCATTTATTAAAGGTATTGTTTATATATCGTCTTAAAAGTGGTTTTAGAGCAAGAACACACATAAAAAAGCTGCATATTTTCCCTATAAATGAAAATAAAAGTAACATTTCTAAGTTACTATTTCCATACAAACACCCCCAAGTGATTAACTAGTTTCTATACAACAAGAATTCCACTGTCAGGTATTTAATACATGCTAAAAAGGTGTGTGAGGGGGTCAGCTGTCTGGGATTTCCTCACATTTAGTGTCTGCGTACAGACGTGTGTTTGTGTGTGTGTCTGTGTGTGTTTGGTGGAAGGTACATTTCCATTCTTCCCAGTGGAGGGCAAACATCCATAAACCTGTGTGTGAGGAAGTTTGATCGTCAGCTACAAAGCCTCTCTCACCCGCCTGTTTACAGCTTTAATTAACAGACAAACCCAAAGTCAAACGGAGAGTGTGTCATCAGCCGGGGGGTCACACAGCTTCACTCTGGAGGTATTTAAGAGACATAACCTTCAGAGGAACAACCAACACAGAGGTCTGATGTCATCCTCAGACAATCATGGCGCACATTTTCTGAGGTAATAGAAAAATTAAAGAGGTACAAAAAGCGTATTTTGATGACTTCATACAAAGGTCCATTTGCTCGTTTGCAGGTGTGTTCTTCATGGCATGAGTTTGACTACCACTAAAAAACAACGAACAACACACACGTAAGTGGTTGATTAAAACAAACCACAAAAACCAAAGCCATGACATTCACAATTTAAATAATTTCAACCAGATTCCCAATGTTCTGTTTAATATGAACCATATTTGTTTTGAAAGAATACAAAGAAAGTCTTGAAAACAAAACTCGATTAAAATAGTTGCGACAGAAACCTGAGTCATGCATTACGTTGCACATATTTTGTTTTGTTTATTTCAAAAAATATGATAAACAGGGACGGGGAGGTTTTCAAGCGTTGAGCAAAGACAGAAGAATGTTTTTAAATCTGGGGTTTAAAATGTTACACATATGATTGCGTAATATTTTGTTGTTTTACTTGATTTTCATTGTCCTTAAAGAGGCCCTATTATGCTTTACGGGGGTTTTCCCTTTCCTATAGTGTGTTATATAGGTTTAAGTGCATGTAAATGGTCGGCAAAGTCTAAAATCCCTGTGTTGTGACATCACTGTCTAACATGTGCGCCCCTATTGGCTAGAGCTCCTACTCATTGTACGTGATAGACTAAGGGGCATGACATCTCTAAGCTGGTTGACCAATCACAACAGAGCCGGCCAGCGAACCAATCAGAGCAGCTCTGGTTTCAGACAGAGGGTGAAAAGAGGGGCTGCAGCACAGGCAGTATGAGAACATAAAGAGCTTTCTGAACATTAAAGCATGGAGACATGTCCCAAAATAAAGAATATATACCAGAAAATGAGCAGAATAGGGCGCCTTTAAAGACTCCCAGCCAGGAACAATGTACAGCTTGACCCAGGTCTGTCTTTTTGAAAATATGGGAACTGCTTTAACGACGGTGAGGAGATAACAGAGGACTCTCACCTGTATGATTTACCTGTGTCCTCCATCCAACAGCTCTGAAACGTCTGGAAAAAGAGAAACCAGGTGAAGCCGAGCTGTAAAATCATTGCCATTAGCCAACGCCTCTCTTCCCAGCTAACGGTACACCTCAGTAATGACCCGCTATTATGTCCAGCTGCTGCTCGGGGTCAAAGGTTGCAGGTATTCACAGGACTGTTTCCCTGCATTCCTCAGCAGTTCTCTCCAAGATTTCTGGTTGTTTGGGGAGTTTATCACATATTCATTTTGATTCTAAGATCAAATCATACAATGCAAGTCTTCTAATCTCAACAGTTCAAGATCACATCAACAGCAGGCTTTCTTAAATAGTCTAATTGTCCCTGAAAGTAAAAAGTATTCCTGCCTACCATACCGTGTTTTTGACGCTCAGACACAACACAATGTGTTCCCACTGAAGGCACCTTTAAAAACTGAACACAGCTATTCAATTTCACATCTAAACAAGGCTTAACAACTCCCCAAACACCCGGGTAGCTTTTACTAAACAATACTCACACAGGATTAAATAGGGAACTCCTTTGGGTCTATTATAACACAGTGTGTATTTCTGTTCATGTGTCATTGACTGAAAACAATCCTTTGCTTCCATGTTTGTTCTAATGTTGGAAAATGTCACCCAGTGCCAAGTCATTGATGTGTTTGGAATATATCTTGGATAACAATTGCACGGGACAGTTGAATACATTTACTGAGGCTTTGGCTACACGTGACATGTGCTTGTTTGCCGGATGAGTTCACTGTTGGATTTGTTCTCCTCGTGGGATGTGTTGATAACGTGATCCATATAGAATACACTGCCAGCGTATGCTCAGACAGTCCTTGTGCGCCTGGGTGTTGTTCATATTGTGTAGCTCACATTTAGAGAACTCCGTAGAGCCCAAATTCAAATGAAAAACACCACTGCTTGTCATTGCATTTGCACACATTTGTGTACGTAGTGCTTATAAAGAATGTGGCTTTCAGTAATGCAGTAGCACTTGGTTGGGCTTATAGATAGGAAGTCTACCTGCAGGATTCTTGCTTTTGAGTTGGTTGAATGCTCGACTGGCAAGTCACTTTGGATAAAAGCGTCGGCTAAATGTAATGCAATAAAAATGTGCCCTCATCAACAGAAAATCTCCCCTTGCTCTTCTGGCAACCTCTGCCTCTTTTTACCCAATCATTCTGTCCTTTAACAGGATCTATAATTACATTAGTGTCTGTACAAATGTCCCAGACAACACCCCCTTTAATAAACTCTTGTCTCGTGAGTCCACCTTCAGCCCAGCTGCCCTCGTCCTTTAAGCTTTACAGGTCGGGACGCGCACAGCTGCCGCTCCCCAGCCTCGACTGCTCATTGTCTCGCAGTGACATCATCGAATTACTCAGAGCAGCACATCTTTCATCTTCATTTCAGTAATGATTATCATTATCGTATCAACATTAAGGACCGACTGCATCACATTTGGCTGACTTCCTCCTCTCAGACTCTCAGGGGTGTTGAGGAAGATGGATGGCTGTTTAGGGGGAGCATATGTTGAAGGCCAAATGGAAAAATGCTGAAGCTGTTTCTTGAGTTGTTTTAGTTGTAAATGATATTATCTTACTATTATTAAAATTGTCATCAGATCCGTTATCACCAGCTGCTTCTTTGATTCCTTTTTCCACTACTCTATTCATTTATCCTTTTGGTTTTGAAGTGGTTTCAGTCATGTCTTCTACACGTGTTAAAACGCCCAGCCTTTGTTCAAGTAGGTAATGACCGTTTTGTTTTCACAATGGGCTGCGCTGACCACTCACAATGATAGGAACGGTCCTTCCCTTCTTATCTCACATCGGCCATGACAGCGGGGAATGTGTTTCAGCTGTTAAAAACCTCTCACATTGTTTTCATAGCCTCAGAGGAAAGTGCTGCCATGGAAATATGCATTGTTTTTGCTAAACATGCAGAAGAATGGTGTCAAAGCTGTAAAATGTACTTAATCGATATGACTGAAAACAACTGGAACCATGTTAAAAATTGCAGTCATTATCCCAAATGCTTCCCAAAGTGTTCAACATAGAGAAATGCGTCATCGTAATTAAGGTAATGGTGCTTTCATATTTGCCTTTATTCAGCATGTGTCAGAAAATAGTGCAGAAACTAGTCATAAAACCCAAAAATAACTGAGTATTTTATCACTTCCAGTTCCTTAGGTGAAGTAGAGTCATGTGACCGTGCTGTAGTTCCTTTATAGCCCAACATTAGCCTCCTTTAGCTTAGCGGTGGTGAAGTAGAGTCATGTGACCGTGCTGTAGTTCCTTTATAGCCCAACATTAGCCGCCTTTAGCTTAGCGGTGGTGACGTGAAGTCATGTGACCATGCTGTAGTTCCTTTATAGCCCAACATTAGCCGCCTTTAGCTTAGCGGTGGTGACGTGAAGTCATGTGACCGTGCTGTAGTTCCTTTATAGCCCAACATTAGCCGCCTTTAGCTTAGCGGTGGTGAAGTAGAGTCATGTGACCGTGCTGTAGTTCCTTTATAGCCCAACATTAGCCGCCTTTAGCTTAGCGGTGGTGACGTGAAGTCATGTGACCATGCTGTAGTTCCTTTATAGCCCAACATTAGCCGCCTTTAGCTTAGCGGTGGAGACGTGAAGTCATGTGACCGTGCTGTAGTTCCTTTATAGCCCAACATTAGCCTCCTTTAGCTAAGCGGTGGTGACGTGAAGTCATGTGACCATGCTGTAGTTACTTTATAGCCCAACATTAGCCTTCTTTAGCTAAGCGGTGGTGACGTGAAGTCATGTGACCATGCTGTAGTTCCTTTATAGCCCAACATTAGCCGGCTTTAGCTTAGCGGTGGTGGCGTGAAGTCATGTGACCGTGCTGTAGTTCCTTTATAGCCCAACATTAGCCGCCTTTAGCTTAGCGGTGGTGGCGTGAAGTCATGTGACCGTGCTGTAGTTCCTTTATAGCCCAACATTAGCCGCCTTTAGCTTAACGATGATGACGTGAAGTCATGTGACCGTGCTGTAGTTCCTTTATAGCCCAACATTAGCCGCCTTTAGCTTAACGATGATGACGTGAAGTCATGTGACCGTGCTGTAGTTCCTTTCTAGCCCAACATTAGCCTCCTTTAGCTTAGCGGTGGTGGCGTGAAGTCATGTGACCGTGTTGTAGTTCCTTTATGGGGATGGCTAGTCGCTACGTCATCATATCAAAAAACCCACTTCCGTTTTCCACTCGCTAACACTATAATGGTTTCTCCTACTGTCAGCGGCAGTAAAATGGTGCAGTGCTGTGTCCCGTGTTGTAGTAACAGAAATTATGTCGACAAAACCATCTCTTTTTACCGATTTCCCCTCGATGAGAAAGAGAAGAAGAGATGGCTGAAGTTGATACGGTAAGTTGGATCTCAAATGATGAACAATAATAACAGGCTAGCGGTTATTAGCTAGCCAAACGTCAGAGGTTAACAGTGTTGTGCATGAGCTAGTTCAAAAGAAGTGAGCAAGTTCATTTTTCTATGAACTTTGAACTTAACATCATTTTAACTAGCTCACCCTCATCAAACCCTAAGACAGCTAAAGGACAATCAGCAACGCACAGCCTGTCTACATTAGATAGCTAGCGCTAGCTTCCAACCCTAAATTCACTAACCTGTCTAGCTATGTTTCTAGACATTCCCGGTGTGTTGTAACGTTATTTATGAGCAAAACGTGTAAAGTTGTATGTTACGCTCAAAACAACTAAGCTAGCTAACCCTTACCATACCCCTACACGGCTAAAAGACAGTCAGCATCGCCCCGTGTTTAGATTAGTCAGCACTACCAACACCCTTACTTCCTCACCTCAACATCGTTTTCATTGAGGCCTGGACTTTCCCTGTTAGACTTCCACCTGACATTGTGCTCACTGATATCACCCTATTTGGCTTATATGAGTTGAAACCCTTCTGAACAGACTTTGGGATGTCAGCGAAGTAGGCTGTCACTATAAAAAGTGACCGGTTCCTGTGCTGTAGCCATTGTTGTTCACGTGACCTAAAAATGCTAATGAACACGGAAGTGATTCCTAACTGTTCCTGACGTCACACTAGCCATGCCCATAGCCTAGCGTTAGCTTTACACTTCCCCTGGCTGCATTTACACTTCACACAGTGATGGAATAATCCTGCTGAATAAAACATGGCTCGTACAACATTTAGAGTAGATTTCTTGCAATAAACCGATTTGATTGTTTTGAACCACACATTTTAATCCGATAAAGGATTTTAGTTATGAGAGAAACAAGCTAAACAAACATTAGAATTAGCCGAGCTGCGCGAAACACACATTTTAACCGGCTTTATTACGTTATTTTTTACTGATTTTAATCATTGGATCCATTTGTTTTAGAGAGGAGGAGGTTAAGTCTGACCACGGGGGGAAAACACTAGTTTAAATCATAAGATATTAGAAAAACAAGCTTGAGCAAATATTAGCGCGAATGCTATATATTAGCTTCCATCCTGTGTCCTCCAAACCTAAGAAACGCAATTTTTTTGAGAACCTGCTTTATTTTAATCTTAGGGTCTGTTTGTTTTCGTGAGAAGGAGACGTCTATGGATAAGCTGAATGCAATAAAGGCAATGATGGTGAAAACAAACACCCCATGATCCCACGCTGCTTCATGGGACGCCACAAAACTTCAGCTTTTGTTATCCTTTTGATTGAGAGACCCCTAGTGGCAGAACATGACGTACAGTGTGCTTAATCTATTTGTATGATCAAACATCTGTTTGGTATAAGAACTAACTGCATGTGTTATCTGTAAAACTCTGCAAATCTTTATTTTAAATGGGGTTTGGCTTTGAGGAAAATGTACCACAGTAAATCTAGGATGTAAGCCAAGCTGCATACATGAATTTCATATGTTACATTTCAATCTGATCCCACCACCACCACCACCACGGTGTAAAGCGGAGGTGCTCAACTGGCTGTTTTCCATGAAGCGGTCTGCGAATCTCCGCTGAGGTCCAATGTCAACAAGAGTTTGGAGATTTGAAACATTGTTAAACCTCGCACCTCTCAGAGAAAAACCCTGGACCTGGAAATGACTCTTGCTGTGTTTGGGGTTTTCTCTTGTTCTGTGTCATGCTGTTAATATCCCCTCTGATTTTACTCCTTCTTTTTCAAAAATCTCGTTAATTTGTTGTTAAAATTGCCCATCAGTTCTTCATTAAATTAGCACTAAATCCAAAAATGCATTAGCTGTTTAAATGTCCCTTCCTTTCCTTTGTTTCCAGCTTCTTATCTCCTTGTCCCTTGGCTCCTGACCCCTGCTGTGTGTATGAAACTTGACTGATCCCGGTCAGGAATTTGCCCTATATCACCGCAGTTGGGGCCCGTAGCTGTAAATCACATGACCAGTATGTGGGAACGGCCATGATGAAGATGGACGGGCTGCAGAGAGCTGACAGGAGCCGACTGCATTCCTCAGGGCTAGTCCTTAGATGAGGGCGACACACACACACACACACACACACACACACACACACACACACACACACACTTACATATATATACCATGCCATTTCAAAATGTAACCTTAAAGTAACACCTAACCCTTAACATGCCCGATTGTATATCAATTACTCAACCTGTGTTGCGGTGAACCTGAAAGAGGGGGAATGGTTGTAAATAGTAGGACCTTCATTTTTCTGCGAAGTACAGATGTACGACTGGATGAATAATGTTTGGACTATATTGCAAAGTGTGTGGCGGCCTCGGTTTACTTCAGTTCAAGACTTTCTCTGCTTTTCTCTTCACTGTTTCTTCAATTGCAAACACAGGAGGAGCAATTGGTCATTTTGTTAAGTGACCCATATTGGGAACTTGGTATAACTTTAACGTCTTATTTAAAATATTTAAATCAATATGTTCACCCTATATGGAAGTCATAAACCTGTTCTAACCTTACCTAACCTCCTCTATACGTAAGCTTCTTTTACACACATGCACTACAGCACAGAATTGATTGGTGAGGACGCACTTGTTTGATTTGTTCGGACCAGAAACGAAGTCCATACCTCGCGAGTGCCAAATCCTTAATGTCATGTTAATGCTTCTATTGTGGCTGGCATCAGTGTCTTATTGTAAAATGGTACCGAATTATGACCCAATTTCGAACCATTTATCCTGAACCAAACTGAATATTTCCAAAAGTGATCTGTTTAAAAGGAAAGACCTGATTTTCCATTCATTATATAAGAAAACAGCTTCAGAAAAAGACTATAAACACACTTCAGAAAGCTGAGTGTGCCCATCATAAACATGGTGAGGTCTAGTGAGCGAGGAAATGTGTTCATCAGTCACTGAATTTACCAAATTTGTTGGCGAAATCAAAAGCAAACTCTGCCGAACGTGCATAGCTCTGTGATTTCCGAGCCCACACGTGGAGTCTGTTTGAAGACTCAAACTGAAGCAAAGCATGTTAATCAAGTCATACAGTACATTGGTGCGGCGGAGAGACTTTTAAAACTACGCAGAGCACATTCAAACCGCCGGCTTTCAACGAGCACCAGATGCTGGAGACCGTGTTATAGAAAAGGGCTTACACACACTTCCTCCAGGAGACCACACACCTCCACAGGCACATCTCGGCTCTTTGCACTTCCATTAACAGGAAGTCTCAGGAACTGATGGCCAAGTTTACTTTGAATTAAGGACCCGTTTAAGAAGTGTTTTTTTTGACAGCTTTGGAGAGGTTAGGAATTCAAACAACCACAAATATGGGGAGCTCACAGCTTTAGCGGGTTCTCCAGAGTTCACTGGGTCTGTCGTCCAGACAACAAATATTGACTCTTAACAGATCCTGTGTCTTTGCTTGGTGTCGGGCTGAGCAGAGCAAACAGCTGGGCTGCTACAGCACCGCCTTTCATCCTGACAAACCCCCCCCATCCCCCAGAGCTCTCTGTCTGCTCGTACACCTACAGTACTGCTGCGTCCATGTGGGGGGCCCTCGACACTTCAAAGGGGAGCAGCCCCTCCAGTGGGGTGACAAGCAGCCACGGCCCAGCTGAGCAGGATCGCACTTGTCAATGCCGAGCAAACACATGTTAGAGGCGGGGTGTGAGGGACTTCTGCTTGGGAGAGACACACCTTTTTCCACTGAAATGAGTTCTGTTTTACTTTGAGCTTCGGTTCGCAGTTGGTTCAACTTTGCAAACCACTTAGTAGCCACGACATGAAGTCCCCGTTCACATTTCTCAGAAGCTGAGCTGTGATCATGTCGCTTTTACTCTTCGGAAACCAGTTTGAATTGAAGAAGGACTTCTTGCACTTTATGCTCTTCTCCAGAGAGGCGGGGTTGATTGTTTGGCTCAGCTGTGTTTGCCACAGTTGGACAGTTTCCATTTGCTTAAATTATCTTTCTTCTACCTGGTGATGATGTTTTCATTCCAGCCACGATACAAATTTTTACCAACATACCCAATCATCGTCTGCTGGGGATGTCCCGAACAATTAGCAACTAACACATTGGTTCAATCGTACCCACAAGGACTAGACACAGTCTGTTTGATATCCAGTCCACATGCAACCTCCACATATGTCCCTATATATTAATGGGTTTTTAGTACAGTTGTAACCTCTTTTTTAATATCTTTTCCAATTGTCTTTCAAACTCTCAAACCAGCGTTGGTGTCTGCTTGAATTTAAAGTGTGTTTCAGGTGCACAGCAATGGAAAACTACTCTTCAATACATGACTGTCAATAGGGTGTGGTTGCTTTGAGGAGAGCATGGTGGTTGTATGTTTTGTATGTTGATAAATTACAATTATTTTCCAAATACATGTTGATGTATACATTTCAATGTGCACCATACAGTAGCATTGAACCAGCAATGACAGAGGATATGCAAACTGTACGCTAATCAATTGTATTGATGCAAAGGGACATTCAAACCACCAGCCTTCAACTAGAACCAGATGCACCCAAATCCCTGTTGATTTTATATTGCTTTCATTGCGTGTCACATGCCATTGCCATATCCACTTGTGTGTTTGATGTTTCTATCACTGCTCTTTAGTGACTACTGCATACTGATTTTACCCTTTGCACTGAAGACAAAAGCCAGATGTTAGTGGGTGTTAGTGGAGTTTATGTCCAGTGTTCAAGGGCCTTGAGCGAGTGGATGAAACAGATTCATGCGTATTAAATCTAGAGTGATCATATTGGTGCAGTAAGTGTATCTCTGCCGTGTTAACCCTCCAAAAATAATCCCCTGACATCATCATCAGCCCGTTGTGTCGTTTCCTTGATAATTACCAAAAGGAAACATTATAATGAATCCAAATTGTGCAACCATTGCGTCACCATGCTTAGGGTTTATTCGTGCACATGTGCTCACTTTATTAACCTATAACTCACTTGGCCAAATAATCAGGTTTTGTTGTTGGAAATCCAGCTGCTAACTAAACTATTCTGAATCCCATTTTTAGAAGGAGGAGAGAAAGCGGTAAACTGAATCCAGATTCGCAGACTTTTGCTTGGGAAGCGTTCAAATGATTCGGATCGACAAAACCCGTAAGCACATTCTTTAAAAATAAATGGTTTAAAGATTCGGGAAACACGCTTATTTTTTCCCTTGCCAATGGAAGATCAACAGCAGTCTCATACTTCAAAAACTCACTATAAATTAAACATGTTTTATTTAAACTAAATAATGCAGGCTATTATCCTTGTTAGGTAGGTTTTAGTGCATGTAAATGGTCTGCAAGGCAAAAATCCCTGAATTTTCTCCAGAGGGAGTTTCTCCTGGGCCCTACAGGAGACAGTTAGCTTAGCATAAAGTTTGGAAGCAGCTCAAGAAATATTCCTGGACATACTGTAACTTTTCTTTTTTGTACACTTCTGTTTTTGTACACAGATTTAAAACTACACAGAGGTTTTCATTTTTTAAAACCTTTGGACAAAGCATAGCCATCTCCCTCATGTATGGCCTTATGCTAAGCTAGGCTGATCAGCTCTTAGTCATATTGAGAGGAGAGCCTCGTTAAACTTTTGTCATGAAAGTGTATAGTTCCCAACATGTCTAATTATTCCTTTAAAACATGTGCTGTCACCGTAATTAGCTCAGTCTTTTTCCAGGAAAAGCACCAATTGATGACATGGCAACTGGTTCCAATCAAAGTGAGGAAACTTTTGAGGAAGAACGTAAGAAAACCGGCGAGCTATTTCAGGACACATCGTCTGTTTGCCAATGCGTTTCAGAGGTTCGCTGTGGACTAAATTAGACAAATGAACTCCAACGTAATGCATGAGGGAGGAAGAGACAGAAACAGAGACGGGCGGCAGTGTGGTGATGCAGCAAACACAGCTGGCCCCCGATGCTCTCAAACACAAGCTGACCCTCAGAGAGAAACCACTCTGATAGTGACCATGCCATGTGTGTGTGCATGTGTGGGACCGTTTGTATACAGCAGCTCGGAGCGTGAAAATGTACTCATCATCGCTTCAGATCTTCACTCTTGTCACAACGTATGCTCTGCTCCGGCTTTCTAGACTGAACCCCCCCCCCCCCCCCCCCCTCCTCCTCCTCCTCTTCCTCTTTTTCTTTGGTTTGTGTAAAACTCCTGGGTGGTCCATTGATACGCGGCTTTAATAGGCCTCGCAGCATATGCGTGTGTTACAGCAGTAGAGGTTTGACCCTAAACAAATGTGTCACAGACGGTCGCGGAGGGAACAACAGGATCAGTTTGTGTTGAGAGAGGGACGGGACTTCAGTTTCCCAGACAGAGGATAAAAGACAGAGGTGGGAGAAGTACTCAGATCTTGTACTTGAGTGGAAGGAGAAGTCCTGCAATCAAAATGTTACTCAAGTAAACGCATCAAAATACAGTAGCTACTTAAAGTACCAAAAGTAAAAGCACTCATTGTGCGATCCATTTCAGATTCATATGTGCGATATGTATGTGTTTATCAAGCTGGTCAGTCTTATGTAAGTGCCTGGAACTTAAGGTTCTAAATACTGAAGTAGGAATAGGCGAAAAGAATCCAAGAAGCTTGTCTTCAAAATTGAACCGCATTTATTAATACAATGATATGATAAGTTCACAAAGGACGCTCGGACGAGGTCTTCTCCTATCCAACTGGTCCACAGTCCACTCTGGAGGGGTTAGCTGTCTACAGCGGCGTTGTTCTAAAACTATTCAAGCTGTTTTCGACTCTATGGTCCTTCTGGTGTCGTCGTCTCTCATTGGTTAGTGGCGACGGGGTGGGTCTTCGGCGTGTGAGAATAAATCAATATATTGAAACGGAACTTTAAATGGTATAATTCACCGTTTCCCGACGGAACAGATTTTGAACTTCCGGTCGTACGGGATGTTATTGTTGTTAGCCTCAGGTAGCATGTAGCTTATATTGTATCGTATGTATGAGCGGAGGGAGAATGACGTGTGCAGTCACATACTAAACACACCGCCTCTACCTCTGACGCTGCAATAATGCTATTACGTGTTTAAAAACTAATAAACCTCAAAAGAATTGTATAATAAGATATCATAAATAGAGACGTGATGAGAAGGCTGAGCAGAACGTGCCCTGGACCCGCCTCCGTCGACGTCAGCCAATAGAAGAAGACAAGAAGAAGATGATGAAGTCAAATGTGCCGAAGACCCGCCCCCTTTGCTACTAACCAATAGAGAAGACGAGATCGGATTCGGAAGGACCTCATTGAAACTCATTGAAAAGTTTTAGAACGAACTATCTTCCTCAGGATGCTGTAGATCCAACCCCTCCAGAGTGGACTGTGGACCAGTTGAATAGGAGAAGACCTCGGCTGAGCGTCCTTTGTAAACTTATCATATCATTGTATTAATACATCCTGTTAAATTTAGATGAGAAGTCTTTTGGATTCTTTCAGCCTATTCCTACTATAGCATTTAGAACCCTACAGGCGCATACGACTTATAGAGAGCCTAAGTGGGACCTTACTTCAGGAAAAGATATGTATGGTAGGCAATGGCGAGAGAGAAATTATGTTTTGATTTACACATTTGATGTTTGTAAGTCAATAAAGAAAAAGTTGGTCGTAAAACTGTGAAGTTAACGCTCATTTTTGGGTGAAACCGCTCCATGACCTACATCTCCGGTCTCGCAGAATACACGTCCCGAACACCAAAAGCGAAAGAACGAGCGAGACACATTTCTGGTGTTCCTACAACTTGGTACAAAGCACACAGGCGTCTTGTTAAAGTTATCTTCATATGTCTTATATTTAGTGGAGGGAAAAAGTGATGACATCACTTACTCTTGGATTTGTAGTATTTCTAGTTGCGTATTTTCATAGCCTTATATTTCAAACTGTGACTTTCTCGACTTGGAAATGATTTCTTAAGAAAGACAAACATCATATGTGTAATTCATGGTACAATTCAAACCGGATCAAAAAAGTATATCTCTCTCACCATTTGACAACAATAACATCCGGTATCCAGAACTCCAAGATGTCCCCCACCAACCGGTCCATTGGGCAGCAGTGAATTATGCCCTTTAATGTTCCTGGCAATATATTGATTTGTTATCACAACATACACTGCCCAGCCAAAAGAAAGGTCACCAGCCTGTGGGGGGGGCAGTGCTATGATCTGGGGTTGCTTCAGTTGGTCTTGTCTAGGTTCAGTAATGTGCCCAAAGAATGAGGTCAGCTGACTCCCTGAATGAACTGAAGGACCAGGTTACTCCATCAATGGATTTCTTCTTCCCTGATGGCACGGGCATGTTCCAAGAGGACAATGCCAGGATCCTTCGGGCTCAGATTGTGAAAGAGTGGTTCAGGGAGCATGAGACATCATTCTCACACATGGATCGGCCCCCACAGAGTCCAGACCTGAACCCGGTTGAGAATCTTTGGGAGGTGCTGGAGAAGACTTTGCGCAGTGGTCCGAATCTCCCGTCATCAATACAAGATCTTGGCGAAAAATTAGACAGAAATAAAGTTTGTGACGTTGCAGAAGCTCGTGGAAACGATGCCACAGCGAATGTGTTCCGTGATCAAAGCTAAAGGCAGTCCAACGAATATTAGAGTGACCTTTTTTTTGGCCGGGCAGTGTGTATATCCATATCTGCAAAGTAACTAAAGGTATTATACACATGTAGTGGATTAAAAGTACAATATTTACCTCAGAATTTCAGTGGAAGTAAAAAGTAGAAGTAGAAATACCTTAAAACTGTACATGTACTTTACACCACTGACTACAGATGTGTTTTAAGGAGCATGCACACAGTTTATATGGTTTTTTGTTCAGTTGCTGAGACAAATTCTGAGAGTAAAATCCGTCTCGTTGCATGCACTTTTTTTTTAATAGTTGGAGTAAAACGGACAGCTGCAGCCGAAACAAGAATTGAGCGTGAGACACGGACAGGAAGCACCGGAGGGATGGATGAAAGGTGGAAGGAATGCTGATGGGCAGGTAGGTTAAGAGGACGTTCCAAGTATCTTAGCATCTGTTGCACAAACCTCTTATAATCACAGTGCCGCAGCAGGAGAGGAGCGGAGCAGGCCGCAGGAGGCTATAGCTGGACGTCCTGTTCTCACATTTGCCCAAAGTACACCTGCTTTACTGGAGTTTCTCACTCATAAAACTTATTTTTGTGGCTTTTCCGACTCCACACACTGACAGCGCAAGGACACACACGTGAACTTGAACAAGCTAATGCTAGCTAACTTACAAGTGCATGTACAGATGCGTGGCATGGCTCAATCAGCTTGAAAGAAATCATATAATGTTCAATTATTTGGATTCTTTGACGTCCTGCTCTCCCATTTGCCCAAAGTACACCTGCTTTACTGGAGTTTCACACACATAAAACTTATTTTTGTGGCTTTTCCGACCCCCCACACCGACAAGCTAACGTTAGCTAACATACAAGTGCATACACAGATGCTTAACATGGCTCAATCAGCTTGAAAGAAATCATATAATGTTCAATTATTTGGATTCTTTGATGTCCTGCTCTCCCATTTGCCCAAAGTACACCTGCTTTACTGGAGTTTCACACACATCTCATCATTTTCTGACCCCCCACACCGACACACACTTCTAATTGTACAAGCTAACGTTAGCATGCACTGATGCCTGGCGGTGTGCTAACGCGCTCCGGCCTGATTATGAATTATTAGCTCAGTGGAATTTCATGACTCAAAACAGCTTGAAGGAAATCATATAATGTTCAATTCTTGGGCTTTGATGATCAGATTCCCCGCCGCTGTGTTCACTTGTTCTGCAGACTTTTATGAGTAAACATTTATTCGACAGAGATGGAGACGTGTTTGTAACGGGAGACGCCCGCCATCCAGATGGAGGAAATTGGCCAATCTTAGTCGGCACTTATTGTAAGGGTGATGTGTTTAGTTTAGACTGAAATATACGTTGATTGAATATTTTCAGGGTTTCTCTTCGGGGTGCAAACCTCTGTGTGCTGCCAGTTCCAGCTATGAACATGGGGAGGATCCTAAACCACTGCAGGTATGTAGGTTAGTTTTGAATCTGTTTCAAAGGGAACTTCTCATTTGCCCTTTCCTTATGGGATGCACTGCTGCACTGGCCAATGTAACACTGCTTTTAATCTGTAAATGAATGGCTCATGTGTTGATGGAATTATGTTTTGATGAATTGTAGCTCTGTAAAGTGTCTTGAGTTTTTAGAAAAGCGCTCTATAAATAAAATGGATTATTAATAATGATGTTGCTCCCACTTTAAGAAACAAAAAATAAATGTGTAATTTTGCGTTGTTCATATTTGGCTCTGTTCATTTTTAATATCTATGCCTCTATCGATGCATGAACTAAAAGCTTGTTCTGTATATTTATCTTTTTCAATCATTTATTGAATTAACAAGAATTCAATCCTACTAATTATGTGTTTTTGTCATTGAATAAATGGCGGATAATTTAGCAGGAGAATTTAGCTTCTGTGAAAGAATATGAGCTTATCCAAAGCATGAACTGTACTTTTATGATGATTATACCGTGACCTTTTACAGATTTGTGGTTGGAGACAACCGCAACGATCTCAGGATCCTACAAAACCACTAATAAAATACCAATTTGAACTGCAAATGTTTATGTTTTTAGTCAATCCTTATACATAATGTTGTGTAAGGCTGTAAGGTTGATAAGCATTAATAGATAAAACACATCAAATGGAAACGACTTTCACGTTTATGGACTGTCAATACTTGTGTGTTTATACTCAAATAAGGATGAATTAAAATACTTTAGAGTCCTTCTAAGTGAGGATATTATCTGAGTACTTCTTCCATCACTTGATAATCCATATATTTGCATTAGAAAGCAATTAAAGGATATTAAAAATGTAGTTTCAATGATATATAAAAGACACAGAATGTGAGTTCAGCGGGTGCAGCAGGGTGCAGGTCAGATGTGTTCATGTGAGACATTAAGGTACAACTGGAAAACATCTGCCTGCGTTGTTCATGTTAACAATTTGGACAAAACTACAATCCACCAGAGCTGAATCTGGGTCTACTACAAATACACAACCCAATGCAAAGCAGACACTTTTTGAGACATGAGTCACCTTTTACTCCACTGGGAAATCCCACAGTGATGGTCTTACTATGATTTTTATCATCGGTTATATTATTTATAGAGGCTGTATTATGCTTGTTGGTGTTTCACCTTCCCTGTAAGTGTGTTATAATGGTTTTGGTGCATGTAAATGGTCTGCAAAGGCTAAAATCCCGTTGTTTGTTTACTCCCAGAACATAGTGACCTCGCTTCTGTCGGCTAGCGCTCCAACACGTTGTACGTCATAGGCTAAGGGGCGGGACATCTCTAAGCTGGCCGACCAATCACAACAGAGCCGGCCAGCCAACCAATCAGAGCAGTCTGGGCTCTGGTTTCAGACAGAGGGTGAAAAGAGGAGCTGCAGCACAAGCAGTATGAGAAACAAAAAGAGCTTTCTGAACATTAAAGCATGGAGACATGTCCCAGGAGAGACACTACACACACATTTAAACCTACAAATGCATAGAATAGGGCTCCTTTAAGTGGAAAATGCATCAATGATTGCCTGAATATGCTTATTAGGATCAATTATATATCATTAATGTTATCAATTTGTGTTCAGTTATGTCTTCTGGGGTTGTCATTCAGGAAAATGTAGGGTTTACTTAATGGAAGAGGTGTTGAAAGGCTATTCTCCTATCCTTGTGCCTCCAGAATCCTCAGATCTTGTCTTTTTATGACATGAACATAAATTCAGGTGTTTTAAAACATGTGTTCAGGGGTACGTTTCAGTGCATGCAGGTATATACCGTATGCACTTCAACATAGGTCAAATTACAGCCCCAGTGGAATGGATAGGACACGTTTACGACACGCTAACATGTTAAGAGTTAGAGAGGAAGGAGATATCGAAGTATACTCGGCATGATATATTGCTTCCAATCCAGACGCCACTCCCAAGTGCTGCTGCCCACCCCCCCCTGCGGGAGTCAAGGAGTGGGAACTGGGGAGCATTATGATTCATTTTTCATCCTTTTCCTAAGCGGCGTGGGTAGGGACCACGCCTCATGCTCACCACGACAGTCTGGGCTCTGGGAAAAGTCCTGGATTCTTGAGTTTTATTAGACATGGCAAAAACATGTAGAGCCGAGTTATTCGAATTACAGTAAAGTAGGTAACACAATGTCCTCACGTTAAAAAGCAAATGTAGATTTCATATATATTTGGCTGCTTTAACCGTTGATTTGGAAAAGATATGAATTTGTAAATTGATTTAATTTAGTTCTGGAGCCACAATTGATACATCTTCTTGGGGTATGTTGGATTGGTATTAAGGGGAAAGTGGTTGTGTGGGGAATACTGAGAGGTATTTTATGTTTAAAAGATTTTGATCCGTCAGGGAATCGACATGTTTAGGGAAAAGGAAACCATGTGACTCGATGGCAGACGGTTTATATGAGTGTTTCGGAAGAAGATATTTGTTTTAGGGCAATACTGTGGCACTGGTCTTGTATATATATCAGATCTTGTACTTCAGTAAAGGAAGAACTACTCAGGTCTTGTACTTGAGTAAAAGTAGAAGTACTCAGATCTTGTACTTGAGTAAAGTAGAAGTACTCAGGTCTTGAGTAAAAGTAGAAGTACTCTACTTGAGTAAAAGTAGAAGTACTCAGATCTTGTACTTGAGTAAAAGTAGAAGTACTCAGGTCTTGTACTTGAGTAAAAGTAGAAGTACTCAGATCTTGTACTTGAGTAAAGTAGAAGTACTCAGGACTTGTTCTTGAGTAAAAGTAGAAGTACTCAGGTCTTGTACTTGAGTAAAAGTAGAAGTACTCAGATCTTGTACTTGAGTAAAGTAGAAGTACTCAGGACTTGTTCTTGAGTAAAAGTAGAAGTACTCAGGTCTTGTACTTGAGTAAAGTAGAAGTACTCAGGTCTTGTACTTTAGTAAAGTAGAAGTACTCAGATCTTGTACTTGAGTAAAGTAGAAGTACCAGAGTGTAGGAATACTCTGTCACAGTAAAAGTATTCTAAATGTTCCTCCAGTGAAAGTAGAAAGTACTCTCATCTAAATGTACTTGAAGTAGCGACAGTAAAAGTTCGACCATTCAACGTTGAAAGACAAACTTTGAAAACACAAATGTGAGATTTCTGCTTTGCATTCAGTACTTTTTAGTCTTACAAAACAATAGACTTCAAGCATGAAGACTTACTGGTTGATTTACCAAATGTACGTCTGCTTAACCACCGACCTGCGTTACAGAACAACACTTAGAGCTTGTTATCATCTCCATTAGCACCAAAATCAGCGCGGGGGAAAGACTTTAAATGGTGACCTACGTTGTATATATCTGTCTCTCATTAGTCGCTGATTCTGGGAACAGGAGAAATAATATCAACGACGGTTTGAGTGTTGTAGGTTTTACAAAGATCAAATATATTGTTTAGTGTCAATAAAGTCTGGAGGCTTTGAGGGAAGCATATGAATGTTTACACGTCTCATAGTATCTGGAAAAAAGGGCAATGTGTGAAGTTTCTTTCGCTGCTGAAACTGATAAATATCCCTGATTACTGCGGCAACCTTTTCCACTGAAGACAAAAGCCAGATGTAAGGTGTAAGCGAGTTTGGTCCGGTGGGAAAGGGGCTTTAGTTGTCACTTGCTAATTTCCAGATAACCAGGATGTTACGGTTTCCAGCCGAGGAAACGGGGCTCTAGTGGTGGATTTGTGTTACTTTTCTTACCTGTTTCCCCAGTTTCCTGTCGTACCAAGCTCTATATTTAATGTACCGACACAGAATGGCATCGACCTTCTCATTTTTTACAGTCCGTGTTATTGCCTCAGATGACAATATAATGGTGTTATAAACTGGAGCCCATGTAGACGGGGAAAACTGCATTCCCTCCACTGCCCCCACTTGAGCGAGAAATGACCTCACCTCGTCCAAGTCCCAGCTCCCCCAAGGTTTGCACAGGAAATAGAGGGGAAACACCACCCCCACCCAGCCCCCTTTCTGCACCCATTACAACACTCCCAAGGAGAAAGACATTATAGGAAAGTAAAGAAATGAAACCGGCTGGTCTGAGGATGTATAGTCCTTGAGTGAACATGAGATCTCGTCCAAACCGCAGATTTTTCAGTCTGTGAATTCCAGCCGTTGTTTGGATTCCTCCGAGAGGGAATGTTTTAGGCTCCTTTGAAAATACAAAAGACACATCTGAAAGCCATTAGCCCCTCACACTGTAAGCAAGGATCCTTTTCCGCTCTCTTGGCATCTCACTCTTTCCCTTTTCATTTCGTCTCTGTCTTTTTTTTCACAGTTCCATGAACCTCTCTCCATCCCCGTGTGTTTTAACGGTCGTCTAACCGTGGCCCTAACGAAGCTGTGCCGTCTCCGGGGAACCACATCACGTGCATACCCGCCTCTTCCTCCTAGAACATGTGAGGCAGGTCTTCCCTCTTCCCTCCTCCTCCTCCTCTTTATCATCCTCTGCAGCCTAACCTCGCCTAACTGGACCAATGTGTTCGTGTGCTGTTTTATGAGATCACATATTCTCATCCTTCCTCGAACACTGCCATTCTTTGTCTCCACCGCTCGTGTTGTACTTTGAAGTTCTGCATTCCTCTCCCACTGCATCACCGGGGCTGCACAGCTGCACAGGGCCAGGTTTTTTTAGAGACGAGCAATACAGCACTGAGGCAATAAAATGCCCAACCTGATGAGTAAAGGATGGAAGAAGAGGAGGTAGGAATGGGGCAGAGGTGGAAGAAGGACTTGGAGTAAAAGTAGAAGTACTCAGATCTTGTACTTGAGTAGAAGTACTCAGATCTTGTGCTTGAGTAAAGTAGAAGTACTCAGGTCTTGTACTTGAGTAAAGTAGAAGTACTCAGGTCTTGTACTTGAGTAAAAGTAGAAGTACTCAGATCTTTTACTTGAGTAAAAGTAGATGTACTCAGGTCTTGTACTTGAGTAGAAGTACTCAGGTCTTGTACTTGAGTAAAGTAGAAGTACTCAGATCTTGTACTTGAGTAAAGTAGAAGTACTCAGATCTTGTACTTGATTAAAGTAGAAGTACTCAGATCTTGTACTTGAGGAAAGTAGAAGCACTCAGATCTTGTACTTGAGTAAAGTAGAAGTACTCAGATCTTGTACTTGAGTAAAAGTAGAAGTACTCAGGTCTTGTACTTGAGTAAAGTACAGGTACTCAGGTCTTGTACTTGAGTAAAGTAGAAGTACCAGAGTGTAGGAATACTCTGTCACAGTAAAAGTATTCTAAATGTTCCTCCAGTGAAAGTAGAAAGTACTCTCCTCTAAATGTACTTAAAGTAGCGACAGTAAAAGTAGTCATTGTCTGATTGGTCCATTTCAGAATAATATCTCTGATATGTTTTATAATGATTGGTCATTAAATCTATTTATCGCCCCTTGCTACACGGACACTATCTAGATCAGGAGGAGTTGTAAATTAGATCCAAATTATCCAAATCATTGGCAACAAAATCAAATGGACCATGCCCTGCAAATTGAGCCAACGCGTGAATCAAGATGTTTATTCCTCGGAGGATTCATGGCAAGCTGTTAATGATGTTTGTCTATGGCGGCTGGTGTGAAACCAGAAGAAAACAAACAGCTTGAGCTTAAAGAATAGGGGTAATTTTCAGCAAGACGCCAACATACAAGTCTAGCTGGAGAGACGAGGAGATTCGGGAAGTTCTGACGGTAAGGGCCGATGATAAAAACAAAATCAAGGAACGACAAACACGGTTGTTTATGAGCAAGATACAAACCCAGGCGCCATCCATCGCCTTCACGGATCAGAGATTTCCGAGTAAGTGAGAAATATTACAGTGTGAAAGGGACACCATCGAGCTATTGTCCCTTTCACACTGTAAATGACGTAAAAACAATGTCTTATTTAAGATATAATTAATTTCATGATCGAGTTCAATAAATACATACTTTATTTCTTGTAATATTAAGAAGGTAAAACAGGGGGGTCCAAACTGCGGCCCGCAGGCCACTTTGAATCGGCCCTCTGCAAGTTCTAAAAGTATAATGCAGTACGGCCCACACATTACACTTCTGCTTGTCTTATATTGTACTTCTCAAATGTATATGTTCAAATATATTAATGAGCCGAATTTAAATTAAATTCAGTCATTTAAAATCTAAAACATGTTCTAACAAATCTTAGTGGATAAAACAACCAGCTTGAAATGTAACCTCTCTTATTGTCAGCACTCTGAGGCTTCTGTTTTAAGGAATGAGCTGCCAACAGAATAAATGAACCCCTAAAGAGAGACGGGATGTAAGCTGGATTTAATACACCACAGCTGTTTCTTCCTTAAACCATTTGATTTGTTTTGCTAACTTATAACTTAACTCATGAGGCGATATTCACCTCTAGAAGTGGCCCAGCTCTCCGTATATCTTTCTGTATGTGGCCCTCGGGGAAAAAAGTTTGGACAGACCTGTGGTAAAATATGGCGTGGTGTAAAAAAGATTCTGTTTGTTGACGCACTGGGAAACTCAACGTGTGCAGACGTCCTCATTGAAGCTCTGCTGTAGCGTTGACATGAAGATATCGGCAGAAGAAGAACCTTTGAGATCCGAATCAACTTTCACGACAAGCGGCCAACGAGGTTTCGTTTCACGTGGATGCCATGTCTTGTTTTCTTTGATATACTTGTGTTTGTAGCACACCATGCTAATGTTAGAGCTATGTATGTGTTGTTTGTTGATGTAGTTCTGGAAGAGGGAGGCTCCCAAGGTTGATGCCAAGAATAAACGCCCTGTGAAGAAGGAGAAGCTGCATTTGACAAGTATCCAAATGATTCAGACTGAATATGGAATTGACCTTTCCCTGCCAGCTCTTTAGGACTACGTTCGTGTCCTCGTCCAACGGAGCGTGTAAATCGAGTTGTGTGTAATACGCATGGCGAACAAGTCGACGTTTTGATGAGTTGTCAAGAGAAGCCTCATCTGAGGGGAAAGACACCGGAGAGATGAATGTCCTCAAACAAATCCACAGGAGATTTGTTGTTTGTGAGGAAATGACAAACCAGCATCACGACCGCCATGTAATCCCTGTCCGGCACGACCCACCCAGGCGCCATCCATCCATGCTTAGACAGTTGATGCCATTTCTGTCGTAGCTGGGGAGGAACCACGAGAACAACAGGCATCTGAGGGTGAAGTAGGAGAGCCGTAAACACAAAGACACATCTAGACAGACGATGAGACTCTTGAAGCTAAAGGCCGAGGACGAAATCCTAAACAAATCCAAGGACCGAAACCAGCTTCATGACCGCGATGTCATCCAAAACCTTTCCAGTAACAGAAAACTCTTCTGACACGGACAATCTCCCGTTGTCTAAAAGGGAAACCGGGGACAATGTCCAGACTTGGTTCTTGGATATTGCCCTGGAGTTTATATGAGTAAGCTCGCAGACGCCAGATACATGTGGTCCCGCGTGTGTTTGTGTGTTGGAGCGATCATGTTTTCATCCACCCAGGGAAAAAAAAACCACCAGCGGACCACAGGATTCCCATCTCTAGACCCAGTCACACTCCACCCTGACCCCACAGGCCCCAACCACAAACCCCACAAGACCATGATGACACTAGGAAAGCCAACTTCAGCCCCACCTCACACACACACACGCCACAAAGATCCCATAACCTTAAGGTTACCCTCTGCCAAAACATACTACGTGCTAGAGACCGAGGGAATACTCTCAGGGTGGAAAATGGGAACTGGGACAGTCCGTAATGTACACAAACAAGAGGACTTTCATTCCCCCCCCCCCCCCCCCCCTCTATTTAAACTGCTTTGAAGCTCCACTGAGCCTCATCATCATTGCCTCATTTGGCATACAGAAAGTTAAAAATAAATCCTCAAAACATTACCTCATTGTCCCTCTGGTGTCTTGTTCTTTAACCCTGCAGTTTCAAACACATCGTATTAATGTTCGACCCTTCCACGTCCTACAGCGGCCATAAATGATGTCCACTGACAGCTGATTTCACACCATGAATTAAAACCACACGCCAGGTTGAAGTCTAACTTGTTTCTTGTGCAACCTACCTCATGACATGAGTTGTTTCCAAAAGAGTCTACATGGAATATCTTGCATCAGACCTGAAACCCTTTGTAACCCTGCATACAGAATGAAAAACCCGTCCTGTTGCTGCATTTTATTTGATATCCCTACTGATAAATCAAAGCATGCCTTTTGCTAACCTCACACTAGACATTGTTCTTAACCCTTGTGGGTACCACTTTACAATAAGACTACCTTTATGAAGGGTTTAGTTCGTAATTCATTTATTAATCAGGTTGTGAACACTTTATAAATCATCAATCAGCTTTTATAAGACGAGAGATAAACTGGGCCACTGTGACCGGTTGCTTGCCAAATAGTGAGCCCACATTTATCTGATCTGCTAAGCCTTATAGCTATTAGCTAACAGATGCCAAGAAACATCAAGATGGATGGGGGAGAACCAACTCAGTGAACAACAGATACCAAGGATGCTTTCTGATGAAGCAGAGGGAGTAAGCTAGGTAGCCAATATCCTGCCAAATAGTGAGCCTGTGTTGATATGAATGATGATATGATATAATTATAAATGGTTCTTAATGATTAATAAAGTGTCATTAATAACCTAATTGATAACCTAATTATAAACACTTTATAAAGGTAGTCTTCACAGGCTCACTATTTGGCAAGATGACTAAGCCTTATATTGGCTACCTAGCTTCCTCCCTCTTCTTCATCAGCCAGCATCCTTGGTTTCTGTTGTTCACTGAGTTGATTCTCCCCCCATCCATCTTGATGTTTCTTGGCATTGAAGTGCGCTAAGTAGCCAATATAAGGCTGGGCTCACTATTTGGCAAGCAACCGGTCTCAGTGGCCTGTTTATCTCTCGTCTTATAAAAGCTTATGAATGATTTATAAAGTGTTCACAACCTGATTAATAAATGAATTACAAACTAAACCCTTTATGACGGTAGTCTTATTGTAAAGTGGTACCGTGATCCCGTCTTAATACAGCCCCCGTTGGTGCACTACAGATTAATATGTCTGGTCGATCTCAAGAGCGTGCAACCAACACTGCAGTTCGTTTGGTTCATCAGCAATACACCCCCCAGGTTTAAGGACGATTGGATTAAAAGTTGCGGAGAAAATCAAAGGACGGACAGACAGAAACTCCTCCTATTGGTTAGATAAAGTAGGCTATAGCCCATTGGGACAACCAGAGCTTTAATAAACAGAACAAGTCGAAACCCTTTAATATAAACTCACTGTACTGGCTGACCCCTGAGGTGAGTATGACTAATTCTGTCCATGAATCTCTCCCCGCTGAGAGGCTGTCATGGAAGTTAATCTGGCCCAGTGAAGGCTCTGTTGGCCGGGGCCTGAAAGCCCCCCCATCAGGACTCTGGTGGTCTCTCTCCTGGTTCTGTCTTTCAACGCTGGGAGGGAATCAGGCACCGCTTCAAGAATGCAACGAGTAAGTGAAACAAGTGTGGAGGGAAAAAAAGCAAACACGGTCCTGAGTTTCCACACGCAAAGACAAGGGGAAACAGTTGCATCACGACCAGAACTCCCAGTCCACGACTCGTACGGTAGATCAAAGCTGACATATGGAATCTGAGTGAGGGGTGGGGTTTGAAAGAGGGGGGAGGGCGGGTTCCTTGTGTGCAACTGTGTGTTCATGTGAGGACAATTCAACCCTCATCTGGTTTCTGTACTGACTTGTCATATTTTATAACATGTGAGCTAGAAGAGGGACCCCGAGCAGCTCGGCCCGGCCCCCGCATTCCTGCTCCTACTGCGCCGGACGTGCAGTAATAATGCTGTCCGCTGTAACGACTCGCTTTTATCAAGTCGCCACAGCGCTCAGCACAGGTCTCACTAGGATTTCACTTTCTTTCAAGGAACAACGAGAAGAGAAAATCTGACTAGAGAACTTGTGTTAATCTACAGTAGTTTATGTCTCTTTGTGGTCCTTTCGTCTCTCTTTGTGGTCCTTTCGTCTCTCTTTGTGGTCCTTTTGTCTCTCTTTGTGGTCCTTTCGTCTCTCTTTCTGGTCCTTTCGTCTCTCTTTGTGGTCCTTTCGTCTCTCTTTGTGGTCCTTTCGTCTCTCTTTGTGGTCCTTTCGTCTCTCTTTGTGGTTCTTTTGTCTCTCTTTCTAGTCCTTTCGTCTCTCTTTGTGGTCCTTTCGTCTCTCTTTGTGGTCCTTTTGTCTCTCTTTGTGGTCCTTTCGTCTCTCTTTGTGGTCCTTTCGTCTCTCTTTCTGGTCCTTTCGTCTCTCTTTGTGGTCCTTTCGTCTCTCTTTCTGGTCCTTTCGTCTCTCTTTGTGGTCCTTTCCTTTCGTCTCTCTTTGTGGTCCTTTCGTCTCTCTTTGTGGTCCTTTCGTCTCTCTTTGTGGTCCTTTCCTTTCGTCTCTCTTTGTGGTCCTTTCGTCTCTCTTTGTGGTCCTTTCGTCTCTCTTTCTGGTCCTTTCGTCTCTCTTTCTGGTCCTTTTGTCTCTCTTTCTGGTCCTTTCGTCTCTCTTTGTGGTCCTTTCGTCTCTCTTTGTGGTCCTTTCGTCTCTCTTTGTGGTCCTTTCGTCTCTCTTTCTGGTCCTTTTGTCTCTCTTTGTGGTCCTTTCGTCTCTCTTTCTGGTCCTTTCGTCTCTCTTTGTGGTCCTTTCGTCTCTCTTTCTGGTCCTTTTGTCTCTCTTTCTGGTCCTTTCGTCTCTCTTTGTGGTCCTTTCGTCTCTCTTTGTGGTCCTTTCGTCTCTCTTTGTGGTCCTTTCGTCTCTCTTTGTGGTCCTTTTGTCTCTCTTTGTGGTCCTTTCGTCTCTCTTTCTGGTCCTTTTGTCTCTCTTTCTGGTCCTTTCGTCTCTCTTTGTGGTCCTTTCGTCTCTCTTTGTGGTCCTTTCGTCTCTCTTTGTGGTTTTTTCATCTCTCTTTCTGGTCCTTTTGTCTCTCTTTGTGGTCCTTTCGTCTCTCTTTGTGGTCCTTTCGTCTCTCTTTGTGGTCCTTTCGTCTCTCTTTCTGGTCCTTTCGTCTCTCTTTGTGGTCCTTTCGTCTCTCTTTGTGGTCCTTTTGTCTCGCTTTGTGGTCCTTTCGTCTCTCTTTGTGGTCCTTTCGTCTCTCTTTGTGGTCCTTTCGTCTCTCTTTCTGGTCCTTTCGTCTCTCTTTGTGGTCCTTTTGTCTCTCTTTGTGGTCCTTTCGTCTCTCTTTGTGGTCCTTTCGTCTCTCTTTGTGGTCCTTTCGTCTCTCTTTCTGGTCCTTTCGTCTCTCTTTGTGGACAGTTTGTGTCTCTTTCTATTTTATTTTTTTTACTTTCATGTTCCTAATTGTTTCCTTCTCATCAGTTTGTGTTTCTTTATAGTCATGTATGTGTCTTTCTGGTCATTTCACATCTCATTGTGATTTATTCGTGGCTGAAAACTCACTAGGTTCATTTTTACTTGCAAGGAATAACGAGGGAATCTGCAGGGATTTTATGTCTCTCTCTGGTCCTTTCATCTCTCTATCAAGACATTCTCTGTGTGTCTATTTGTGGACGAAGACACTAGAATTTCATTTTTCTCTCAAGGAATAAGGAAGAGAAACCCTGACAGCACAACCTGTATTCATGCTGTGTCTCTTTCTTGGTGTTTCCTGTTTATTTTAAGTCCTTTTTAGTCTCTTGTTGTCCATTATACTCACTAGGTGGATTTTTTCTTTTGTGGAATACCAAGAAAAAACTTCATATCATGTCTCTATGTAGTCATTGTGTGGAGGAAGACAAGGATTACTTTTCTTGACAGTACAATACCACTTTATAGTCTGTAGTCATTTTGTGTTTCGTTGTGGCAATTCTCTAGTTTTCTTGTGGTCATTGTATGTCATTTGGTGTAATTCCTGGTCATTTGGTGTCCCTTCCTAGTCATTTACGTCTCTTTATAGTCATTATTATGTGTCTCTTCTCGGATCAGTCTCTCATATTTGTTCTTTCGTGGAATAACAAGAGAAAAATACAACTTCTGATCTTAAAAATACCTACAAATGTCTTCAATGACCTTGATTTGGAAAAATATCCGTACCATCCTGAGCTAACATTGCTCTTACGTCATTTCTACTGCCTGCTCCTTACGTTTTATTTACGTTACCGTCGACATGTGTGTATGCAAATGTGTTCTCTGGAAAGAAGGAGATGAGTCGAAAGAGAGTGAGGAGAAAGCGGGGGAAAGGGAGGGCCAGTAAAAGTATTTCCCCGGGCTCTGAGAGCACAATGCACACAGACAGTGGTGTGTTTTCACTGTAGCCAGATCCCTGCCTGGCCAAATGTGTTTCTATTTAGAGGGGAGAGGGAGGGACTGCAGGGAGAGAGAGCAAGAGGGAGGAAAGACAGAAAAAGGGAGGGGGGGGGACACACACATGCACGTACAGAGCTCCTTAAGGGTCTAATTCTTTGTTCCCATGTCTCCCGGTTCTTCCCGGTGTCAGAGGGAGAGAGCCAGACTCCCTGAGAGCTTCTGCAGGAACACCTCCGGTCCTCCTGCATGTTCCCCATCACAGGGCATCGCCATGTTGCACAGGAAGCAGTGTGTGTGAGGTGTGTGTGTGTGTGTGTGTGTGTGAGCATGGGCAGACTATGAGACAATGGGCCCCTGGGTACAGACATTTAGAAAGGCCCCTTGACCTTTCCTGTGAGCAAGACAAACAGACTGTATAGTTTTCAGCCTCTTTTTGTCGATGTTTCGTCTCTTTGTGGTCGTTGTGTTGCTCTGAGGTTGTTTTCAGTCTGGATTTGTTCAATTTGTGTCGTTATGAGGTCATTATGGGTCTCTTAGTGGTCACTTGAGTTATTTTGTGCCTGTTTTTGCAAGTTTTTAGACTGTCTTTGGTCATTTTGTGTAATTTTGTGTCTTTCTGTGTTCATTTTCTGACTCTTGTGCTCATATGTGATTCTTTTTGTGGTTATGTTGTGAGTCTTGTGGTCATTTGGGTTTTCATATGGTTATTTAGTGCCTGATTGTGGTTTGTTTTTGTCTCTCTTTGGTCATTCTGTGTCGTTTTGCGGTCATCATGTATCTTTTAGTGGTCATTTTGTGTCTCTTGTGGTCATTTGGGTTTTTGTGTGTGCATTTTTTGTCACTTTGTGGTTGTTTTGTGTTTATGTATTCATGTCCTGTCTCTTGTGCTCATCTGTGATTCTTTTTGAGGTCATTATGGGTCTCTTAGTGGTTATTTAGTGAGTGTTTTTGGTCGTTTTTTGTCTCTCTTTGGTTTCTTTCGTTGTGAGGTCATCATGTGTTTATTTCTGGTCATTTTTTTGTCACTCTGTGGTTGCTTTGTATTCATGTTCTGTCTCTGATGCTCATCTGTGATTCTTTTTGTAGTCATTTTTTGTTACTTTATGGTCCTTTTTTATTCCTTCGTGGTCGTTTTGTGTTTCTTCTGAGTCATTTCCTGTCTGTTGTGGTCATTTGTGGGTTTTATTTGTAATTTGTGGGGTTTTACGTGGTAGTTGTGTCTCTTTATGGTCATTTTGTGACTTTTTATAGTAATTTTCATTCTTTTCTGGTCATTTTGTAGTTTTGTGTTACGTTTTGGTGATTGTTTGTGTTCATACGTGTTTTTGAGGTCATTTTGTGTTCTTCTAAGGTTCATTTGTGTCTTTTTATGGTTTTTTCATGTCTGATTTTGGTTATTATGTGTTTTTTACAACCCTTTGTGTTTGTTTTAATTATTACATATTATTCAGCAGCTGTTATACCCCTTGTTGTTGTACATCTGTAGTTGCATTGTGTCTTGTTGTGGTCTCTTTATAGCTGTTGTTGTTGTGGCTTTTTATGGTCATGTTGTGCCTGTTTCATTGTTGGTGCACCCCTTTTTAAGTGACGTGTTGCAGGTTCTGTAATCCATCCATGTGTGTTAAAGCTTGCATGACTTTGTCTTTGCTCAAGAAGAAAATCAAGCAATACGAAAACCCAATTTAATGGGAATTTCCTCTGGTTATTTTCACTGTTGTGCAAATCATGTGGTGGCAACAACAATCATTTATAAACGAACACAATGTGGAAATGTTCATGTTGTTCAAGTAAAATTTAAATGCATCCCCTGATGATTAAAAGCTGTTTTACATCGTCTTTTCTCAGGAAGTCCTCGTCCCCCACGTTCACATTTGGTACATTTACATCATGCTAGGTCCTGCAGAGACAGAAAAAAGCCTCATGCACATGGTTGTAATTACCCAACTTTCTTAATCTTTATCTTGAGATCTGGCCCAACACAATGAACAAACGAATGAGAGCAGTTCCAGATTTGTCTAGTCAAAATAATGCCCTATTGTCTAGAAACAGGGACTAATGATGCTTAAGAAACTCTGTTTTTGTGTCCTGGGAAAACACCAACTGTGCTGACTGATTTCCAAGGAAGAACAAATCTGAAATCAAGCGATTCCTCAGAGGTCTTTTGAGGGATTAACAGTATTCAGCACTTCAAACTTGAAATGCTTCATTGGAAGAATCATTAGCTTTGGTTTCTCTTTGACGTGACGGCAGAAAAATGCTTCTCACACATTATCCAACTTGCATGATGTTGAGCATACATGGTGACATAATTAAGGATCAGCACACTCTCTTATCCTCTTCAAAACATCACATGGTTTACTACAGCTTTTTCATATGGGATGTAATGAGAGAGTTTATGATTGAACATGTGTAGGGTCAAAAGAGTAGCATCCCAACAGCTTTGGTAATAAAGCCATACTTTATAGATCCCATCTCTCCCTGGTTTAGGAGCAAACATACAGATGTTGGACACTTCCTCGGGACAGATGTTGCCAAGCCGAGGTTTTAAACGTCATTCCCTGATTTTCGGATGTTTTCTTTTCCTGCAATCGCTCATAAAATCTCACAGTGTTGTCCAACTTCTAAACATGTCTCTGTGCTTTAATGTTCAGACAGCTCTTAATTTTTCTCAGACTGCCTGTGCTGCAGCTCCTCTTTTCACCCTCTGTCTGAAACCAGAGCCCAGTCTGCTGGCCTGCTCTGTTGTGATCGATCAACCTCAGAGATGTCCCGCCTCTTAGCCTATCACGTACATTTGGTTGGAGCGCTAACCGGTAGAAGCGTGAGTTTTACATATTGATGTCACTCTATAAAACACTACAGGAAGTATCATAGAGCGTCTTTAAATGTGTCCAAAACGCACAGGTCAACTTAAGGTCAATGTTTTAACTCTGAGATCACTTTTAAGAGGTGTTCTCGGACTGTTTCCATTGCAGTGAGAACATAATCCAACACAAATCCAACCCATTCGGAGGATTTGAACCAAAGGACAGGATTATGGGCTGCTTGTAATGGCTTTTGTTGGAATGGACACAGGATAGTGAAAGGTCAACATGATTACTTACTTCAAAGTGGCATCTCAGCTGACAGAACATGCTAAATAAAATCCACAAAAATGCCGAGGTAAATGTCATTTTGGATAAACTGGAGGAGAAGGAAACAGATATGTGCTGACAGTAGATCAATGATGAGTCAAAGTGAATGGAAACAACATATTTTATAGTGGGAAACCTCTTCCCTACAGCTTAATTATTCTGTTATCTGATCCTTGGTGTGCTTTTTTGGTCATTTTGTGCATCGTGAAACCGACAGAGACTCAACACATAACAAGGTTTACATTTCACTGTGATTCAGTCAAGCCAAAAGTAAAGCACTTGAAGAGTCTAAAGTCTGTTTGAATACTTCTTGTCTTTTATTGACTCATTAGCCTACATTTACTGAAAACAACAGCGTGCACCTTGACTTCACCTTTGCTGACTGCCTCGGTTTCTTCCAGAGCTTTCTAAACAGTTGTTTAGTTTTTTTGTTGAGAGTGGTGAAATCAGCACAGTGGGCAGAAACACTCGGGATGTGCTCAGCTGTCCTCATCCATATACCACCCAGCTGGCCACACTCTCGCTCTACGTGAACTTCCTATCAGCACTTGAGGCAACAAAGCACAAGGATGTGTCAATCACAAGAGGCAGCGAACAGCAGGAGGATTTGAAAAGCAAGCGTACATTTGACAACACAGCCTTTATGCTCTGCTGTGAACTCCATTTACAAACGCACTGTCATCTGTAATCGAAGTGTGTGTTGTGCTTAAGTACACACACACACACACACACACACACACACACACACACACACACACACACACACACACACACACACACACACACACACACACACACACACACACACACACACACACTCACAAGCCTTCATGACCTCTTCCCCTCACATTGCATGATGTTTGTTATTCTATTTGTCATTATTGGCTCACAGCAGGAAAACAAATGAAATGAAAGATCCTCTCCTCTGGTGAGAGTCTTATTTCCAGAAGAGGATTCCAGTACTCAGGTCTTGTACTTGAGTAAAGTAGAAGTACTCAGATGTTGTACTTGAGTAAAGTAGAAGTACTCAGATCTTGTACTTGAGTAAAAGTAGAAGTACTCAGAGCTTGTACTTGAGTAAAAGTAGAAGTACTCAGAGCTTGTACTTGAGTAAAAGTAGAAGTACTCAGATCTTGTACTTGAGTAAAAGTAGAAGTACTCAGATCTTGAGTAAAGTAGAAGTACTCAGATCTTGTACTTGAGTAAAAGTAGAAGTACTCAGACCTTGACCTTGAGTAAAGTAGAAGTACTCAGATCTTGAGTAAAGTAGAAGTACTCAGATCTTGTACTTGAGTAAAAGTAGAAGTACTCAGATGTTGTACTTGAGTAAAGTAGAAGTACTCAGATCTTGTACTTGAGTAAAAGTAGAAGTACTCAGGTCTTGTACTTGAGTAAAGTAGAAGTACTCAGATCTTGTACTTGAGTAAAGTAGAAGTACTCAGATCTTGTACTTGAGTAAAGTAGAAGTACTCAGATCTTGTACTTGAGTAAAGTAGAAGTACTCAGATCTTGTACTTGAGTAAAGTAGAAGTACTCAGATCTTGTACTTGAGTAAAAGTAGAAGTACTCCGGTCTTGTACTTTAGTAAAGTAGAAGTACTCAGATCTTGTACTTGAGTAAAAGTAGAAGTACTCAGATCTTGAGTAAAGTAGAAGTACTCAGATCTTGTACTTGAGTAAAAGTAGAAGTACTCAGGTCTTGAGTAAAGTAGAAGTACTCAGATCTTGTACTTGAGTAAAGTAGAAGTACTCAGATCTTGTACTTGAGTAAAAGTAGAAGTACTCAGATGTTGTACTTGAGTAAAGTAGAAGTACTCAGATCTTGTACTTGAGTAAAAGTATAAGTACTCAGACCTTGACCTTGAGTAAAGTAGAAGTACTCAGATCTTGTACTTGAGTAAAGTAGAAGTACTCAGATCTTGTACTTGAGTAAAGTAGAAGTACCAGAGTGTAGGAATACTCTGTCACAGTGAAAGTATTCTAAATGTTCCTCCAGTGAAAGTAGAAAGTACTCTCCTCTAAATGTACTTAAAGTAGCGACAGTAAAAGTAGTCATTGTCTGATTGGTCCATTTCAGAATAATATCTCTGATATGTTTTATAATGATTGATCATTAAAGTGTTCTCAGAGCTGGTAAAGGTGCAGCTAGTTTGAATGGCTTTGTATACTGCAGGGTAGCTGCTGGATTTACTGCAGGTGAACTACAGTCTGATTTAAGGGTCATTATATTTACCATCTTTAATCCTGATCTGCCTAGCAACTAAAGGTATTACATAAATGTAGTGGAGTATGAATTGTATAGGAGTAGAAATAGAAAGTACAAGTCTCTCAAAACGATGCTTTAGTACAGTACTTGAATACATGTACTTACACCTCACATTTAATTACTCTCACGAGCCATCATGACCTCTCCTCACAATTGAGGATGTTAGGGACCCTATTTGTCATTACTGGTTCCACAGCATCAAAGATCCTCTCCTCTGGTAAGAGTCTTATCTCTTCTCTGGAGTAGCCTGAAGGGTTTTTGTTTGCAGGGTGATGATAGTAAGTTAGCCTCAGTACTGTGGAGGTTTAGCTGCTTGGCCCCTGTTATAACAACTGTAGGAGTCTTGAGGAATGTGGGTTTGTCCTGCAGTCCGTTCCTACCCCCTCTCTCTCCCCCTGTCTCCCTGCCTGTGTCCCCTCCCCTCTTCCCAAACAGGGCATTTCCCTAACTTTTCCCTTTTTCTCACAAGGCTATAGTTCAATATTCCATTCTGGGGCACATATCCTGTCCTAAAAAATTCCGACTCCGGGCTCCTCGACGCCGAGGCACTCCGCTTTGTTGCAAGGTATTGTGCTCCTTCCATTACCGATGTGTTATCAATGGCTTTGATTGAGACTATTGTTCCTGGAGCCCGTTGTTAAACGGGGGGGATTATCTCTTTATGCATGTCTGTTTGGGAGAGATAAGGGTCTAATTGGGGAGATTTGGATGCAGGAGGGTGGATGAAAAGTTGTGAATAAGCGGGTGGAGTTGCACTTTTACCGGCTTTTTTGTTTTGCAAATGCATGGTGAAAAAAAACCCCCGATAAAGTAGTGACGTTTTACAGTTTCATTGCTCGCTTTTTGGGAGTTTGGAATACGATTTCCATTTAAGAAAAGTCGGGAAAAAACGCTCTAATGTAATTCCCATCTTGGTTGTACTCTTTGTTTTAGCGGAAATAAGCTGATGTTGCGTTTGATTCATTCATAAAGTCGCGCAGATCTGCAGAGAAATAATGCAAAAAAAGAAGTCATTTTGAGATCCAGCTGGGATGTTGTATTCTTATCCGCAGTAGCAGCTGCACTTTCTGACTTTAAGGACTTGAAGTGTGTCTACATATTGCATTTTCAGTGTTCTGCAGCACCGTTTTTACTCGGTTTGCATTCCCTACATTTCCTTGAGGGATGTTTAATGAAGCTGTGACTTTTTCTTCGATTGCAATGGATGTTTTGTCAGTGAGATTCGGTGATAAGCTGCCTAACAGACTGGATGCTTTACCTGCCTTATTCTGACAGCACTGTTGGAGCAGAGCTGTCTGTAATTGATCAGGCATTTCTTTTGTTCCGCGTTGATCCCGCCTACATTCACTTCTCCTTCTGCAGCCAACTTTTTTTCCACTTCACTGGCCTTTTTTTCATTTTAATAACTCCATTTGAAGATTAATTGGCAGCGTGTATCTGCTCTGTTACCACTCTTACTAATTGTGCACCGTTTCAGGGATAAGATAGTTGAGCCAGTGCACATTTAGCTGTTTCCATTAGCCTAAAAAAACACATTTGGGATAATGACATGCCATTTTCCTGATTATTTGATCTTAATCACCATGTTTTGTCTAGTCTTGCAACACTTCTGTCTTCTTCTGCATTTTGGAGTAGGACAATCATCCTCCTCTACAATGAAACTGAATCAGCAGGATGAGGGGGCCATATTTATTATCCTTTTTCTGCGTCCAGCCCAGATATATAGACTAGTGTGGTTGGCCCCTTGGCTGAGGTTATATATCACCTGCAGTTATTGAGTGGTTCATGATGAGGTGCAGAAGAGGCTGTTTCATTCACATTAATGTTGTTCCAGGTTGACCCTCGCTAACACAGTATGGTTAGTCTATATAAACTATGTATGGGGTTAGCAAAGCAACTCCATAATTCGCACGTTAAATGAGTGCCTTTAAGGGTGTGTATTTGGTTGTTGTTTTCCCGGATTGTTGGTTAGAGACATATTTAGTTTGATTGATCATCTTTACCTCACCACTTAAGTCCCTCTCTGGCTCCCTCTAGGCAAACATCTGTGATTTAGGGCAGTGAGTCCCAACATTTTTGGCTTCTGACCCTTTAAATTCAAGCAAGGCCTCTTTATGGCCCGTGGTAACAGTTTGTACACATGAAAGTTTCCCCCCATTTGTGTTGTATTAAATATGTATTTCTAACGCCTAAGGGGCCAAAAACAACTCACTGTGTAGACGTGTTTCAATTTAAAACAGCTTTTGGGAGTTGAGATGCATTCACATCCCTTTTAATGACCAGAAAACATAAAATATGCAACAGCTCCGAGTCTTTGACGTTGAGCATGTCTGTTTAGTCACTTTATGGCCTCTCTGTGTGTGTTGTGCAGTCACTACATACAGTATGTGGTGTCTGTACAGTGATAAACCACTTATGGGACTGCTTTGAAGTGCTCGATAGTGAAAACAGATTGCTGGATTTAAAGTGTTTCTTCCATTTCCTTTGCATGTTCGTCTTTATTCACCACACAACTCATATGTTTAGCCTTTCTCTCAAAATAACCACAGAGCTTGTCACAAACACAGAAATCAAATCAGTGGATAATTCCTTTGGAAACCACTTCACAATAGAGCTGCTATGTCTTGTTCACAGATTTTGGGGAATGGTTAAAGCTGTATCCTATGGTTAAACATGATTTGTAGCATCAATGATTCCCAACCAGGGATAAAGAGGATGATTTTGCAGTCGATATGTGGGAAGCTCAACTATACTTTTGTGACAATAACCAGTGTGCCGCCCATCAACCTGAGCCAGTTATTACACATTATAATCATGTGTTGCAGAAGGAGGATGCGTGGAAACTAGCTACAAAAGAAGCAGCTATAAAAGTGGATTCAAGCCCATTTTTTTATACGGTCTAATACACAAAATTGACCTCTTGGGGGCTTGGCAATCTGTACAGTATCCAACACCCATGAGGCAAAACTCCCCGACAAAAAAGAGCTTTTAAGAGGAAATAAAATCAAAGGGAATTCCAGGACGTGCAATAGATGTCATGTGTACAGTATAACCAACATAATTAAATTACAACAACAACAAACCATATGACAGGATAGTGGGAACTCATGCGAACAAGATGGATTCAAGCATCTTGCCAAACGAAATATGGAAACAACTTGACAACTTCAAAGAAAATGGATCAGGTCATCTATGAAATGTACACCAAAAGTCTGGCTAACTTTGGAAAGTAGTGCTTGTGACTCGAGGGGTTTTTCACATGACATTTCCTAGGTTTTTTCGATGTATTTAGACACCAGGAAGCTGTGGCTCGGAGAGTAAATGGGTGTCTATCAATCAGAGGGTCAGTGGGCAAAGATCCTCAAATGAATCAGACTGAAATACAAAACGTTGGTGAGCTGAACCTCTGTGTTTGGAAGTGTTTCTTATCTCTTCTCTCTTCCTCTTTCTAGCCCCTCTTCTGGAGTGCACATCAGGACTTCTGATCTAGATCCCGGTCTGGATCCCTCAGCTCAGCCTGGGTCCACACGGTGAACAGAGAGCCAGAGAGAGTGCGAGGGTAACGGGGAGGTAACTGCGTTTTGGAGGGATAGCCAGACGGACCGATGGCATCAGGGAAGCTGGCCCAGGTGCTGCTGGGATGGGCGGCCATGTGTGTCGGGTCGTTCCATTTGTGTTGTGGTGAAACTACCGGGAATGGACAGTACCAAGCCAGCCGATTCACCGGCACCTTGGACCAGAGGGAGGCGCAGCGGGTCAGACGCCGCGGACAGGAGACTCTGAGAGGGTAAGGACCACAATCTGTGTGTGAAATTCAGATTTGACTGTAGAAGCATTCAGAATGAACTGAAACCAAGTATTTAATCTGGGTGGAAATTGGGTTTCGGTGACATTTGCTTGATTTTGGAATAAAATAATGATAAAATAAAATATTTAAAAATATTTAACTAAAAATAAGAAGATAAAGTAAAAATGTACAATAAAATATAAAAACTAAATAAAAATGATATGTTTTTAAACATGAGAATATAAGGTAAAGATGTGCAGTAATTATAAAAGTAATAAAATACCCAAACATTTATGTAAAGATCTGCAATAAAAAGGTAGATCAATAATAATAATAATAATAAATAACTATATAAATAAAGTGTATTATATAGTTATTTATTCCATTTTATTAAATTAGTTAAAATATATATAGAACATAACCAGTTAAAGTATAGCTGTATAAATAATATTACAGTAAAAACCTAAATAAAGAGTCAAACATACTTTTATTAGCAAGAACAATTCTACTACTGTGTGTATTTCAACATATTCAGGGGTATTTTAGTATTGTTATTAAATATATTAGCACCGTTAAAATATGTCTTCGCTGCTGGTGGAGTCCAGTTTCTGAGTTGAAGTGTTCAAAGGCAGGAATGACCTCTCTTGGCACTCTTCTCATTCATAAAAAAAAGGGCTAAAAAGAAGAATAGTGTATAAAGTCTGCTTCTGCATACACAACTGGGAGCATTCGTAACAGTATCTGGAGAAAGTTCAGAATGTAAAAGTCTTTCCTCTGCCTCTCTTCTTCTTCTTCTTCTTCTTCTTCTTCTTCTTCTTCTTCTTCTTCTTCTTCTTCTTCTTCTTCTTCTTCTGGCAGCTTTCTCTCCACTGCTGTGCTTTCTGGGCTGGGGCCAAGCCCGGCTTATACCAAATTATGCTGCTGAATACTACCACATTGTTTTCCCCAAAACAGCACATGTTCGACCTTAACAGGCCGCTCTGAAATCTCCTCGTGTATTTACAGCAAATTGACATTTTCATGGGAAAGGGAGGAAGAGAAAACTGCGTTCTTTACATCTCATGAGGGGATGATAAGTGAAAAGCATGACCCAAATTCCACTGAGTTTATTAGTGAATCTGGAGGAAGCAGTGGGGAGATTTGAAGGCCCGGTGTTTGAGGTTGAGGAGGAAAAATGGACTGTGTGGATATGATCATACATATTATTTTTTGGGGGGAGGTTTCCCTTTTCCTGTAGGTTTGTGTGGATGTAAATGGTCTGCAAAGGCTAAAATCCCATCCCCTGCCTGAAACTCATTTGTTTACTTCCTGAACAAAGTGACATCGTCAGACTCATGCTTTTTGGACAGATCTGAAGAGGCTCAATTACATTTTGGGGGTTTTCCATTTCCCGTAGTGTGTTAAATAGGTTTTAGTGCACGTAAATGGTCTGCAAAGGCACAATTACACAACGTAACACAATTTTACAGAGTGACATCTCTATGTAACATTCACACTTCTATTGGCTAGCGCTCCGACACATTGTACGTGAGAGGCTAAGGGGCGGGACAGCTCTAAGCGGGTTGACCAATCACAACAGAGCCGGCCAGCTGACCAATCAGAGCAGCTCTGGTTTCAGACAGAGGGTGAGAAGAGGTGCTGCAGCACAGGCAGTATGAGAAACATAAAGAGCTTTCTGAACATTAAAGTCGTAGTAGAGGCACCAAGTACTACTATGAAGCTGGAAATGAGTATTATAGGGCCCCTTTAAAGGTGTTTGAGTATCCAGTAAAATTACCTACAGGGATCAGCCCCCCCGCTGTTCCACTCCCCACTTTGTTACCCAAACACCACGACTCTGGGTGTGCGATGTAAGACTCTGCACTGTATATTTCGCCACTTCTCGAAAAAACAAAGGATGTTTTGTTGGGGCCCGTTTTTCAGTGTCTGCATCAGTTATTCCAATCAGACTCCCATCTGTCCCAGCTTATGGTTCCCCCCGGTGCCAAGCCACAGGAAATGAGGTATTCGTATCACCCTAAGGGGGCGAGGGGGGGTATGAAAAGGGGCATTTGTTTCACTGCTGTAGGTGACAAAGCAGTAGAGAGGATAACACGGAGTATTACAGAAAGACAGCACATGAGGAAGTGATAGAGATTGGAGTAAAAGTGTTCTCAGTTATGTCTTTTTAATGGTGATGGGTAAAGCAACACAGTCCCAGAACTGGTGTTTTCTCTCAAAACATACTCAGTGACAACCCCCACTGCTTAGAAGAAATAAATTTGTCTGCCTTGTCACTCATTTTGGTTAATATAGAAGGCATTTGTCCAAAGAAAATCCTCCCTTGAGACATATTTAGACGGGGGTATTTTATAAAAAACTCGGTGGTCCCTTTTCTTCTCTAGAGTCTATGCTGCAGCCACCATTGCACCATGAATGAGGTTATTGGCATTGAACCTGAAACCTAAAATACGATCCATCTGAACAGTATTTCACATTCACAGTTTGTCCAGTGAGCAGCCAAGCGAGACCTTTCACAATAGCGCATTATTTTCCCTCAAGTTGTGTGTGTGATTTCCTTAGTGCTCGCAACCAAAAAGCCTGCAGACTTTTTCCACTACATTCTTAAGTTCTGGAAACAGTGGCGTGTGAGGAATGAAATGCTGTTGTTGTGATAGTTTTGTAGTAAATAGGTGATGGATGAATCTCCGGAAATGTAGGGTTTGGACATTGGGTTTCAGGCGAGAGTGAGTGACTTATTTGATGTGATTCATTTCTTGGGTTTTTCGAGGTGTTGCCGGGTAACTGTCACTTGAATTATGCCACCAAAAACCTCCCATGATGGCAGGCCAAACCGAATCGCTGTAATGTGTTGCTTTTACTTTCAGTTACAGTTGGACTTTCGTTGCCTGAAAAAGATCACAGTTAATCTGGATTCGGGTAAAATTAGTCATCTGCGAGGGGAGCATTATTCATCTGAGCCCTGGACACGAGCCACGGGGGTGAAGAAATCACACGATGAGAAAGTGTTTGGCTTCGTGTAATCAGAGCCAAATGTTCCTGTGTTACAGTTTCTACAACTCATTCACCCCGACTGGAGCTGCAACGGTTTGCCGATTGATAGAAAACTGAACATTTTCAGATAAAAGACGAATCGCTGAAGTGGGTTTTCATGCAAAAAAGTCAGAAGTTTGTGTTTTAAATGAAGATTTCCTGCTTTTTGATGATTTATGTCACATTAAAGTGAGTATATTTGGGATTTGGACTCATAATACAAGTCATTTGAAGACTTGGATGAACATTTCTCCCTATTCTAACTTCTCATTTACTTCCTTACTCTCTCAGGACCATAGTTCCATGGCCTGGAGCAATAACAGAACATGCAACATTGAAAAAATGTTGCATTGCATGGTTTAATACAACAAGTGTAACCCAAGCAAGTCTTTAATTAATCGTTGATTACTGTTGAATTGAAACCGAATATATTGTCGACCAAATGATGGATCTAGAAACCAACTGATAGAAGGGGAAAGAAGTCATACTTTATGAATCGCCCAGGTTTGAAATTAGGGTTAGGGTTGGGGTTTAAGGTTTTCTGGTTTGTGGTGTGTGTGTGTGTGTGTGTGTGTGTGTGTAGTTTTGTGAGGGACTGAGTCAAACTTGCTTAATCGCCTGGGTTTGAAATTAGGGTTAGGGTTGCAGCTCTTAACCCATCAAACTATAAACCATGCTAACACCAAGGCCTGTTTTTACGATAATGCTTCTCTGTAAGACTTTCAGGATTCACAGTGGACCGCCGGTGCTCCTCTGTGCGGGAGACGGAGGGAGCTGAGGTTAATGATGGTCATTACCCTGGCCTTGGGCTGCCGGTGCAGTGTTTATTTACTGGCTGGAGCTCCATATCCCCCTGCTCTGTCTCTGGTGGCTCTGGCTCTGATGCTGGCTGACTCTGATTTATTGGCTCCCACCGCACACTGCAGCCTGGCACCGGTCCACTCCAAGGGCGGTATCGGATCAGACCTGAGGCTGCAGTGCTGGCCAGGGCGATTGGATGTTTGTGTGGTTGGTAGAAAAAGGAAGAAAGGGCTTTTCAATTTTGAATGCCCTACAAACTAAGGCTGCACCGTGGATGTATAAACAGAACTGGATACAGCGTAGGAGGCGGGTTCCCATTCATTTCTAGGAAAGTTGCTCAGTGGTGAAGCCAGAACTGCCTGACTCTCTACACCAGATCTTCCTTTGTTCTCATAGCAACCTTCGGCATAAGCTATCCCATAAAGCATGCACACTTTACTTTCTAGAAGCCCCGGCTCCATTTGGCTCTCAATCACGTCTCAGTTACATGATTGGACGAGCGAAGATAACTCTGGATTTGACGTTTTAGCGAATTTTTGCAACTTTTAGGCCCTTTTGATAAAACAAATCATCTTTCCCAATGTAGGTCAATGGGGAAAGATTGATTGATAGAAAACTGAACATTTTCAGATAAGAGATGAATCTCTAGAGTCGTTTTTTCATGTATAAATGTCAGAAATTGGTGTTTTAAAATGAAGATTTCCTGCTTTTCTCTATTTTATCTCACCTTAAAGCGAGTATATTTGGGTTAGGGACTGATAATACAAGTCATTTGAAGACTTGGATGAACATTTCTCCCTATTTTAAGTTTTCATTTCCTTTATTTATTTCGCTTAGGACCACAATGACATGGTAAGGAGCACTAACAGAACATGCAAAATTGAAAATAATGCCGCTTTGCATGGTTTACTTCCCTTTCCCAATGTAGTTCAATGGGGAAAAGTCCTTTAAGGCCCAAATAATATCAGGGTGATTGGGCTAACACAATATATTTCACAATAGTAGATCGATGATCATTTTTGAACCAGTATTCCCATTATCTTTGTGTAATTAAGTTTCCAAACGCTTGTTTTCCTTTTGAGTTTTATAGCTGGTAAATCAACCACACACACCTTGTGTAGTCCAAGATATAAGTTGTTTGTTTCCAGCACCGTTTGTTGGCCGGGACTTCTCTGCAGCCTTTCCTTTGGATACTGCACCAGTCCATAATGAAATTTCAATGAAACTTCAATTAATTATGCATCCTTACCACAAACTAAAATACTTTTATTTTAACAAGAGCTTTTGTATGCTAGAGTCAAACAATCCAGCCAAGTTTCTTCTCCTGAAACCACCAGCCTCATTAACTTAGCCCTGCTTGGCCCAGCTTTACTCGGCTCTGGCTTACTTGGCAGACAATCAGCCCCAAAGCAGAGAATTACTTTCAGACACTGCAGTCCCCTTTCAGGATAACGTCAGTACCACCCGGATGGCCTGGATGAGTTCCTCCGTTCCCAATCTGTCTTGGAGTTTGTTTAATTTTAAGACAATGGCTGTGAGAGAACAAACTCTAACCCGAGCCATCTTTTATCTAAAGTATGTGAGGACAAAGGGAGGAAAAAAACCCCCAAAAAGGAAGAATTTATGGCTTTTGGTGCCAGTTTCCCTTTCTGTTTTATGTGCATTAGGTTCCATTTCAGGTTTTTTTTTATGTGTCTGCATTTTTCTGCTCACTCTACTGGTACGTGCACGCTAAGACTCAGCCGTAAAGATGGGATTATCCGGGACAGCTGATTGGCGTGTGGTGTGTTAATAATGTGCCGTAATGTCAGACTGTATAAAAACGATTTAGCCATCAGTTTACTCACTTGGCCACATCGGGATCCAACCGATAAATAAACATTTGCACGTAAAGGAAATGCACGACACGTGATAATATAACAAACTGTAAACACATATTTCTCACTGGGGTTTGCGTGGTTGACCAAAGTTATTGTGCTATAACACACACACACACATCACAGACTTCCAACAATCTGTCAGTTGTTCATTGCTGCAACCAACAATTATGTATACGAGTGATTAGCATGCTGATTATCCTCTCCTGTCTAATCATCATTTCGCATATTAAGTACTTTCACATACCGTAAAAATGTACGTCCTAGTTTCTCAAAGCTCTAGGTTTTTAAATGCCTTGATTAAAACCCAAAGACAGATGGTATTAAACCAAGAAAAAGCAGGACATCTTCATATTGAAGAGGTGAAAGACGTACTCTGTATGATAAATCAGTTGTAAAAATAATTGCCGATTATTTTTCAGTCGATCGACTTATTGATAGGTCTGATTCCTGTGCAGATTGGGATTCAAAAATAAGTCATTTGCCTTAAAACTTGTACAAAATGTGTAGATAATGTGCTTCATTTTAAAGTATACCTAGTTAGTGATCCTCTCCTCTGATTGGTTGATATGAGCCTCATCATCATCCGTAGTTTCTGTACATTCCCTGATCCCCCCCCCCCCTCTCAGATCTGATCGCTACAGGCCCAGGTGTTGCATTACGTAGAGTTTTCCAGGGAAGGGTCAGATACCAGACTTATGACCTGTGACCACTCGACAAACACACACACACACACACACACACACACACACACACACACACACACACACACACACACACACACACACACACACACACACACACAGACACCTGACCTGCAGAAACTGTGAACTTCTGCTCTGTGTTTACGGAGAGAGCGAAGCCGTCCGTCTGAAGTCGTTTTCCACGCCTGGCCCGGTGCTGCCTTTCCTCGAAGGTCATCGGAGGCCGTTTGCTCTGAACTGTCCTGACCTTTGACCCCCTGTGGATTCCTGCATGGCAAGATCTCGATGACCTCAGGCTACAGCTGCAGGACTTGTAGATATTTATGGTTGTAAATGTTATAAATCTTTGGGAGCAAAACCCAAGATTTATTACTTTCCACCCCATAAAATGTGAGCTCCCATTTAGCTATTATAATGTCACATGTTTGTGTTGCTTGCCTTTTGTCTACAGTAGTCCAGAATGTATAAGATATTTAGTTATGTGTCATATGACAAAGAGTAGCAGCAAATTCTCTCTGAAAGCCACAAAAAACTCTTAAACAAAAGACATTTCTTTTTGGAAGCGTTTGTTTTTTTTCGTTAATTGATTAATTGCTCGTTCAATAAAATGTCTTCAAAGTGCCGACGTGACAACTGTCCAAAACTCAAAGATATTTTTGTTATGTGACGAAGAAAAGCTGCAAACTCTCTCAACACACAGTTTATATTCTTCAAAGTTTCTATTAGATGCCCTTTTTTTTTACCGTGCCTCATGTCCCAAAATCCGCCTCCCCTCCCCCGGCTTTGAAGTCTGACTCCGCTTTCCCTTCTGGCTCTCACTCTTCATATTCCCCCCATGGATGAGGTGGCAGCCATTTTCCTTTTATATGTATTAATGGCAGTTAACGAGCGATCCACGGGCCGGGAGGCAGCTTCAAAGGCGGCGACATGGCCAGAGAAGAGTTAATCTCCTTTAGATTGAGCCCTGAGAACAGTGGGACATTTCAATATTGAGGAAAAACCCCTGGGGCTTCAACTTTTTTTTATGACTGTCTTTCATTCGGTTTTACTTCAGTTCATCCTCTAAAGCCTCCTCTCTGAGACCAGGCGTTGACCTGGAGGAAAGGCTGAGAGAAAGGAGAGGGAGGAAGAATAACAAACCAGAGCACCTCAGGGTCAAACCCCTATAATCCTTCATATATTGACATCCCCTCGGTCTGTAACAGTGGAAAATCTGCAACGCTCGGTGGAGGAATAGATCGGGGAAGACGTAGGGTTCACTGCTCATTAAGTGCTGGAATGCCGCTCCACGCATTTCTCTGAGCTCAGTTTTTTGCCCCAGAAATTCAACCCCCCACTAAGGGTCTGGCCTCTTCGTTTCCATATCTCCACTCTGCTCCTTTCCCCTGCTTCCTCCTCTTCTCAACATAAACCTGTTTTGTTTTCCCTCCCACTGATCCCCTGTTTCTTTTCCCACCCTCCCATCTTCCCACCCCCCTTACCATCCATGTCTTTACAGATAATATTATAGATGATGTAATGTTTAGGGCTCCGACTTAGGGCCCTGCTAAGCTTAGTGTCTCTCCTGGGACATGTCTCCATGCTTTAATGTTCAAAAAGCTCTTTATTTTTCTCATACTGCCTGCTGCAGCACCTCTTTTCACCCTCTGTCTGAAACCAGAGCCCAGCCTGCTCTGATTGGTTAGCTGGCCGACTCTGTTGCGATTGAACCGCTTAGAGATGTCCCGCCCCTTAGCCTATCATGCACAATGTCTTGGAGCGCTAGCCAAAAGCAGATTTTTGGCCTTTGCAAACCATTTACATGCACTAAAACCTAATAGCCAATAGAAGCAAGTGCTACATAATGATGTCACTATGTTAAGGAATTAAACAAGGGGGTCCAATGGAGGCGTTTCAGGCAGGGGGGAGTTTGTGGGAGAGGAATATCAGCCTTTGCAGACCATTTGCATGCACACAAACCTATATAACACACTACAGCAAAGGGAAAACTCCAAAAGCATAATACCTCCTCTTAAATCCTCTACATAATGTATCCAGCTGTGGCTCAGTCAGTAGGGGCTTGGACTGGGAATCGTAGGGTCGCCGGTTCAAGTCCCCAAACAGACATGAAATATGAGATTTAACGGTTATCACAAAAACTGTTTTCAACCCTGGCTCCAAAACAGTTGAACGATCTCCCCATTGATTCCAATCCACCAGCACTCATAGTACAATGGTTTGCCTCATTTGAAGCAAATATTTAAAGGTCCCCTATGATGCTGCTTTTCAGGTCCACATATGTATTTTGTTGCTCCACTAGGACATGTTTTCATGCTTCAATGTTGAAAAAGCGCTTTATTTTCCTCACACTGCCTGTGCATAAATGACCACTTTTCACTCCGTCTGAAAACGCTCTGAAGAGCCCATGCCCCCACCTTTGCAAAAACGAACTCTGCTCTGATTGGTTAACTGGCGACTCCGTTGTGATTGGTCAACGGCTTAGAGATTAGTCACATGTCCCGCCCCTGAAAAAAAAAGAAAAATGGCGCCATACCAGTTTATTACAAATAAATAATGATAGATTAGCGTTTGTATGACCTTCAGCAGCGTTTGTATGACCTTCAGCAGCGTTTGTATGACCTTCAGCAGTGTTTGTAAGACCTTGAACACAACTTCTGATCACAAACAGCAAAGACTGCTTATATAGCTATGACTCTGTAAAGGGAAGCGGTTTTCTTGCTCTTTCTTGGCTGCTAGTTCAGTGAGTTTTGAGTGAGTGAGAATCTGTGGAATCTCAGGCTTCATATGATATGTGTTTTGTGCAGATAGCATGAGGTTTTAAATAATCGCTGTAGCTCACTCGGTGCTATGTAGCGTTAGCTCGTTTTCGTCCAGTGCTGATTTAGACGCTTGGTGTTGGAGTTATGTTTCGTTTTGGTAAGAATGGTTAATATGGTCTGTTAGCTGAGTTTCTTCCCGTTCGGTGGGTATGCCACATGAATAGGTTGTTAAATGTTAACATGCCCTGAGACGCTGTTTCTTACAGGTTGCTGCGTCTGGGCTCAAGAGGTTACCGTGTTGTGATGAAAAACCATCTCCGTATTTCTGCACAGCTCAGGTAGAGTTAGTGTGCATACAGCCTGAAAGCTCGGTAGCGTTGATAGCGTTAGCTTGCGGCTCCACAATTCATCTGCGTCTGAAATGGGGGTCTGCTAGTCACCGGAGTTCGTTCTGTTCTGGTTCTGTCAAAAATTCTATGGGCGGTTACAAACCAAGTGTGCGGAGCCATGAGTAATAATGAAGCTGGGCTACGACCCTCTGACGCAGACTTCAGACTGGCCCATATCTTCCGCCTGTTTTCTTTCCTTGGCTTTTGCATACAGCAGACAAGTTCCATAGTTGTCAAACCTACCATAGTTCACTAACTCATATTGACCTATCTTATGTCAAAAACAACAGTGGAAGGTCCACTTTAAGCACTTCCTGTTGTTCTTTATGGTTTACTGCACCTATGTAAGTCTGGATAACATCAGTCATCAGTTAATGTACTGTAATGGTCCCCCTGATGACTAATGGTAGCATCGCCACACTCTTCCATCAACCATTACCCTCTTCATACTTTCTAAAACAGACCCTCTGTGGATCTCCCAAAGAGTCCTGTCTTCCTGCTTTATTTTTAAACTCTATGTAAATACCTGCCCACCTGTTTGTGCGGCCCTCTGTCTCTCGGTGCCATCTGGTAATGTGATTGGAAGTGAGCTCTGCTCTCCATCCATCAGAGATTTAAAGCCCAGCTGTCATCTCCCCGGTGACAGCCCCGGGGCTTCTGTCGATACCGTCTGGTAAGGAGGAGAGGAAGGTCATCGGTTTCACGCAGAACTTGAGAAGTTCATCAGGGCTTAATCCCTTCTCTAAATCTCCTTGTTTGGGCTGCAAATTCAACTCACAGCTCAGACTTTCTCTTGCAGCCTGTTTGCTCTTTATGCATTTATACATACAGGTCCGTTTGGTTGTAGTGAGGCTGTGAAAACAGCTGTAAAATGTCTAACGTGGCTCTGGAGGGAGCTTTGCAGAGTCTGAAATAATAACTCAGATGATGTTGGGCTTCAGACTTCAAATGTTTGACGGACAGTCTGTGTTATAAAACAGGAAACAAGGAGTTTGAATGATGAGGGAAGTTTACAGGCCTGGAGGGTCTAGTAAAGTTCTGCAGGGATGACGTATTGTCTTAGGTTAACATCTCCCTGGTTCCCTCGATAAAAATACAATGGGTTTCTTCCATTGGATTTTGGAGTTTTGAAGTTTATGATCCTTACAAGCATTCTTCAGCACCATCATCTTCACAAACTTACTCTACAAATAGACTTGCCAGAAGTAAAAAAGCTTAAGTTAGGTGATGAAAAAACTACAGCACGTTGCATGACTTCACGTAAGCTAAGCTAAAGGCGGCTAATGTTAGCCATGATGACGTTTAATAGACACTTGTTATCATTTGTCTTTTTGCACATTAACATATTTTATGTCGTTGAACAAAACTCTAGATGTCTTAAGCTTCGTCTTCCCAGAGATCTCATTTCAGGCCTAAAGAAACATTGACCTCAAAACCCAGAAACAGGCGACGCTAAAATGCTAACTCTAGTACTCATTCCGCTAGCTCTCTTGCTTCATGGAAAAGGACTTACTTGGGACTTAAAGTCAGGATGCTTCTAAAAGAAGATTCTGTTTGTGTTCTAAAATAGGAAACATGAAGTTAAAGAGGGATGGTTTATTGTGTTTTATTCCTAACGTCTTCTTTCAACTGCTGGGGGACTTTAGAAACGAGCTAACTGGCTAACCCTTATTCCCAAAATGTTATAAATATGCACTGTCCGTTTCAAATAAACCATATATCCTTGTAAAGACTTGATAAATAGTTGCCTTTCTAGTCCTTCATCATTTTTAACACACAGGGTAATCCAGCATCACTTTAAACTGTCATAAATGATTTTGTACGGTTAGAAATGTCCCAAAAAAGACGTGATCCCTGTTGCAAACGACTTTACCATGAGCATCTGGATCCGACTTCATCCAGAGTTGTGGTCCCTTCAATTCTCAGTCATGCCATGGGCAAATGCAAACAAGTAACCACCGACACACGGGGGACCACAGCCGCCATTATCCGCTTTGAAAGGTCACTAAGGGTATCATTAGTATCACCACACAGTTGGAATGCCTTCAGCTTGTTAAACAGCTTTATGTAGCGCTGAGTCACACACACACACACACACACACTTCCTTATATCATGCGGATTTTGGCTTTGGGATCGAAGCACGTTGGGACTTTTCCTCTGTTCCTAAATAAAGCGGGTTAAAAGCAGTTGTGTAATTATTCACGGGCGATCAAAACTGGGCATTGGTTTGTCAGGAAGCCGTGTGTGTGTGTATGTGTGTGTGTATGTGTGTGTGTGTGTCATTGCTAGATGTGGTTTAACCATCTTCTCAGAGGAAATCCTTGCGGCTAACCTGTCAGGCTAATCAAGCGCTTCATAAGCTGTGATGAGTCCTACATCTGTGTAACGGGGTCAAGGGCCACTGCAAGCTCCAGTATGGGAATGGATATTTCACAGAGAACAGGACAGCCAGGCGTGGAATTTGGGAGAAAGGAGGATTTCATACATCCTGTCCTTAAATCCAGCCTTGGATAAAAACAAAATGCTCATATGATAGGCCCCTCACATTTCCTCTCTCCACCCCCCCTATCCATCTCTTGAGGGGTTTGTTTTGTTTACTTAGAAGCCAAGGCCATGCAGCTCAGAAAATAACTCGACCGTGTATTTGTTTTAGGGCTTTTACTCAAAATATGTTTGGGAGGTCTGGGTTTGGTATTGAGTTTGTGTGTTCTTTGTGTCTCCGTCAGGCCCAATGTGTGCGGCTCTCGCTTCCACTCGTACTGCTGCCCCGGCTGGAAGACTCTGCCGGGAGGGAACCAGTGCATCGTCCGTAAGTTCATCAGATCCTCCTTAATACAAAGCATAGAAGATAAGCGTGGGATAATGCTGTCTGTGTCATTAGCCATGTTTCCATTCACTTGTTTTTATGCACATTTTAAAGTATTCCATTAGAAAAGCTGCACCAAAACGTCCTGAATTGTTGGAGGATGTTTTTATGTTTGCTTTATTCTAACTGTGAGGTTTTGAATGTAACTTACGTCTTCCTCCAGTATTCCCATTTCTTACAAATGGCAAAAACCATAAAAGAGGAATTAAAAAAATGCCAAGTTTAGACAAAATCTCTCCATTTCTCTCTTGAAGATGATTGAACTTGTCTGGTTTCTGTAGCCAAGATTGTCCCAAACCAGTTGATGGAAACAGGCTTAATGTGCACTTATTTTACGTTTGCAACATGGCTAAAGCTTGCTTAAAAGTCGCTTGATCATCCAATGGAAACACGGCTTTTGTGTAGGTCTGAGGACACACACATCCATTAAATTCTCGTCTCCTCTCTCCAGCCATTTGCAGGAATTCCTGTGGTGATGGTTTCTGCTCCAGACCCAACATGTGTACCTGCTCGAGCGGCCAGCTCTCTTCCAGCTGTGGAGCAGGAGGAGGAGGTCAGTAACTACCATCGAACACACACACACACACACACACACACACACACACACACACACACACACACACACACACACACACACACACACAGTACAGTAACTGAAACTTTCTCCGGTAGGAAGCAATCAAACACATCCAGCAGCCCCCCCCAAAAATGAAGTTGATTAGTTGATCTGCTGCAGCTTTTCAGGGTCATTATTGAACTTAGGAAGCGGACCCTCTTTTGTAGCTTCTAAAGTTGTATGTACTTTTCTCTGTGTTATGTATTGTAAACCTAATATTTGCAAAATCTTTGAGTGTTAGTTGGACAAAACAATGATATTAAGCTGGGTTTTGTCCAAGGAACTACTTATCCAAAGGGCTACGTGTCCTCCCTCCAAGATTAGACAAATAACTTTGTGTCACATGGAGAAAAAATGGATGTTTTGTACTTGCATTTGCGAGTGTCAAGGCACCCTGCCAGTTACTTTAAGATGAAGATTTGAAAGAAGTGGCAACTGAAGCCGAATCATGAGCATGGAGAAAGGCTTGAATTGAGAATTACCTTTATTCAAAGATATCACACAAACCAAACCTATCTTCCTTAAGAGCCCACAAACACCGCCAGAAACCCAGAACTTAAATACATACAAGACCAATCGAGAGGACAAGACACAGCTGAGGAGGAGAGGGAAGACACAAAGGCACCAGGTGAATAGAATCAGATCATCAGAGAGGAGGGAAACCACGGAGACAGGAAGCAAATGCAGACATGAGACACCTTTCAAAGTAAAATAAGAACCCAGACAGACCGTGTCAGGGACTTTTGGGGAGTCAAATAATGTCCTGAGAAATGAATTTAGACCCTGTCTGTGCCGTCCAGTAACTCAAAAGATTCCTAGATCTGGGGGAAAGTTCACTTGGACTACTAGAAGAAAGGTCCAAATGAAGCGGCTTCGATAGTTACTCATCAATTTACAATTAACAGAATAAATGGCCTCTCAAATTGTACGATTTCCTGCATTTTCCCAACAAGAGGAGACATAAAGACATCTCCTTGGACTTTGAGAAAGTGACATTTTGAGGTTAATCCATGAATCTAGAAAAAAAGTTGCAGCCTAATTGGAAATAATCCCGACTCGCAGCTCTTTGCCACGACTAATAATGAAATGGTTCTGCCTGTTACTCTGAGCTGTTGCGCTCCAGACTGATCCGATTGCTCGGCTCTTTTCCAAATGTAATGGTTCCGCCCTTGTCTCACGAGAGCCGGAGCGGTGCTGTAGCCAGTGTGATATTAGTGTGTACAGTGTCTGGCCTCCTCTACAGCCGGCAGGTCACAGGGTTTGTCAGGATTAAAAAGCAGAGAGTCTGGCCGCCCAGCCTCTGTCTGCTGGGCTTCGTTACAGACCACTCAGAAAATGTGTGTGTGTGTGTGTGTGTGTGTGTGTGTGTGTGTTTGGAAGCAGAATGAGGTGTTTTACTGCACGTACAAGAGTGTGTGAAATCAGGTTGGTCTTAGGGAGATTAGAGCAGTGTGTGCAGGGTTTAAATATGAAGTTAATATGTGTCGGACATGCGTAAAACATTGTCGTTAAGCCCTGCTTTGGGGGCATGCAAAGTGTGTGTGGATGTGTGTATTAAGTAACGTGCAATGTGTCGGTGGAGTCGGCCAGACCCTCTACACATGCTCACATTCCTTCAAGCCTGCTAACACACATTTACTCCTCACACACACTGACAGACATGCAGATGTACGGACGCTCCTATGCTCACACACAGACAGAAAAACCCTGCACACTCACCACCACAATCAGCTGGCAGCAGCGGTGGTGGGGTGAAATCTGCTCCAGCAATAAGTGAGGACGTCCCTGAGAGGAAGGGCATGCAGGATAAGGGGGAGGAAGAGCAGCCTCTGACCTGATCTCCTGCAGAGTCAGTGCTTTGGCTATGAAGTCATGCTTCCTTAGAGGCAGGAATTGCGCTAGAAAGTGAAGCGATAAATTAGAGTTTAGCAGAGCTGGACACAAGTCGTCGTCACACTGTGAGCTTTCCTCGGAAGGGATTTACGACTGGAAGCTTTTTTTTATTTGTTACAAGTTTAAAGAGAAACTGAACGATCTGGATAATCAGGGACAGCTTTATTGTTGTGTTTTTTATGGTGTGTATCACGGTGGAAGATCTTCATCTGGCAGCTCTCATGAAGGTCCGAGGTCAAACAGCTTTATGGCCGGAGATAAACAAACTATGGGTCAATGCTGCGAATGACCTCAAATAACTGTGGAGGCTAACAGGTGATCAAGCAGACGCTATAATTCTACTTAAAAAAACAAAAGTCCTAAGGGTAGTACTCCTTTGTCATATTTGGGTTGGATGCGTCCAATAGTTCCATTTATTTAAAGTAATAAAGCGTTGTTTTGATTTGAATTCCCACAGAGCAAAATTATTAACGTATTTTTACAACATTATGTGTCTCGGAGGCTGCAGGCCAAATAAAACGAAGCACTCTTCCCCGTCGTAGATCTTGTCTTTCCCAAAACGTGCCGACTCCCAAATCCATCCAGTTGGAGGGAGTCCACCATTTAACAGGATAATTCAGTGCAGTTGGAAACAAATTGCACTTCTATGCTGATCCATTCGGGAACGCCAATTTCCCTCTGCCTTAATTACACAGCCTGATGCTAGCACCCCGGTCTGCTGAGGGTTATAGATAGCATCTTTTATGTCGCTCATTTTGCCCGTGGAATGCAGAGGTTTGGATAAATCAGCAGCACAGTTTATGATATTCTGCGTATCGCTCGCGTGTCTGCCGTTATTGTAATGGCTGTCTGTGATTTTATTTTACGAGCCTTACTGGAATCTTTGCTGTTTTGCCAATGCATGACACGGGTTTCTGCTGACAGACTGGAAGACATTTTTTTTTTTACAGATTTACAGAAATAGAATGAGATGATGATAACCAGGCGTGGGGAGTAATGGATTACATGTAACGGGATTATGTAGGATATACAAAAAGGAAGGAAATTCCCTTTTAATTACATAAAGAAATCAGATTTCTGGTACTTTTCTTTAAATTACTAGAAGAGTAAACAATAAAAAAAGAGCACATTGTGTTTGTTGTAAAAGGATCAGACGGAAGCTGTTCTGTTCTGACGGCTAAAACTCTGAGTGTGAATCTGTACGCCTGCTGCCTGGATCTGCTTCATGAGATGTATTTATTTTTCTACATGAGACTCTACTCTTTTAAAAAATCTGACATTGTTCTCCAGTCTCTTCCAAATTCTCCCATATTTACAAAATTCAGACGTTTTTTTTTCTCACTTCGGACTATTTTTCAAAGTTCCGTTTTTTTTCTAAACTCCCACTTTTTTCCCCCAAATCTCAAAATATTCTCAAAATTCTGACTTTTTCTTCCAATTTCTGACTTTTTCTAAATGTTCACTTATTCCCAAAAAACCTTACTTTTTTCAAACTTCTGACTTTTTCCCAAATTATGACTTTCTTTCTCAAAATTTCAACTTTTTTCAAATGTCGTACATTTTTCAAATTGCGTCTTTTTTCTCCAAAATGTCCCTTTTTCATAATTCTGAGTGGATCAGATGTTCTCTGTCCTCTGCCAGCTGTTCTCTTCTGCCGGCTAATACTTTAAGGGTGAATCTATACGCCTACTGCCTGAATCTGCTTTATGGTTTTCACTTTTTTGTGGTTCATTTTTAAAATGACCCTCCCGACCCTGCTCCTGATAACCTGGAGGGATATGTCCAGACAACGAGAGTTCACACTGAGACTCAGCCTGGTAATAAACGCCCTGAGCAGCTGTGCTGTAGTGTCATCTTTATAACCTCGTCCTCCATAGCCATAATTAGGAAATCATTACCGCGGACGTGCTTGCCCTGATGCGGAGAAACAGCTGTCTGCAGACTGACAGGCTTCCATTGGTTATTGACGAGGAGCATGCTGAGTCCTGGGAGAGGCTGTTTTAATTAGAAGCCACTTCAATGTAGTCCCCTCTCCACCGCAAAGAAAAGCTCCGTCCTGTTAGGTAAGAAGTCTGTGAGGAAATACATGGGTGTGATTTACCCAGAAATAAATGATGTGTGAGAGGGACTAAGTGAATGTTTCAAACACAAAACTAATACTCATAATCACCCTCTGTCTGAAACCAGAGCCCAGCCAGCTCTGATTAGTTAGCTGGCCGGCTCTGTTGTGATTGGTCAACTACTGAGAGATGTCCCGCCCCTTAGCCTATCAGGTACCATGTGTTGCAGCGCTAGCCTATAGAAGCGTGAGTGTATCGTAGTGATGTAATCAGGTTCTGGATGTAAACAAAGGAGTAGAACAGAGGCGTTTGAACATTTGAAGAGTTTTCCCAAGTTGCCCCTCAGATCTGGGGGAGTTTCTTTGCAAAATGCACTCCAGCTTATCTTGAAACCACTCCCAATAATCGAATGGCAATGGAAGTCGATTCATTGCCCATTGGTAACCCGGGTTATGACTCTCCCCCTATGACAGCTTTCTGTTTCACTACATCGGTCATCCGTGCAGAGACTGGGTCTGACATGTCAGTGGTCCCTGGGGAGTGTGTAAACCAGGACAAAACACAGCTATAAAGCTCTTCAGTTTTCCATCAGACACACACACACACACACACACACACACACACACACACACACACACACATTCAACACACGAGCCTGGACTTCCTGTGTTTCGCAGCCTCTCGTAAAAAACACCCAGATGTTAGCAGCTCACCGACGACACTACCCGAGCACAGAGGTGCATTGTGGCGCTGCAGAGCTACACCCAACTCCTTCAGTTTGACGTCTGGGACACACACACACACACACACTTGCACATCCCCCTACCCTGTTGCCCTACACGTGCAGCTTTCCACGGCACGGGTCATTGGAGCAAACCATCTCTCTCCACCTGTGGGGGGGATGAAGTGCTGTGAGGAGGGGGGAGCAGGAGGCGAGGTTCACCAGTGAGATCATCTCCTTCTGTCTCCAAATGTGCTTGTTTGCTTCGTTCCCCTCCTCCCCCTTCAGCCGTCTGGTTTCCGTTGCAGGAAAGAAAACAAATGACACCTGGTACCGCCGATGTCTTTCCATTTCTTCATCTCAGTCACATCAGTCTGACTGTGACTACAACATCTCCTGTCTCTCGTGCTGAAGATTCAATCTTTCCCCATGTGTTATGGCGGCAGTTTTGATCATGTGACAAGCAAAAGCAAATGCTTGGGTAAAATATGACTTTGTTGGTTTTAGGAAACAAAACAATTGGGTTAGGTTTTAGGAAAAGATAAGGGTAAAAGTATGGTTAGGTACGATGTTACTCACTAACGTTGTACTGTAGTTACGTCCATAATTAAAATAAAGCTTGGATAGAGTGGTGCAGGAATGAGTCCTAAAACCAGGAAATGAGTCAGACATTTGAGCTCATCCTGTCCGCTCGTCTTAAAGTGCTCCAACGTTTTTTCAAAAATGTTTTTAGTTAAATGCATGAAAGAAGATATGGGGTCAATACAAGCTTAAGGGATCTGGCTGGTTGGATGGATATCTACAGCTTCTATTTGTTATAAAAACTACGGCAGGGTCACATGACTTCACGTCCCCACCGCTAAGCTAAAGGAGGCTAATGTTGGGCTATAAAGGAACTACAGCACGGTCACATGACTTCACGTTACCACCGCTAAGCTAAAGGCGGCTAATGTTGGGCTATAAAGGAACTACAGCACGGTCACATGACTTCACGGCACCACCGCTAAGCTAAAGGAGGCTAATGTTGAGCTATAAAGGAACTACAGCACGGTCACATGACTTCACGTTACCACCGCTAAGCTAAAGGAGGCTAATGTTGGGCTATAAAGGAACTACAGCACGGTCACATGACTTCACGTCCCCACCGCTAAGCTAAAGGAGGCTAATGTTGGGCTATAAAGGAACTACAGCACGGTCACATGACTTCACGTTACCACCGCTAAGCTAAAGGCGGCTAATGTTGGGCTATAAAGGAACTACAGCACGGTCACATGACTTCACGTCACCACCGCTAAGCTAAAGGAGGCTAATGTTGGGCTATAAAGGAACTACAGCACGGTCACATGACTTCACGTCACTACCGCTAAGCTAAAGGAGACTAATGTTGAGCGTGATGATGTTTAGTCGTCTCACTTAGACACGTTTTATGACACATAGAAGCTTCAGATGTTTACCAGTGGGGTATTTACTGACATATGTTATGTCACAGTCTATATATCAGGCAACATACCAGAAAACAGTCCAAAAAACTGTTGACTTCCAGACAAGGGAACCAGAACTGGTGGTAAAATGCTAAATAAATTCCATGTTTTATGACTCATTTCTGCTATAGCATTAAACTCCCGTCTCGAGCTAAGTTTGAAATCTGAGAGTCAGACCTGCCCCATCTGCTGTCAGGGTGAATAAGAAAAAGACACGGAGAGCGCACTGACCTATAAACCCGGCCTGCCCCAGAGTCCCAAACTATTTTTTTTTTTTTACAACAATATATTTATTGACATTTTCTTACATTACAAAACCACATTACAAACGAACAATACACATACACATCACAAATATCACAAACATCCACTTCTCAGCCACAAAACATTTGTACAGAATTTACTGTCTTCCTATAATTGCGGGTATTGAACTCATTAAGTCTGTTACAAGGTTTACATAACCAACTACTTATGCCTCTTCATTGTCAATTGTCAGATCAACACCATTAACAAACACCTTGAACGGTTCCCATATCTTCTCAAACATATCCTGTCTTCCTTTTCGTATATATGTCACTCTCTCCAAAGGAAAAGTTGTGAGCATTTGTTTCACCCAATATGTAACATTTGGTCTGCTGATCTTTTTCCAAAACATTGCAATGGATCTTTTGGCGTGCAACAAACACATATCTATTAATATTTGTTCACTTTTATTATATTTGTGACCTTTTGGGTAAAGTCCTAAGACAAAAAATGCAGGATCCATTGGAATATTTTTTGAAATCATTTTTTCTATTGCTGTTTTAACCTCCTCCCAAAAAGATTTTATCTTGCTACATTGCCATACACAATGAAATAATGTCCCCTTCACCTCAGTACATTTTGTACACACATCTGGGATATTCTTATTGTATTTATTTAATTTAACTGGCGTAATATAAACTCTCATCAACCACTTATACTGCAATAGTCTAAATCGAGTGTTGATTGATTGGGTGTGAGCCTTAGTACATATAGATTGCCAGTCCCTTAGTGATATATCTGTGCCTAGATCTTCCCTCCATGCTTCTCGTTTATGATTTGCATTTTCAACCGAATTTGATAACAAATAGTTATACAACTCTGCTATAGCACCTTTACTTAAACTGTCCTTAGACACAATTTTTTCCAAATCAGAAATTGGAGGTCTGGTTAAAAGACTGTTTTGGCTCGTCCTAATGTAATCCCTAAGCTGGAGGAATTTAAAGAAATATTTTTTATCTATGTCATATTTATGCCTAATTTGTTCGAATGATAACATGTTATCCGAATTGGGCATATACAAATCTTGAATTTTTCCTAGTCCTTTTGATGCCCATTTTCTAAACACAGCGTCCGCTCTTCCTGGTATAAAACACTGATTTCCCCAAATAGGAGTGTACTGAGATATTCGACTAGTTTCTTTAGTAAATTTTTGTACTTCAAACCATACTCTTAGCATATTTTTGACAATCGGATTAGTAGTTTGTTTTATCAAGTTTGGCACTGTATCAGAGTAAAAATACAGGGGTAGCGGCAAACGCAAACATTCCTCTTCCATTTCTTTCCATTGTGGAACATCCCTTGTTGCAAAATAAAATTTAATAGTCCTTAACTGTACTGCCCAATAATACCATGTTATATTTGGACACTTTAAACCTCCATTACTATGTGTTAGGTGTAACAGGGATAGTCGAATTCTAGCTCTGTTGTTTTGCCAAATGAAACCAGAAAATAGCTTATTAATTTCCTTTAAAAAACCATCAAGTGGAGACATCGGAATGTTCTGAAATAGATACAGTATCTTAGGGAGTATGTTCATTTTTACAATGTTGATTCTACCAATCAAGGATAAGGGCAGGGACGTCCATCTATTAATTGACTCTGTTATTTCCTCAGTCAATGATTCATAATTGAATTTTACAATTGGAGCTAATTTGGACCTAATTTTTATTCCCAAATATGTAAACTGATCCACCACTTTGAAATGGGAAGCTTCTCTAAGTGGATTTTCTTTCTCTCTCTCGTCAAGTAATAAAATTGAGGACTTGGAGTTGTTAATTGTGTATCCTGAGATGCCACCAAATGTTTTTATTAACTCCAGCAATACAGGAATAGATCTACAAAGTTGTGAGACAAACAGAATAATGTCATCCGCATACAACGCTAGTCTATGCTCTGTTTGACCAATTGTTATTCCAGCTATTTCAGTATGTGATCGTACAGCTATTGCTAAAGGCTCGATCGCTAAAGTGAATAACAGCGGAGACAGAGGGCACCCTTGACGACATCCTCTTTTAATTGTGATCGGTTCTGATATATTTTTATTTGTTAATATTTCTGCTGTAGGGTTTACATACAACAGCTGAACCCATTTTAGAAATGTATTGCCATATCCAAATCTTTCCAAGACATTAAAGAGATAAGGCCACTCCACCTTATCAAAAGCTTTCTCAGCGTCTAAAGATAGGAGGGCCTTATCCGAGGGGTCTCTCAATCCTTGAATAACATTAAGGACCCTTCTAACGTTATGAAATCCTTGGCGTCCTTGAACGAACCCATTTTGATCTCTATGTATTATACTAGGTAATGTTTCTTGAAGCCGTCGTGCTAGAATTTTGCACAAAATTTTGAGGTCAGAATTTAATAAACTTATTGGTCTCATATTTTCACATCTGTTGTTGGGCTTCCCTGGTTTTGGCAACAGTGTTATTACCGCACCGGTCATAGATTTTGGTAGGCTACCACTTTGAAATGCTTCCAAAAACACTTCTAGTAACGGCTTCAGTAATTTGGACTTAAATTTCTTATACAGATCAATTGGTAATCCATCTGGGCCTGCCGTCTTTCCTGCTTTCATACCATCAATAGCTGTGCCTATTTCCTCTTCTTTTAGGTCTGCCTCAAGTTCTTCTACGAGTTCAGCAGAAATAGTTGGAAATTTCAATTTATCCAGGAATGAATTTTGGGACTGCGGGTCATATTCTACTTGAGATTCATATAAATTTTCATAGTATTTTCTAAATTCCTTATTTATTTCAGTAGGGTCTATTATAGTATCCCCATTATTATTTTTAATTGAAGCAATAGTTTTCCTTGTTTCTAACTGTTTTATTTGCCAGGCCAACAGTTTACCGGGCTTCTCTCCTTGTTCATAGAATGTTTGATTAAGCCTGATCATATCTGAGGCTGCCCTATCTGCAGATAGTTTGTTATACTCTGCTCTTGAGAGCAGTAATTCTTTTTCCACAGCAGGGGTTCTATTCCTAAAGACCTGTTCTTGGAGAGTTTGTATCTTAAATTCTAACTGCTGTCTCTTTAGCCGCGATTCTTTAGTTTTGGATGAGGTATAGCTAATTATGTGTCCTCTTAAGAAGGCCTTAAAGGCATCCCACTTAATACCTGCGGTTGTTTCATTTGTGTTATCTTTAAAATAATTATCTATCTCATTCCCTACATACTTAATAAAGTTTTCATCTAGTAGCCATTTCTTATTTAGACTCCATCTAGGTGGATCCTTTACCAGCATCTTATCCACATAGATCAGACAACATGGACCATGATCTGATATTAGTATGCTACTGTAATAACAGTCCTGTATTCTAGAAACCAATGTTGCAGATACCAAAAAATAATCTATACGTGAATATGTCTTAAATGTACTCGAGTAGCAGGAGTAAGCAATATCATTGGGTTTGAAGTATCTCCATATGTCCAACAGATTCAGCTCTTTAATAAGATGACTGATAATTACTCTACTCCTTTTATGAGTTTGATCAACACCTGTGGATCTATCCTTTATCGGGTCCAGTGTGCAGTTCCAGTCCCCTGCTATTATGTAGTCTCCTGGGAGAGATGCCAGCATGAGAAGTAGATTTGTAAAAAAGCTGGGTTCATCTGCATTTGGCCCATAAATGTTTACTAGATTCAAGTTCACTGAGAGCAAAGATCCCTGGATGATCAAATATCTTCCATATTTATCTTTAATTATATCAGAGACTTGAAAAGGTATTGATTTGTGAATGAGAGTCATTACTCCTCTAGCTTGTGATGTAAACGATGCTGCATAGATGCTCCCCTGCCATCTCCTACTTATCTTTATATTGTCTTCTTTTAAAGTGTGAGTCTCCTGTAAAAAGACGATTTTTGAATCCATGTCTCTTAGCTTATTCATCACTTGTTTGATTTTCTTAGTTTTTTGTAAACCTCTACAATTCCAGGATATACATTTAAGTTCTACCCTTTGAGACATTCAGAATGTTACACCACAATATTCCCTCGATAAAGGTAACATGACTGAGAAGTTCAACATATTTAACCATCAAAACACACACTGAACTTACTGAACCACAAGAAACAATTAACCCCATTTCCCAACTGAATGGGATCCCCCCTTTAGCCTATGCTGCTTCCAGCTATTTATGGATAGATCCCTGGATCAATCCTATTGGCCTTCTTGTTATGAATTATATAAAAGAGAAAAATAAAAAATAAAATAAAACATAAAACAGTCAACTCTCTGTGCTCCTTGCTACAGGCCTGCAAAAATAAACACAACTGGGCATAAAGTGTATGTACAAGCTTAGTGAATTACCAGGATTTAGTACACTGACACCTCCTTTAGCCTTAACATGTGAATTAACGTTATTCAGAATTAAAAAACATAGATGAATAAGAAAATAAGCCCGGGAGCTGTACTCAATAGAGTCTCACCATAAATGAAAATAAAATTGAGGGCAACTCTCGGTCAAGAAGAGATCAAAAATGATCTTACTGTACAGTCCCTCTTACCATGCATATGATCCTACACCTGCCGTTATTTAACTTACATTGTGCGCTCAGCAACTGTCACTCAGTTCTCTTCATTCATTCCTCCAGCTTCTTCTTTGATCTTGTTTACAAACTCCTGCGCCTCCGTCGGTGTGTTGAAGGTGTGCGTTCGCTCTCTGTAAGTCACCACCAACTTAGCTGGGTGTGTTATGCCGTGACGAAGTCCCAGGCTCCGCAGCTGCTGTCGCACTGTGTCATACTTTTTCCGTTGTCTGTGCACTTCAGTCGCCAGGTCGTTGTAGAATCGGACGTGCTTGTTCTTGTAAAGGACATCTTTCTTCGACCTGGCTGCTTTCATCACAAGTATTTTCTGCTTGTAGTTCTGAAACTTCATTATTAAAGTTCTCGGTGGGTCTTCAGTGTCCCGTCTCGGTCCGACTCGGTGCGCTCTTTCCAACACTATCGGGCTTCGTAGAGGAGCCAAATCTAGCACCTCCGGCAGCCAGCTCTCCAGAAATGAGCAGGTATCCGGGGCCTCCGCTCCCTCGGGCAGGTTTACTAACCTCAGATTGTTCAGCCGTGATCTCGTTTCCATGTCGATAACTTTATCTTCCAGGGTTTTGTTCCATTTTTCCAGCGTCTGAACCGTCTCTTTTAACTTAGCTTGCTCGTCTTCCACTGTGGACAGCCGTATCTCCGCCTCCGTCACTCTTTCCGAACAATCAACCAGTTCTTTCTTAGTTTCTTCAACTGCGGTCAGAATGCCATCCAATCTGGTCGAAAAGTCGGACCTTAGGCTGTTAATTGCCATCAGTATTTCTTCTTTAGCCCCACCGAGCTCACTTCCACATTGCTCTGCAGGTGCAGCTGCTGCGTCAGAGTTAGCTTCTTTGCTAGCGCTGCGCTCCATGCTTTGCGTCCCGAAGCCAGTTAACTTCGCCTGCGTTGATGTTTTCCCTCTGTCCCTGCTCGTTTTCCCAGCGTTTGGCATCACCTCGTCGTACTCAACGTTCGCCTGTACTCTTTCAATGTCTATTTTGCAATTTACATCAGGATTTATTCAAGTTCGTAGCGGAGCGGAGTTGAACGTGACTCTCTAGCTCGCGGCCATAACCGGAAGTCCGTCCCAAACTATTTGCTTTAATTTATCACCACATGTTGCCATGAGACACAATCCAGACAAGAAGTGGTTTCTGCCAAATATGTACACAGAGTCTGCCAAGCTTTGCACATGAGAAGGTTTGCTGGAATTCCTTCTAGACTTCCGATGCATTTCAGTGAATTATACCTCACATTTACTGCACCTACAGAGCATTCAGGTCCACGATGCATGCTATTGTGCTTTGATTCATGTAATTGAAGTCTGTGAAATGCTACCTTACACTCGTCATGACTCGTCTAGAGTCATATTTAGTGTGTTTGGGTACAGTCAGAATGAGTGGGTGGATTATAGTGTGCAAAGTCAGAAATTCTCATTATACAACCTCAGCTACGAGGAAGCTCAGTCATTTCCCCTCTGCACGCCAGAAATGTTGAAAAGGGAGAAAGAGACATAAACAGACGGACGGACGGAGAGCGGGAGGAAATTAATGTTGAACTTACGATTAAGTTATAGACAGAAGAGCATGAAAGGCGCTGAGGGAATAGTGGAGGAAGGAAGGAAAGTGGAAAGCCCAGGGAGACTAAAGGACAGTAAAAAATCCTCTTGAGCCAGGATGAAAGGAGAAAAGAGGAAGCAAGGAAACATTAAGGGCGTACAGTAGATCTCTCCTCTCCTCTTGGGTTTGGTAAATGGCTAACTCAGCAGAAATCTGCCGGTCTGAACAATTACATTCCCGTATGAAAACCACTGCTTTGTGTTTCTCAGATTGGCTTTCTCAATGTCTCTTTTCCGCCTGCTGCACTTCATAATACCTGTACGAGTTTACAGACACAGAATTAGAATCAGGTTTATTGCCAAGTAGGTCAACACATACGAGGAATTGGCCTTTGTGTATTTGGTGCATACGTAAACACAGTCAAAGAAGATCAATTGTAAGAAAAGAACCGTAACATATACAACCATAGCAGCTATTTAAGACAAGTTCTGTGGGTTTTTGAGGTTGGGGGTAGGGTTAGAGGATGCATTGCACAATTCAATTCCTTTCCATTTAGACAGGTTCATGTTCCTTAATTACATTTCCAATAATTTTTACATTTATTTAAGACATAATTAGCTTTAATTACAAAGGTGTGTATAATTTCTACCTATTTTTAAATTAATCTTCATTAAACTAAATTATTAAATGCATACATTTGACACTTCATATAATGTTCACACTCCATCTTATTTATTAAAATATTCTTAAATATTTTTTTACTCGAGCAGAAAGTTGAACCCACTCGGAAATGTTAAATTACATTTCCAAAAATGTCCAATAATTTTAAGACATTATAAGCTTCAAATATAAGTTTGCATAAATGACATGTATTATTTAAATGTACCCTTTTGTTCAAATTATGTATGTATACTGAAACCCCTCTAGCCGTCAAGAAACCTTCTTTAAAATGCATTATTATAAGCATTAATTTAACTCATACTGACCAACTTGAAACATTGCAGAGCTGCGTAAAAACACTGTATGAATAGACCAAATATAAAGGCTTAACACTAAATGTTCTCCACCATGATCCTCAAACATTACAGGAAGAATCAACAAATTCAAACATTCACTCCTCAGTTCATCCTGTTTGCATTTTTTTTTTGGCCATTGTACCGTACTTCCCCCCTCACCCAGTTTCCCTCTCCTCTCAGCAAATTCCTGCCTGACTGTAGCGTACAGCTGGCTCGACTTATGCCCTCCCCCCGGTCTGCTTGATAAGCTTTTGGTTTTTGTGGCCTGGGGGGCCTTTAGAGCCTTGTCTGTTCATCTAAAGCCGCTGAAGAAATACCAGCGTTGTGCAAACCCAACTGGAGTGGAAAAATCCTCTAAATGTGTTTAAGTGACCGTGGTAATTTAACTCACCGGTGTTTGGAAACAAGTCTAAATGCTGGTTTCTGATTGGGTCGTAACGAAGATGAAGCAATCCTTCCATAAAGGAATTCTCCCGTTCCTAAAAGTCATGTTTGGTCGAGAAAACCAGTAAAAGTTGCACTAAGCACACGTTTAAAGTTCCCGTTCTTGTGTGGTTTGTGATTATTTTACAGCTTGTGTTGTTTGACATATCATTGTTGAAGTGCATCTGTTCACACCTGTCTGTCTCTCCTCTCCCCCCCACAGTTCAGTCCTGTAATGTCAGGTGTATGAATGGAGGCAGCTGTGCAGAGGACTCCTGCTCCTGCACAAAGGGATACACAGGAAACCACTGTGGACAACGTGAGTGAAATCTGCACAGTCGGCACACCTTGGTGCACAGGGGGGGTCATTGACCGTATCACCTGCTAGAATAAAGACCAAATGTCTTCAGAAAACTGCTAATTAAATCAAAGACTATTGGTCCTTTATTTGCAGCATAACCAAGCAGAGACCAACTTCACCATATACTCAGAACTTTAAGATGTGTTTTCCAATCAAAAAGTTAAACTAGAAGGTTATCTAAGAGAACAAACCTTCACTTGGGCCAAATGATTAACCTGTAATGCTCACATAGTCCCACATAATTTGAGTATCTGCTCCAAAATGCAGTATTTTCTTTCACCCTTCCACTAAGTTTTAGGATAATCGGTCATGCAGTTTTTCCTGTAATTCAGCTGACTGACAAACAGTCTAACCTGAGAAAATTACCTTCTTTGTGGAGGCATTTAATAAGTATTGTGTAGTGGTTTGAAGGCTTGCATTTGGGATGATTTTTGGGTAAGAAAATGTAAGAAGAGGATGAAGTGAAGGTTTCATTAGCTTAAGAACTAATGTCGTCAATGAGAATCCTCACACATGTTGGACATGTCAATAAACAGCGTGATACAAAAGTCATTGAAGCTTTAGGAGAGGGTTAGGGTCAGTGTGTTAATGTGTTTTACTCCGTGGTAACTCGTACTTCCTTGGTCTCCCGTAGCTGTGTGTGAGAACGGCTGTCAGAACGGCGGTCGCTGCATCGGACCCAACAGATGCGCCTGTGTCTACGGTTTCACTGGCCCGCAGTGCGAGAGAGGTGAGAGCTCGTCCTCTTCTGTGTTTGTATATCAACGTACAGGCCTGCTGGTTCTACTGCTTCCTAACAGACATCGATCTACACCTTTTGTCTATTAAACTGTCCTTTTGATCAAGTTTTGATCTTGCAAGACCAACTTAATGGTATCTTTGACCTACTGTTGCTACCATACTGCAACTGCAATTAGGGATAATAACTCTCATTACCTGTGAGCTTCTTTAATTCACCTCTAAATATTTAATTCACCTCTAAATATTTATTTCATATGGCTAAAGTGAGCATCTGTGTTCTGCTTGTGTAGCTGCTCACATTCCCTAACCTGTTACCCAACAATGAACTTCAAAAAATGACCAATTCTGGTTTGAAAGTAAGAAACTGGTTATTAAAAACCGTAATGTTTCTTAAAAAGGAAAGTTCCTGGTGTAAGGCTGCTGGATATATCGTCACGTGATGCCTCAAGACGAGGACTAAACATTAACAAATCTGCTCAAATATCCCATCCTAAATGTCTTTGGTGTTTGATAGAGGAGGACAACTTGTAAAGCCTCATTTTCCATGATTTATATACAAGAGTCTGATTGATATTACATCATTTATTGCGATTAATGTCTCCATTGACACACATAGTTTGTTGCTAGTATAAGTGGCCTTCAGGGTATGCATGCAGAGCCAACAACCAATCACAATTACTCTTAATAAGTCTTAAAAAAGAAATGCAATTTTGGCTAAAGGTAGAAGCTGCTTTGTCGTCAACTGGTGGAAATTAGTCATTTTTCATACTGCATTATCAAAATGATGCAATGTCAACATCGTGCAGCCCTACCACCATGAATTCCTGGACTTGGACATCCTTTATCAAGCTTGGGAGTGAACCCTCCTTCGGCTTATTCCTCCCTACTCACTAATGTTAGGACGATATCAGACCAGGGAGGCTTTGATGTGGCTGTGCTGTCATGAGCACAGCACAGCCACACTGAGCTGTACCTATCAGTCCAGACATTCAGAGTCAGAGTTGCTGAGAGTTCAGGCTCCTCCAACGGATGACTTCACCCAGTGAGCTCAGACAGGCGGTGGGTGTCCGTCTCCTGAGCTTTGAACAGAAGCCTGAGGTATGTGTGTGGTGGGAAGTGATGGTGGGGTGTTGGAAGTAGGTGGTGCAGTCCCATGGCAGATGGGAAAAATACCTAAATGTGTTTACCTCAGTTCACCTCAAAGTGAACGAGACTACTAAAGGTCATCACTCCGTACATTAGCCACCGTTAGCTTAGCGGTGGTGACGTGAAGTCATGTGACCGTGCTGTAGTTCCTTTATAGCCCAACATTAGCCTCCTTTAGCTTAGCGGTGGTGACGTGAAGTCATGTGACCGTGCTGTAGTTCCTATATAACCCAACATTAGCCGCCTTTAGCTTAGCGGTGGTGACGTGAAGTCATGTGACCGTGCTGTAGTTCCTTTATAGCCCAACATTAGCCACCTTTAGCCCTTACCCTCACCTCCTCCCTCTTTTTCCTGCTGTTGCACTGATGAAAATGCAAGTTTTTAGGCCTGATTTGACACACAGTATCTCATCTTCTTCAGCCTTCATTTTCCTTTCGAGTTTGTCAGAGGGAGCCTTAAAGACATCTGGCAATACATACCCACCCCCCACCACCACCTCCACCTTCCCCTGACATCCCCACAGGACTGACAGAATAGACTTTCTTTGTAGAGCGAGCGTGGACGTTTCCTGACGAGGACTGGAGAAAGCTATAGGCAGGCAGAGACAGAAAAGAGAGGAGAGGGAGGACGAAGGGAGGGTGAAAATGAAAATGGACTCCCCAGCTGTGTACACAAAGAGCGGAGTACAAACACTCTGCATGCTGAGGGAACGGACAGACCAGTGCAGGTATTCTCGGGGGAAACACTTATAAATCTTTGTTTGTGTGTGAGCTCTCAGCAGGAGAGGAGTCGGGGCTAAATTTATCAAATCAACTTCATAAATCATAACAAATCATGTTCGTGACAGCACACTTTTTAAAGATCCCAGCCTCCGTGTGCGTGGGATGATAAAGTTGGACTTCAGTTATTCGAATTTAATCAGCAATTTGTCAACGCAGCTTCAGCAAACAGGACGTTTAAAGGTTTGTCATTCAGTTTGCCAGAAAACAGTTCTGTAAAAGCTGACAAAAATATCTATTATTGAGAGAAATATCCTGCAGGATGCTCATTAATTGTGATGAATGACCCCCAGTGTGTCTCTTTTAATATTAGCTCTGGCTGGGAGTTGAATGCGAGTCCCTGGTGTAAGCTTCTTTACTGTTACGACTGTATTGCGGTTTTGAGAGTTTGTGCAAGTCCACGAGTCAGTGGATTTACGATGATTCAGCGCGAAGACTGCAGATGAACTGTGATTGTGAAGCCAGTGAAAGGGATGGAGTCATGATGGGAAACTCCTCTGGGTTCGAGTGTCTGGGGTTTGCAGCGTGGGCCTGGTTAGCAAGAGATAGTAAGTCATCCTTAAATAAATAATGAAATCCCACCATCTCTACCATGAGTGCCATTATTCTGCAGCTTTTGGGTCAAAGTCTTCATGCTACTTATATCCATATCTTTATGAGTTCAGTTTCTCAGAGATGCTAGTATGGCTTCCTTATATGCAACACCAAGTGTGTGAATCACATTCCTGTGAGTTTTCACATCAGTTCACATGCATGTACACAAAGATGATGGGGTTACTGATGTGTGTATGCCACTGGTTTGGACTCAAGTCACAAATTTGATGACTCTTCAGACTCGATTTGGACTTCAATCTCCTCAAGTCGGCCATGTTGTTGATGACATGGCTGCGCTTTTTTCACTCTTGCAAGTGTATAGACATAAATTAACTTTGAACTGTCTGGTGGGGCATATTTGTATTATTTCCAGGTGTCTTTTGATGTATCCTGTAAAAACAACACATAATCTGTGTTATGTGAGACTTTGTGAAGCTTATAAAATGACATTTGATGATTATTGAGAGTCGATTTGGTTGTTTTTAGATGTTGGATAAACCGATTTAATCCAAACAATGCATCCTGGGATGAGTAATTAGTGGCTGCGACCAATCATGCGCAGTTTCAAGACGGATTGACAAACGATTATACCAAAGGAATTATTGTTTCTTTCTACAAAAACTTAAAGAACTGCCAACACATTCCTGACATTACATCTGTAGAATAGCCCATAAGGACATGTGAAACAAGGTCTTGGTCCCACTTATGCAGAGCTTTGACTCGTCCTGCTGAGTCCAGTCAGTCTCAGTGGACAGACACAGGCCTTTTCTGGTCAATCCCAATCCCAGCCTTCATCCCAGTCCAGAGCAAATAGAGCGATAATCACGGAGGAGAAACTCTCCCCTCCAGCGGGCGGTGACGTCAGGGCCGTTCGGAGGAGCTGGAGGTGTAGGAAGCGGTGCTATTTCTGCTCTATTGACTCTGGATAAGAGCGGACAGAACACGGCAGGACAGGATGAAGGGTGGGACTCCGGGGCAGGATCAGGTCACTCTGTGGAAAAAAAAAAATCCCCCGATGACAACTCGGTTTCAGTCAGCCAGTTTGGAGCCGTGCTCAATTAGATTAGCAGCGAGTCCGTGAATTATATACTAATGCAGCTTGACTCTTAATGCAGACCCCATATGTGTGTTTTCCATGTGCAGGAATTTCTGCTGGAAGACACACAATGAACCCGAAGGATCAAATACCAATTTCAGCTTGGAGTTTTAATCCACGTCTGGAAATGCACCCAACGTCATGTGCTCCAAATGAAATCATCGCGCTAAGCGTAATTAGGAAGGACACGTTTCACTAGCCGCTATAAGTGTCTGCTTTTCATTGGGCCGCTAAATTATGATGATCCGTTTACTAAACAATAAGTGGAAAGAATAATTCACCAGGCTCCGGTTTATTCAAATCAAAACTCGAGCAGGACGGTGATGAAGGCCGTCTTTGATCCGGCCCGGTGAATAATGGGCCAAATTACTCTCACTGCAGTTAAGAAAGCACTTCAAAGACTCTCTAAAACCCCCCCCGCCCTCACTGAATAAGGAACATGTCCCATGAGTGCTATAGTTGTTGATGGAGTCTGGAGCCTGGACTCTGAGTCTGCCTCTGCATCGTGATGGCAGGTTTCCTAAAGCAGGAGAAAGTAGCTGAAGAAGTCAGAATAGGTTTGACAATACAAGGGTTGGAATATGGATTTTTCTTAAAGAGGAATGTAGAAACTCAAGTCTAGGTTGATTGACAGCAAGTATTGTGATACATTATGCAAAAAATGCTCCCAAAGTTTGATGTTTTCTGCTTTTGTTTGTTTGAAATCATAGTAAAGGGAATGTCTTCTGACTTTTATGACGTCTCCTTGGAATTTTCACTGTTTTCTAACATTTTTAAAGAGGCCCTATTATGCTTAATGGGGTTTTTTTTTCAGTGTGTTATACTGGATAGGTTTAAGTGCAGGTCAATGGTCGGCAAAGGCTAATATGTCTCTCCCTCCCTGCCTGAAATGCATCCATTGGACGCCTTTTTTTACTACAGCGTTACAGTGACCGTCACACACAGTTAGCAACAGGCTGCAGACTCTTGGATCTGTGTAGATGGCTTATCTCTCTAATTTCCATTCTCTCACAGTTGTTACTCCTTGTGTGTGTGCATGTGTGTGTGTGTGTGTGTGAAACATTTACTGCGTTTGGTGTGTTTGAAATGAAAGGAGCAGACTCCTCCAGGAACGATAAGGGCTAAAGGAAAGGAGTGATTTCAAGCTTGTTGATAATGGCACAGATAAGACTAACTGAGGCCGCTGCGGCTGGATTTAATGAGTACAAACATCCCAAACAAACTGAGACATACACACACACACACACACACATACGAACACACACACAAACAAACAAACAAGCCCACACATTTGGATCATTTATTTATATCCACCTCGGGAGAGGACACAAACAATGCGATGCAATCAGAAATTCCACAAGAGCTGCCAGACATGTGCTCAGTCTGCACACACACACCCACACACCCACACACCACACCCACACCACACCACACACACACACACACACACACACACACACACACACACACACGGAGGATAATTAGAAAGTGGCGCTATTCCTGAACAGGTGAGTAACAGCATGACGTTTAGGCCTCGGAGTAAATCGTCCAGCTGTATAAAGTCTAGAGAGGACATCCGGTTTAAACACACACACACACACACACACACACACACACACACACACACACACACACACACACACACACACACACACACACACACACACACACACACACACACACACACACACACACACACACACACACACAGAGGCGTGTATATATATATTTCTTCTCCTAATCCATTTGTCCTGTTGGCCTCCTGTCATAGAAAAGTCTGTATGAATGATAATAGCTGCTTATCTACGGAGGCCTCCTCTCCGGGGAGTTTCATAAGTACTTCAGCAGTTATTAATGAAAGTGAAATGGGATTTCTTTTCCTCGTCTCTCGTGCCATTTCTCTCCATTGAAGTGCTCGGGTCACCGCTCCCGTCCCATCTCTCCGATCCCACAGCTGGATTTTGGGGAAAAAGTTTTCCCAGAAGCCTTAACGTTCCAGACAGGATTAAATACTTTCTCACCTAACAGTATTCTATCGTCCTTTAATCCAACTTTCTTCAGAGCAAAGAGAGCTACAGCCTTTGATGTGTTAACACGCAATGTTAGATTATTATTTGGTTGGATTCACTCCAAAATAAATGAAGGGTCGGTCCCGGGTAAAGTCGTCTGATGTGTCTGTCTGGGTAATCTGTGTGGACCGATGCGGGTGAAAGGTTACGAGTGCTTTAAGCAAACACGGGGCATCTGGCAGCCATTCCTGGAAAAAAAGTGCTTGAATTTGTGAAATAAAATCAGAATAAACTTGGCTGAATCGGAAGGATGACCAGTTCTCATTATCAGAGGAAAATGGCTTTATTCATCCCGCCAGTTGAGAGAACCCGGAGACGTTTGGATGAGAGACAGCGGCTGATTCAAAGCTGGATGGCGGACAGAGGAGCGGAGCTGGTGAATGTTTCTGATCTATTGGGGCAATTTAAGCACTAATTAGACAAAATTACTTCCGAATGTTGTCAGCAGGCCCGAATCAGGAAGTTGGATTGCTCCCGTGTCCTAACCTGCCCTTACACATGTCTGCTGACTTTAAATAGAGAAACCACACAAACATGTATTCACAAAAGCATGCAAACACACACTGCTTCTGCTCCAGTCTTTGGGTTGGCTCGATGCTGCAGCTCAGACAGATGCTATGTTTTCCTATTGAAACAGAGAGACAGAGAACGCATGCATTTAAAGTACACACTGCTGCTCTCGAGACAGTCTGCTCGATGATCAATGTGGGAGAGTCTAATTTCCTCTAAGAGGAGACACCGAAGGGGTGGAAGAGCAATTCCTTTTTGTCTTCCTAAGTACTCCCAAAATAAGACAGACTGCAGATGTTTAACAAGAGCAGGACAATTAAGATTAAAGCAAAATGCATGTGTCTGGAAGTAGTTAGCATACAAATGGGTAATGGGACTTATTATTTCTCAGTTTGTTTTGGTATATTTGAACGGTTTTCAGTCCTATTTTTTGAGCCAATACTCCAGAGTGTTCGAATGGATTCCAGGAAAACAAAAAACCAAAGCAACAGATTTACAAACGAGTTTTAAACCAAATGCTATATCTTATTCCTTAAAGTTAGTTGCAAAAACACCCTTATGTTCCTTTAACGGCTCACTAAAGCATTGATTTTCTGCTGGAGATAGTGCCCAACAGATGCACTATTCACCTTTTAATGCACGCTACATACTATAGTCTTCTTTTGTTGTCGGTAAAATAAAGTAAAACTTTATATTTGTGCATGTGTTTTTGTGCAATATAACACTGTAGGCTGAAGGAGTGTCCGGAATAGAGAATTAAAAGGTAGTGAAGTAACAGAGTATTCGTGGATGGACTATAGCATAGTTGGTTGGGGTCTTTTAATCTTGTTTGCCGAAGAGGAAAAGTCTTGTGCAGCCTTTTTCTGACTTTTCTGAGGCAGCAAGTATTTTGCTTCTGAAGATACTTGTGAAGGTTTGAATGCAGATAGATTTTGGTTGGAGCACAAATGGCCGCTGCAGAGTGCCTACGAGGCTGCATGCCGCTGAAGGAAGATCAAAAAGTGTCTGCCAGGCGAGAGTCAGACAGACAGGAAGACCTGCAGCAGCAGAGAGAACTGAAGACAGATGGAGGAGCTCCAACCTGCACTCTGCATGCTCACTGTGACCTACTTCACTCTGCTCCAGCTCTTTTTTCTCTGCGTCTCATACTCTTTGCGATCCCCTTTCATGTAGCACAAGGAACCAATAAGTCTGAAGAAGGACTCCCAGCAGACACTGATTCCTATCTTTTCCCCTCGCCCTTCTGTCCGTCAGGGCCGAGCATATCGCTGTCACAGCCTTGGCTAGCCGACCGAGCGCTTTGTCTTTCATCTGCTGTGTGACAATCTAACCATCTACTGTTTTAATAATGGCTGTATTACGTTTGGCGCCACTGCAGAGGAACCTAATAAGAGTTTCTACCACAAAGGAAGCCGTCATTATTAGCCTGTGTGTGATTGAAACGTCGTACTGCTGAAGCGGTTGCAGCATGAGGTCACTGTGAAGTGTGTTTAAGGAGGTTATGCCACTGGCAAACTGCAAGGTGACCACGGAGGACTTTTTGTTCTCCTAAATGTGTTCTCTGATGTCTCCTCGATGCCATCCTTTCCCATGAGATAGGATCTGCCGTTCCTTCCATGAGACATTTGTGCTCTCTTGTGTTATTGGTACCTTATGTCCTGTGACGTCTTATTTGTTTGTGCCTTGTCCTGAAGATGACATACAGATGTGTTAATATGTTTATTGCTTGAGTGAATATTTGCAGTGGTGGAATGTAATTACAGAGGCCCTGTTCTGCCTTTTTCAAAGAGCTGCTTCTGCATACATTTTGCTGATAATACTTCTGCACTTCTACTCGAGTAACATTTTGAATTCAGGACTTAATCCTGAATGAGATTTTTTTGAATTGTTATTTGTTTATTAAATAATCAGGTTTTTTTTTACATTTGACTTTTTTTTAACCTTTTTTTACACATTTTCCAGCGATTGTTTCTTCACTTTTTCAGTCATACTTTTATATTTTAAGACATTTTTAAGACACATTTCTTACATACATTTATAAAGCAATTTTTCAGAGATCTGTCACACATTTTTGGGAGTTTTGTATGTTATATTGGAGTATTTTAAGACCAATATATTCAACGTTTACTTCTTCCAAACTTGAATATTTGTCTTGAGGTGATTTTATATTTACGGCCACATTCCTATTACTTGCTTGTTTATATCCATGGAAATAGAAACACCCACCAGTGTTTAGCTCCTTATTAAAGTTCTGGAACATGCTTCAGGTACTTATTAACTAAACACTTCAAATCCTATTGCTCAATCCCTCCGGGAAGAAACAATCTGGATTTGTTTTGCAGTCTATTTTGAGCAGGTTTAATAAAATATACCCTGACATCACATTCTCGTACTTGTTGCTACTAACCCATACTTATAAGTGCTCCTCTTTGTGAGTCAATTGTTGATTCACTCGGAGCAATCAAACTGTCAGGATGTGTTTTAAGGGTCGTTGAGTCATCTGAAATACTCCTCTATTCCTCCCTTTGTTGTGAAAATTAGACAGAAAGAACCGACTCAGTTAGTACGATATGACAGGAAATACGCCTTCCACATAAAGAAGGAAAATTCTCAACTATGCACCAAATCTGGTTTCATTTTATTCCCGCGTCCAGATGTTCTCTGAGGAAATGAATCACCGTTTTATCATTTCATCAATCAAATGTTGCGCCAGTCACCAGCTAAACCGAGGGTTCTTTGCCTCCGCAGACTACAGGACGGGGCCATGCTTCACCCAGGTGAACAACCAGATGTGCCAGGGCCAGCTCAGCGGGATCGTCTGCACCAAGACCCTCTGCTGCGCCACCATTGGTCGAGCCTGGGGCCACCCCTGTGAGCAGTGCCCCGCCCAGCCACACCCCTGCAGGAGAGGCTTCATCCCCAACATCCGCACCGGAGCATGCCAAGGTCAGATCAGAGAGCTCACTATCACATACACCTTGCTTTCTTTCTCCTTAATGTCCCTTTTTGTGTGTTTCTCTGTTAAGCCCCGAGCCTATGTATGATTGACACCTCTTTGTAACCGTGAGAGCCAATAGAATTGAGGGGCAGTTCATACATCCATGTAAACATTACCATTGGTCAGTTAGAATGACTCGTAGAGAGCACGCCCTAAACCGGACGCTCCGCTGTGCAGATAGCATGAAGTAGAAAAATCGCTGTGGCCACTAATGTAGCGTCAGCTCGTTTTCGATAAGTGCTCATTTAGACGCTTGGTGTTGGAGTTGCGTTTTGTTTAGGTAAAAATGGTTAATGGGTTCTGGTAGCTGAGTTTCTTCCCGTTAAGTGGGTATGCCACATTAATAGGTGGTTAAATGTTAACATGCCCAGGGACGCTGTTTCTTACAAGTTGCTGCATCTGCCCCCGCGGGCGGTGGCAATCGGACAGAGTTATAAACCATTCTGACCAATGATTAATACAGTTGTAAGGGGACAGTAGCTATGGATATGAAAGCGGTTTTTGCACCAGCCTCTAAACATGTTACTCGCATGCTAAAGTTGGGCTTATTAACATGCGGGTCATTGGATATCAACTCCCGTTTAGAGCTAGCGTCATGTGGCCAATCAAGGGAGTTTAGTTTAGGCACTTTTCACTTTCCAGCCCCTGAGATTACAGATTGATAGGCAATATATGAAGTCCTTTAACTGTATTTATCCAAAGAGATTTATATAAACTCCAATACTGTAGATATGCCCCAAAGACACGTTGACCCCCCGACCCACAAACTTCTTCTCGACAGCGATGAAGGAGGACACACAGACGTCTCTTAAATACATACACACAGCATCGCCGCGCTAAAGGGTTCAACCATTACTTTATCTGTCATCGTCTCTGCTCCTCTTCCCACAACATCCTCGAGGTAGTGTTAACAACACGGCCGGTGTGTACACGTAGGACGGATACTAGCTTGCATTTCCTCTTAAGGTCTTATTCAGCAGATGCTGTGGACATACATCTCCATGTCCCTGTAAACATTGCACAGCTGTTCCCTCAATCACAGACCCATCTTAAGTGGGGCGAGACAGGGGGAGATAGAAGGTCAACAGTAGATGTCACGCAGAAGTGGTGTACATTATCTGAAAGCTGGGATCCTGAAGATTCATTTAAGTACAGCTGAGCACTGTGTGTCACGTGTTGGGGTTCACAAATCTGTCATTTTATTGTTAAACATACAGTATAATGGAAGTATATGATGGACAGTATCATGCTAAAGTACGTCTCATAAGTTCTTGCCACAATAATTGGGTTGATTTCTTGAGTTACACACATTTGATTTACCACTCAGGCGTTGATAAAATGGTCATAAAACCCGTCAAAATTCAACATAAAGAGTTCAAGACCTTAAGGAACACTGTAGAAAAAAGAAGCTTTGATTTGATTCAGAAACGTTGAATTTGTGGATATTTTATGTCGGGAAATTCTGTCCTGAAAACGGTTCAAGAAGCCCCTTACTGTCAGTACAGATGGGACTCCCTCCAAGGGCCCTCAGTCTCTCCTTGTGTTGTATGAGGCTGTTATTATCCAAGTTTCAATGAAAGAAAGGTCTATTTCTGGGACGAATATCATCCAAAATCAATGCAATTAAGATTTAAACAGCCACAAGTTTTCCAGACATAGCCACTTCATGCATTTCCAACCTCCTGGGTAGGTGAAACAACACAAACAACTGTATTGTTGCTTAGCATTAGCATAGCACATGCATCTCTCAGGTGTTTTCATTGAGATATATTTAGGTGAGAGGTCAAGGGACCCCCGTGAGTCTGGCTTTTCGAGTGAGTTTTCCGCTCTCTGAAGATCAGCATAACTCAGGATACGCATTCCCGACAAAGCTAGCAGGCGCTAATAGAGACCTTATGGAGCCTCATATGATACTAGCATCTCAAATTTAGCTTTAAAACTGAGCCTGTTGCAGCTTTTGGAAAACAAACAATGGAGGTTTCAGGATGGGGCAACCACGTATGCACGGTGTCAGAGTAAAGCACAATAGCAAAGGCACCTTATTCCCTCCCAAAAACAACACTTGGTGCAAAAGACAGATAAATGGAGAGAACCTGAGATGGATCTGAACTTGGATTCACCTCCTTTCATCAACATTCCTGCCGCTGGTATCCCAGACTGCCTCGGCATGCCTCTCTAATAAGCCCTGACCAGACTAAGCAATAAGACTGCATCAATATATGACATGTGTGGAGGTCGTGTCCCTCGTTAAACTGAACCCCGCCGGGCTCGCCTCGCCCGGACACACTCAGCAGCACCCCGGGCACACTGTGATGGTGGAGGCGTCACTGGTGGGACGCTTTGTTTTTCCTCTGCCACACTTCAACGGTATCACGGCTAAAGGCGTTATACCATGATGTGTTTGTGATGGGAAATTGGGGATTATGCCAAACTCGAGCGTTATGGTGCGCTCAGAGCAAAACTGGGACAGTCAGTGGCCCCTGGATGTCTTCATCCTCTGTCTCACTGACAGGATCTGCTCAATCTGACTAAAGCTCATTCTGTAAAACTGATGGAGGTTTTTTGTAAAATATCTCACTTGTTCTTTATTTCCGTTGGTTAGAAATGTTCTAATGTTTTCCCACTGGTTCTCAAAACTTGGGAGGACTTTTTTCTAAACCTCAAAGGCATTTTTTGGTCGCCGTGCCTTTTCTATTGCATCCCCCACACTATCAGATGGACCCCCTCCAGTGAATGCTTCAAATCCGAGTTTGACTCTTTATCTGGCCGATCTGTGTTAACGTTTACGTCGTTGTTTCTTTTATTTATTCTATGAAAGCTTGTGTGGACTCCCTGCTCTGTTCTGTGCAGCCCTTTTGAAAATGTGCTTTATAAATAATGTGTGACTTTCTTTGAGTTACCTTCTAAACTTTATGGTCTTATAACAACTTACATGTGACATCCCTGCAGCATAAACAAGCCGATAGCTTAGTTTGTCCTCCAAAGAAAGATGTATATTACTTGATTAGTCATAATAAAGTTGAGGTTGTATATTATTTTTAGAGGAGGGCACCAGGTGTATCTATAAATTTGTTCCGGGCAATGAGGATGTAGTTAGTAATAAGTATTACTGATGCTATAATAGGTCTGAATTCATTATTCAAAATACATCTGGCATCAGTAACTGGTTTGTATTTCGCTCCACGGCTCTCTGACTTTCTTTTCCACCATCTTTCTGTCCTCTCTGATTCCCTGTTTCTATGTTTTCTCCCCTTTCAGTTTCTTCTTTCACACACACACTTAAAAAATGTAATCGCCCGAGAGCCTGGAGCTACATCTCTCTGGCAGAATTACAAAGCACACCTGACCACAAACCAAATGTCCAGGCTCCACATCAGGATTTTGGCTGGAAGGTGCTTTCTTTCTTTCTTCCTCCTTGAGCCGTTTGGCAGAGAGCGTTTTCAACACTAGACAGTATTTTTTCAGTCAAAGATTGATTGATTTACAACTCCGAGGGTCCTGCTCAGTGACCCGCTGTGGTATGTGTTATCCAAGGACGAGAGCATCAGAGATATATGGCAATTCTTACAGTAACTCACCCCACGTCATACCTCCAATAAGTGGGAAAATGACTCACTTTGAAAGCTGGGAAAAAGCTACATTTAAAAACTCATTTCCTGTTCAAACAAGAGCAGAAGTGGGAATTTAAAGAAGTGGGATTAGACATCAGAGACGAATGCCAAGTTACTTCTCGCCTGTACCTCATTCCCTTCGCAAAGATGTAGACGAGAAGAATGTAAAACAGTGTTTCAAAGACAGAAAGCGTGCCTGAAACATCATATTTTTTAAAGAATGCTCCATGTTTGAAGTCTTTGGTGCATTACCAACATACTTTAGGTTGCTGCACCAATGGTTTACAGATGCCAGTTATAATCATCACACTTATAGCTTCTCACAAATGTCTTTTTCTTCCTTTCTCTTAGATGTGGACGAGTGCCAGGCTGTGCCAAAACTTTGTGACGGAGGAAACTGCATCAACACCGTGGGATCCTACGAGTGCAAATGTCCCGCCGGCCACCGTCAGAGTGAAACCAGCCACAAGTGTGAAGGTGAGTCCCCGCTGGAAAAGAGCAGGTAGAATTACCCATTTAACTACATTAAGGACGGGTATTATAAAAAACATTGGAAGTCGAAATTTGCACATTCCAGTACAAGTAGACGGAAAACCAATCTCTAGCCACGTTCGCCTTGTTAGCCATTGTTAGCAAAACCAGTTGCTGTGGTTCACACACATTCACTGTAGCAACATACACACACATAAAACGTGTCATGCAGTGTGTACGACAGATTTACAGCGACTGAAATCAGGCAGAAGTCTTATTATTAACCGGATATTAGGACAGCTCTCACAATGTTTACGCACGGAGCGGCCATGATGGATTTTGGTGATGATCTGCTCACTTTCCGAGGTGGGGAATAGGACTTCAAGATGCATTCCTGTTGACATTTCCTACTGGGAACTGTGCAATCCAGACCTCCCAGGACATATTAAACACACTAAAAGCTATTACAAATGGAGATACAAGCTACAGTGAAGACATGGCAGTCGAAATCTGAAGTCCCGAGCTCCTTCCGCAATGCAATGGCTATCAGTTCTGCATACCCCTGGTCCTTAAAAAAGACTGGCGGCCATCTTTAATTATCTACCATTAGTGTGTAATTTCTGAAAAGGTGTGTGAAAGGGGAAAAGTATTACACACACACACACACACACACACACACACACACACAGTAACACAATCAAGTGTTAAGGCTTGTTCTTGCTAACGACTCAAAATGCTACCTAAATTCGTGATGTAAAGCAAAGTAACCTAGCTAATGTTAGCATTTCGAAGCTACATCCTTCATACAACTGACACTTTTAACACTAAACGGATTTCCTTTCTTGATTTAACAAAGGACCAAGTGTTGCAAGATGTTCAAACTGCACATGAATGCAGGCTACATGAGTCTATAAAGTTATCACCAACCTAAAACAATCCAGAGGAACAAAGTTAACCTACAGTAGCTAAAGTTAGCATTTGGAAGCTACATCCTTCATATAACTGACACTTTTAACACTAAACTGATTTTCTTTTTTGATTTAATGACAGACAAATGATTGCAAGATGTTCAAACTGCACATGAATGCAGGCTACATGAGTCTATAAAGTTATCACCAGCCTAAAACAATCCAGAGCAACTTTTATTAGCTTTTGTTGAAGTGAGAGATGGTCGCTGCCTTTTTATTACAACTGTAAGAGATCTGCAGGGATCCGTTTACAAATCTCTACGGGGAGTTTGAAAAATGACGACATGTTCGAAGTCTGGCAACACACACACACACACACACACACACACACACACATGGAGGATTCACGTTACAATGTGTTGATTGGCTGGAATTTAAACAATGCCCAGGCTAAACAGCGCGATCGTTAGCGAAGGCAGGGGTTGTGTCTCTTGGACTGAAGCCGATATGTTCTTAGCCTTTAGGGAGGATTACACAAAGCTCTTAAACTGTTTCAGCCAGATGACATCTCCTCTACTGAACTAGAACCCAAGGCCAGACTGGATATATCGTACGGTATGACTTATTATCTGAATTCTCCTGGCGTGGTTGCACCGCAAACAGAGAGAATAATGTCCACTTCAGATTCATGGGAAGCAATTACCATGACACACACCGAAAACTGATTTATGGATGACTTCACTAAATAGTCCCAGTTTCAGTTGTGGTTTTGGGTAGATGTGTGAGGAGAGAGTGGGTGTTTTTTACAGAGATGCTGAGCACCAAAAGAAGAGATTTTGGGTGTGTAGGCATATTCCAGGACGAAGGAGGTGGAGCTGTTTTACTGCAAGGAGACTCAGAGACAAGGTGGAAATAAAGCAGGAGTTTATGATTAGATGGTTCTGTTACCTTTCTAACTCCTTCATGGTCCTTTTTTAAGAGTACATTTACACACACTCAGCCTCTTATTGATGTATATTCAGGCAAATTGTACACAGTGCAGGCCCTGTACACATTAGGCCTGAATATTCAGTATGAAATGAACATATTCAATTTTCAAAAAGACACTAAATGAGAAATATGTCATCTAGAAAGTTCTGTAACTACTCTAACCCTTCATGGTTGTTTTTGAGCATAAATTACACACACTCAGCGTCTTAGGAAGACCCTTTATTTATCCCCAAGTTGAGACTCAGTTGTTCACTTTGTCATTATACACAGCACAGGACCTATAGACATTAGGCCTGGAGGTCATTTACAGTTTCCCAAAACCAATAATGAGACCCAACATTCGAATTTGTCTGAAAACACCTAAAACCACAATGGCACTCGATGCGTTCAAGTTCTCTTTGGAAAGTCCCATTTCTAGAGTTGCAGAGTTGTTGTTACGACTTCGATGAGTTTAAGAGATTATGTCGTAATGTTCAAACCAAGTCCCTACAGAGTGAGCTAATGCTGCTTTCAAACTCCTCTGTAAAACACAGATAACTACGACGGTGTTTGTCAAGTGCTTTTTGTCCAATTTCCAGAGTCGTTATTTCGACATCGATGATTTTATGAGCTTATTGTGGCAACAGCATGGACACTATAAAGCACATGTATTTGGAGAGCTGCTCCGAAGGTTGATACAACATGTTAATGTTTGTTTCTGAGTTGATGGGGGATGTTTCCACTCCCAGGATTATAACAATATTAAGTGGTAGCAGCCAGTGTTGTAGTCAAGTCACTATGCCTTTGTCATGATCCTGGTTTTGTGTCTGTCATGTCTTTGGGTTGTGTGATTTGAAAGGTTTTCCCATCTTGTGTCAGGTTAAGTTTCACTCCTTGTCTTTAGTTTCCCTCCTGTGCCTGATCGTGTCATTGTGTTCACCTGTTGCCGCTGTGTTTCTCCTCCCCTCTCCAGCTGTGTGTTGTTTGGTGATTAGCCTTGTGTATTTAGTCTTGGTTCCCCGTTTGTCTCTTGTTCAGTCGTCGTCTTTTCTTACCTGATGTTGTACATGTTACCTGCCTGTTCCTGCCCGTCCGTCTGTCTGCTCCTGTTCCCAGTGTCCCTGTATCCCCTGGTTAGTGTTGGTGTGGTTATTTTTTGGTTGAACGTACAGCTTTAATTTAGATAAAGCTCGCCTTTTGTTTGGACCCATACCTGCCTCCCGTTCATGTTACTGCACTTGGGTCCTGTTTCCCCAAACCCTGACAGCCTCGAGTCCAAGTCCAGCTTCAAGTCTCCAGTGTTCAAGTCCGAGTCATTAAAAACATTTCCAAGTCGAGTCCGAGTCGAGTCCACTACTCATCCAAGTCAAGTCCGAGTCGAGTCCCTATTGATCAAGTCCGGGGGGGGGGGGGGGGGGGGGGGGGACACACACGATAGCAGAGCGAACAGGTACAGGAGGCGTAGAGCGAGGAGATCATTGTCCACTAGTTAATCGATCGCGGGTCCAAGTCCGAGTTCAAGTCGTTAGTGTCCAAGTCAAGTCACAAGTCTCTAAATTTAGCTCACGAGTCGGACTCGTACTACAACACTGGTAGCAGCACAACGCCTATCGTTAAAGGTCTACAAAGTGATGCATGTTTCTTGTATCTGTTCCATAATTCAAGGGGTTCTTACTTGGCTTTTGTTTCATCCTTCTACCAATTATCAAGCCAATCAGGCTTTTAGTTTTTCCGTAACCGTGCTGACAGACAGAGAGGCAAACTTAACCGATAACATAACCTCCTTAGTGGGAGAAATCAGACAAAAGCAATCAATCCTGACATTTTGGAGGCTGGATCGAGCAAAAGTTTGAATTGGCAAGCCACTTTTTCATGACTCGGTTCAGCAAATGGATCTTGAAAGTGATGTGAATCATTTGCATCACTGATATGTTTCATCTGGAAGCATGTTCATTATTAAGTTAGCTCTGCTGTTGATCTGTTTATTTATTATGTATCTTGCAGCTTGCATGCAGAGCGGGTAAAGAAAGAGTTCAGTGTTGTAAACCTCGTAAAAACAAAAGTGCTGTTGTGACGCGTTTGTGAGGTCATGGATCGGCAGGAAACCAATGTTTAGTGAACTATTGGAAACAATCAGAGCAGCTCCTTAGGGGGAAGCTTTATTGAAATGCCCCTTCCAGCTAATGCACAAACAAGCCTCACTTAAAGCTTTCACAGTGGAATTACTGGGGTTTAAAGCTGTGAGGATAAAGTGCCGTTAAGATGTCATGGGTGTCTGACCGTTTTGGGCGCAACAAGGCAGCTGGTTTTATGGCCTGCCTTTAGCTCGGCTATTTAACAGTCTCTCCCTTTTTTTACCCCTCCTCCTTTACCGACTCTTTCTGCTGCTGCTTCCATTTTCCCTTCCATAAATACAGTCCTCTGGCTCAGGACCAGCTGTTAGTGCTGAACAAAGAAACACTTACGGCACCTGGGAGACTTTCTCATTACACACACACACACACACACATGGACCTCCTCGTTGCTTTGACACTCGCAGATTCTCACGCACTTACGCTCAACACACACACACACAGTTCAACCAGTATTGGGGAATAAGTGTATCTGGATTACGTAATCAGGATACAGAAAAAGGTTAAAGTTTTCCTTACAGTTGCATCAAAAAAGACGAGATCGATTACTCGTACGTTTTAAAGAAATGGGGATTATAAGTAAGCTTACAATACATTTTCAAACAAAGAATGATATGTAAAAATGAACATGCTTACACATTACATCACTTCACAAGTCTTAAGACACTGACTGAATCGAGTCTTGAGTGAAACTGTAGTGAATCGTCTCTAATTTGGTGCCCATTTTGCCACTATTTTGTCTCCTAAAAAGATGAAGGACACAGCTTAGGGTTCAGAGTAGCATTGACTTCCAGGTGTTACATACTGTATATATAATAATACGGCATACTGTCGTAATCCAAGGAGACCGCATCTAATTTAAAGAAGCATTCACAGGTAAATGCTGTTCTCCAGTCCAGTATTTGGAATAGTTGAGGGTACCTAGTCTACTTTCTATCCTTCATACTTATAAAAATATATTCTTCTTTTTGTTCTTTAGCATTTGTTTCAAAGGCCCTTTTCCCTTTCCTGTAGTGTGTTAAAGGTTTGAGTGCATGTAAATGGTCTGCAAAGGCTGAAATCCCTCCAGAGGCAGCATGAGAAAAATACAGAGCTTTTTGAGACACAAAATGTTCATAATTGATTACATTTTTATTCATTTTAGTAGGAATTCAACACATCACAGTTTAAATGAGATGAAACAGGTTAAAAAACAACTACTTTTCCTTAGTTTTTCACAGAGTTTCTCATGGTAGACTTGTAGACATTTATCCAGGTGACACATTTCCCTCCACACACACTCCGTCAGGTCCCACAGCGCTACGTCTGTGCCGCGTAATGTCTGGAGTGCTGCTGCTGACACAAGCTTTATTTGGCCGGGTTTTTACTGCCTCACCTATATTCTGCCACTGCTGTCAGACAGGAGTCAGCAGGGGGAGAACCCTCAGCCCCCCTATGGCAGGCGTTACACACTGAGACACAGGAAAACACACACACACACACACACACACCTACAAAGCCTAACACACCCCTTAGATTTAAACGTACAGGACACACGTCTATTGCTGTAATTATGCCCCGCAGCGGTGCAGTAATTACGTATGCGTATAAATAAGCGTGACACATCGTAAAAACCCAATACCTTCTGGTACTTCACTTTGGGTTCCCCCCCACCCCGTCATGGAGCAATGGGGCCCCCTTTCCGCTCAATATTACATCTAAATGGCATCATAAAGAGAGCCACACCAAGGTGGGCCCCGCCAAGACCCAGGTACCCTCAGAGTGAAAGCATGGCATGTTTAAATAAGGTCAATTACAGCCTGGGGAGTTTATTTTACTGCAGCCATTTCTTTCAATTAAGCAATTTGAGATTCTAGTTAATTGGAGAGAGAGAAAACCACTCTACTCTACATGATCCTTCTTTAAAGCTTACCGTAATGAATTCAAACACGACTTCTTTAATGTTAAATGTTGCCAGATCAAAGGCAGTGAGTATAGGCTGACTAAAAAACATCCTATGAGTTGCACAGGTATTAAAATCAGATATCCAATCAAGGATCAAGACGACAGATTTGAAAAGGCACCCAATATTTTCTGTACTTTATTGATCGTGATTTCAGTAACTACTCAGCTCAAACATTGTCCTTTTTTTAGACTTTGTTGTTAATGTTAATAATACACATATACAGATCAATGGTTTCACTGGTGACTTTCCTCGTGGCTTCTCCTGTAGCATATATCCCACCACCACCTGTCTCAAATATACAATAATCCCCAGGTGCCCAAAACCGCCTTCAAAATAAAAGCATAAAAAAATAAACTTAAATAATTCTTCTAAATAAAACGACATGTACTAGAAACAAAAGATCAAGAACATTATGTTATTCATTAAATAATACATCAATTTATAGCTCCAACAACAAAGGTTTGTGGATTATCTTTAGTAACTGGAAATAGACATTGAATTTCAGACATATTTTTGGGTGTTTTGAGCATCACAAGACAAATACCATTGAGTTTCATTACTGGAGAGGCAGATGTACCATTGGCAAACGTTAGATGGACTGTCCCTGTCATTAATAAGTCATAAACACACCGGAAGTGGATTAACTCCTCTTTATTTACCTGCAGATCCTTTATCCTATTCTTTCCTCAGGGAGAAAGTGTTACTGAACAGCAATAAACTTCAACTGCGGCGTGATCCTGCATCCTTCCAAACAAAGACATGTCGAGCTGTTAAACACAATGTCCTGAGTTGGCGGGAGGCCTTCTCCACAGCTGTGATGAGGTATTTATTCTATTCGCAATGATGTAACTGCATGTGTGTGTGTGTTTCAGACATCGACGAATGCAGCACCATCCCCGGTGTGTGTGATGGAGGAGAATGCTCCAACACCGCTGGTAGCTACGTGTGCACCTGTCCACGAGGCTACGTCTCCAGCACAGATGGCTCCAGATGTGTGGGTGAGTCTCACATTTATGCTGCTTCACATCTGGCCCATGACTCTCTCTCACCCCCCCCCCCCCACACTGCTTCCTGGTTCTGATGAGTCAAACCGGCCTGTGGTCACCATGTGGAGACAAACGCACTTGCACGCACTGTTTGGCCTTGACAGCATTAATTGACTCTTAATGTCCGTGCCCCTCTGACTCATACACACACACACACACACACACACACACACACACACACACACACACACACACACACACACACACACACACACACACACACACACACACACACACACACACAAGCACACACACACGCCAAACCACATACAGTGCATACTTCACTGACATGTCCCGTGAAACACTACCAGGTGGAAATGTGTTCCCGTCGTCCTCTCCAATCACGGCAGCCTCGGCGAAACACAGCCAGGTGTTCATACTTTATTTCAACATTCAGGCCCGAAAGGGACAGCTCAGGGTCGGTGTGCTTCACCCGATCAGCATCACTCCACCTAAAGCTCCTGAAGGAAAGAGAAACCTCTGGACGGCTGTGATTACAAATATTTCCTCCGAGATATTGTTTTTATGTAATCCATGCTCCATCATTCGTGGAGTTTTTGGTCAAAGCTCGAGAGGAAATGGGTCAGAGATACCAACATTTCTGAATGTCTCACATGTGCAAACACGTGCACTTATGTACATATACAAGTTGGGGGGCCCAATCTTGCTGGAAATGTGTGAAGTGGTGGATTGTTTGGCTCCAGTGTTACAGGAATAGTGTTTTTCAAAGTAAAATTAAGAGAATAAATACTGGTGTTGCAGCTGTAGGCAGTCAAATGCAGCCACCAGCCCTCAGTTACAGCTGTTTGAAGGGCTTTTCCCACATATTCAGCAGTGTCACTGGTGCTAATAGTACTAAATGTGTTATGTAAAGTCGAACAGCTGAAGATTAACGGAAACCAGGCTGAAAAACCCAAGAAACCGGAAATGTTTTACTATTTTGTGACTATATGAGGAACATTACACCAAAAATAATCATTAATTGCTCTAACCTTAATTGGCTGGACGAAGTATTTCTTAACAAATACCATGATAAAGATGATCAATGATATTTTAAGGGGTTAGGCTTAAATATGTACAAAGAAAACAATAAAAACATATAAAAAAACCTTTGGAAAAAACAAAGTCTAGTATCACACAATCAATCAATCCTATGAACTCCAGACCGGGAGTAAAGATTTGTACGCTCCAAAAAAAATGTTCATTTGATCATTTATTGGACGAAAAGATAGGCAATTACAACACATCCCAATACCAGTAACCTTGAGTGCGGTGGTGAGTGGGAGTGATTGATGTTGAGGTTAAAATGCGGTAACCCAAACCCAGAAGCTTTCCATCCGTCTGCCGTTACATGGTCCATATTGTTGTTTTCTTATCCTCTTTCCACTGTCATCTCCTTCCTTCTTCTTCACCCTGAGACATTAATTACTCTCCATATATCCCTCTCTTTCTCAGACATGATTAAGAGACAAAAGCGTCTGTGTTTACTCTGGATCTGTGCATGTTTCCGTATCCTTTTTCCTCATGTTCCGTCTCCTCTGGCTGTTGTTTTTTGTTATCTCTAAAACAGAACTTGCGCTCTCATCCTCTTTATCTGTGTCACCATTTCCTCTTCCCCCCTCCCGTCCTCTAATATCAGGATCTGGCTTCTTGTTATATCAGTTGTAGTTTTTCTAATTGCTCTTTTGCTGAAAGGACAGAGGAACAGAGGCAATAAAACAGGTGCCAGACACAACCCCGATACCTTCGTCTCCTCCAAAAAAGGACAAGACGGAGGCCGAAGAGAGCTCCAAATAAGTGATCCAAAGTCTCCCTTCCTCCAGAGTCACCCTGACGTCACCCAAGGGTTTTTAGAGTACCATTTTGAAGCTTTGAGTTGGATGCTTTACCCACAATCTTAGTATTTTGGAACCAGAAAGGTCCACAGAGGGTGAAGTACAATTAAGCGCTTAACAGCACCAATTTAAGGCGTCTAAACAATACACACAGTAAAGGGTAACGTTACAGGACAAAAACACAGACATTTATCTGACTGGACAACACCCTTGGGTGGCAACCTGTCAATTAAAAGGTAGCTCTGCCCTATAACATACGCTTATACTCTAGATGACTCCATAATTGACTAAATAAACATGTTGCTGTATTAAAAAAGACTTTAAACTAAAGATCAAAACTTTAAACAAAGTGGGAAAATGTTCACTGAGGTCATTACTCAAGGACAAGGTAGGGTCATTTTCTAATAGACTTCTATACAATGTGAGGTTAGGGTTAGGTTGTATGAGGCTTAAGGCTCTTCATTAGATTCACTTCTCAGACAGGGAGGTTGCCAACTTCAACACAAACCTTAGTTTCAAAAGACGTCACCTTAACTTGTTTCACTTTGATTCAGTTTTAGTTTTCGTTGCGTTTTTGTAAATGGTATTTCATAAGTCTGATCTCTCGTGCTCTAGAAGCAGGATGTAGATGTCGCTGGTCCTGCATGAACATACGCCTTTACTCTACATGACTCCATAATTAACTAAAAAACATGTTGCTGTATTAAAAAAGACTTTGAACTAAAGATTTAGACTAAAAACAGAGGAGGGTACTGTCCACTGAGGTCATTAATCAAGGAAAAATGAGGGTAATTTTCTCATAGACTTCTATACAATGTGAGGTTAGGGTTAGGTTTTGTGAGGTTTAAGATTCACTTTTCAGATACGGAGTTGGCCAATTGATTCAGACAGACTTCATAAACTTAGCTTGTTTCACTTGGATCCAGTTTGCCTTTTAGTAAATAGTATTTCAGGCTGATCCCTCGCTCTCTGGCCCTCGTGTTCTCGAAGCAGGATGTAGATGTCTCTGGTCCTGGAGGCTACACTCTTTGGCTGTCTGCCTGTGTTTTGTGTACTGTACCGTGGTGAAGTATGCCAGGGGGAGCTGTTGGGGGGGGGGGCGCCCCGACAGTAATCAGAGCCTAATGCCCTGTCACACTGTGGAGAAGCTTGGAGAAAAAAAAAAGAGACCTGTCCAGTCAGCCAGTCTGTAAAAACACCTCAACAAATGAAAGCATATGCTTGTGTAGCAGAGCAACACTAGCGAGCCGAACCACCGTCTGGATCCAATTTAAGTCATCATCATCCTCATCAGCAAACCCCTCCCACACACATACACACACACACACACACACACACACACACACACACACACACACACCCCTCTCTCTCCTCCACCCGGCCTCCAGCTCGGTCATTCCTACGGGATGTTTTTTGCATTGCGTATTTGTGTACATATGTGAACGGGCATATGGTGCGTTTGCCCTTGGATATGTACAGGTGTGTGTGTGTGTGTGTGTGTGTGTGTGTGTGTGTAATTGCATGTAAACGTGTGTGTACGGTACAGTGTGTGCTCCCAGACACAGCCCCTCATGTTCAATCTAATTGGCAAGAATTGCTCCACATGGAACTGATTAATTCCAGACTGCTGGCTCATTAGTGAGTTAATCGACTTGAGCTCCTCCCTCCTCCCTCCTCCTCCTCTCCCTTCTCCCCCTCCCTCCCTCCCTTCATTCTGCTTTCAGCTTTTTCCTGTACATGCACTTAAAATTCCCCCTTTCACATATGTTGTCCACTCTCTAAAATCACACGCATGCTTTCTGTCCGTCCCACTCTGCCTTTTCTCGGCACTTCCCTTAAATACCCAGAATGTGTCTTCATACTCTCCCTCTCATTTACTCCTCTTCACACCCGCTCTTTGAACCGCAGCCCCCTTTCCTGCTCCATTGACCCTGACCTAGGGAAACTGTAACAAATAAGACCCTCTCTTGGAGGCCCTTCAGATGCCTTCAGTTAGCACGAGACCCCAGGCAACCTTTCCCCCCTCAGCCACCAGGCCACACCAGCCCTCCGTTTACAGCTGTTTTTCCCACATATTAAGCAGTGTCACTGGTGCTGTTAGTACTAAATGTTTTATTTAAAGTTGAACAGTTGAAGATAAACTCAAACCAGGCTGAAATACCTCAGAAACTGGACATTGTTTAAACAATTTTATGCCATTTCTATTGACTAAATGAGGAAAATTACACCAAAAATAATGAATTGCACTTCCCTTAATTGGCTGGACGATTTTGAGTATAGTATTACGCAATCAATAAGTTATGTATTATGGATTCATTGCCCAGCCCTACCTTAACCCCTGATAAAACCCCATCGGCTATGTGCATATTTTCCTTTCCCCGTATTTTCTGACGACCCTTTGCGCCGCTGTCCGCTCGCTCTTCTAACTCTTGTTGATTCCTCCTCCTCCAGATCAGCGAGTGGGCACCTGTTTCTCGGCTCTGGCTAACGGGCGCTGCGCCGCGGAGCTGAGCGGTCAGTACACCAAGATGCAGTGCTGCTGCGACACGGGACGCTGCTGGGCTCTGGGACAGATCCCCGAGATGTGCCCGGTCAGAGGGTCCGGTGAGTACACATGGAGACAAGACGGAACAGAGGAGACATGTTGGTTGTGGATGTTAACTTGAAATCAGGACCAAACATCCATCACTTTTCTTCTTCTGGTGGCAAAAAAAATGGCATTAAGTGTTTACGACTTGGCAGTAAATAAAGCCGTACATCGTCAACTTTTCAAATGAGTTAAACAAAGTCTCCCTAAACTAGAAAGCAGTGTTTGTGCGTGTGACATCCTCTCAAACGCATGATGTCATGAGCACAAACTAAGCAGAGAAATATGGAAATGATTTGTGGAAGATAATGACCCGTCGTCTCCTCGGTCCGTCTGGAATTCACAGAACGTTCTCTGCGTGAGAGCGCATGATCCAAGACTGAGCCGACCGCCAGAACAACATGTGTGTGTGAGAGTGTGTTTCATTTCAACTGTCAAATTAACATTTAGTGTATATCATCCGTAAATGGACGTAAACATACACCAATGATCTGCAAACATACAATTATTCATAGCGCTTGATTTATTGTAAGCAAATGCCAAAGCAGAGTAGAGTACATTATTATAGAAGCCACATTTTCTCCTGTAACCAAGTTAAGACTTGCTGCAAAGAAAGCATATGAAACCAGGCACATGATCAACTTCAACAGAAGATCATCAACATGTATGTGTGCAATGGACTTTAGGGATTACAGGTTTCCAGGAAACAATGAGTACTTTTCAAGTATTGATTAAGACGGATTCAAAGTGCTCGATGTATTGCTTTTAAACCTTTACATAGGCCTTGTAATGAAACGTTGTCCGAGGTTAGAGGCTAACAAACAACATCAAACAAACACCCCTGAAGGACTCAGATGAAGCCAAAAAAACACAATCAATACCATAAACATTGAAGTGGGAACTGAGAGTTCTTTTAAGTTCTAAGAAGGCTCTAAATCGGATGTTCATGCGTTCTTCCTCAGCTACATCTGGCTGGAAACCAGTGAAACATACCGTAATGCATCCACTGACTCGTTCCCTGTGATCTGTTTTGTAGACGAGTTCAGGCGTCCTGTGTATCGTGGGCGTTCCCCAGGGACACGGCTTCCCCCACGGCTACCCCAACGGACAGTTCCCCAACGGCAACGGCAACGGCTTCAACTACGGCTACAAGTATCCCGGCCTTCCTAACGGAAACGGAGGCAACGGAGGCAACGGAGGAAGCTTTGGAGGAAACGGAGGAAGCTTTGGAGGCAACGGAGGAGGACACCAACATATAGGTGAGTCGCTGTGTGGATCTGAAGTGATTTTTCAGTTGGAAGTTTGTTTTTTCTTTATTGTTTGTCCTGTTTTTTCTCAGGCACGGTTTCTGTGAATGAAACCATCGACGTGTGCAAACATTTCACCAACCTGTGTCTGAACGGTCGCTGCATCCCCACCCTGCAGAGCTACCGCTGCGAGTGCAACATGGGCTACAGACAGGACGTCCGTGGGGAGTGTATCGGTGAGACGCAGGCTCACACACACACACCATTTCATTTCATTTATTCATGAGTTGAGACCAGGGTCCATAACAACTAAAACAGCTGCTCAGATGTTGCTTTCAGGGCTTTTTAAACACATTCTGGTTCTAGTACTGCCCCGAGTATTTTCATTTTATACCACATTATACCTTTCTCTAATACTTTGGAAGCAAATATTTTACTTTTTACTCCTCAGCATTTATTTACTTCTATTCTACTTCTAATTTTTACACATACTAGGATCTTCTTTAATATGCTATTGGTATAAATAACATTCATAATTATATTAAGAAGTTTTTTGGTCAAAAATATTTCAACTTTTTTATTCTGGAAGCAAGGTGAAACAAAATAAACAGAACTGTATGTTTCCCACGTCCACTTAAGACACACAATGATCTGACAACCACCCACAGCAACTTAAATACATAGGCTAATAGCAAGGACCAGGCACCGCTGGGGAGGGAAGGACAAACACAGGTGTGCAGAATCAGGTGATCAAACAGGAGGGAAGACACAGAGACAGGAAGTCCAAATAGGGGAGAAGAATTTTCAAAATAAAACAGGAAACTGAAGATTTTGCTTCTAAATATTTGAAAATATCTGTGCATTCTCCTCATTGCACTTAAATACTTCCACTAAAGTACCATTCTCAATGCAGTACTTTAACTTGGAATTGAGTATTTTTACTGTGGAAGTGAATAATCTAAATACTTTTCCCAGCTCTACTTCTCCCTAACCTCCCTGAGCCATATAGGCAGACACACAGTTAATGGCATGCACTGCACTGCCATCTTCTGCCCATTTAAGGAAGTAGATATAAGTTGATGAATAGGATGGAAAAGTTAATAAAGTTGAACAAAATGTAATTTATGTTGGTCCATAATTGTTGTTGTCTGGTTATAATTCACATCGCCAGTCCGGGTAAGTCATGGTTTGCTTTTATTTTTCTCCTCCCCAGATGTGGACGAGTGTGTGAGTAATCCTTGTATCAACGGAGACTGTGTCAACACACCTGGAGGATACCACTGCAAGTGCCATGAGGGATACCAGGGAACCCCGACCAAACAGGCCTGCATCGGTACGTCTCCCTCTGCTGTGTTTCTGTAACAAGTTATTTCTTAAACCCAATGAGCTTTAGTAAAAGGGTTTTCAGGGCTGGTTTAAAGCGAAAATCGGAATGAGTTGTCAAGGTTATTCAAATTGTACGAGTGAAAAGTAAAAAGTCATACTATATTTAGTCTTTAGGACTAGTTTTTTAAATATCTGTGACTTTGTTTCATAATCAAGACATTAAATAAACAGAAGCTTTGCATTTTTACAATCTCTTTCCTGAATCTCTATATTTAGTTGTACGGAAAAAGTATCATTTCTTAAATTCTTGCACAATGTATTTCCTTCCTTAAGTCTCAGGAATTTAGACGAATCAGAAGAAATGTTGTTGAAATGTTGTCTACTTTTGACAAAACATAGTCTTTAGACACACATTGGTTCATATAAACCCATATTTTTGGTATTCTGTTGTACAAACGTATCCCTGAAGGGTGTTTATATTATAACAAAGCCTTGATCATCTTCCCCTCCTCCTGCAGATATCGATGAGTGTATTGTGAACGGAGTGATGTGTCGCAACGGCCGCTGTGTGAACACGGAGGGAAGCTTCCAGTGCATCTGCAACGCCGGCTTCGAGCTCACTCCTGACGGGAAGAACTGCATCGGTAATGAGACAGCAAACACAGAAACAAGTCAAACTTCTCAATAACTGACACCTTCACTAACTTGAGTTCTCCTCTTCTTATTTACGCCTAGATCACGATGAGTGCGCCACCACCAACATGTGTCTCAACGGCATGTGCATCAACGAGGACGGCAGCTTCAAGTGTATCTGCAAGCCGGGCTTCGCTTTGGCGCCTAACGGACGCTACTGCACAGGTAAGAGGATTTCTGAAGGGCAAGGCAGTTGGTTTAGGAGTCCAACATCCTCTGAAATAATCCAGAAAGTCCAGAAATCGACAGGTGGCTGTTTGGACGTTGTACGTTTAAACTGTAGTTTGTAGTTTACCTAAAGGTTGAGTTTGGAAGATTGAGATTGGAAAAGCTGCTTGGTTGAGACATTATTCAAATTGACCTAGGTTTAATGTCAAAAACTGTCAAATACTGGGTTGAAAGAGAGGTAGGCTACACACACACACACACACACACACACACACACACACACACACACACACACACACACACACACACACACACACACACATTCAGACAGACATACATGAACCTCCACATCTACATGATGTTCCCTCTCTCCATCAGACATCGATGAGTGTCTGACTCCTGGCATCTGTATGAACGGCCGCTGCCTCAACTCCGAGGGCTCCTTCCGCTGCGACTGTCCTCCAGGCCTGGCCATCGATGTGGATGGGAGAGTGTGTGTGGACACGCACATGAGGACCACGTGTTACGGCGCCATAAAGATGGGCACGTGTTCGCGTCCGTTCCCTGGTGCGGTCACCAAGTCTGAGTGCTGCTGCGCTAATGCCGAACATGGCTTTGGAGAGCCGTGCTATCCCTGCCCCTCCAGAAACTCTGGTACACTCTCTAATTTAATTGATGCTGCTTAACCCTGAAGTTGGTACATTTCTCTAAAGCTACGATTTCTACTTCCAGCTGAGTTCCAGGCTGTTTGCAGCAGTGGTATCGGCATAACAGCTGATGGCAGAGGTGAGTGTGTTGCTCCTAAACACGAGTTTTTCCACAGTGTTAGTTCAAATTAGCATGTACAGTATCTATAAAATGCTTCTCCTCTCCCAGACATCAACGAGTGCGCCCTGGACCCGGACATTTGTCAGAACGGCATCTGTGAGAACCTGAAAGGAAGCTACCGCTGCATCTGTAACATCGGATACGAGTCTGACACCAGCGGCAAGAACTGTGTCGGTGAGTGAAGTGGAGTCAATAGCTAGCAAAGTTAGCATGTCTCTGTCATCTAAGTGAAGGCACCTTTCTGTTAATCGCAGCAAAGTTATAACAGCAAAGAAACAGTGGAAAACGCATGGACTGTATATAAAAAAACAGACCAAATTGCACGGCCATACCATTCTTAGGTTTGCTAACATTAGCCATTCTAAGCTAATAGCTCGAGCAAGCACCCAGGAACTTTAAACCAAATTTAACATACTAGCATGGATTTATTATATGATCTGGATACTGGTCCCTAGGGTGTCTTTTGAGTCCTAACCCAAAATAGTTTTCTAGCTAACAGTGTACTGACTGGTTATGTGGCCCAGGAAATATGCGCAGTAATGGTTTTCCCGCCCTTTTTCACCGCGGCCTGTAGACTACTTTTTGAATTGCTTGTCATTTATACACAGTGTATGAATGTATTGTATAAGCCTTAGCAGAAGCAATTAGTGATTTACATTGCAAAAGTGTGTGTTATATATATTTAGTTAGAATATAGTCTGGCTTTAAAGGGTTGGTTGGCACAATAACCCTCTAAATTTCTCAAACCTCACATTACTGTTTCATATTCTCCAACCCTCCTCTTCTCTCGCCTCCCCGCAGACATCAACGAGTGTAACGTGAACCGTCTGCTCTGTGACAATGGGCTGTGCAGAAACACCCCCGGCTCCTACACCTGCTCCTGTCCTAAAGGATTCGTCTTCAAACCCGAATCAGAGACCTGCGAGGGTAAACACACACACACACACACACACACACACACACACACACACACACACACACACACACACACACACACACACACACACACACACACACACACACACACACACACATTTGTGCTGCCTGACATCCGCATGTGTTTTATCATTTATTATCAACAATCAAGCTCATTAGGAGGTGACATTATAGCCAGATGTATTGCAAATTAAACATGTGGCTCATGGCAAGTTGACAAACACACACTCACACACACACACACACACACACACACACACACACACACACACACACACACACACACACACACACACACACAGTGTAACTGCCAAATGGTGATGATGCTCCATTTCAATCAGCCCTGACCGATGGTGTGTGCTTCCACATGTTCCAGATATCAACGAGTGCGACTCCAGCCCGTGCATCAACGGAGCGTGTCGCAACGTGGCCGGGTCCTTCAACTGTGAGTGCACCCACGGCAGCAAGCTGGACTCCACCAACACCATCTGCGTGGGTAAGACCTCCGTCCTCCGCTGGATCCTTGAACCTGCTTCAGATAATGATTACACACTGAGACATGACGAGGGACAATTGGTTCAAGAGTCTTATTGTCTTTGTGAAATACACTTTAAACACATGTTCACAGCATTAAATATAATCATTTCCACATAGAAACTCCACTTTTACAATAGTTTAAGCCTAAATGCAAACACCACAACTAAAAAGCTAACGTTGGGCTATAAAGGAACTACAGCACGGTCACATGACTTCACCTCACCCCCGCTAAGCTAAAGGAGGCTAATGTTGGGCTATAAAGGAACTACAGCACGGTCACATGACTTCACGTCACCACCGCTAAGCTAAAGGAGGCTAATGTTGGGCTATAAAGGAACTACAGCACGGTCACATGACTTCACGTCTCCACCGCTAAGCTAAAGGAGGCTAATGTTGGGCTATAAAGGAACTACAGCACGGTCACATGACTTCACGTCACCACCGCTAAGCTAAAGGCGGCTAACGTTGGGCTATAAATGAACTACAGCACGGTCACATGACTTCACTTCACCACCGCTAAGCTAAAGGCGGCTAACGTTGGGCTATAAAGGAACTACAGCACGGTCACATGACTTCACGTCTCCACCGCTAAGCTAAAGGCGGCTAATGTTGGGCTATAAAGGAACTACAGCACGGTCACATGACTTCACGTCTCCACCGCTAAGCTAAAGGCGGCTAATGTTGGGCTATAAAGGAACTACAGCACGGTCACATGACTTCACGTCACCACCGCTAAGCTAAAGGCGGCTAATATTGGGCGTGATGACGTTCAGTCGTCTCATTTAGACACTTATTAGTAACGACTGTTTAAAATAAATATAAAAGCTTCAGACTCACCAGTAAGGTCTTTACAGACATATTTTTTGTCATAGCAAAAATCTCTTTAGCTTTTTTTAGTCCACAGATCTTGTTTCTGGATTCTAACCGAAAACTAATTGAAAAAAAAAACAAAAACACTGACTTTGAGAAAAGGGAGCCCAGATATGCTAAAATGCTAACTCATTCCCGGGTTCAGGACTCATTCCTGCACCACTATATAAAGAGCAGTGGTGCAGGGCATAGCAACACTGAACATACCAGTCAATGCTCCTTATTTGATTTGATTGGGACTTGAACGGGAACCTTATTGTACTCGCTTTTGAACACAAACACTGTGGAGGTTCAGGTTTCCAGGAGCCATTGGGAGAAGTCATCCTCAGATGTTGGGCGAAACTGCACACACTGATGATGTGTTTGATAAATACTCGCATGCATGCACGGCCTTGGTTCACATGGAGATTGCTTTACTTCATAACGATCCAACGCAGATTTAAAATGCCATGTGGTATTGGTTAAATATTCCCCTTGTTTGGAGGTTTCTTACTTTTTGGAAACGATCCTGAGAAAGCTACATGCTAATAAAGAACACTGATGTTACTGTAAGCGAAAGGCAGAGTGAGTCATTGAATAAATACTCATGGACGTCAGAGATCTCCTCATTCCTCTGGTCTGGTTCATTTCAGTTTTGTGTTTCACAGCCCATCACTCAGCGGGGGGAGGAGAGGGAAACTAAATTATGGTTTTGTGTTTGGGTGGCCTTGTGGTTTTGGAGAAAAGGTGACACCGCTTTGCCTGTGCGCTCTTTCAGGCCATTAGGAATGAAATAGCATGGAATTAGATGTAATGATGCACAGGGTTTACTTAGCTCAGCATGTAGGGAAACACACACATGTTTTACGGCAGCGGGGAAAAGTTGAAGGTGACATTTTGATTGTTTTTGTGGTGTGTTTTGTTGCCATAGTTAAGAGATATTTTGACCACTGGAGGTGCTTTTATACTTCCATTAGTGGTGACACTAGCTTACCCAATTTTAAAAGTTGGTGCTATGTTGCTTCTACGTGTTTTCTCTCAGAGTAGTCAAAAGAAAAACATCCCAAAACAAATGTAGGTGTTTGATTTGTATTTGTGTCTGGAGAATTCTGCTGAAGTCGGCAAAAGCTAGCACAACACAACGACTCATTTCCCTTTAAGGAATAGCATTTCAGAAAACTTGTAATACAAAAAGTTGATATCTTAAAGTCAGTAAAGAATCTGGGAAGTTTCATAGTGATATGAATGAGTTTAATATTTGTGACCCCATTCACACCCCTTTAAAGGTCGTTTCTCAAAATGAGTTTTTCCTCTTCCTCTCGCTCCAAGTATCTCCACTTCAGTTGAACTCACACACACCAAACTTCCAAGTTGTATTCTTATCTATATTTGAAAGCTTTTTACAGAGGGATTTGTTTGAATAGGATTTAGATTCTTATTTCTAGAGCATTTTGTTCCTAAAACACATGGCAAAAATGTTTGTCCGGTGACAGTTTTTCCAGAGTTTTGGAGTGATAAAAAAAGATATCCAAAATCCGCTCAGTAAAAACCTTTGACTTTTGACAGAAGAAACAAAAATGTGGAACCTGACTTTATCCTATATTAATATTCCTGCTTTGGAAATGCATTGAAATTAGCAGATATGTAATAAAATATAGATCATTTTCATATTTAAACAAAACATTTCCCTTAAAAACTCGTCTTAATTTAAGTAATCAAACAAACCTTATTTTCTAAGGGTAAGTTAATGTTTGTAGGCCTATGGGAAAAACACAGCTCATATTGAGAGTGTGTTACCCTAACAAGGTGTGTTAACCCTCTGCTGTTCACCCCCCGCTCCACAGACAGCATGAAGAGTACGTGTTGGCTGACGATTCAGGACAACCGCTGCGAGGTCAACATCAACGGAGCCACGCTGAAGTCTGAGTGCTGCTCCACGCTGGGAGCCGCCTGGGGCAGCCCCTGTGAGCCCTGCGAGATCGGTCAGTCCTCACACACACACACACACACACACACACACACACACACACACACACACACACACACACACACACACACACACACACACACACAGATGATTTGGACCGTTTTCAGGCTGAAATTTCTAATGGTTTTATTCCTGCAGAGTTAAGGTCTTAGGGATTCGTTGAACGGCATATGAAACAGAGGCTAGAGCTGCACATGTATTCAAAACTCTAGTGACCTTATAAATAATCCTTGTTTTCCTTATATTTTAGTGTATTTTTCATCATAATTTGAATTCTCACTAATTAATGTCGCAATTGAAATATCAGTTAAAAAAATAGCAATATTTTTTTCATTTTTTCCAATTTAGCAGCCTTAATTAGCACTCAATTAACAAAATTGACCACTAAAAAAGTTATTTCACATTAAGAACTGTTGTTTCTTTCATTTGAAGTCGTTTATTTCCCCCTTTCTTGTCTATAAAACTCAATAATTAACATTTGAAATACTTTTTCTTGAATGTAAAATATATATTTAAATCTAGCTTCCTTGGTAAATATATCTGGAGTCCTATATATCCTCCTGTTTTGGCAAACCAATTGATGCTTACTTTACATTGAGCTCTTGTAAATACATCATCTTAATAACATCTCCTATCTCCTCTCCCCTCAGACACCGCCTGCTCCCGAGGGTTTGCTCGTATGAAGGGCGTGGTGTGTGAAGGTAAGAACATTTGGGAGCTTAATGATTTGTGAAGAGCCTGCGGTTTGAAATCCACGCCCCTCAAATCATCTCTTTGTCCTTGCAATGTGCTCTAAAGTCTGTGTCTGTGTGTGTGTGTGTGTGTGTGTGTGTGTGTGTGTGTGTGTGTGTGTGTGTGTGTGTGTGTGTGTGTGTGTGTGTGTGTGTGTGTGTGTGTGTGTGTGTTTCACCTTGTAACCCTCCAACTGTCCGGCTCCCTGCAGACATTAATGAGTGCGAGGTGTTCCCCGGAGTGTGCACAAACGGCCACTGTGTGAACACTCAGGGCTCGTTCCGCTGCGACTGCGCCGAGGGCCTCACCTTGGACAGCACGGGACGCACGTGTGTGGGTAAGAGGACGGCGACACTCAGAAATCACACTCCACATCCCAAAGCCACTGTAACATCAATAGCCTATCATACCACTGAAGTATAAGGATGGGTATACACTAAAGAGATGCAACGTTACGTCCATCGACGGATAAATAGTCGCCCAATATTTAGATATTTGATCACATTCTTCATGCAAAGTGTCAATTAAAGAGGTATCCTGCTCAGCTTTGCTTTACATCATATTAAAGAGAACATTGATGGGTTTTGGACAGACATTTTATAACATATTCTATTGTCCTAAAGTAAATATTGCACAGTGTTTTTGTTTGGAAGTGCTGCTACAGTCTTAGCTAGTGAAGTAGCAACCAGTGCTATCCACATTTGATTGCTGGTATGGAGATTTATTACTTTGGTTGGTTTTATGTTATATTTAAGTAAATATTTTTGACATTTTTAACTATTATTTGAAACAGCCAGCAGTGCTACATGAACTGGTGCAATGACGAGTGGAGGGACAGAAAAAGAATGGCCTACTGTTATGATAAATGAAATCCATAAAGCAAAGTTTGATGGAAAAAGGGCACAAAAAAAGCAGTTCAGCCTCTAAAATGTGAAAAGTTCCCAGCTCTCTCTGAGTTTTATAAATTAAAAGTGAACATCATTGAGTTGTGTTTGGACTGACTAAAGAAATGAGTGAATGTGAGTCTTCCTGAAGAGGTGGCTCTGAATGAGAGGCTAGAAAAGCACCCCATAAATGCATTTCCCTTCACCGTGTTTCACCGTCTCCTCCAGACACCCGTAGCGAGCAGTGCTACCTGAAGTGGCACGAGGATGAGTGTGGCGAGCCGTTTCCGGGCAGATACCGGATGGACATGTGCTGCTGCTCCCTGGGCTCGGCCTGGGGGGTCGACTGCGAGGAGTGTCCCAAACCCAGCTCACTGGAGTACAGGTCCATCTGCCCCCGGGGGTCCGGCTTCGCCAACAAAGGGGAGATCCTGACCGGCAGGCCCTTCTACAAAGGTACCAATACGCTCACACGTAGTGGTAGAGACCTGTGACCGCTTCAAGACACGCTGTTGGGATTATTTTGGAAATGACTTTAGAGAATGAAGTTGAATTTAGTCACGAAATTAGATACATGTGGTACTAAATTATAAAAATGTAAATATAAAAAGTCAGGCACTTTACAGAGGTCAAATTCATCAAAACATAATTAAAACAACACACTTGAAATATGTAAATCACAGATAAAATGTTACTGGATACGTGTGATAAAACCCCTAGTTGCATGTTTCCGCTAGATGCTATCATCTTGACTAAAGTTTCGACCATGCTAACTGTGTCTCCCCTCCAGATGTGAACGAGTGTAAGGTCTTCCAGGGTCTGTGCTCCCATGGGTCCTGCAAGAACACCATCGGCAGCTTCAAGTGCCGCTGCAGCAACGGCTTCGCTCTGACCGCCGACGAGAGGAACTGCACAGGTACCAGCGAGGATTTAACCTCCTTTGATCTGAAGTAGAACCTACATGTCACACTCGGTAACTCGATGACGTCTTTGCGTTCCAGATATTGACGAGTGCCGCATCTCCCCGGACCTGTGCGGTCACGGCGCCTGCGTCAACACGCCCGGCAGCTTCGAGTGTGAATGCAACGAGGGCTACGAGAGCGGCTTCATGATGATGAAGAACTGCATGGGTGAGCTGGAAGTTCACGCACACGGTTTCCAACAGCTCGCCATTAGTTTAAATCAGAACAATCTGACCTTAAACTCCATGTTCTCTTCCTCTCCGTGCTGCCAGACATCGACGAGTGTGAGAGGAACCCCCTGCTGTGTCGTGGAGGAGCCTGCCTGAACAATGAAGGAAGCTACGAGTGTCACTGTCCCCCCGGACACGCGCTCAACAGCGACGGGTCGGCCTGTGAAGGTAGGTCACACACACACACACACACACACACACATGCATTCACAGACAAAAACTGATAATTAAAGAATGAACCTTAAAGAGAAAGGCATACTAGCTTTCTATACGGTGCCTGATTATCTGCCGTGTTTCCTCGTCCTGTCAGATGTGAACGAGTGCCAGCTGAGTGACAACCTGTGCAAACACGGTCAGTGTGTGAACATGCCGGGCACGTACCAGTGCACCTGTGACACCGGATACCAGGGAACCCCCGACAGGCAGGGCTGCGTGGGTGAGTAAAGATAACCAATGACTGTCTTTCCTGTGTTGATTCCTCTCTCATGAGACCTGGATGTAAGCTGCGGTGTTGACCCTCCCTTGCAGATATCGATGAATGCACCATCATGAACGGCGGCTGTGAGACTCACTGCACGAACTCGGAGGGAAGCTACGAGTGCAGCTGCAGCGAGGGGTACGCTCTCATGCCCGACCTGCGCACCTGCTCAGGTAAAGACAGACATCATGTGTACCATTTTAGATATGCAACAAAGCCGTAATGCTACGTCCCATCGTTCTTTACACGCTGGTTTCCATCAAGCTTCACGAGGGGAAGCAAGTGTGCACGATTTATTTTTTAAATATACACTTGGCCAGATCTAAGCACATCTCAATTCAATGCAATTTCTATCTGAATAGCGACTTTGTTCATGGAGAATCGCCTCTAACTAGGGATTTACACAGATAGAAATGAACAAATAGCTAATAAAACAACGTGCAAGCATCAAGGAGAAGAAAGAAAACACTGAATTTGTCCCAAAAATAGGCATTTTAGGTGTTTTTGACTGTAATAGATGAGCAGATTCTGTGCAAAACATGGATAATTGTGCTAAAATTAACAGGTGGATTCATCTCCTTTGTAACATTCACATGAAATAACCTAATTTTGCACAAATTTCCTGCAGTAATTACATGGTTTATCCATCCAGTTTATCAGTATGTGCTGTTATTGGTATGCATTGAATATAATAACAAATGTCAGGGGTCAGGGGCCAGAGGTCAGGGGTCAGCAGTTGACTAAATGAAAGGGTCTCGTAAGTTAAAGGGGTTTGGGTGGTGTTTCTTCATTTAGCTCATTCAAATGTGTCCTCCTCTGTGTTTCCGTCAGATATCGATGAGTGTGAGGAGTCTCCGGACATCTGTGACGGAGGCCAGTGCACCAACATCCCCGGGGAATACCGCTGCCTCTGCTACGACGGCTTCATGGCCTCCATGGACATGAGGACGTGTATCGGTGAGAGGACAACCGTTGGAATATAATATAATATAACGTGGGACACATCTTTCTCTTCTGTCTCCGTCCACGTGTGTCAGTCCCTTTATCTGTCAGTGTGATCTCTAAAGACAACATCACTCCCATAATATCTGTGTGTGTGCGTGTCCCCCAGATGTGAACGAGTGTGACTTGAACCCAAACATCTGTCTCCACGGCGACTGTGAGAACACCAAAGGCTCCTTCATCTGCCACTGTCAGCTGGGATACTTCGTCAAGAAGGGATCCACGGGCTGCACAGGTACACACACACACACACACACCAATATTCTTTATCTTCATTTACGTTGTTTCATTTGATGTTTAAATGGAAATAGCCAATGTGTGCTAACTGGTCTCCGTTTCTCTCCAGATGTCGACGAGTGTGAGATCGGAGCTCATAACTGCGACATGCACGCCGCCTGCATCAACGTGCCGGGCAGCTTCAAGTGTCGCTGCAGAGACGGCTGGGTGGGAGACGGCCTCAAGTGTGTGGGTGAGTCCAGGTCCAGATTTATGAAGCAGTTTCTAAGACGAGATTGACGTTTAGAGTTCCTGAATGTTAAGAAGAGCTTGTAGTACGAAGACAAAATGTGGAAAAATGGGTGAATTTATATCATCTATAACCAATTATATTTATGTTATTGTGGAACGTCATGAGCGGTGTTATGAAGGGAGGTGCACACACATATCTATATATTATACACATCTGCCGGTAAACATCTGTCCATAGTACACACACATATCTATATATTATACACATCTGCCGTAAACATCTGTTCATAGTACACACACACATCTATATATTACACACATCTGCGGTAAACATCTGTCCATAGTACACACACATATCTATATTATACACATCTGCCGTAAACATCTGTTCATAGTACACACACATATCTATATATTATACACATCTGCCGTAAACATCTGTCCATAGTACACACACACATCTATATATTATACACATCTGCTGTAAACATCTGTTCATAGTACACACACACATCTATATATTATACACATCTGCCGTAAACATCTGTTCATAGTACACACACACATCTATATATTATACACATCTGCCGTAAACATCTGTTCATAGTACACACACATATCTATATATTATACACATCTGCCGTAAACATCTGTTTATAGTACACACACATATCTATATATTATACACATCTGCCGTAAACATCTGTTCATAGTACACACACACATCTATATATTATACACATCTGCCGTAAACATCTGTCCTTAGTACACACACACATCTATATATTATACACATCTGCCGTAAACATCTGTTCATAGTACACACACATATCCATATATTATACACATCTGCCGTAAACATCTGTCCATAGTACACACACATATCTATATATTATACACATCTGCCCTAAACATCTGTCCATAGTACACACACACATCTATATATTATACACATCTGCCGTAAACATCTGTCCATAGTACACACACACATCTATATATTACACATCTGCCGTAAACATCTGTTCTTAGTACACACACACATCTATATATTATACACATCTGCCGTAAACATCTGTCCATAGTACACACACATATCTATATATTATACACATCTGCCGTAAACATCTGTTCTTAGTACACACACACATCTATATATTATACACATCTGCCGTAAACATCTGTCCATAGTACACACACATATCTATATATTATACACATCTGCCGTAAACATCTGTCCATAGTACACACACACATCTATATATTACACACATCTGCCGTAAACATCTGTCCATAGTACACACACATATCTATATATTATACACATCTGCCGTAAACATCTGTCCATAGTACACACACATATCTATATATTATACACATCTGCTGTAAACATCTGTCCATAGTACACACACATATCTATATATTATACACATCTGCCGTAAACATCTGTCCATAGTACACACACATATCTATATATTACACACATCTGCCGTAAACATCTGTCCATAGTACACACACATATCTATATATTATACACATCTGCTGTAAACATCTGTCCATAGTACACACACACATCTATATATTATACACATCTGCCGTAAACATCTGTTCATAGTACACACACACATCTATATATTACACATATCTATATATTATACACATCTGCTGTAAACATCTGTCCATAGTACACACACATATCTATATATTACACACATCTGCTGTAAACATCTGTTCATAGTACACACACATATCTATATATTATACACATCTGCCGTAAACATCTGTTCTTAGTACACACACACATCTATATATTATACACATCTGCCGTAAACATCTGTCCATAGTACACACACATATCTATATATTATACACATCTGCTGTAAACATCTGTTTATAGTACACACACATATCTATATATTATACACATCTGCCGTAAACATCTGTTCATAGTACACACACACATCTATATATTATACACATCTGCCCTAAACATCTGTCCATAGTACACACACATATCTATATATTATACACATCTGCCGTAAACATCTGTTCATAGTACACACACATATCTATATATTATACACATCTGCCGTAAACATCTGTTCATAGTACACACACATATCTATATATTATACACATCTGCCGTAAACATCTGTCCATACGTAATATATGCATCTGTCCATACCTCCTCATTCAACAGTGTAAAGTGTTTAAATACTTTCAATGTATTCCACATATGTATATATTTCACATCCTCAAATCTTTATTGTTGTTATTGTAAATATTCTTCTCTCTTTTTGCACTACTTTATTTATCTTTTGCACCATGTATGTTGAGTTGTTGGAGGAGCATGGGATATAAGATTTTCATTGCCCAACATATACGATGTATCTGCTGTGCATATGACAAATAAAACCTGAATCCTAAAAATCAAGAAAAGTAAAAACACAACATAAAATAAACCGAATACGTTGGAAAAGACGATATAAGAGGAAGCTTCTACTAAAGACATCTTAACGTAGGATTGTCTATACATATATTTCTAAATGTGTAATGTAGCTGCAGTTATTTTAGTTCAAATGGAAATGCAATGAGGGACAGTTTGATCACAACATGCACAAATGGTTCAATGAGGTATAAAAAGTAAGCAATGAAGCTGGATTCAGTTTTTCTTTGCTCTCTCTCTCCCTGCAGATCAGGACGAGTGCTCTGCAGAGGATCACAACTGCAACCCCAATGCAGACTGTGTGAACACCCCGGGGTCCTACAGGTGCTCCTGCAAGGAGGGCTTCAACGGGGACGGCTTCTTCTGCTCCGGTAAGAAACAATCCTGATTGGACACTAGCTGTTGTACATGTGCACAGAGTTTCATATCTATAACACACTGGCACTCTCTGTTGCAGATATGGACGAGTGTGCGGACAACGTGAATCTGTGTGAGAACGGCCAGTGTCTGAACGCTCCGGGGGGGTACCGCTGCGAGTGTGAGATGGGCTTCACCCCCACTGAGGACAGCAAGGCCTGCCAAGGTGCTGCGCTCCCCCTGTCACATTTGACTCCTTTTACTTTCCTTTTTTTTATACTTTAACTAACATTTCCTCTTGCCTCTACCACAGACATCGACGAGTGTAATTTCCAGAACATCTGTGTGTTCGGAACGTGTCAGAACCTCCCCGGGATGTTCCGCTGTGTGTGTGATGACGGCTACGAGCTGGACCGCAGCGGAGGAAACTGCACGGGTTAGTGCTGCCCTGAAACTGAAGCTCTAAGATCAGACCCAGAACCGACTGAGCTAAAGTTCCCCGACAACATCTCAATTTACGGATTGCATTACCAGATTAAATGATTTGACGACAGATATCGACAATATGACAAAAGTCCACTACCGTCTGTTTAGCCCCGCTACTTCTCAGTTTTTGTTGACGTGACAAAGAAGTTCCTAACATAACAACAAAAGAAATAAAGTTGTGCAGGTGAGATACAATAAACTCAGGTCAGCAAAACATGTTGTCAACAAAAGCAAACGTATAGCAACAGCGTACCTTCAAGTTATTCTGTAAGTTTGTAACACAAGATTTTAAATGACTAAAAGTAGAACAGAAACACAGTTATGAGACAGGATGTGTTCGAGATATGTAAAGTCTTCTACGCTCTGTTTAGTCCCTTCTTTTTCTTAGGTTTTCACAAAAAGTTGCTTAACATATTTCAGGAAGGTGTCTCTAATCTGGTGTGTCTCTGTGTTGCAGACATTAACGAGTGTGCGGACCCGGTGAACTGCATCAACGGTCTGTGTGTGAACACGCCGGGCAGCTACCTGTGTAACTGCCCCGCCGACTTCGAGCTCAACCCCACCGGAGTGGGCTGCGTGGGTGAGCCAGAAACCTCCCAGTGTTCTCCTCCATTGAGTCTCTGACGGACTCAATCTGAAGGCATTTGGCAGAAGCAGACTCCTGTGTACTGATCAGCGAATCTGTGTTTTTCCCAGACACCCGGGTGGGGAACTGCTTCCTGGACATCCTGGCCCGCGGGGACGGAGGGATCTCCTGCAGCGCGGAGATCGGAGTGGGCGTGACGCGCGCCTCCTGCTGCTGCTCCCTGGGAGGAGCTTGGGGAAACCCCTGTGAACTCTGCCCCGCCCCCAACTCCAGTACGTACCCCAGCACCGATCCATCACATCATTATGAGACCTCCTGCTGAATGCACGACAAAGTTACTCAGGATTGTTGTTCTTTTCCCTCGTGCTTTGATGACAAGTCTCTCTGATGTTGTGTTTGTGTTCTCTGTAGCGGAGTATAAGACTCTGTGTCCCGGAGGAGAGGGATTCAGACCCAACCCCATCACTGTCATCCTGGAAGGTAACTATCCTTCTTCCTCTGTTTAAACATCCTGAAATGAAGCTCCTATTACAGAATTTCAAACATCCAAAATGACATAAATAACCGGGTTACTCAAAAAAATCTACAGGAGAGAACTTTAAGAATTGGAAAGAGAGCTGATTATTCATTAGACAACCAGTAAGTTATTTATGAAGTCACATGTTCTCAAATATTGAGGTTTGGAGGATTGACACACAGTTATTATATAAAGTAAAACAAATCAGATCCTTCTGTGCGTTATCAAGTTTTAGGGAATTGAAGTTAGCATCGACTCTGAGGATTTTGCATGTTTAGAAAAAGATCAGCCAAAGGTTCAAAGGTTTTTATTATCACGTGCACATTAGCTATATATAGTAGTTATAGCAATGAACATCTTAGGTCCAGAGCTCCTCTAACAATGCAGCATATTATAAATAGGACAAAATAATAAGATAATAAAACAAAAAATGATAAAATAAAACAAAAAAAAAGAGCAAACTTTGTCGTTTGAATCAGAATTCATCATTCTAATACATTTGAATAATTAAATAGTGCGGGTTGTGTTGCTAGACCAGTCTGTAAGTGGTGCAGATAAAGTATATGCACATGTCAGATAAATAAATAAACACAATAAGCTAAATTATGCAGCGAATGTTGAAAAGTGACCACGTTTCTGCAGGATTCTATGAACCTGTCAATCTAATAAAACATACAGTAACAGGATGTAAGAGTAAAGTTAAAAAAGAAAGATTAATAATTGAGAGTTTTTGGGGAATATTTAATGTATATATATTTATTTCTGTCATTTTCTTTGTTTACTTTTATTGAGAACTGTTCTAAATTATGGCGGTGATGTAATCAGCTAAGGCTTCAAGGTTAGGTTTGGTTTGTCACTCTTGATTTTGGGTTGTGTCGTTTAACATGCCAGAAACAACCCTATGTGTAATGATTGTAATCTCCCTCCAGATATCGACGAGTGTCAGGAGCTGCCGGGTCTGTGTCAGGGAGGAAACTGTGTGAACACCTTCGGGAGTTTCCAGTGCGAGTGTCCCGCCGGGTACTACCTGAACGAGGAGACCCGCATCTGCGAGGGTAAGCACTGACACTTCATATCATCCAGATCACTTTTAAGCAACCTGCCGTCGCTTATACCGCATCTTATCGTTCAGATATCGATGAGTGCACCACCCACATCGGGATCTGTGGCCCGGGTACCTGCTACAACACGCTGGGCAACTACACCTGTGTGTGCCCCCCCGAGTACATGCAAGTCAACGGGGGAAACAACTGCATGGGTGAGAAAAACCTCCACTAGAAACTCTCATCATGTCTTCTGCGTGTTGGCTCCCAGCTTTTGGGTATTTAAAGCGCTGTGTTCCTCTCTGTACTGCAGACATGAGGAAGAGTGTGTGTTACCGCAACTTCAACGACACGTGTGAGAACGAGCTGTCCTTCAACATGACCAAGAAGATGTGCTGCTGCGCCTACAACGTGGGGAAGGCCTGGAACAAGCCCTGCGAGTCCTGCCCCACGCCGGCCACCAGTGAGTCCCTACAAATACTCTCAGACTCATTGGTTTAATTAACGGAAAATATGATGAAACGTGTCGACCCACAACCTCCTTTCATGTCTAAAATGAGACACAACATCTGTCATTTAACCCCAGCAATCATGGCATCAACATGCAATATTTATGGCTAAGAAAATGGAGTTTCTGAACTAAAACCTTTACCGAAATCCACCAGTTTTTAAATCTCCTTCCACCTTTACTCCACCTGTCTCTCTCTGGACTACACTGAAATATTCAATACAAACTGATGAGTAAAAGAGCAATAAAGTCAACTGTTTTTATTAACTTCAACTGATGTGTTTTAGTAAATAACGCTGATATCTTTTATGGTTTTTCTTTGACTAAGATGAAACTAAAATGCACAGATTTTAAGTCAACATGTCAAAAAAAAAGTAAGAAGGTTGACTCGATATGATCAAAACTATCTAGAACGTTTGACTGAGACTGAGTGTGTTTCCTGTGTGTTACAGCTGAGTACCAGTTGCTCTGTGGGAACCAGGCTCCCGGTTTCATCATCGACATCCACACTGGGAAGCCCATCGGTGAGATCATTACCTCATCATTGATTTCAAATGTTTTTCTGTTGTGCTATGTCTTAATGCTTTCAATGTTGTAAAGCACTTTTAATGTCCAAGTTGCTTTCACAACGTTCATTTTGCGTGATATCTGCTGTTGTGTTGTGCAGACATCGATGAGTGCAGGGAGATCCCGGGTATCTGTGCCAACGGAGTGTGCATCAATCAGATCGGGAGCTTCCGCTGCGAGTGTCCCATGGGCTTCAGCTACAACAACATCCTGCTCATCTGCGAAGGTAAAACACTCCTCCTGTTTGCTCATTTTTGTTCCTCTTACTGTGTGAATTACCTGTGATTTAAAAACCAGTTCCACTTATTATAAGACACTGTGCACATGGTTATGATACAAAGACTTGTAGCTCTTTTTGTTTGCCCTCGTTGTCTCACGTGCACAAACCTTTACCTCTCCTCTTTGGACCGTGCTGCTTCATTATTTGAAGCTATTGCATACTTTAAATACAATAAAGCACATGTTTTTAAAGTGGGAGGCAAGCTTTCCAAGAGGGGCAACAGGCAAACATGAGTCATCTAAAGAAGGCAGAAATTAGAAGAAGTAGTAGTAGTTTTTCTTACTTGCTACGACTGGCTCAAAAGCTGCAAATCTCAGGGTGAGAGCGAATAAAGCAATGATTTGTATCCTTATTACACTCAGTTAACGACTTATATCTGCCTCAGGACAGACGTTGCTTAATAGCTGAGTATCTACAGACCTCCAGGTACTGACAACACCTAAACAAGTGCACTAAGGGGATGTAAGGAGCTCCTTTTTGCAAGATTTGAGGAAAGTCCAGCAAGTTCAGGCTGTACATCTCCTTATATAGAGTCTATCATGTACTGGCACAAACGTGCACCACCTTAGTGTACTAAATCACACCCGTACAGTCACATTAAACACACACACACACACACACACACACACACACACACACACACACACACCTCTACTCACTAACAGACTCCAGTCCACTCAGTGCAGTTTCAGCTGCTTCCCTCCTGAGTTATGTCGTAGTAAAGACAGTATGGAGGCTCCTCTGACTGAAGGAGAGACAGTTATGGAGTCAGTGATTGATGTTTCTCTCTCCCCCCCCCCTCAATCTTTTAGATATCGATGAATGTAACAGCGGGGACAACCTGTGCCAACGCAACGCCAACTGCATCAACATCCCAGGGAGTTACCGCTGCGAGTGTTCGCCGGGATTCAAGCTGTCCCCCAGCGGGGCCTGTGTGGGTGAGTGAGGGTCTTACTGGGGGTTTCCCATTTCCACATACCAGGGATGGTGTGATGTGTGTTGGCAAAGGGGGGAAAATTTCCAATTAAGCACCTCTAGTTGAAGGTTTGTGTTGTACTTGAGCGTTTTACTACACATCTGCAGTTTGTCATTTCTTTGTCGTGAAATGTTCACTTAACACACACGTCTAAATATATAGATATTTTTAGAAGACACTAAAACAAGAGATACAACTTTAATTTAATGCAAGACCATCTTTACAATTTATATAAATATATAAGAATATAAAAAGCATAGAAAACCTACAAGAAAAGTGAGATTTTGGCAGAAGAAATAGTCAATTGACTCAATTAAATAAAAACGTTGTCTTTTGAGTTTGGATAAAACAAGGTTAGTGTTTGTTATTTAGCACATTATAAAAATACACAAAGGTAACAAATAACACATTATATAAAGTGCAGGAAGAGGCAGAACAACCCATTGCAGCCTCAAAAAAAAAGATGAGGCCGAAACTAATAAAAAAACATGACATTTCAATGAAATGTACAAACGTTTAACTTGAGGGGCGACTCTCTGTGTCATTTTAAAGGCTAATTCAATAACTAAATGACTTGTTAGTTGCACCCCTTTATGACGCATTCATAACTTGAATTTCTTTTTGATTTTCAGACCGTAACGAGTGCCAGGAGATCCCCAACGTGTGCAGCCATGGAGAGTGCATCGACACGCAGGGGAGCTACCGCTGCATCTGCCAAAACGGCTTCAAGGCCACTGCTGACCAGACCATGTGCATGGGTGAGAAACAAGTCAAAACTTCTCTAACACACACAGCAGGTTGCATGTAACCCTGCAGAGATATTCAGAGGTAGCTACAATATGCATACTTCTTATATTTGTACGTTTTAACTGTCTTAATGATTATCTTTCTGCTTTTTCCCAGACATCGATGAGTGTGACAGACAGCCCTGTGGTAACGGTACCTGTAAGAACACCGTGGGCTCCTACAACTGCCTCTGCTTCCCCGGCTTCGAGCTCACGCACAACAACGACTGCATGGGTACGGATCATCCACCGGAGTTATTACCAGATCCTCACAAAGTCTTAGCACTTGTAGGCCTTAATTGGATTTGAAATGCAATGGCTGCGCGGTTTACATTTGGGATACATTCAAACATAAATCAGACTTTGTTTCGACTCAAAAACAAAGACCGGTTGCGCCTGTGAACCTCAGAGGGACGTTTAGAGATGTCTAACCTTTGACATTTTTACCTTCCAGACATCGACGAGTGCAGCGCTCTGCAGGGTCAGGTGTGCAGGAACGGTCAGTGCATCAACGGACTCGGATCCTTCCAGTGTCTCTGCCACGAGGGCTACGAGAATACTCCGGACGGGAAGAACTGCGTCGGTAAGATAAGAGCAGCGTGGGGGGTTCATTAGAGGTGGGGGAAATAAACGATACAGCAGAGTATCGAGAATGAGAAACGAGAAAACCTCAGAATTCTCAGAGTTTGGATTCACATGTCTAATATGTGTATCGTATCGCAATACTTAGGATATCGTAGAATCGCAACACTATCATATCGTGGGGACCCTGGTGATTCCCACCCCTATTGTTCGGTTCATTAGAGCTTCAACAGTTACTAGAATAATTAACAATCAACATTCGACTGAAAAATATGTGCCCACTCTTTTGCTAATAATCTTTCTGTAGTTTTAATCCAAAAAGTCAGTGAAGGCTTTTTTCAGGTTTGAAAAATTTGGAAATGCTCAGCTTTCTGTTCATTTTATATCACATCGAATCATGAATGGGAACATCTTGAAGGGAACATCTTGAAGGGAACATCTTAAAGGGAACATCTTGAAGGGAACATCTTGAAGGGAACATCTTGAAGGGAACATCTTGAAGGGAACATCTTAAAGGGAACATCTTGAAGGGAACATCTTAAAGGGAACATTATGAAGGGAACATCTTGAAGGGAACATCTTGAAGGGAACATCTTGAAGGGAACATCTTAAAGGGAACATCTTAAAGGGAACATTATGAAGGGAACATCTTGAAGGGAACATCTTGAAGGGAACATCTTGAAGGGAACATCTTGAAGGGAACATCTTAAAGGGAACATTATGAAGGGAACATCTTGAAGGGAACATCTTAAAGGGAACATTATGAAGGGAACATCTTGAAGGGAACATCTTGAAGGGAACATCTTGAAGGGAACATCTTAAAGGGAACATCTTGAAGGGAACATGACTACTTTTCATACAATATTTTCAGACAATTCATAGATCAATGGATTTATCCTAAAATGAATCAAGAAATGTGAATATTAATTGTCTCGCTGGATTTTATACAGTGATGTTTTTGTGACTTAAACACTGCATTTAATTTTTGACCATTTTTTCCACAGATATCAACGAGTGTGTGAGCCTCCCCGGCACCTGCTCTCCGGGAACTTGTCAGAACCTGGACGGATCTTTCAGATGCATCTGTCCTCCTGGCTACGAGGTGCAGAACGACCAGTGTATCGGTAAGCAACACACACACACACACACACACACACACACACACACACACACACACACACACACACACACACACACACACACACACACACACACACACACACACACAGAGGGATATACCCACTTCAGCTCAGACTAAATCCAGCAGAGATGGAGGGAGCCATCTGCTCTGTTAACACCTCCACCATGTCCCCCCCTCTCTTAATCCCCTCTTCTCAGATATCAACGAGTGTGAAGTGGAGCCAAACATCTGCCAGTTCGGCACCTGCACCAACACCCCCGGCAGCTTCCAGTGCACCTGCCAGCCGGGCTTCGTCCTCTCGGAGAACAAACGCCGCTGCTACGGTAGAGAGAGCACATCTGGAATAAATGTGACATCTGTATCCCTCATACTGTGATGTTTTTGTCCATGAATAACAAACCAATTACCGTCCGTCCCTCTCTCTCGCGGCAGACACCAGAGAGAGCTTCTGTTTCACTAAGTTCGAGGCGGGGAAATGCTCCGTCCCCAAGGCTCTGAACACCACCAAGGCCAAGTGCTGCTGCAGCAAGATGCCCGGAGAGGGCTGGGGGCTGCCCTGCGAGCTGTGCCCCCGGGAGAGCGAGGGTGTGTGACACAGACACACACACACACACACACACACCGACACAGATCTTGTACCACCTACGTTTATTCATCATATCAGTTTTTTCTACTTTCTTATTCGTATATATTTCTTTATTTCTGGATCTCCCTTGCGTCATTATGTCTCTTGCTTTCTTTTATTGCGCTTCTTTAACTTCTTTATTTGTTGAACATCTTAAATGATAATTGACTTTTTTTTTTTACGCGTCTTCAGCAGCTTTTGACACTCTCTGTCCCTTCGGCCACGGAGCGCTGCCTGGACTGGGCGATACTCGTGAAGGTGAGTGACGCATCATAGATCTACTCCCTGGAATTGAATAGATAAGTGTGGAGGTTTTGTTAAATCTCTCTTGCCCTCTTTAGACATGAACGAGTGTCTGGATAACCCCGGCATCTGTCAGAACGGAATCTGCATCAACACAGACGGATCGTTCCGCTGCGAGTGTCCCTTCGGCTACAACCTGGATTACACCGGGGTCAACTGTATCGGTAAGACGGTGTCTGGAAGTAACACTGAAGTCATAGAAGAAGGATTTTTCCATCTGGATGTTAGTTTATAACGCCAGTAACCAGAGGTGTGGAGTCAGACTCTTGCAACTCAGATTTGACCTGGACTTCAGCCTCTAGATTAGAATACTTGATACCCTTTGATAGCGAGTTTACGGATTAAAGAGAGTGCAACAGATCGATGAATCCTTCTTTATCTTAATCAACTTTAACAACATTAATTCCCAGCAAGTCGACACTAAATTCCCCACTGAGATCATGCACAATATGCAGGTTGAAAATGCCATTATCAGTCAGGATTGGACACTCAAAGTTTGTCATTTGCTACTTGATGTGCAAAATCAATGACTTCTACCAGTAGCAGCGTCATCCTGCACAATAACCTGATCAGTTTTCTAACATTTAAGCTGCTAATGAGTGCTCTTATAATGTCAGGTACACAATAAAATACCTAACTGCCTCTTCTCTACTCCCGCTGTTCTCCAGACACTGACGAGTGCTCCATAGGAAACCCATGTGGGAATGGAACCTGCACCAACGTGGTGGGGGGTTTCGAGTGTTCGTGCCAGGACGGCTTCGAACCCGGACCCATGATGACCTGCGAGGGTCAGTCATTCACACAGTAACACTTCACAATTGTTTTGTAATTGGTTAATTAAAGGATCCTTTCTCTCTTCCTGACTCCAGACATCAACGAGTGCTCCCAGAATCCTCTGCTGTGTGCCTTCCGGTGCGTCAACACCTTCGGTTCCTATGAGTGCATGTGCCCCGCCGGCTACGTGCTGCGAGACGACCTGCGCATGTGCAGAGGTGAGTAAACGGCAGTTTACAGTTTGTTTACTGTCACTTTTATCTGCTTAAGTGTATTTCTGTGTGGTTTAGAAATCATTTGACACTTAAAACATCATGCAACAGTATTGATTGTAGCTGGCTTTGTCTCAGGAAGCGGAGCAGGGTGGACCCAAACCCAGGAGACAGGAACTCAGATACTTTAAATGCAGGCTTGACAATGACCAAAGGCAAGAGCAGGGTTGCAATTCCATATTAATGTGGACATTTTAAATAAAAGAAGGCAAGGAAAGACAATGAAACTGGCGAGAAAACCCTCAAAGACAGAGAGTGAAAACAGACAAAAACTCTAAATTGAAGATGAAACTTGTAAATGAAAATTAGAATGACAGAATTGACCTATTGCCCCTCTCTGTTTGCCCCTCCCCAGACCAGGACGAGTGCTCTGAGGGTATGGATGACTGTGACTCGAAGGGGATGACCTGTAAGAATCTGATCGGGACCTTCATGTGTATCTGCCCCCCCGGCATGCAGCACAGACCCGATGGAGAGGGCTGTATGGGTGAGTGAAAGTGTCTCAGGTTCTCCATAACTCTCACACAATACCTTTCGTTACTGGATGTATCCTCCTCCTCCTCCTCCTCCACACTCTTCATCCTAACGTCCTTTGTCTTTGTGCAGACCTGAACGAGTGCCGCGCCAAACCCGGCATCTGTAAGAACGGCCGCTGCGTGAACACGGTGGGCAGTTACCGCTGCGAGTGCAACGACGGCTTCGAGTCGAGCGTCACTGGAACGGAGTGCATTGGTAAGATCGCTTCCGGTGCAAAGCTTGTTGTTACACATTATAAGCAGTAAAGCCATCACAACTTCAATTATGCTTTTTTAAAAATATATTTTGAGGCTTTTTCATTTCCCCCCCCCATGTCCTGTCTCCCTGGCCTGCAGACAACAGGAAGGGCTTCTGTTTCACGGAGGTTCTGCAGACCATGTGCCAGCAGTCGGCCACCAACAGGAACAGTGTGACTAAGTCTGAGTGCTGCTGCAACACGGGCCGGGGCTGGGGATCTCAGTGCGAGCTGTGCCCGCTGCCCGGCACCGTGCAGTACAAGAAGATGTGTCCGCTCGGACCTGGGTACACCACCGACGGCAGAGGTGAGCGGCACCGTGACACCGACTGATTTTATGAAAACAACTAAATCTTCATATTGTTTCTGCTGCTTTATTTGACCCTATACGAATAATCTTCGTTTTGTTATTCATACTTATGAACATTTAAACTTTAAAAAGCTGCTTTTTCAGGGTTTTCTTTTTCTAGTCAAGCACAGTTGGGCAAACAAACTTAAAAATGATAAACCATGGCATCACATGCATCCTTTTAGAGAGGAGAAAAGGAAGGATAAAATAGTTTGTTTGCAAACGGAAAGAAATCAGAGCCTTAGCCTTAGGGCAAATAATCCCTTTTCTTCTCCATTCAGTAGCTCCTTCATTGCTCCTATAATGTTAAACAACAGTCTAGTGTACTTCTGCATGACCGCAATCATACAATAACTAAATACAAAGCATTAAAATACACTAAGTAAGGGTCCTTTTCATTAGCGTGCATCAGCTTTAATGCAGATGCACGACTTAAAGAAGCGAGATTGGAGCTTTTGAATTGATTTAAGTGTCTGGTGTTGTTATTAGTACCTTTTGTAATCTTGTTCTCTGATGTCTTTGTCCTTCCAGACATCAACGAGTGCCAGGTGATGCCGGACATGTGCCGTAACGGTCAGTGCATCAACACCATCGGCTCCTTCCGCTGTCACTGCAACGTGGGATACAAAACCGACTACACTGCCACCTCCTGCATCGGTACGAGGAACATCTCACTATCAGCCTCTTTATTTGGTTTGACACGCACTAAATATCCCCCCCCCCCCCCTGTTTTCAGATATGGACGAGTGCGCTCTGTCTCCGAAGCCCTGTAACTTCCTGTGTAAGAACACAGAGGGCAGCTACCTGTGCTCCTGCCCCCGGGGATACAGCCTGCAGCCCGACGGGAAGACCTGCAAAGGTAGGAGGACTCTGGATGTGTGTTTGTTGGCTTTAATATCTGCACACACTCCATGATGTGCTGTCGTGTCAGTGAAAGATTCAGTTTAATTGCACAACATCAGGCTTTTCAACAGACTTACTTTGCCGTCAGCAGCTTAACCTCTTGATATTTATTCTAATAAACACCGTTTTTAATACATATGGTTGGTGTATAGTAAAGTACAATGTGAACGTTTTAACTTTATCTATTTAAATGTTATTTATTTAATATTTTTATTGCACATTTTTACTTTTAATTCTTACATTTTTTTATAAACTGAATTGAACATTTTACTTAATAGTTAAAATAAATATTTGTATTTATTCCTTTTCTTTAACTGTCACAAAGTCCATCTATCCAATAACCATATCAGTATTGTTCCCCTTAACACTGCATCATACTGGGTGCTGTATATTATTATAAATGTGATATTATTGCTCTCATAAATTTCCATCAACAAGCTTTATAGATTTAACCTAGTTTTTTTATTTGTCCTGGATATTAAGTGCTTTCTTGTCCCCTCAGATATTGATGAATGTTCGTCTAAGCAACACAACTGCCAGTTCCTGTGTGTGAACACCATTGGGGGCTTCACCTGCAAGTGCCCCCCCGGCTTCACCCAGCACCAGACGGCCTGCATCGGTGCGTGCATCAGTGATGACCTGCAGTAAGAAAAGTCTAAAGAGGGACAAAACATGCATCTTTAATAATTGTTCCTCCTCCTGTTTGCAGACAACAATGAGTGCTCCGCTCAGAACACTGCGTGCGGATCCCGGGCTTCCTGTGTCAACACGCCCGGCAGCTTCAACTGTGAATGCTCTAAAGGTTTCTCCCTGGACAACACCGGCGTGGAGTGTGAGGGTGAGTACACACGGGAGGAGCATCTGTCACACAAGGTCCTTTTATTTTTGTTTTCATGCATCTGTTTTGGGCTTGTTAATACACACTTACAACTGTCTGGAAGTAGACATTAGACACAACACAAGGACATGTTGTATAAGCGTGAGAAACGAGAGATCCCACGGACAAAAATAAACAGAGAAACACTGATGGAGTCATGACCGAAAGAACGACATCGCGGACACAAGCGGGCCGAAATGGGATTTCTCCACAGGGTGGCTGGCATCTCCCTTAGGGATAAGGCCTGGGAGCGCTTTGGAATCCCCCAGTCAGAGCTGGTTGATGTGGCCAGGGAAAGAGAAGTTTGGGGCTCTCTGCTGGGGCTGTTACCTCCGCGACCCTGACGGAACAGCGGGAGAAGAGGGATGGATGGATGGACAATATCAGAGAGTGTTGCTCGGCAATCACACAGCCAATCAATGAAGACGATCACCTTTTATCACCACGTTAAAGTCACTCTTCACACAGAAATACAATCGTGTTTATTGTGTAAGATCATTTAGTTAACCAATCCTGCTAATCTTCCAAAGAACGCACAGTATTAACACACATTAAAACGTTCATTCGAGGAACCAGTGAACCAGTTGTCCAGCAGTGGCTCAGTCAGTAGGGGCTTGGACTGGGAATCGTAGGGTCGCCGGTTCAAGTCCCCAAACAGACATGAAATATGGAAAGTGGACTGCTACTTGGAGAGGTCCCAGTTCACCTCCTAGGCCCTGCTGTGGTGCCCTTGAGCAAGGCACCGGACACCTCCAATCCCCCCTCCCCATTGCTCCCCGGGCGCTGCACGATAGCTGCCCACTGCTCCTAGTACTAGGATGGGTTAAATGCAGAGGACCAATTTCACTGTGTGTATTCTGCTGTGTGCATGTATGTGACTAATAAAGAGGGTTTCATCCTCCGATTCTATCTTCTATATATAGACATTAAGTCTAACAAGCAGCAAGAAGCTATTTATGCCTGCAGGCTGAAAGAGAGGCAACATCTTTGCTTTTGTTTGCAGTAAAACATAATTTCGTAAGGGAATAGAGATCAAGGGGCTAGTAACCAAACTTTATCGGAGAAATAGTAGAAGTTTCAAGTAGTAACGATGTCATTTTTTATTCCGAGTCATGGGAACGTTGACATGTTTCTGCTGTTTTTGATTTGGCAGAAATCTCAGAGTTCTAAAAAGTGTATTTTCCTTTTTGCTCAGATGTGGACGAGTGTGGCAGTAACCACCGCTGTCAGCACGGCTGCCAGAACATGATGGGCGGTTTCCGCTGCGGCTGTCCTCAGGGCTACGTTCAACACTACCAGTGGAACCAGTGCGTGGGTGAGTCACACTGATGCATTCTGGGAGTTGGGAACTGGGGGCTTAAAGGTTTATTATAAGAGTGTGCAATATGTTAAGTTATAGTATCATTATTTTGATAAAACTCCATCAATTATGTAAGAGGAAATGTAACTTATCTTCGGTCATACATGCTGGATTTGATTTGGACTTATAATTCTTGAATACACTTCAAAACTTTGAGGTAAACAAGAGTTTATTTGTGCAAGTTTAGCATGAATAAGCGAGCTATAAGCTTCACACCCTATTCATCTCATACCGTTTCTCACATTCTGTCTGTGCTCTCTCTCCCCTCAGATGAGAATGAGTGCCAGGGAGCGTCAGTGTGTGGCTCGGCCTCCTGTTACAACACACTGGGCAGCTTTAAGTGTGTGTGTCCCTCCGGCTTTGACTTTGAGCAGGGCGGCAGCGGCTGCCAGGACGTGAACGAGTGCAGCGGCAGCGGCTCCAACCCCTGCATCTACGGCTGCTCCAACACTGACGGAGGATACCTGTGCGGCTGTCCCGGAGGCTTCTATAGAGCCGGACAGGGGTGAGGGAACAGATGCCATACGATATAATAAGATAGGATAGGACTATGAGACGATACGATGCAGTGCTGAGAGTATTGCCAGTGATTTTATAATTCCTTCCCTCTTACTCATCCTCCTGTTCTTGTTTGCTTCCAGTCACTGCATGAGCGGCTCAGGTTTCCCGGGACAGTTCGCGGAGGGCGAAGACGAGGACAGTCTGTCTCCTGAGGCCTGCTACGAGTGCAAGATCAACGGAGGAGGAGCCAAGAGCGGACGCCACAGACGCCACGCTGATGGAAATGAACTCAACGAGGTACGTGTGTTGAAATATTTGTTAAGAATTCATGGTAGGGTTTATTACACGAGGACTCGCACAATATCCCGTAAAATGTAAACTGCATTATTGCAAAATAGTCAAAGATCTGAGTATGTTTTCCTTGATAAGAGAATGTTTTACTTTCTATTTATTGACTTACATTGTCCATAGATGGACGGAAAACCAAACTAAGAAACATGCCTTAAATCCAAAGCACTTTTAAACATTTTCTTTGTCCAACAGGAGCCAGAAGTGAGCATGGCCAGCATCGACACGCAGGGCCCCATCCCCATGAACCTCACTCTGTCCTCGCTGCTCAACAAGGAGCCTCTGCTGGAGCTCCTGCCGGCGCTGCAGCCCCTGGAGCACCACGTCCGCTACGTCATCACCCACGGGAACGGCAACGAACACTTCCGCCTGCTGGAGCGACGCGACGGCAAGAGCGTGCTCCGGCTCGGCAAGAGGGCGCCCCCCGCGGGATCCTACCGGCTGGAGATCGCCAGCCTGCGGCTCTTCGGGCCCCGCAGACTACACCAGCTGGAGGAGCAGCACGACACTGACTACCTACAAGGGGAGATAGGAGACGCCCTGCGCATCAAGCTCCTCATCCACCTGCACTGAGCCCGGAGTGCGCTCACCATCCTGTCCTGGACTGATTCCTAAAAGCCTCTAACCTTCCCCCTTTTCTCCGATAACTCCTCCCCCCCCTGCAGGAGCATCCCCCACCTGCATCAAGGGCTACGAAAGACTGAGTCAATCAGCCCAACTCTACCACCACTTTGTTACTGTTTTTGTTATTATATGTTCATGTTTTTTGACTACACTTCCTCATGCAAACCGACCCAGCACCCCACTGAGAGCCGGTGGAGGAGAAAGCAGAGAGGTGATCAGTGTTTGGACCGTAGCCCCCTGACAAAGTAAAAAAATAAAATGGTTTTAAAGTCCATGAAGCACTTTTGTAGACAAGCAGAACAAGAAATAAAGTGCAGAGAGCAGCCACAAACTGTCTAAATGCCAAAATGATAAGTATAAGGGGGTCGGGTGGTCCAAGGACTTTCTCACCTCTCTGGGATCTTGGTTAAAAAGAAATCACAACACTGGGGAACAATGTTCGTCACGTCCGCCCCTTTCAGTATTGTAGTGTGTCATTTAATGTATTTGTGCTGTTTGAAAAATGTTAACACGAAGGACTGCAACATTTACACAGCATTTCAGGTTCTTCAGTCCGTAGTCTGTTTTATAGCCCAACTTTCAGCGAGCTACTCTTGACGTAGCCGACTTTTGTCAAGCAGGGATTATCGTGTTTGCGTGTGTGTGCGGCCATGTTTGGTTACCTCAGTGCTTCTCAGCGAGTGCTAGTGTCGCTCAGGATCCATCGTGAGCAGGGAACTAAACACTAGCTAATAGCTCATAGAGAATACATCTGTTTATCTCGTAGGGATTAAGATTATGTTGGACCTGAGAGACAGCTTTTCCTTTAACTCCAGAGTCTTGTCCCCTAGTTGATAGCTTCTCCCAGGTTTTGCATTTTAAAAACTCCTAAATAACAGCTGCAGGAGAATAGAGTGGTGCAGGAATGAGCCCTTTAACCAGGAAATTAGTTAGCATTTAACAATGTCCGGAGGTTAGATTCCAGAAATAAGATCTGTGGTAAAATATGTCAGTAAATACTTCACTGGTGAATGTCTGACGCATTTATGTAGCTTAAAATCAGCGGTTGCTAACAAGTGTCCTAATAAGACAACTAAACGCCCGGTCACCGAACATTAGCCGCCGTTAGCTTAGCGGTGGTGATAGCTTGTGATAGCTCAAAATTAGTATTTAATTTATGGGTTTTGACCTTTTGAAATGAACAAAAACAGGTGTTAATATACGGAGAATGTCATGACGTTAAACATTAGCCACAGTTAGCTTAGCGGTGATGATAGGAAGTGATGTTTCCCTGCTTAAGCTTGTTATAGCCCAACATAGCTTTGAACTTCTGGCTTTTGATGAATTCATAAAATAGGTGTTTATATATGGAGGGTTTCATGATGCCAGACATTAGCTGCAGTTAGCTTAGCAGTGGTGACATGAAGTCATGTTACCCTGCTGTAACTTGTCCCAGCCTAAAATGTGCTTTTTACTTATGGATTTTGACCTTTGAAATGAATAAAATAGGTGTTTATAGATCGAGTGTCATCACACCGAATATTAGCCACAGCTAGCTGTCGAGGGAGCTAGCTTGTGATGCTAATTTCCGGGTTAGCCGACAAAATACGTCTTAACTGCACCACTCTACAGCAGATTTGGAATAAAAGTGGACCTCTTTGAGTTCACCGTGAGCTTCTGAACCTCGTTTACAACACAGCTGACTGCAGCCTCAAAGACACGTGACATGTCAACCTAAGCTGTGTTTTCAGTGTAAGGGCACGCACACCAAACCTCATAAACAAACCAAATATCAAGCAGGTCATCTTACATTTCTCATGATTTTTTTTTTCTCTCACAGAGGAAAAAGGTGCTAGGTAATACCATCTCGTACGCTGTACAAAGAAAGGGCAGTCTTGAATCTGGATTGCAAAAGTTACTTTTTTTAGGATCTATTTTTTCTGTACGTCTGTCTTTTGTATTGTCTCAATGCTGAAAAAAAACAACATTATCAAACTCGCTTCTTGAAAATTAAATTGTATATTTTTAAGTAAAATGTAGATGTTTTTGTTTTCCAATGTCAAGGCTGCCAAACCAAATACTCACAGTAAAATGAAGGTTGTTGACTTTTTTGTTGAGGGAACAAAACCCAACAAAAACTGTCTGTATTGTTTGAAACCACTGTCAGCCACCACCGAGGTTAAATGTAAAACAGACTCAATAATAATTAACATTCCCATCATTTATTGTCTCATACAAGCTTACACTGTCTGTATAATTACCATTACATCTCCACTTAGGATCTATGGTGCTAAATCTTTACAGTCAATGTTGCTGCACTGCCCCACAGCCTTTAATGTTTATAACACATAACCATGTTTCTAACCTGGGAACCCTTTGTATACTTTGTACCGTTAATGTCCGTTTGTAATGTTTCCTTTATTTGCCACTATGTTTAATTGCGTGTGCTTCTCGGCTTCAGTGTGACTTACTGTCATCTCCATCTAGAAATCTTTAGAAATCTGTGTTTCATAGGAAATTAAGAAGACTGCTCAAATGTTCACCAAAAAGCTGAAATGACAATCAATAAATCAATCATGGAACATCTATTTAATACCCTGAATGTGCAAAAGAACCAAAGATTTATAACAACCAAATGGCAGTAAAACTAGAGTGATTCACATCATATTGTAAACTTTTGTCCAGTGACATTAACGGCAATAAAGTATTGTGGGTTATATTTTTAAGCGTTGTGTCCAGAGTTATTCTTTCATTTTTTTTATAAGATCCATCCATCCGTCAGAGCAGAGGGCCCCAAATGACTTTTTTCCCTGGCTTCATCAACCAGCTCTGACTGGGGGATTCAAAGGCCAGATATTTGGTGTGTTCAAGTGGGAATATCTGAGTTCCCAGTCGGAAATTTCAACTTGAATGCCGCCTGTGGTTGGATTTCTTACCTGGAAACTCTGAGATTCTTCTCCATACCTGAGATAACCATTCAAACTGGAGTCTCTGCATATACACATGAAGAGAACACTTTGATAATAGGACATTTTTAGCTCTTCTGTATTATTTCTGTCACATTAAACCAGCTGTACACACGGTACTGCTCATCTTCTATCGATGTTTGTTTTCTCAAGAAACAAAATATTGTTGTTATCAACCAGCAGTGCTAACAGTGGCTAACCCGAGGATAATGCTAAAGCTGGAAACAAGCTGAACAACTTTCCATCTTTCTCCGACTTGTGTTACTGGAAGACAACCAACTCGGATGCAACGTCACTTCCAGTTCCGGCCCATCCCACGCTCCATTGTCCCCTCCTTTGCGAACAAGACACCAGAGATACTTGAACTACTTTGTTGTAGGAGGATATGTTGCATGAAATAGTATGTAGTGGTCAGTAATCAGAATACGATCATTATGGTATTTCATTCAGAGAACTCACGTGTTTCATTAATATGTTTTTTAGAAGCAGTATATAGTTTGAGTTTGGCGTCTAGGCTCGGGCCTCATCACTCCACATACTAACATAGAACATTGAGTGATGGTGAGATAACTATCCCCAGAGCCTACAGGTGGAAGCTAGGGAAGAAGCTGGGGTGAACCAGGTGAACACATTAGCAGTGTGGAAACAGCAGTAGTAGTAGCTGCATTAGTGAGGCAGAGGTAGGCGGATCCAACAGCTTAAATAGAGCGCCAGATTAGGAGACTATGTTTGGGTGGTTGCAAGTGTGACGAGGGGCGTTACGTGCGAATGTATCATTGGTGCTCGAGTTGACTGCCTGAACTAGCTTGCAGGCTTCGCCCCATATAATGTTAAGAGCATATTGTGTGTGGACTAGGTTTAAAAGGAAAAACAAGGTCTCACAAACTATGGAACTAAGAGTGTCACGGTGGAATAAAAAGGCAGGTTTTTGTTGGTTCAGGTAAAACAGTTTCTCATCCTCTGAAGTTAATGGGGTACGAAGTTACGACAGGAAACTAGACAACCGTAATACTCCCCTCTCAGATGCTAGAAACCACTAACGAGGGTCAAGTTTCTGTCAAGGTAGTAATAAATTACGTCGATATGGACACCAGTAGGAAACGAGACCATGGACCCCAGTAGGAAACGAGACCATGGACACCTGTAAGGCAACAGGACCATGGACACCTGTAAGGAAACAGGACCATGGACACCTGTAAGGAAACAGGACCATGGACACCTGTAAGGAGACTTGTGAGAAGAAGGGTGACAACAACAAATATGGGAGGTGGAAGATCTTCTTTCACCTACTGTGGGTCAACCAATGACAAACGAGGATGCTTTAGCTACGAAAAACATTTGTTATCAATAGTACAATCCCGGGGTCTGCTCGGACTTTGAATTCTCCTCAACCTGTTAGAATTTTGGTGTGTGTGTGTGTGTGTGTGTGTGTAACAAAAGTGAGACAAGGTGACAAATAAGTAGCAATCATTTATTGAATTTCCAGTGGAAATCAGGTAGAATAAAGGGTTTTTCACTGTTTTTGTTTTTAAAAAACAAAGCAGATCAAGTCAGAAAAATATGCAATTACAAAAACACAAGAAGAAGACCCCAGCTCATCGTCCTTCTAAGACCTGGCGGCACGACTAGAAATCCACAGTAAGAGGACGGAAGGAAAGATAGCAAAAAGGAGACTCCCCAAACTCGAGTCAGGAATAGAAAAATAAAGCTTTCTCTTCGCCTAAAGGTTGCTGTTTGCTTCATCGACACAGGGACCAACGCAAAGCACACAACCAGAGAACAGAAACTCTACTTGCAGTAATAAGAGATTATAGTTTCAGTATGGCTTCCCAGTTACAGACACAGTGACACACAAACAGACGACATGTTATGGAGACACAAACACAAAGCTGAAAAGGTTCATAAAACTGCAGTGCTGCTCCAGGATCAATCCAAAAATAAAAGGTGAGGACTTGTTGCTCCTTGATCAGCACCTGGATGCTTTACGATGGACATTTGTATTAAAGGGGCGTCTGCTTAAGTGTAAACTCCTTCATTTAAAGGGGACATATCATGCTCATTTTAAGGTTCATACATGTATTAAGGGTTTTTCAAAGAACATGTTTACGTGCTTAATGTAAAAAAAACCCATAATCTTTCTTCTTTAATAAACATGCTTTCACCCTCTGTCTCAAACGCGCCGTTTTAGCGCCTGTCCCTTTAAGACCAACTCCTAAAAAAGCCTAGTCTGTTCTGATTGGCTTATGTGTCGTGAAATTGTGGGGGAGGTATTGTCGTTACCCGTTCCGTACCAGGAAGTGCTCCTGACTTTGAGAAAATGGGCCTTTTTCTCAATTTGCGTTCTTGTCTGTGCTCGTGTTCTTGAGAAACGTCATCTCTTGCTGCCCAAGTACTGTCCCAAACCCAAGTTCGCTTTCACCAAGAACGGATAAAGTTCCCGGATGTATTCGCGGAAATGTTCTCGACACGCCCATTTTACCAAGGATGCATCGGATGCTAACTTGTGTTAACCCGGCAGCGAATATATCCCAGCATTCATTTCGGCATTCAATCGAGGAGCGGAAAATTACTCGACGCCATTGAAACACGGTACGTTTTTACTATTTTCGTATGCTATTTCATCACTACAAATTCACTTTGAGGCGAGAAATCAAGTGTTTAGATTTCAAATATGAGCAGTTTTACGAAAATCGATGGCGAATTTTTTCTCAAAGTCAGGAGTCACGATACTACAACTTCCGTATCAGTCCGTGACGTCACCCGGCCCAGTCCCGCTTTTTCACATTGGGGAAAGAGACGTCTGTAAATCGGTGGGTCATTTTCTAAACCAAATAAACTACCACGTATGAACCCTTTTATAGCCCTCATTAAAAATAGTATGTACTTAAAGTTGTGAAATGCGCTAAAAGCTGATGTTCTCAAAGCGGGAGATCGGGGGCGGGGCTTAATGGGAACTCAACTGCGCATGCTCCGTGCTCGTTAGCCCGGCATGATGGGTAATTTGTGACGTTTCGCTCTTGAGAATCTCAGGCCATTTTGTCTTCATGCAGCTCTCGTAGGATTTAACCAGGTCCCGCCTCCAACGCAGGATCCAGTTCTTGTTGGGTTTTGCGCATGTGCGAATACGCCGCTAGTTCCCATGATGCTCACTGAAGTATGTTGAAGCAATTTACGGCAGTTTTCTGGGATTTCAATAAACTAACTTGGTTTGATTAGTTATAAAATAGAAGACTTAAATTGGTTAAAATAAAATAAACCCATTCTCTCTTGTTTTGGTGAAGAATGTTTAAGATATGGAGCTCATTTCGTCACGTATAAACAAAGAAAAGCTAGTCAAATGTTTGCATAGCTTAAATAAAATAATCAATTAATCAATTAAATATATCAAGGTACATTTATTAAGCTTTGCATTTTTGTAAAGATGTGTTATCAATACAAAGTGATCTAAAAAAGGCTTTCGTAAACACATGTTTTATTATGATCTATTTTATTTCTTTTTCTTTGTCTATAAGGCCTTCAGCTCGATAGTATTTTATCCATGGGATGTTTGTGTGTGTTTCGATAGAGTTTCTCAACAACACTGTAAACCATTATTTGCGCGCGGGATCGGGTTTCCGGTAGCCTACACATCGGGTAGTGACAGGTATATTTGAATGAATCTCCATGTGATATAAAAGTACAGCAACATCTGAAGGTCATGTTTTCTGGTGAAGCTGCTCACTAAACATGTTGGGTTCGTAGGCACTCCAAATGTACTTTCCCCTTGATATGTCCCCTTTAACGTCTGCTCCTTTTCTATCGTTGAGGTTATAAACTATGCCGTGAGTGAAGGTGATCTTCCCCAAACACGCTTTGAGTCTAAATACTGGCAAGCTGTGGCGTTAGGAAAACCTAGCCATAAGGTGGAGCGTGTTGGACGGGTACAGGAGGTCCAGGTTAAGGCAGCTGTGCAGCTCATTATTTCTGTCCTTCACGGTGCAACATCTGGGGGTTTGTTTCGCAGAGGTGGTATGCTACCTGCAGAGGGGTGACCAGATGATAACGGGTGTCATTCGGGACAAGGGAGTCGGGAATGCCCTCCAGAATGAACACTATATTAATCATAGTATGTTTAGTTCCTGCAGAAATGCTTTGTTTGGATCCAGTAAGGCAGCAATGATCTCTGGGTAATTCCCTCCTCAAACCGTATGGTTCCTGCAGATCTGGGCTCAATGTTAACTTACTTCTGGGGCCCCATGTCAGCAAGGGAACGTTTAATTTACCCCCAATATTTTCAATTAAACCTCAGATCTATTGGGCAAGGGTTAAAGAAACTACGACTGCCATGAACTGTCTGTGTGTGGGAAACACCAGAATAATTCCCACAGTGTTGAGAAGAAACTTTAATCAAGTACTTAAGTACAATCTGGAGGTCAATGTACTTTAGATAAGTATTTCCTACTTCTACTACACTACGATTTGGAAGCAGATATTGTACTTCTTACTGTATGTAGAGTAATGAACTCTTCTGGCTGAAAAACACTGAAATGTTGACTTTAATTATATGTATTGTCAGCAGGTTTCACATAACTATATTAGGTTAATTCAAAGTAATGTTACGTTTAAATAGTTTCAACTAGATAATATTGCTTTCAACTAACAGTATCTGAAATCTGTTGACTTAATACATTTCATCAAAGTCAACGTCTCAGTTTCTTCAGTGTTAGTAACTTGCAGTATTTCTCCACTGTGGTATTAGTATTTTTCACTTGAGTAAAGGTTCTGATTACCCAAGAATGACGGATTATTTAATGTTGTATTCGGCTAAAAACAACTCGGATTGAATCTAAGTTTTGGGACAAACAGTCTTGGTAATTGGGACAGTCCCGGGTGTCTGGTCCCCCCATCCTGCAGATTCCTATATACACCAGTACATTGTAAACCTCCTGAGTGCATTCACACCATTATACATGAACTGTGTAGGGAAATATCTCCCCCCCCCTTACACCAGTGCATAATCGAACTGGCCCCTCTCCAGCCCCTCCTTGTGGTCAGTCCAGGATGATGCAGGCATGCGGCTGTAGGGGTCCAGCAGGATCCTGAAGCACCTGACCAGCAGGAAGACCAGGAAGAGCATGAGGAGGCCTACGCAGGCCAGGGCGGTGCGCTGCTCATTGTCCACGCCGACCAGGGCGAGGGGGGGGCTGCTGCTGCCACCGCCGCCACCAGCGCTGCTGGGGAGGGAAGAGCCGGCCGGGGACAGCAGCAACTCGTAGTCAAGTGTGGGAACATCGTTCATCCTCCACGGGGCCCGGAGGCACGGCTTACACACTGACTTGATGATGGGCGTGTTGGGAGGAGGGGCGGAGAAGGAGGGGAAGGTGTTCATCTGGGGTGGTGAGGACGGAAAACCACCTGCCTTATAAGAAGGTTAATATCGGGGTTTCTCTTCTGCTCAGGGCCTTAATAAGAAGTTTGCTCAGTAGTAAGAAAGCAAAACATATCGTCAAGGTCAGAGAGTGCTGTGAAAATATCTATAAATGTGTGTATGCTGTTCTTCTACACACACACACCTTCCTCCCAATGTGTTTTCAAATCTAGGTCAGTCAAAGTGGTGTGACCCAGAAAGGGCTGACACAATGTGACACACACACACACGCTTTTTTAGTGAACTACTTTCTAGCACCACACATCTTTAAGGAAGTGACTAACAGTGTAATGATGGCTTTTCTGAGTGGAGTAACCGTGCCTGAGGCGGAGTGATGTTTCCAAAGTGTTAATCAGGCCAGAGGTGCCACTTAAGCTTTCATTCTCAAATCAGATGTGACTTCTTCTTCTTCTTCTTGACGATGCAAACAACACGTGTCAGAGAATAGTGTGCAGATTGGGTATATCTGTTTAAACAACAGGCCGGCAACACCAGGTGTGTGCATGTGTCTAATTAGAGCCAGCGGTCAGCCACGCTGCATATAAAAAAGGACCGAGCATCACTTTTGTAAATGTGGCATGCTAAATGTGACATTTTGCCATGATAAGTGCTTCCAATGTGGGTCAACGCTATCAAAAAGCATTCAAACAAGTCGAAAGAACGTCCTCTTTTGACAGGAAAAGCAACAGAAGGTAGAAAAATGAATCTTCAAAGGAGGTCAGCCTCGTACGTAGTCAGTTTTGAATTGAAAAGCTTCTTAATCTAGTTTGATCTTCAGTGTTTTGAATGCTGATTCTTCAGCAGGCATGACGTGCTGTCATCAGATGTTCCCGGTTGCAGTTCCTATAGAACCGCCTGAAAGAAGAAAAGACATCTGGTTACAAAAGCATTGAGATAATTGTCCACACATGTCACTAACAAGCTCTAATGAGGACATTTCAAATGCCAATTCATCCCTTAAAATGAAACTACAGGTGTGGAAGCCACGGTAATATTGGGCGTGCAAAATCGACCTTATCTTATCGCAAACACACTTTTCTTTGCATTTATTAACCTGTCATTTTCTTATATATGTTCATGTGCAATGCTACATTTAATACAGGCACAGAGGGCAGCTAAGGGGTCCTTCAGGTGAAACGCAGAAGAGGTAAAGGCATCATTTATTCAACCTAGCTGACAATATGCAGCCAACGGATGTCCTTTGTGTGTTTCAGGGTCTTTAGTCCATGAAAATATTTGTGTTTTGTGCCAGTCTGCTCTGGTTAGCTGGCCGGCAGCTGTGATTGGTCAACCGCTTCGAGAAGTCCCGCCCCTTAGCCTATAACGTACAATGTGTTGACACGCTAGCCAATAGAAGCACTAGAAAATGTCACTATTTTCCGGAAGTAGTCTAATGGAGGTGTTTCAGGTGGGTGGAGGAACTCCCTCCCCACAGGTACTTTAGCCTCTGCAGACCATTTACATGCACTCAAACCTCACACACACTACAGGAAAGGGAAGCATAATAGGGCCTCTTTAAAGTCACGCGCACCTGGAGTCCCTCTTGTCTCCAGGTGTGCATCACACACGCTTTCCTTGATTGTTCCTAATGCGAACCGGCAGTAGAGGATTAAGTCATTCCTTCGTCATGATCACCCCCCTACGCTCAATAAGTAACACTGACACGAGCCACCTGTGGGGTGCGGGGTAATGACTCAATTAGTTAGCTGATTACAGCCGCATTAGTAATGAACGCGTGATTAAAAACACTGACACCGCATTACATCACCGCCCATCTGTCAGTGCACTGTTACAAAGGGCCATTTGTTCACTTGTTGACGCCCCCCCCCCCCCAGAGTGTTGAAGACCCTCATCAATAATCCAAAATCATGTCTCCCCCGGCGGACTGGGTTTCAAATCCCGGAGGAAACGAAACACGCAAACCATTTTTACCTGGTCTGAAGAGAGGGATGGTTTGCTTTGTGATACCAGAGAGTGTGTGTGTGTGTGTGTGTGTGTGTTGCAAACAGGAAGGGATGTTAATTGAAAGCTAATTAAAGATTTAAGGAGGGGAAATGGTCAGAGTTTACAGTGAGCTGGTTATTGGTTATTGTCCGGAGAGGATTATGGGATGGAGAGAGAGAGAAGACAAAGACAGACGGGGAACTCAATGCATCTTAACGAGGGATGATCGTTATGGATTCCAGATAACTTCACGTCGTATTTTATATTTGATATTTGAAGGTGAGAAAGTGTGGATGGATGAATTATCCCTGACCACATGTTCATGACATCCATCCTATCATCATGTCTTCAACCAACCACCGAACACGTCTGTCTCTGCAGCTGGAGGGGACTCATTTTGATAGAAAGGTCAATCTGAAAACTAGCAGCAGCAGTTGTGCTGTCTTCCTCTGAAACTGCGAAACAATGTCCACATCGCTGGCAACGGTTTGACTCTTAATGAACCAGTTCTTCCTCTTCCTCACCCATTCTTCTTCTTCGCTGCCCTTGTTCAGTCAATAAAATAAATATGAAAAATCAGCCGACAATTGATATATAAAAGTTTAGACACCAGCCTCACATTTATAGGTCTGGTGTATATTAAGCCTCGCTGATCGTGATCAAAATCTGAGAAAAGGGGGAGAGGAAAAGCAGCTGATGGAGACTGAATGGAGGTACAGATGGAGCAGAGGTTACTGTGGTGAGCGGGCAGCAGTTCAGAGGAAAGAGGAGAGGTTAGGCTTTAACTGCACACACTCTGCACACACACTTTGCTCAGCATGACCACAACACACCTTTTCATCTCTTCCTCTCTTTCTGCTGCCAGCCTGAGTGTGTGCATCGACTGCCCTGGAGACTCGGGCGGACAGCAGAACGACACAACAGGGAGGTGTGTGTGTGCGTGTGTGTGTGAGCTTGTCGCTTCCTGTGACGGATGTGAGTCGCCCAAAATAGGTCAGGAACCTTGTGATTGTGGTGAAGGACATCAGAACACTGTGACACATCTGCAGCTCAGATCAGAAAATCCTTCCAGCTGTTTTCTGCTGCTGTGAGAGTTTCATCCTGACGGCAGCAGAAAACCTACTGCATGGTCACATTTCAAGGTTTCATGTTGTTGTTGTTGTTGTTGTTGATGTTGTTTAGCAATTCATCTATTGCTATGAATTCAAAACCTCTACTTTCATAAACAAAATGCATTGGATTGTGTGTGTGTGTGTGTGTGTACTGTTCCTGATTATGAAGAACAATCTGATTAAATATATTTTACTTGACTTTGTTTGATATAAAGAGGTAATACGTACTCAAATATTTTCAGGGTTAATACAAGATCCTGCAGGACAGATGGTTAATGCACAGGGAAAACACTTTAGTGTAACACACACACACACACACACACACTGTTAAAATGACCCATAAAAAAGTACATTTCTGGCGACACTTTCTGAATACTTTGCTAAAAGTACACACACACCTCCTCCTCTGATCCTTCACACACTGTACTTTTTTAGTGGCACCATTATCAATCACTGTCTCATCACGGAGAGAGAGATGAATGGAGTGACAGAGGAGAGAGAAAGCACGGGATGCCTCTGACGTTCATGATGGTGTTCAAAAGCAGGAACATAATCACCTCTACATATTGTTTATTGATTCATTCAAGCAGTCACCAACAGCAGTAAATGTAAAACACACAGAACGGTCGATTCATAAAGAGGAGGTGTGTGTGTGTGTGTGAATAAGTTATTGGGAGGTGGAGGGAGGACAGACATTGCTCAGCTTATTTTCCTCCTCGTTAGGTCTCTCGCTCCCACCATCAACCTCCATCAGCCTCACACACACACGTCCATCAGCCTTCGTCCCGCTCCACTCGCATTAGTTCACGCTCGCTCCATTTCTCCTGCAGGACACTTCCCTGAAAGCACTGATGAGACCCCTGAGATGAAGGCACTCGTCAGTCTTCATCAGAAAGACTTTAAATGGACACATTTAAACACTCTCTCTCTCACTCTCACTCTCACTCTCACTCTCACTCTCACTCACACACACACACACATTCAAAAACTCAAACGCACACACATGTGATCCTTGAAAATGCTGAAAAGTCGGTAAAAGACCACCTACTCTCACCTACTGTAGAGACAGAGATTCTCACACACACACACACACACACACACACACACACACACACACACACAGTCTCACTTCCTCACAGAGCCATTGATCAAGCGAGCGTTGACAGAACTCATCAGGGTTAATGAAATGAAGAGAGCTGAAAAGAATTTAGTTACCTCTCAGGTGACCAGGGTGTCACCTTTACCCTCCTCTATCTCATCCCCCGCACGCACACACACACACACACACACACACACACACACACACACACACACACACACACACCTTTAACCCCAGTGCCTATTTGAATATCGGTTAATCTGCCCATTGCTTTTTGGAGTATTTGCTTGGTCTTAAAAATTCTCTTATAATATTCACTTTATTATGATGTAAACACTTCAGAAAGGAGGTTGTCTCGCTCTGATTGGCTGAGACGAGAAATGCACCAAGCTGCTCTCAGTTCCTAGTCAGGAGCCACCAGGTGATCCTCATGAACCTCCAATCCACTCAGGGGACATTCAGCTGTAATAAATCGGGGAAAAACTAAATGTACCAGGAGCTGAGGGACTGTGATAAAAGGCTCCCAAATTAAAGTGCTATTCAAACACTTTGAGGCCAATTAAAGGTCATGTATTAACAGTCATCAATTTAAGGACGTAGATAAAAACACACAGATTTGGGGACTTTTCCACCCTAAAATGCTGACATGTTGACTCTTGGATGTGTGTCTCTCAAAGGGATACTAGGGGTGACACCATTTTCAAAGTAAAAGGCACGATCTGTTCATGGTGGGAACCACAGATCACCAGTGTCCTCAGCACTCAGGCACCCAGTGAGCCAGCCTCCACAGGGTTCAGCAGAGACGGCCTGATTTTTCATTATTTATAGCCCGAGTAAAGCCCCTCTCTAAAAGTAATTAAACTCTAGAAACAAAGAGAAAGGGAGTCTAAGGAAGAGTGAGGGAGGGAGAGGGAAGGTAAATGTTAGCAGCCTCAGCCTGCTGGGAATTGAATTAACCCTTTCCAATTTACTGCTTATAAAGATAAAGGGGACCTGATGAAGAAGGGGGGAGGGGGGGGGCTGCACGACACCCTCAGGAGGGTTTCCTCCCCTTATATCTCTAAACCGGCCAAAGGACACATTGTGTTTGCTGTAAGGCTACAACGAATGAAAAATGTCAGAGTCCAAATACCTTGTTTTGAAAGTCCACTGCACAAGAATATTTGGTTCACTTTGATATTAAACAGAAAAAAGCAGGACATTCTCACATTTCAGATCAACTTCTGCATCAAACCTGTTCTTAGCTTCATATTTCCATTTAGTGGCTCTCCTGGGACATGTCTCCATGCTCTAATGTTCAAAAAGCTCTTTATGTTTCTCATACTGCCTGTGCTGCAGCACCTCTTTCACCCTCTGTCTGAAACCAGAGCCCAGTCTGCTCTGATTGGTTAGCTGGCCCGCTCTGTTGCGATTGGTAAACCATTTAGAGATGTCCCGCCCATTAGCCTCTCACGTACAATGTGTTGGGAGCGCTAGCCAATAGAACGTGAGTGTTACAAAGTGATGTCACTATGTTCAGGAAGTAAACAAAGCAGTCCAATGGAGAGAAACTCAGATTTTAGCCTTTGTAGGCCATTTACATGCACTAAAACCCATATAACACTCTACAGGAGAAGGGGAAACCCCCCAAAAAGCATAATATGGCCCCTTTAAGACGTTATGCTAAGTATAAACTAATTACAAAGGGAGCTAAACGATGTCCACACGCTCAGGTGGGTACCCCCCCTTTCATCCCTAATAAAGTAAAGCTGTTCACACACAAACAGGAACTCAGAAACTGCTCGTGCTGCATTGTCTGGTGAATTCCTCAGTGGAAAAGTATTGATACCATCCATCATTAGGCCTCATTGATCCGTTTTATTCTCTGCTCGCTGTGATTTGTAGGTGTTTGTCTGCGCTCATTTGTCACCTCGGGGAGCTGACGCCCGCCGAGTGTCTGAGGCTAACGAGACGATGGGGACCGGGTCACCTTGAGCGGCGAACAACAACACATCTCACACTTGATCTGTCCTTCATGTACATACCTCTCCAGGGACAGAATGTATCCCGCTTTGACACAGACTTGGTATTGCTGCACAATTCCAACCGAAACGATGAATTCAACCCATACTGATGTCACTGAATACGATTAGTGTCATTGATTTAAGAGACAGAATATGTTGTTATTGTGAAAAAAGAATCACTACTTTCTGCGTGTAAACCGTGCCAAAACTGGACCAAATTTGTAGCAAGGCTTACATTGTTCGTAACAAACCTTTGCATCAAACTTCAAGCTGAAAATACGGGTCTTTTTCCCCTGAATTCCGTGCATTCATAATTTCCCTGTCTTGTCCATGCATTTCAAGCGGATATAAGTCAAAAACCTTGATTGCAATTCATATTTTATTACCTGTGCAGCACTAATGTACATAAGCTTTACCATATGTTTCCTAATACATGTTTTAAAGCAGACGACTTTTGAGATCAACAACCTTTTAGCCCAAAGACGGAGAAGGAAATTAAGTTAAGTTGCATGTTAAACAGGGAGGCCTTTACCTCTTCCGCAGTTTTTCTGGTGGTTTCTATCACTCAAAAAGACTCAGTACGTCTCACAAGGATCTTCCTATACTTCTGATTACACTACAGCTACTTAGCCAAGATGTTTAAAGTAGCAGTAAGTAGTTCGATGTTATAGCAAGGAGCCGCCAAGGGATTTAGCTGTTGTGTTGGTATTATCAAACAAGAATGAAGCGCCCCGCCCCCGTTCAGTAACTCATGGTTATAGAGGAGCTTAGAAATGATCCATTACCTCAAGTGCACACTTAAATTCATAGACCAAAACACGTCTGTCTTCCAGGTATGTTTAGCCCCTGAGAGAGGAGGTGTCTGTGGAGTCGTTCCTCTTGGGTTGCAGCTCCTAAGAAAAAAAAAAGCTGTCGTCATAATCAGGCCGGCAGACACTCAGCAGCTACAGTAATGGTGATAAAGTTAGGCAATTAAATATTCTGCTGTTACAACACGGCCAGCCATTCGTCTCCCCACGCACTCTTACTTAGGTCAGTGTGTGAGAGAGACAGATTTCACTGTGCGTGTGAATGAGGAGGCAGTGCTGTGAGAGGGGAAAACACTCCAGACTGCTGACCTTTGAAAACCAAAAAGGGTGCAGTGACACAAAATAAATGGCCATACATTATAGATGGGTGTTTCTTTGAGAAGCTGTCCTCTGTCATAAACACATGTACCTTCTCTCTGCTCACTCCCCATCAGTTTGAAGTATGGATCTCAGGGCCGGGTAGAGAAAAAGTGGCCCACACTTAGATTGAAGTGGAGGAATGAACCGAGGTATAGAGAGAATGCAGCTGTGCACAGATGAAGGAGCAATTGGAAAACAAAACAAGCCCTTGTGACGCTCCATTCCCCCTTCAGAGCTGCCGACTATCTATCATTTTATCTCCAGCTGATTTGAACACGCAGTCCATTTTCCCTATCAGCATATTTAGGGATTTCAAGGTCACTCCTGCATCAATATTCAAGATTCTAGATCAGTATTTATTTTGTACAAGAATAGCTTTCCCTAAATACAAAGAGGCCTGATTCAGTTTTGAGTTGCCGAGCAGAAAGTCTTGCCTTGCAGTCTCCTGTTGTGTGAAGCAGCTCGTCTTCAGTCAGATTGTATAGAAGTCTACGAGAAAATGACCTGACATGGTTTAGTCCCTGTGATGCCAGGAAACAATCTCTCTGTGGGTCAGAAAGGGTTTAATGAGTCCAGAGATATGAAGATGGCGTCAGGTGTCTGGTCAGACGGCAGAGACAGTTTACGGAGAATAACCAGGGGATGGATGTCCGGTGGGTCTGCCAGGGGACGAGTGGCAGGCAGCAGGCTGACACTGAGACTGAGATTTCTGATCCTTTCTTTTACTCTCCTTTCTCTGGAGAGGAAGGAAAGAAACTCTGGATCTATTTGTTGTTTGAGGTGCAATATATGACTCAGCAGCTTTAAGACATGAACTGTTATTTTCTGCTTCGCTCTGATGCAGTATGTTCACCTGAAAGTGGGCGGGGCTTAATTTAGACAGGAAGTGACGTTAGCGCCTCATGCTATATTTCTCTAGAAACACCCCTGCAGCATGTTGTTCCTTTTTAAATAATAGTCCCATTCAGAGTCAAATAGACAATAAAGCAGGGTCTGATTAAAGGTATCTTGGGATTGACACCAGTTTTATTTTGAAATGTATTTTGCCCTTGTGTCATGTCTTGTTCACTTCCTGTCTCTGTGTTTTCCCGCTGTTTAATTGCCTGCATTTTTTCACCTGTTACCCTTGTGTTTTGGCATGCCCTCTCCAGCTGTATCTTGTCTTTGTGGTTAGTCCTGTGTGTATAAATGCCTTTCCTTCTTTGTATTCTCTGTCAGTTCATCATTCACTGTATTTTCAGTTTTTGCATCGCCACTACATGTTCAGTGTTTGGCTGTACTCCAACCGCTTGTATCACTTTTGCTTACAAAAGAAATGGCGACGCCCGACAAAATGCAATGCATCAAAACAGTAGTCCATAAATCAGTAAGTGATGTCCACTTCTTGAATACAGTCCATGGTTTGACTTCTGATAGGAAAATGCTAAAAAGTAAGTACATTCTGGAGGTTGTACCTGTTGCTCATTAGGACTATCAAACCATTCAAGTGCATGCGTCTAGTCAAAATGACACGGACACTAAGGTACATGGAAAGATGTGAACTTTTTGAAAAATGGTCAAATGTATACAGTACGTTCTAGGGAGGCTGGGGCTCAGCGGGATAGTGTGTTTATCTTCAGCTCAGGGGAGCACTGGTTCAATCCCCACTGCTGTCAGCAAGTCGTTGTTTCCCTGGGCGAGACACTTCACCTCAAATGGCTCCTGTGGGGGTTGCCCACAGTGTAGAGTGTAGGTAAGCCCTATTGTAATATTATTTTAGGCGCCTTTGTTGACACCCAAGGACCCCGTACAATTTGTGAAATATGCTAAGAGGTAAAAGCGACAGATTGTGTGCTATATAAACGCTAAACCAGTACTTTCTCTTTCTCCGGATGCTTCTATGATTCACGGGTCACACGAGGGGACAGAGATTACGCCTCGGCATCATTTCACAGACTCATAAGACCTTTATCTGAGATCTAAGAAAATCACATCTAGTCTCTGTGTCTGCGGCAGCCTGAGCAATGAAGTAATAAAACATAATAACGGCAATAAAACGTAATAAAGAAAGACTAAATGCAGACGCTCACAGAGGGGAGCTATTTTGTGGATTTTATTTCCCCGAGTCATGAACTCTAAATGTGACTTTTGTCTTTGGTTATGAAAACCCCCCGGGGTCTGACTCGAAGGGAAACAGATTCCTGAGACACATTTGTCGCCTGCAGCCATTTAAATCTCTGACAGGCAGCAAAACACACCACGTTCCTCTGCTTCACCCCCACCACCTCCACTTTAAACGACTCTCTCATATCTGACCGTCACATCCATCAGCCGCCATATTTCCATCACTGCTTCCCTCTTTATGAAATAATCGACCCAACCTCTTTCTTCCTTTTTCTCCTATCAAGGTGGACTAACGTCATCCCAGTGTTATCCACATATTACAGACGTTAAGTATTCACCAACGACAAGCGCTTGCTTTTTTCTTTATGAAATAAGAAGGAGGGCTCTACCCACCTTCTGTCTATAAAAAAAAAGCCCTCTTTGTCCCGACAGTCAGGGTGTGAAGTCGTGTTTTTCCCTAATAATATCTCTATATTTGAGACTCTATCTTGCATGTGAGAGCAGAGAACATATTGGACCCAAATGCACAAGACTGTTTCTTTAAATCAAAGTCCCTTATTGGCCATTTCTCCCTTAAGTCACAGAGCAGGGCCAGGCAAAACCAAACCAAACGTCTCTCTGAAACTAAACGTCCAACATCAAGACTTATGATAACAACTCAAAGACAAACCAGAACTTAAATACACACAAGACTAGTCACAAGAACAAGACACAGGTTGGGAGGGAAGGAAGGGCACACAACTGAACACTATCAGGTAATCAAACAGGATGTGAAGACAGAGACAGGAAGTACCAGCAGACATGACATTTTTCAAAATAAAATGAGAAGAAAAAGACAGATCTTGATATGATAAAATAAAACAGGGCAAACTAATCTGGATCATAACAGCATTAAAACACACTTATAGAAATGTCTTTTAGTGTGCTCTGTCCCTGTTCATTAAGTAATAATTAAAAGAATAAATACAAATACTATCCTAGACATATTCATCTGCATTAAACCCAAGAATCACAGGCAATACAATTCACAAAATTAGGACAAATCCAACAGGTTAGGAGAGTTAGAGGTATATAAAAGAGGAAAGGTTTCATGTCAAATGTAATTCTGTTCAATTCAGGACATAAAGAGTGTGTAAGTGAGCATGAGAGCCGCTGACATTGCCAATCCAACCCTATAATTCACCTTGAAAGACTCCTTGCTGCTGTCACCAGGGATAACAGTGCAGCAGCACACCGGTGGTGAGGGGAGAGGATGTGAGATGAGGGATGAGGTAAGCTGAGGAGGAAAGGTGGAGAGCCCGAACGGTAATCCCTATGATTCACGTCTGCATTCAGACAGAGGCAGAGGTCTGCGGCTACCCAGGGAGCACTGGGAATCGGGGGGGGGCATCAATCAGATGAAAGTAAGAGGACAGAGGGAAAAGGACAGGTGCCGAGAGAGAGGAGATTCAGGGAGGGTGGAAGTGGGCGTTGTGTGAGTGTGTGTTTGGCAATATGAAAATGTCAGCACTCCTAAAGTCAGAAGGCAGCACTCTCCTTCCGTCAAGCATCAAGCCATTCTGTCAAATCCACAGGGACAGAGAGCCGGGCCGGTGCCAGCCAGTGAACCGCCATGAAGGCCATATTTATATCACATGCCCTGCCCACACAACGCTGGCAGCGCTTACTCTGCAGTCAGCATTCAAAGAAAGTGTGAGACTTTTTCGGGGACGGTAAAAAGAAACGACCCGAGACTGTAAGAACCAGACGGGTCAGGTACTGTGAAGTCATCCAATGGTTCATGGGCGACTGTTTTTTGGAACCAGAAGTTAAAAAAAAAGAGATAGGTGATCATTCTTTGGGTTTACCGCATGTTTACCACATAGACTGTGTATGAGACGTCCTTAATTGGTTAATTGATTACTCTTTTGAAGCCTTGAGTTTGGAATTTTGGTCTTGATTTACCACAACTAGAAGTGAGAGGGTAGAGCTCAGTACTACCAAACACATTTTTAGGCGACAAGACACAATTACAATTAACTTCCAGAGTGAAAACACCTCGAAAGGGTCAACGTTTTAAATGAATACATGGAGAGCACCCAAACTGGAAAACACTGTAGCCATGGGCGAGTGTTAGGAAGCCTTCAATTTGGCTTTTTTTTGGAACCAGAAGTAAATAAAAAAGAACTTGGTGATAATTCTGTGTATAAGACGTCCTTAATTGGTTAATTGATTACTGTTTTACAGCCTTGAGTTTGGCATTTTGGTCTTGGTTTACTACAACGAGAAGTGAGAGGGTAGAACTCAGTACTACCAAACACTGAAAAAATACATGTTTCAGCGACCGAGCACAATTACAATTCACTTTCATAGTGACAACACTTCGAAAGGGTCAAAGTTCGATAGAGCAATACATGGATGGCACCCAAACTGGGAAACACCGTAGCCCCGCGCTGAGGAAAGAAGTCTTTTTGACTAAAGGGGACAATCATTTACTAAAATGAGCATCATGCTGTATAGAAGAAGACCTGAAATAAAGATTGAGACCAAAAGGTAATCAGGAAAATGTTCACGGAGGTCATAAATCAAGTGACATTTTTTCATAGACTTCTATACTTGTTTCTGCAGTAGTAGACGAGCTACAACGATTCGTCAACAAAGCCATTCATTGGATTTGTTTGCCTGACTGTTGGATTTCCTGGATTTGGCCCTGCTTGTTCCTGACTTGAATAAACTGAACCTTTTGAGCATTGGTTGTATCTGATTTGTTGTCTTGGGTTCAAATCCGTACCGGTGAACGTGACTGTTTATCTTTGGGGTTTGGACTGACCGAGCAAGACATTTAAAGATCAACTTGGACTGGCATTACATTTTACCAGGCCCGGATGCTGCCGCTTCCCCGAGACGTCAGCCAGGATGTAAAACAATGCCTTTCAGTCAGCAAATTTCCAAAGCACTTGTAACACACACCCATGAAAATAACACACAGTATCAGGGCGGTAAATCCAGGTCGACCGTTCAGGGAGAAAAGAGAAGCTTTGAATTCTCAACAATGGCAAAGTGCTGATTCAACGCTGGAATAACTTTTGCTCGGCAGGGTGCCGCTGATCCCCACTGACAATTGAAGCCACCAGTTGGACTCCTGAGCACGGATTAAACACGGGAGAGCGGGGATAGAGATCGAAGGTACAGTGAAGCCTTGCAAACCAGAAAAAGGAAAGAGCAAACACACCAGGAGAAAGGAAGAGCTTATCCACACACTTCATGGTCCATCAGCAGATTTCATTCCAATAAGTGAATTGCCCCTCTTCTAGTATTTTCCAGGCGATTTAATATACTGTGCTCAGGGGTCCTATGTGGAGCGGAGACAATAAAATCCCTGCCCCTGTTTCCAAAGGGGCTATAGGGATTGATGAATATTTGATGCCCTATCGTCACCAGGCAATCGCCTCCTCGTCGAGACCTCCAGAAGTCATTTTCCACCGAGGCGGCTCTTTACGGGACGGAGAATAGGAGGTTTATGTGCCATGTTGACACGTTATAGACGGCCAAATTGAATCACGCTCGGTGTGACATTTCTATTATTTCGGGGGTAATGCACTGAAGTGTCGTCAGACGCGCAGGTGATTTCTCGTTCTGAGGGGAAAAGTCATTTCAGAACCGAGCCGTGTAACAGCGTGAAGTTTAAATTATAGCGCTCGTGCAGCAGAGACACTTCCACACAACCATCTGATGAAACGATAACGCTGGTGAGCGATAGAGAATAAAAGAGGGTGAGAGAGATTCTCTGATGTGCTCCGTGTAACACTGTACTCCCTGACAGCGTGTTTCTCCGCGGGGAAACCATTTCCTCCCCAGCTCTTCTTCCAATACAGGTCATGACATGATGACGCTGATAATGAGCTTCCTGCAGATGAGCGTTTCCGTGGCTTGATGGTTACTAATCATAAATGTTTAACTGAGAACGGGTCAATAAAGTAACGTGTGCTCTCATTTCCAAGACAATTTAGCAACCTTTAATGAGAGAACTGCCCTTTGGTTTACCTCTGTCAAGTTTACACTGGGGAATGCTGACCAGGAAATATACTCAAACATATGAAACACGAATTCAGACATTTCTATTTTTGGAAACTATGTTTTATATTCAAACTGTGGAAGTTTATAATAAAGTTATGAAGGTTTGAATATTTTGATGAGGTATTACATCATTACACATCCAAGAAACCGTTTAATCCACTCTTGTTTAGTCGGTCTTTTCTGGGACAGATTCTGCACATTTCCAAGATCATACTTGTATTTTCTGCATGTACTCTGACATGCTTTAATGTTCAGACAGCTCTTTATTTTCCTCATACTGCCTGTGCTGCAGCTACTCTTTTCACCCTCCGTCTGAAACCAGAGCCCAGTCTGCTCTGATTGGTTAGCCGGCCAGCTCTGTTGGGATTGGCCAACCAGTTTACAGATGTCCCGCCCCTTAGCCTATCATGTACAATGCGTTGGAGCGCTAGCCAATAGAAGCATGAGTGTTACATAATGCCACTGAGTTCAGGAAGTAGACAAAGGAGTCCAATGGAGGCGTTTCAGAAAAGGGGGACGGGATTTTAGGCTTACAGACCATTTACATGCACTAAAACTTATAACTCACTGAAGTGAGAGAAGGTAAGTCAAGCAACTATTTTGATAACCAATTAATCCTTTAAGGTACTTTTTTGCAACAACAAAAAGCCAGAATATTGGGTTTTTAGCCTCTCAAATATGGAGATGTCATACTATCTTTGCTTAATTTCATTGTAAAGTTAATATATTTGGGTTTTGGAAAGAAAAATCTGACATTTTTTACCATTTTTAGTGAAAAATCAACAATTATCTGCCAATAAATGTATACAGACAGTAAGTGTTGGCCCTATCTGAGATGTCATTTAACCATGTTATTATGTAACCTTCTGAACCACATGGTTGAGTATTACTCCTCTTCCTTTATTCTGAGACAGTGGACCAGCTCTCGTATCCCTTACACTTTAATCTGAAATCTCAAACTGGTCTCAGAACAGCAGCGGACCTCTGTCCTCTGCTCAACGACCTCCATCCAGATTGTCAGATATCAAAACCTCAGATTACTCATTACCGTTGACAAGACGCGGTTAATTATTCAGCAGTTAGTCCATGTAACATAAGACCATACAGATGGAAGAAGCCAAGGAAGCCTGTGATGCATCCAGCGCCTGACACAGATTTCAGAGTCCCGGTGGATAAATGATGAGGTGGATAGAGCAGAGGAAACATCTCTGTAGCCCAGAGCTGGATCAAATGACACCGTATACCCAAAGAGAGTGGATGACAGAAGTCCATGCAGTGCTTCTGGAGTCACCAGCATCAATTGCAACCCCTAAAAGAGCAACATGTATACTGCTAGTAACAGTGGTGGTTCTACCTGGAACTACACCCCCCCCGCTTCGCCCGTGCCCCAAACCGCTACTGCCTATTAAGCATGTGTGCATGTGTGCTATCCTAATGACCTGCGTGGATATACTTTCTATCTCAGCAGGATAATTCATTCCCTTTTTCTGCTGAAGGTGCCTGGCTCGGGGCTGAAGGGGGGGAAGGGGGATTCTGTCTTGCCATTGTAATTTCATGGCACATTGGGCCAGGATGTGGTAATCTGGTGCCCTCAAATAAATCAAAGTCAGCATGTTTGGTGAAAGGAGTCCCAGCAGATATTCTCACCTTCTAGAATCATCCAAGAACAATCACCATAATATAACGTTTACATGATTAGTCAGCTGTTTCCTTTTTTTGTCTCCTTGCATTTTTGTTGGACTTTTAAATCTCTAGGTCTCGACTTTTTCCAAAACAACACAAACATTGCCTGCTGCTCTTTGACAAAGCTGACTCTTATTGTCAACGTAGCTAAAGTTCATTTGCCATTTATATAAATACAATAAAAACTGGTTTACAACACAGCGAGTGTGGCGACAGGATAACTTGGAAAGTTTCACCCCAAACAAATCGATGACGTAGCTTTAAATTTACAACACACCGCAAAATCTCAGAACTAAACACATGCACGTCAATCTTCCCACTATTACGCAGCACAATCTGCAAAAAAAAATGCATGCACAATACCAATCGATCGTGCCTTCATTTGGCTAATTAAAACCCAAAATGCAGGTATTAAAAGCAGCGTGATGCAAAAAGTGGGGATAATATCACACAAACCTGATCAGGGGTTCCGTACGTGTCCGACCTGAAACTTTGAGCTCCTCTCTCCTTTCTCTCCTCTCTCTCTCTCTCTCCTCCTTCTTCGCTGCTGCTGCTGCTGAGCGTGGCTCTGCGCGGGGACCCGGCGCGAGGCAGGCGGAGGCTCTTAAAGCTCTCCACCCACTCCGGCATCCCGCGCGCTCAGCCAATCACAGAGTGTGCTTTAACACAACCGTGCTTAAACAAGTCAAACACATAGAATACATGTGCTGATGGAAAACAACTCCCTGTGGTTCATTCTGCTGGATGTTTGACACATATTTCAGAGTGCAAGATGTACGTTCCTGATGCACATGGACGTCAGTGCTCCTTGTTTACACTCTGTCCTGCAAACTTAAAACCCAGACCCTAACCTTTATGCTAAAATCCAGATTCAGAGTCAAAGATATGACCAGCGGCGTACACTATGGTGCCGTGGGTTGGGGGCAATTAGGGCCCCTTTAACAATGTGTTGGGCAGAGAATGGATCCATCCCAGTAATTAAGGTTCAGGGCAGAAACACACTTCTAATCCAACATCATCGAGTTAATACAACAGGTGCATAGGAAAGCGATGCGTGTATCTAAGGTTGTGAATAACATCCCACATACTTTGTGACGTATTAGGTCAATATGCCAATCTAATTATCTAACTCTCGAATAATTTATCACACTCATCATAACATGTATGTTTAATGTCCCATGTCAAGGCTTTGATCATGTGACCAGGTGATACCATGTGGGCTTGTCACATCATAATTGTCTTGATCCTTGTTTTGTGTCTGTTTCCTGTTTTATTTTGAAATGTTTTCCCTCCGTTGTGTCATGTGTACTTTTACTTCCTGTCTTTTGGTTTTCCTTGTGTCTGATTGTTTCATTGGTGTCACCTGTTGCCCTCCTGTTTCCTCCTCCCCTCCCCAGCTGTGGCTTGTGTTGTGATCAGTGTCTTTGTATTTTAGTCCTGCTTTCCCTTCTGTTCTTTGTCAGTTCGTTGTCGTCCTTCATGTGTCAGGTCCGGTGTTTTTCATGTCCTGGATTTTCCCGAACTTTGTGTTTTTGTAAAACAGCTTTTGGAATAAAGCTCGCCTTTTGTTTATACCCATACCTGCCTCCCTTTGTTGCTGCACTTGGGTCCTATTTCCCCCACCCTGAAAAGCCTGAAACCTGAGTGCATCTCAAAGAAAATGTGACACACAGTGGACCCTCTGTCCTGACATTAAGTTCTTAAACCCCATCCTCTGTTGCTTGTTTCAAAATCCCTTCATTAAATAACAACCAATCATTCACCTGCAAACTGTTGATGAGTGTATGCAGTTTTTCAGGTGAACTCACACCTATATTTTCCTCCTCTCAACAAAAAAATCGTAATCGAAATGTAAAAAGGATTCCCCAACAAAACCAGTTCACACCATTAATTCTCTCCTCATTTATTCTTTCCCAATCATTCCATGAGTCCAGCAGTGGCTCAGTCAGTAGGGGCTTGGACTGGGAATCGTAGGGTCGCCGGTTCAAGTCCCCAAACAGACTTGAAATATGGAAAGTGGACTGCTACTTAGAGAGGTCCCAGTTCACCTCCTAGGCCCTGCTGTGGTGCCCTTGAGCAAGGCACCGGACACCTCCAATCCCCCCTCCCCATTGCTCCCCGGGCGCTGCACAATAGCTGCCCACTGCTCCTAGTACTAGGATGGGTTAAATGCAGAGGACCAATTTCACTGTGTGTGCTCTGCTGTGTGCATGTATGTGACAAATAAAGAGGGTTTCATCCTCCGATTCTATCTATTCGATCTAATCCTCCCTCCATCTCTTGTCCACTCCTCCTGGCCTGCTCTGTCCTCTCCTTGCTTTTCCAGTCCATGTGGGGGAACCAGTGCCATCTGTTGCCACCTGGTGCCAAGTGCTCCTGGTGTCACTCTCCTCACCCGTGCCTCCAGTGGAGCGGGTCAGGACTGGAGCGTCGATGCAGCAGGTGTGAAGCGGGAGCAGGACAGCCGTGGCAGATGGGTCCTACGTGAGGCCAGGCCTAAATCAGATTTATTGCTGTAGTTCTGTTGGTCTTCACAGACTCTCCTGCACAGCGGTTGTGTAATTGATGAAGGGAAATCTACCAAGCTGCTGCCTGAAACGAGACAATGTCTTTATCACCTCCTGTGTCACTCTAAAGGAGTTCCCCTTAGGCTGTATATAGGGAGGGGATGAAGTCACTGTGACGTCATGGGTTTGTGGACTGCTGTCTCATCTGCTATATTACCTGCTGTGACACTATTCCTGGAACCGTGCATTTCTGCGCTGTGGGACTAGGTATTCTGATTCTGAAATATGTAATCCTGGGTTTTTTTTGGGACATAAGAGGGAGTTTAGCACAACCAAATGCTGAAATAGACGTAAAGTACCGACTAAAACCACCAGACTCAGCGACAGTTTCATCCCACAGGCAATAAGACTATAAAACACCTCAGCTCGAAGTGCCTCCATAATCATTCATCTGCTTGCAATCTATTTATCTATATATCACATTCCATGTACGTGTATATACTGTTCTTCTTGCAGTATTTCTACTTTTTATTCATTTTATGTCCTATATATATTCATGTTGCATTGTTGGAGGGGTCTGGGACTTCAGTTTTTCATTGCCATATCTACACTTTAGCTACTCAGCATATGACAATAAAGACTTGAATCTTAAATCTTGAGTAAGACATTTTAATTCACTTTCTTTTTTTCAGGAAATCAGGGAGGGTGCCATAACCGGACAGCAAGCTGTGAAATCCAGATATATACCCCACTGATATATACCCTGCTTCATTGTACTTTAAATGGGACCATCATTTACTAAATGAACATCATGCTGTGTTGAAAAAGACCTAAAACTACAGATTGATACAACAAACTCACCAGGAATTATCTACTGTGGTAATTTATCAAGTAGAAAGTGTGGTCAATTTTTTCTTAGACTTCTATAAAATCAGACTTTTTTCCTCCAATATGCTGTACATTACCCCTGTTTAATTTCACCCATGACTGCACTGAGTCCAACCAAGTGCACGAAGGAGTATATTCCCACTGGTTCATCTTGTGATGGTGAGAGTGTGTGGGCCGACACGATGGCGTGTTTAAACCTTGGACAACCCGGCCGGACGTTCATCCGTTAACACTGAGCTCCAATTTTCTCTTGGAGCAAAATGGCAGCTTCACATTAGGGGCTGAAAATGTCCATGAATTTTGAAGTGGATATAAGTGTGTGTGTGTGTGTGTGTGTGTGTGTGTGTGTGTGTGTGTGTGTGTGTGTGTGTTCATCCTCTCTGGAGTGGCTGTGTGGGTGTGAGCAAGTACATTACGCATGTGAATTGTGGCCACTTTCCCTGATGTTTGTACAAATACGTGCAAGTGTGTGTGTGTGTGTGTGTGTGTGTGTGTGTGTGTGTGTGTGTGTGTGTGTGTGTGTGTGTGTGCGTGTGTGGGAGGTTTTGAATGGAGCTCAGAACCAATATCTGGCATTTTGACTAAAATCTCTCAGTCAGAAAGGGATATGTTCTGATGGGTAATTTCTGAATGCGTAATGTTCCCGTATTTGAGTCAAAAACTCATATTTTCTGAGCAGTGTGTGTGTGTGTGTGTGTGTGTGTGTGTGTGTGTGTGTGTGTGTGTGTGTGTGTGTGTGTGTGTGTGTGTGTGTGTGTGTGTGTGTGGGTGGAGGGGCAGGTGGCCATGACCAATCAATAAGCCTGATAATGAGATCTGAGGGGTGTCATTATGGCGGCCCCTCGGGCGTACAACGCCTCCTCTTCAGTTCAGAGCATCCTTGTCTCCTCTCCTGTGAGCGAACACGCACCTCATTAACCTTTTTGAGCCAACACAACATCGACCAGACGGCGTTCCCTTTTCCCGGACACGTTCGGTCGGGGAAAGCTAATAAACCTTGTCTTCAAAAATTAGGCTCACTGTTATTTGACCGGTTTTCATGAGGCTGAAGGTTAGAGTCTGAGGACATTTCTGGGGCGTTTCGTGAGTGCCAGTAGCAAAGATGGCTTTCTCGAACATCCCACAAGTCTTCTGACCCCAAAATAAACCTTTATTATATTTGACTAAGGCTTGTTTGTACAGTAGAAGCTCCATTAGCTAACACTGTACACAGAATCACTTTGACAGTGAGTATGTGTGAGGGGGGGTTTCATACCATGCATGACACTCTTCCTTCCTTTAGTCGGCTGTCCCTGATGGCAGTAATCCCTCCCATGTTGCACAGCAGCACAGGGATTATCACAGTAGTGTGTGGAGAAACCAGAGGCCAATGTTTTCAAAGTGAAAGTGGAGTCCGAAGGGTGTCTGAAAGTCAACGATACCTCCGGGAATCAGAGCTGCTTTGTTCTCGGTGACCTTCAGGGCCATGTCGGTTCCCCTGTGTGTGTGTGTGTGTGTGTGTGTGTGTGTGTGTGTGTGTGTGTGTGTGTGTGTGTGTGTGTGTGTGTGTGTGTGTGTGTGTGTGTGTGTGTGTGTGTGATTGAGTACTCTTGCTAAATGGAGTTTAGGGAGTCCTGAAACCAGAAGGACACAAGTTTGGTCTCCAAAAACAACAGCTGAGTCAGCACATTTCCCCCTCGCATGCACGGACATGTCTTCTAAACGAGCAGCGGATTAGATGTTTGATTACATGTCGCTATCAACACAGAATTCAACACACAACACTTTTACAAACAATTAGCAGAAGGATTTCCAGTTCCTGTGCCTGTTTGGTTCATTTGATATTTGATATTGATGTTTAATGCAACAAGGATGAGCAGTGTGACAAATGACTGTTTGAATGTGTGTGTGTCAGAGTGTGTGTCAGAGTGTGTGTCCTCTGCTGTTTAGATACAGAGGAGCTGAAAGGGTTTACTCATTCCCCCTGAGTTCTGGCTGCAGAGCAACATTCATCACACAAGTTCACAGCTTCACCCTGGATTGCCCGAGTGCATGCTAACACACACACACACACACACACACACACACACACACACACACACACACACACACACACACACACACACATACATCTTCAGCTATCACTCCCGAACCAGCTCCTCCTCGCTGTTCTGCACTTAACGCTCCATTTGATATTCCATTTTTGAGCTTCTGCCCAGGTAGATCCAAGGTCTTAGCATGCTGGGTGAGTGAGGAGCGCACTACAGGGCGGCCTTGTGGCTCAGATTAACTAAAGCAGTTCTCTCATAGATAAACTCCGGATATCGTGAACACTGGGAGTGATCGTGAGAATGAGCAGCTTTAGTCACACATGGAAAATCATACAGCCACTCCGGGTAATGTCTATTTCATCTCAGGGTTTCTGTAATGGCCAGCAGGGTGTGGGTCATAATGTGAAGAAGTCTATGAGAAAATGAACCACCTTCAAGTTTCAACTGTTGATTTTTTATTTGATTGATTATGGTCCCATTGAGAGTAAAGCTTATGCTTATGGGCGGGGCTAGCTTTTGATTGACAGGTCGGTTTTACTGTGTTTCTCTAAGTTCTCGTACTAAAACTTTAACAGTGTATTTACAGCTCATGGAAGTTAATTGGTACGTGTTGGTTTCCTTCACACCCTCTTGTGTCACTTCTTGTTCCAAAACACAGGAAGGCAGAATCCAAAATGCAGAACTCGAGGCTTCGAAACAAAGCGTGACTTCACAGTGACTACCTGTACCGACTGAATCGAAGGTAGAGGACTCAATATCAGGACTCAGGGGCAGAGGTTTTAGTTTCAAAGAAAGGTCTTTACTTAGCAAAGGTTCAGTACTCAGGAATGCAACCAAAACAGACAAGAATACCGGGTCAGGAAACCAAGCTGGGTCAGGAACACATGGAAGCTAAACTCTATTGAAAATACTGATGGACCGCTAAAAAAGTGCAAAGAGGAACCGGCACTGAGGGGAATGTGAACACAAACTGAAAACGCAGGGGGAGGGGTGATGATGGGGCACAGGTGAGAATAATTACGAATGGTTAATCAAGGACCGGAAGTGAGGACACTGAAATGAGAGGAGAGGTGAGCAACACTTCTAATATACAGTCTCCACGCTCTGGAGCTACGAAAGGCTTCAAACTACTTTCTTTTACACCTTGCAGCTGCAGACATACTTTGCATAACGTAGGTAGGGGTTCCCCTTTAAGTGTAACAACTGTAGATCAATACCTCCAGGCTGTTCATCCTGGTTCTCCCGTGATGAAATGATGAGTTTTTAACGAGACATTAGCTCGACCCCTGACCTTGCTAAGAGCACTCTGAGGATTTATTCTCTGTCCCCAGCAGGAGAGTGATGTGGGTGAATGTATGGCCTTTAGTTATTCATTAGAGCTTCAATTATGTATGGCTGTTCCACAGCAGTAAACAGACTGAAAAAAGTAGTCCCTGGTTTATCTGCTCGGTGTGATTCGGACGTTCGACTCAAAGCCAAAATGATTTATGACCGTTTGATATCCGCTCTGGAAATTGAGTGTAAAGCTCTGAAAGTACACAGTGATTGGAGGAGTTTGTCAGAGCAAGGGCTGCCAAAATCATTTGCATCGCTGCTCACTGGGTAATTTTCCTACTCAGAGAACAAGAAAGGGAGAGTGTAAGGGAGAGAGGGGGGACTGAATTAAATTAAAAGGAGAGGACACTTGGTTCAGATAAGTCGGATGGAGCCGGTTTGACTGATGATGCACCGCTTCAAATGTTCTCCACACGATTAGCCTCACCAGGGGATTAATCCTGGCTGCATTTACAGTGAGTGATCATCTCTTTAAACTAATTAAACAAACAGTACATATATGAATAACGAATGAGGGATAAACCTGGTTTGAAATGCAACCAGCCGTGCCATGCATCACTTTCAAATTTGTCACCCCAGATATGCTGATCACACACTCATGACTCTTTTCAACACTTCACGGGAAAAAAATGCTGCTCCAAAAACAAGTCATACAGTGACAAAAACCAGGTGTTTTCACTTGTAATAAGTACAACAAATCTGCCAATAGAACAAGTAAAAATGTGCTTGGTAAGATGTCTTGAAATAAGATGTGTTTTTAGATAAAGTAGATCCTCTAATTGGCTTATTTTGAACTACATTTGAAAAGAATCAGGAATATTTTGTTAGAAAATCAGCCAGAAATGCTCAAAAGATTTCAGTTTTCTGATGTTAGTTTGTGATTTTCCATTAAAAATATAAAATAACTGTTTCATCTGACCCTAAATCTCCCTGCACTGTTACCTCTTAAGTTATTAGGTCTTACATTAAGTGCAAAGACACATTTTGACTAGATACAAGACAAATATACTTGGCGAGATTGGGAGTTATTGTAGTGCAAAGTAGCCTGTGTAACCCCTGCACTCCTCCACTTCAGAGCCAATAAGTCAATACCATCAGTCTACCTGTGATTAAGTACGACGAGGGATTGACCTCCATTGATCCATGTGACACCTTGAGCTTTAAAGGTGTAAAACGAGAGTTACTCCCATACCAAAGCAAGATATCAGGTTTTGATTAGCTGAGTGATTGACCCCAGTTGAGCCCAGTCGATGGTTGCCCACTGATGCAGTGTTCCCCCCTCTGCACACATAGGAGGCTCTGCATCAAGTTGAATCCTCTCACAACATCCCATCAATGCAGCAGGGGGGAAAAAGCTATTACTGGACTGAGCTTGGGATGACAGTTAACTAATGAAAATGGAAATGTAGCATGTGATTATGACCCTTATTGCACATTAAAGAATGATAGTTCATTAAGTAGTAATAGCAGTAGTAGTAAGTGTGCCTTATGGCGATTTGGAATTGCATCCATTCACGATTCTTGATTTTACAACTTAATTCTGTTTCATTTCCCATCACAAAATGTGTGTGGGTGCTCTGACTCATATGTATCTAGTGATTCATGTCAGGGGGGAAATCTGTTCTTCGCACAGGATGAGGAAAGCACACAGTGAGCGATGAAAGGAACTGGTGGGCAGCAGTGGTATTAAGTTCCAGTGACGCCTTCAAGTGATTTACAGCGAGAGGGGAAGAGGACAACCTCCAGCAACTCAAAATTAAATGTGGGTAACGATCAGTTCATGGTTGGTCTGACAAATCCCTTGTTATCATCTCTCAGTGTTGCATGCCAGAAGAGGTTATAAAGTGGCTTTTTTTTTCCAGGTTTAAGATACAACTTCATGTTTGTTTTTCACATATTTTAATGCACTACCTTCCATTTCGACGAAGACAGAGCTGAGCAAGAAGGCAAAGCTCTCAATCCCATGCCATAAATCCCACGCCATGCACTCCTGGGACGTAATTGTATGGGTAAAACATGAAGGAAAACGCCTCTCATGGCCCTCAACTGACAAAGCAGAGGTACTTTTGACAGATATATCATACAAAGTGGCACACATTATAAAACTACCTTCAAAGTAAACCATTAGTTGTCCATGGTGTAGTGGTCTATGGGTGTTCCTTGTAAGCAGGAGGTCCTGAGTTCAGATCTGGTTGTGGCCAACATTTCTGCATGTGTTCCTTTTACTATTTATTAGAAACAAAATACCTCGTGCCTGATGATGGTCCAGCCCTGAAGCAACTACAGGCCAATGATGTCGTCTTCCCCGCCCCTTACACTGTAGCCACGGCCCTTTTCACAACACCTCCAGCGAGTGTCTGTGACTACACGTTGCATGAGCTATGTGAGTGGGCGGAGCTAAAGCGCGCAGTGGGGTCTTTAGCCACGCCCCCGTGCTCTAGTCACGCCCCCTCGCCTATCTTTTGAACCCTTTGTCCTAGACTCTCATGGACGGTATCGTAGCACTCAGTTGGACAGTTTCTGTTTCATGTGCAATGGTTTTTCCGCACCCCATACTCTTTAGCTCCGCCCACTCACATAACTCCAAGTACACTTGCTGGAGGTAACGTTTCGCTGCTCACAGCTTTCATTTAAATTTCATAAAACTCTGTATAAACCTATTCCATAGTCTGAGTTAAACTTCATTCATCGTGCCAAGACTCCAGGGACTTATTAAAAATGGGAAATTGCTCCGCTTTCTTCATCAGTCACTGGAAATGGAGGATAGAGGAGGAAGAAGTGGGGGTGTTTTTTTTATATCTTTGGTCTGGGTTGTAATTTCCTCCTTTTGCATATTTTATCACAAAGCCTCTTCCACTTCCCTAATCCTCCCTTTTCTACCTTTCCCTCCTTTCCTGCTGTCTTCTACCTGCCATCCATCATCTGATCTGACTTTAATATGCTTTACGGAATATAAGTCATTCATCACACTGTGGTGAGGCTCGGGACACTGCCATGCAACACGTTTCCTAGGCGAGTGAGCCTCAGCAGTAGCACAAAGCTGCTATTGCCTCTATTTATTCCGCCAGGCAGCCCAGAAACATCCGTCACTCCAGGCATGACTGCTCCCTGACTGTCACACATTTTATGCAGCTCCTTAGTAAACATCTCTCGAGTCACCTGATTGGCCTTTGTAAGGATGGATGGTATGATAGATGGATGCAGAGAGTACAACATATGCAGGGGTGTGAGACAGAGTGGGAGTAAATAAGTCGAAGAAAAACGTAGGAGAAAGGGAAGCAACAAATACAACTTTTTCTTAACTTTGTCAGTTATTCTACCTAGTAACAAATCCCAGACGAGATAGAATTGGTTAATGTGAAATCTGTGTAACTGAGTTATAAGAGAAACAGTTGGTGAATCAGGCCCATTATTCCCAGGGTTCCTGAAGAAAAAAACAAGGAATAAAATATCTCCATATAGGTGGGACACTGAGGGACAGGACCCTATTCTCAGTAGTGTATACATTCACAAGCAATCAGCCGCCCACACAGCACTCAGAGTCCTCGCCACTGGCAAAAAGTAGGTTGTGGAACATCCCAGGGAAAAAGGTCTGCAGGGAAAATTAACTCATGCAATCAAATGCCATTCATGCATTGCTTTTAGACGAGGGCAATTATTCTTTGAAGCACGATTAGCCTGTGGACGATTCTCTTGAGAACAGTGCGGTGGATTAACTATGTCAGCCTGACACCTGTGTAATTTGACAGGGGATTGGAAGGAAACTCTGGGAGGTAAGGAACACAACAAGTTACAGTACTTTAATGGGACTGCAGTGTAAAATCTTCAGCCAATGAATGGAGTCGTCATGCAAAAAAGAAATGGCATATGACAAAGAACAGACCTATGGGCTAATTAGAAGTTCTGACCCGAGATTTATCACAGGCCATCAAAGTGCCTCCCAGTATCTATCATCTCTAATCCTTAATGAGAAACCTTTTTTAAGTTTTGCTAATTTGAACTAGGTGGACATGCCGAACATACTTGATGAGTGACCTCTCTGCCTTTATGCACACCTGGCTCACAGCTGAAGAGCTTGGAAGAACATCAAACTGCCCTAAACTTTCACATTTGAACTACTTTAACCATGCATTGACCACAATTGATCCCAATAAGGCAACAAACATGTTACAATTACCTTTCAACTGAAAACTTAACTTTAAAGTCAAAATACGGACAACAGACAACCCTAAATCCAAGCAAAACCCTGTGGTAGAAGCCTGTCAGTCATACAGTGTTGCTTATTTGACTCTAAATGGGATCATAATTCATTTAGAAATAGCATTGAAACCAAGAAACCTGTAGGAGATGTTCACTGAGCTAGTGAGGAGTAGGGTCATTTTCTCATAGACTTCTCTGCATTTGGTGTTTGCAACCAGCAGAGTTGCTCCCTGCTGGATATTTGAGACAATGCACTCTACTGTAAAGATTCCACCTGGCTTTCCCTCTGCAATTTTCCCGTCACATTGTGTGATCTCCAATGTCCTCACTCAACCATCCAGCTTTTTTTTTGGTCTCCTCTCATCTTCCCCCACATCCTGCCTCCGGTATAAATCACTTTACCTGTCCGTCTCTCTGACCCTGACCTCGATAACTTTTGAAGAGACGTTGGAACTCTTCATTCACAACCTCATCTGCCCATCACGCTGATGGAAAGAGAAAAGCAAACCATCCATAAAGTACGGACACACACCCAGACAGAGCGAGGCAGACAGTAAAGAGGATGTGGGCTCGATCAACCTCCTTTTTATTTGAGAACGTCCAGCGGATCCGTGAGTATTTCATCCTATGCAAATGCAATCATTTGACAAGCTAACATTAGTTCTGCAGCCCACTGGCCTCTGTGACTGATAGGACATGGTAACAGTGTGGAAAGTTAAGGTAACCGCTCCTCCATCATCATTAGAGTTATTGATGGACTGTGGAGAGCAGCGAGGGCTAGCAGAGCAGCAGGGCAGTACCTGTTCTCGCTCCAGCTGTCCCCTGGCCTCAGCCCGCAGTCTGATTTACTTACCTATAGATTAGCTGTCACTGGAGGTGAGGCGATCTGTCACAGTCCACAGGGCCCATGAAAATGAGTGGGTAAACAGGAAAACATATATGAGTCATGGTATACTCACTGAAATGAGTCATTTTATGATGCTCAAGGCCCAGACAAACCCAACCAACATCAAAGCAGGGATGAAGGCGGACTGCTTCATTGCTGGTGTCTACGACAGAAATGTGCACATACATTCTTGCATACAGAACAATTATATAGCATTGTTTGCAACCCCACAAAGCACTTTAACATATACAAGTCAGCCCACAGTCAGCATCAAAACACACTTGTGAGCTATGACTTGAAGCCCAAGCCCACCAAACCAATGTCAAAGAACTAGCTGACTGTTGCTGAGTATCACTTGCCAACACACAGAGCTATTATGCATCGTTTTTCTAGCTTGTGCAACCCCTCAAAGCCCTTTAACATAACGTCAGCAATCACTTTCCCAGACACAATCATAAAGAGGCCTGCCTGTCAATATCAGAAAACCTAAGAGAGCATTAAACCCCAGACACACTGAGCCAACGTCAAAGAACTACCAGCGACGGACAGAAATGTGCAATGGCCAAATACATTCTTGCATACACAGCTATTATAAAGCACTGTTCCAGACTATGCAACCCCTCAAAGAAGCCCTTTAAGATATACAGTTCAGCATTCACCAACCATGATTAATGGGGTTCAGTATCTCGCCCAAAGACACCTTAACACGTTGAATGGGGATCACACCACCATCCCTCCCAATGGTGGGCATACCTTTAAATCCACAGCAGAACAACTGGGCGACTGTGGCTGTGAGGAGGTGTCGTTGTCTTTCAACCAATGGGTTCGATCCTAGTCAACACGTCGATGTATCCTTGGGCAAGATACTGCTCCCGATGGTTTCCTAGAGCACTGAATGAGGTGTGAATTAATGAATGACTTGTAGTATGTCAAGGCGCTTTGAGGGGTCGTAAAGACCAGATAAAGCGCGATAAAAGAACAGTCCATTTACCATTTACAGCCGCCCTATAATGTATAAAATGTGGACGCATTCTCAGTGAAGTCATCCCTCCTGAGACAGCTAACGTCGATTACACAAAGCGCCAACACTGCTCAACGATGGGCCTGGTGTGTCTCTCCTCCCCTCTTCCTTTCCACCGGTTGATCCATCCTTGGTCCCAATAATTCAAGTCGTTTGATATAATGTACCGTGGTATTGCCCTCAGAGGCCCAGTACACAGGCTGCTCCTGCTCCAGGTTTGGAGTGATTAATGTCTCGCCCTCTGCTGTGTTGTCTCCGGGTCAGAAGTTAACGGCCATGTTTGACGCTCCCGCAGACAACTTATGAAGCCATGTGCGTCTGGTAGGAAGAGAAGCCTGTATTTACAGCTTCCCTCTGCTCCTCGACTGAAATGTCTCCTTGCAGAGGCTAATGTGGGCACACAGGGCCCCTAAATCTTACGATCTATCAGACCTCTGAGCAGGAACAGAAAACGCAGCCGGCTGGAGGCTGGACAGAGACTGATCAATAGAAACAACATTTGCTTCCATTGTTTTTCCTCCCCTCAGCAGAATGGCCGTTCTCATAAAGAATCTGCTGCCCGCAATTAGGGTGGGATTGCTGATGGTGTCCTGCGTGGACAAGGGGATTAGATTTAGAAAAAGAGGGTGCAAGGGAGGAGGAGGTGGTAATGGAATTGAAAGAGTTAGAAAACTGGCTAATGCATGAGATTAAAAAAGGATGGCAAAGCATGAAAGGCGATGAGCAAGTGGGTGGGAATAATGTATACTTTGAAAGCTTAATGCTAATTCATCTTACCTTAGAGGGAGGAAATGGGAATATTGGCATTGATATTTCTGGATTTATTACAGTTCATATACTGGGAAAAGTAACTCTCTACAATTGTACTTCTACGACGTTCTTTTTCATTTAAAAAAAAAAGAGGGATAAAATAATGAAAAATATTATTAATAACAATAAAAAAAAAAAAAAATATTAATAAATCATAATAATAAATAAAAAAATAATAATAGTAACAAATAATAATAAATAATAATTATAAAAACTATAACAACAATAATATTAATAATAATAAAATATAATATTAATAAATCATAATAATAAATTAATAACAATTAAAAATAATATTAATAAATCATAATAATAATAAATAAGTATAAAAACCAATAACAACAATAATATTAATAACAATAAAACATAATAATATTAATAAATCATAATAATTAAAAATAATATTAATAAATCACAATAATAATAAATAATAATAAATAATAATAATAATAACAATATAAATAAATAATAATAATAATAATAAATAATAACAATAACAATAACAATAATAATAATAATCAAATCTTCTTTACAGGTAAACCAGAAGAAGAAAAACAAATCGTCAAAGACAAACAATAATCCTGAGATCGTCGGTCCTGCTCATAGCCACTTGCAGTTTTGTTTTTGAATAGTTTTTTTACTTTCAATAAAGTTTCACAGTGTTTCAGCTCATCGTTACAGTTGTTCCACAGATCAACACTTCTAGTTGTGATGCAGTGAAGTTGGGATTTTGTTCGTACAGGCGATTGTTTGAATATGCAGTTTCCTCTCAGCATGTGTTTGTTTTCTCTGAGTGTGAACAGTCATTACATTAAAATAAAAAGGACAAGTTTGTTCAAAATTACAGAGAATCTTTACTTTACGTTAGACTGGTTCACATCTTACCGCCCTGGCCGCACTCAGTTCATTCAACTCAAATCCTTTAAATCTATCCCCTCCGTCGTCACTTCAGGTGTGCCCCAGGGCTCTGTCCTGGGGCCCCTCCTCTTCATCATCCACCTCCTTCCCCTCAGCAATATCCTCCGCAAATTCAACATTCAATTCCACTGCTATGCAGATGACACCCAGCTCTACCTCACCACTAAACCCTCGTCCACTCTCCCGCCCACCTCCCTCACCGATTGCATCTCTGAAATAAAAACCTGGTTCACTCAAAACCTCCTTAAGCTAAACAGTAACAAAACCCAGGTTCTCCTCATTGGCACCAAATCCACTCTATCCAAAACCGACAGCTTTTCCCTCACTATCGACATCTCCTCTGTTTCACCCTCCCCCAAGGTTAAGAGTCTGGGTGTCATCCTTGACAGCACACTATCCTTTCAATCCCACATCAATAACATCATCCGGTCTGCCTACTTCCACCTACGAAACATCAATCGCCTCCGCCCCTCCCTGACCCCCCACTGCCGCCATCCATGTCCACAGCCTCGTCACCTCCCGTCTGGATTACTGCAACTCTCTCCTCTTCGGCCTCCCTCAAAAAACCCTCCGTAAACTTCAGCGGGTGCAGAATTCAGCCGCCCGCATCATAACTCAGACCCCCTCCATCCACCACATCACTCCTGTCCTCCTACAGCTCCACTGACTCCCGGTTCAGTTCCGTATTCAATTCAAAGACCTCCTGTTAACATTCAAAGCCAGCCACCACCTCGCCCCCCCCATATCTGTCCAACCTCCTCCATGTTCCCACTCACTCCCGCTCCCTCAGATCCTCTTCCTCCATACACCTGTCTGTCCCCTCCGCCCGTCTCATCCCCATGAGGAGCAGAGCATTCAGCCACTCTGCTCCCCGTCTCTGGAACTCATTACCACCCCAACTCAGAAACATGGATTCATTCCCCCATTTCAAAAACACAACTCAGAACACATCTGTTCAAAACTGCTTATTCCACTTGATGCAAATTCCTCCGTCACCGTCTGTTGTTTTATTTTATGCGTTACTTGCATTGTTGATTCCTTTTGTTGTCTTTGTGTGTGTATCATGTACGGTGTCCTTGAGTCCCGAGAAAGGCGCCTTCAAATCAAATGTATGATTATTATTACTTAAATATACCGTACATTTCCCCAATGCAAACTAAAATACTACACTCAGATGATAATCAAATGTATTCCGGGGTGCAAAAAGCATCTGCCCTATTGAAATGAGAAGTGTGATGGTTATTCAGTATTTTTCACCCGCAAGTAGAAGAATACGTGTCCTCTATATGTGGATATTACAAACACAGCATTCATTTTGGTCGTCATCACTCCGAAAGAAGTCCTGAGACAGCATGCAGAGCTCTACACCTGCAGATAATCAGCTCAATAACGAAGATGCTGATTAAGGGTTGGCAGGGAATAGCCGTGTTTGGTTTAATTGATTTTTAAAAAGATGAAGCGATGTAAGCCAAGAAGAAGTCTATTAAAAATAATAACCTTGAAGACTTTGTGCAAATCAATGTCTATTAGCTCACTATCTACAGCCGAACGATGTAGAACAATGGTGCAGTTATTCTGCTCCAAATATCTGGAACAAACTCCCAGAACCCTGCAGGTCCGCTGCTACTGTCACCACGTCTAAATCCAGGCTGAACACATTTCTTTTTGCCGCTGCTTTTAATTGAACTGTTGTTAACATTGCACTGTAACTCTTACTCATGCATTTTATATCTGTTGTGTTTATTTTATTATCTTTGACTGTTTTTAAATCCCGTTTCATAAAGTGTTTCTGATTTCTAAATGCTCTTAATGTCTTTCATTTCTGTAAAGCACTTTGAATTGCCTTGTGTTGAAAGGTGTGGTATAAATAAACTTGCCTTGATTGATTACAAACTGGGTGTCTGTAGAAACTATCCCAGGAAAAAATCGCAGGCAGCGTTTTATGGGATTTAAAAACTAAATGAACTTAAATGATTGCTTTTCCCCAGAGGTGCCACCCAAGAGATTAATGTGGTAAATAAATGAGACTAAAGTCACAAATATACAAGAAACAAACACACTTGAGACCATTTTAGCTAATGAAGATGGTTATAGTGACAGAAAGACAGAGGGGGAAGCATCAGGGGAACTGAAGTGAATATGTTGCATGGCCTGGGGTAACCCTTGTCTACCCACGCACAGCGAGTATTTATCAGCATGCACACACACACGGCAGAGCCTCACTGTAGCGGCCATCACCCCACGTTCCTGCTCTAATGCTGGGCCGAAGAGTTCAGGCACGTCCTGCGGGTCTCTGGGCGTGCATGGCAGGGTGAGATGGGGGACCGGTTAGAGCACTCTCACTGCCTGTTACTGCTGAACAGACACATCTGACCCTCCTTAAATGTGCTGCCTGCCATGCCACTCATTTCCTGTGCTGAGGCGAGTCCCATCCGTCAGAGGCGGAAGAGGACTCGGATCTTTACTCAAGTAAAATGCTAAATTGGAATACTCTGATGCGTGTAAAAGTCCTGCATTTCAAATGTGTGGGCTTCAAACCATGCTTTGCCTCTACATGACATTGTTTCATGTCATTGATATTGGTAGCTCAGATGCTGATTGGCTAATCTGAATATTTGGAATACTTCACTAAAATATGCATACATTGCAGAGCTGGTAAATCTACTTTAATGACGTGTATACTGCAGGGTAGCTTGTGTATTTCCTCCTGGTATAACTGAAGGTATGTGTTGATTATATATAGTGGAGGAAATAAGAATTGGATCCCCTGCCAATTTAGTTAATTTACCCACTTACAAAGAAATGAACAGTCTGACATTTTTATGGTAGGTTTATTTTCACAGTGAGAGACAGAATATTAAAAAAAAGATATCAATTTTTATGCTTTTAAAATAAACCTACCATAAAAATGACAGACTGTTCATTTCTTTGTACGTGGGTAAACTAACAGGGGATCAAATACGTATTTCCTCCACTGTATATATATATATATATATATATATACATATACACAGTATATAACACACTACCCGGCCCAAAGAAAGGTCCCCAGTCTGTGGGGGCAGTGCTATGATCTGGGGTTGCTGCAGTTGGTCTGGTCTAGGTTCAGCAACGTCCCCAAAGAATGAGGTCAGCTGACTCCCTGAATATACTGAAGGACAGGTTATTCCATCAATGGATTTCTTCTTCCCTGATGGCACGGGCATGTTCCAAGAGGACAATGCCAGGATCCATCGGGCTCAGATTGTGAGAGAGTGGTTCAGGGAGCATGAGACCTCCATTTCACACATGGATTGGCCCCCACAGAGTCCAGACCTGAACCCCATTGAGAATCTTTGGGATGTGCTGGAGAAGACTTTGATCAGTGGTCTGAATCTCCCGTCATCAATACAAGATCTTGGAGAACAATGAATGCAAGACAGAAATAAATGTTGAGACGTTGCAGAAGCTCGTGGAAACGATGCCACAGCGAAAGCGTTCCGTAATCAAAGCTGAAGGCGGTCCAACGGATATTAGAGTGACCTTTTGTTTTGGGCCCAGGCAGTGTGTGTGAATGATATGATACTGAGATGTACTCATATATAAAAATCAACTCAAGTCAAATATAAGTATCTCAATTTGTACTGAAGGACAGTACTTGAGTAAATGTTCTTAGTCACTTTACACCGCTGCTATCCGTTTAAGCACCCAGAGTCCCCTCTTTCTCACTGACCACACTTCTCTACCTCCTTCCTCTCATTTTTATTAAAACTCAAGTCATTTTTCCACAACACACCTCCACATTTAGCTCCCTCTTTCAGTAAGACATCGCTCTTTAATCTTCTGGGACTGGAGGAGAAAAAATGAAGGTGAGATAAGAATATATTGACCACTGACTTTAATAGGAAGACTAAAAAAAACCCTCCTCGATATTAGATCCGAAAGAGTGTTAGAGTTTCAATAACAAGCTTTATGAAAAGATGAAGAGGATAACCTTGAGAAGACAAATGAAATTTTAATGTAAGGCAATATCCCCAAACAAAGCCTCGACGATTTATTATTAAACCGCCTCGGTACAAAAGTACATGAGCTACTAAATATCAGTACTACTAAAAAGAAGTGCACCAGACCAGGACGCCTTTCCTATAAGGGCACAAATAAATGAACCAGAGCAGGGAGGAGTACTCAGGAGTTGTACTTGAGTAAAGTAGAAGTACTCAGGTCTTGTACTTGAGTAAAGTAGAAGTACTCAGGTCTTGTACTTGAGTAGAAGTAGAAGTACTAAGGTCTTGTTCTTGAGTAAAGTAGAAGTACTCAGGTCTTGTTCTTGAGTAGAAGTAGAAGTACCCAGGTCTTGTACTTGAGTAAAGTAGAAGTACTCAGATCCTGTACTTGAGTAAAGTAGAAGTACTCAGGTCTTGTACTTGAGTAAAAGTAGAAGTACTCAGGTCTTGTTCTTGAGTAAAGTAGAAGTACTCAGGTCTTGTACTTGAGTTAAAGTAGAAGTACTTAGATCTTCTACTTGAGTAAAGTAGAAGTACTCAGATCTTGTACTTGAGTAAAGTAGAAGTACTCAGGTCTTGTACGAAGTACTCAGGTCTTGTACTTGAGTAAAGTAGAAGTACTCAGGTCTTGTTCTTGAGTAAAGTAGAAGTACTCAGATCTTGTACTTGAGTAAAGTAGAAGTACTCAGGTCTTGTACTTGAGTAAAGTAGAAGTACTTAGATCTTCTACTTGAGTAAAGTAGAAGTACTCAGATCTTGTACTTGAGTAAAGTAGAAGTACTCAGGTCTTGTACTTGAGTAAAGTAGAAGTACTCAGATCTTGTACTTGAGTAAAGTACCAGAGTGTAGGAATACTCTGTCACAGTAAAAGTATTCTAAATGTTCCTCCAGTGAAAGTAGAAGTACTCAGGTCTTGTACTTAGTAAAGTAGAAGTACTCAGATCTTGTACTTGAGTAAAGTAGAAGTACCAGAGTGTAGGAATACTCTGTCACAGTGAAAGTATTCTAAATGTTCCTCCAGTGAAAGTAGAAAGTACTCTCCTCTAAATGTACTTAAAGTAGCGACAGTAAAAGTAGTCATTGTCTGATTGGTCCATTTCAGAATAATATCTCTGATATGTTTTATAATGATTGATCATTAAAGTGTTCTCAGAGCTGGTAAAGGTGCAGCTAGTTTGAATGGCTTTGTATACTGCAGGGTAGCTGCTGGATTTACTGCAGGTGAACTACAGTCTGATTTAAGGGAGATTATATTTACCATCATTAATCCAAATCTGCCTAGCAACTAAAGGCATTAGTCAGATGTAGTGAAGTCAGACAGCTTAACATTAAGAAAGAGAGACATGAGACACATTTCCATCCAACAAATCTGTGTTTCTCCAAATACCTGTTTCTCTTTACCGTTATGTAAACCACATTTTGGAGCGGCAGGAGCTTCCAGTCACTCTGGAAATAATGGGTCACTGGTTTAAGTCCTGATCGGAACCAAATACAGTGGTGTGTGGACTGACGAACCCCAAGCTGCTCCCGGGCTTTCTTTATCTGCAGTGCTTTTGTATTTATCTTTTCAGCCGGGGGAGGAAACAGCGGCAGCTCCTTCCACCTGGACCAGGGTTAGAGAAACCAGCTGAGGGTCTCTAAGGTGGATCTCTCTGTGAGTATACCGGCAGGATTTGATGTTATGGATTTTAAAGATTGATGCACCCTCAACTACTTGTCTGCAGATGTTCCAAACTTTCTGCTTATCATCTTCATCTTTTCTTTGTTCTTCTCTAATATACATTAAATATAAATACCTCTCTCATGTTTCCAGGTTCAGAAACAGCCTGAAGCAGAACATCTGTGTGGAGCTGCTCCATCGAGGATTCCACAGGTACCTCTCTCTCTGTCTGTCTCTTAAAAACTGCGTCAGGTATCGTCCGGCTGACTAAAGGAAAACAGTGTTATGAAATGCACACATCACAACCAATCAGAGCAGACTGGGCTCTGGTTTCAGACAGAGGGTGAAACGAGGTGCTGCAGCAGAGCTTTTTGAACATTAAAGCATGGAGACATGTCCCAGGAGAGACACTACATACTGATATACACCTGAACATCAACAGGAGAGGACTCTTTAAAGGAGAGACACTACATACTGATATACACCTGAACATCAGCAGGAGAGGACTCTTTAAAGTAGAGACACTACATACTGATATACACCTGAACATCAGCAGGAGAGGACTCTTTAAAGTAGAGACTCTACATACTGATATACACCTGAACATCAGCAGGAGAGGACTCTTTAAAGTAGAGACTCTACATACTGATATACACCTGAACATCAGCAGGAGAGGACTCTTTAAAGTAGAGACTCTACATACTGATATACACCTGAACATCAGCAGGAGAGGACTCTTTAAAGTAGAGACTCTACATACTGATATACACCTGAACATCAGCAGGAGAGGACTCTTTAAAGTAGAGACACTACATACTGATATACACCTGAACATCAGCAGGAGAGGACTCTTTAAAGTACAGACTCTACATACTGATATACACCTGAACATCAGCAGGAGAGGACTCTTTAAAGTAGAGACTCTACATACTGATATACACCTGAACATCAGCAGGAGAGGACTCTTTAAAGTACAGACTCTACATACTGATATACACCTGAACATCAGCAGGAGAGGACTCTTTAAAGTAGAGACAATACATACTGATACACACCTGAACATCAGCAGGAGAGGACTCTTTAAAGTAGAGACACTACATACTGATATACACCTGAACATCAGCAGGAGAGGACTCTTTAAAGTAGAGACACTACATACTGATATACACCTGAACATCAGCAGGAGAGGACTCTTTAAAGTAGAGACACTACATACTGATATACACCTGAACATCAGCAGGAGAGGACTCTTTAAAGTAGAGACTCTACATACTGATATACACCTGAACATCAGCAGGAGAGGACTCTTTAAAGTAGAGACTCTACATACTGATATACACCTGAACATCAGCAGGAGAGGACTCTTTAAAGTACAGACTCTACATACTGATATACACCTGAACATCAGCAGGAGAGGACTCTTTAAAGTAGAGACAATACATACTGATACACACCTGAACATCAGCAGGAGAGGACTCTTTAAAGTAGAGACACTACATACTGATATACACCTGAACATCAGCAGGAGAGGACTCTTTAAAGTAGAGACACTACATACTGATATACACCTGAACATCAGCAGGAGAGGACTCTTTAAAGTAGAGACTCTAGTGAAAGTAGAAAGTACTCTCCTCTAAATGTACTTAAAGTAGCGACAGTAAAAGTAGTCATTGTCTGATTGGTCCATTTCAGAATAATATCTCTGATATGTTTTATAATGATTGATCATTAAAGTGTTCTCAGAGCTGGTAAAGGTGCAGCTAGTTTGAATGGCTTTGTATACTGCAGGGTAGCTGCTGGATTTACTGCAGGTGAACTACAGTCTGATTTAAGGGAGATTATATTTACCATCATTAATCCTAATCTGCCTAGCAACTAAAGGCATTAGTCAGATGTAGTGAAGTCAGACAGCTTAACATTAAGAAAGAGAGACATGAGACACATTTCCATCCAACAAATCTGTGTTTCTCCAAATACCTGTTTCTCTTTACCGTTATGTAAACCACATTTTGGAGCGGCAGGAGCTTCCAGTCACTCTGGAAATAATGGGTCACTGGTTTAAGTCCTGATCGGAACCAAATACAGTGGTGTGTGGACTGACGAACCCCAAGCTGCTCCCGGGCTTTCTTTATCTGCAGTGCTTTTGTATTTATCTTTTCAGCCGGGGGAGGAAACAGCGGCAGCTCCTTCCACCTGGACCAGGGTTAGAGAAACCAGCTGAGGGTCTCTAAGGTGGATCTCTCTGTGAGTATACCGGCAGGATTTGATGTTATGGATTTTAAAGATTGATGCACCCTCAACTACTTGTCTGCAGATGTTCCAAACTTTCTGCTTATCATCTTCATCTTTTCTTTGTTCTTCTCTAATATACATTAAATATAAATACCTCTCTCATGTTTCCAGGTTCAGAAACAGCCTGAAGCAGAACATCTGTGTGGAGCTGCTCCATCGAGGATTCCACAGGTACCTCTCTCTCTGTCTGTCTCTTAAAAACTGCGTCAGGTATCGTCCGGCTGACTAAAGGAAAACAGTGTTATGAAATGCACACATCACAACCAATCAGAGCAGACTGGGCTCTGGTTTCAGACAGAGGGTGAAACGAGGTGCTGCAGCAGAGCTTTTTGAACATTAAAGCATGGAGACATGTCCCAGGAGAGACACTACATACTGATATACACCTGAACATCAACAGGAGAGGACTCTTTAAAGGAGAGACACTACATACTGATATACACCTGAACATCAGCAGGAGAGGACTCTTTAAAGTAGAGACACTACATACTGATATACACCTGAACATCAGCAGGAGAGGACTCTTTAAAGTAGAGACTCTACATACTGATATACACCTGAACATCAGCAGGAGAGGACTCTTTAAAGTAGAGACTCTACATACTGATATACACCTGAACATCAGCAGGAGAGGACTCTTTAAAGTAGAGACTCTACATACTGATATACACCTGAACATCAGCAGGAGAGGACTCTTTAAAGTAGAGACTCTACATACTGATATACACCTGAACATCAGCAGGAGAGGACTCTTTAAAGTAGAGACACTACATACTGATATACACCTGAACATCAGCAGGAGAGGACTCTTTAAAGTACAGACTCTACATACTGATATACACCTGAACATCAGCAGGAGAGGACTCTTTAAAGTAGAGACTCTACATACTGATATACACCTGAACATCAGCAGGAGAGGACTCTTTAAAGTACAGACTCTACATACTGATATACACCTGAACATCAGCAGGAGAGGACTCTTTAAAGTAGAGACAATACATACTGATACACACCTGAACATCAGCAGGAGAGGACTCTTTAAAGTAGAGACACTACATACTGATATACACCTGAACATCAGCAGGAGAGGACTCTTTAAAGTAGAGACACTACATACTGATATACACCTGAACATCAGCAGGAGAGGACTCTTTAAAGTAGAGACACTACATACTGATATACACCTGAACATCAGCAGGAGAGGACTCTTTAAAGTAGAGACTCTACATACTGATATACACCTGAACATCAGCAGGAGAGGACTCTTTAAAGTAGAGACTCTACATACTGATATACACCTGAACATCAGCAGGAGAGGACTCTTTAAAGTACAGACTCTACATACTGATATACACCTGAACATCAGCAGGAGAGGACTCTTTAAAGTAGAGACAATACATACTGATACACACCTGAACATCAGCAGGAGAGGACTCTTTAAAGTAGAGACACTACATACTGATATACACCTGAACATCAGCAGGAGAGGACTCTTTAAAGTAGAGACACTACATACTGATATACACCTGAACATCAGCAGGAGAGGACTCTTTAAAGTAGAGACACTACATACTGATATACACCTGAACATCAGCAGGAGAGGACTCTTTAAAGTAGAGACTCTACATACTGATATACACCTGAACATCAGCAGGAGAGGACTCTTTAAAGTAGAGACTCTACATACTGATATACACCAAAATGTAATGCAACAAAAAGTTTTCAACAAGAATCAGATTTAAAGAGGGCAGAAAAAATGAACATCAAAAAGTTTAAATTTGGAGAAAAAACAAAAAAATCAGACATTTTTAAAAGTCGACATTGAGACAAACAAATTCATTCTATGTGTGTGTGTGTGTGTGTGTGTGTGTGTGTGTGTGTGTGTGTGTGTGTGTGTGTGTGTGTGTGTGTGTGCTGAGCGATGAGCGTTACATTAGGGAGCTGCAGCCTCAGCGGCACTCAGCAACAGGGAGGATCCATCATCCAGGACTGGGAGGGGGGCTGTGTGGAGCTGCAGGGTCTATACAGACTGATGTACAGCACATGCATGAATACACCCCCCCACACACACACACAAACACACACACACACACACACACACACACACACACACACACACACACACACACACACACACACACACACACACACACACACACACACACACACACACACACACACACACACACACACACACACACACACACACACACTTCTCACCCAAAGCTGCTGTAATCCATCCTGCTGCGTGAGAGCGCTGCTCGCTGCTCTGCATGCTTCCACCTGCTGCCTGAAGCCCCCCCCCACACACACACACACACACACACACTGCAGGGGAAGACAGAAGACCCTCCAGAGGGGATCCAATAAAAAACAGACCAACAAAAGCATTCAATTGAAATCATTTTGAAGGAGGCTGTGACCTCTTAAAGTGAGTAAAGATACAGCCACATGATTCCCTTCAGATTAGAAAAAGTCGAAATGCAGAAAAATAATCTCCAACTTTTAAGATAATCCACTTTTTCTATGCAGTTTTCAGCCTTTCAGATATGAAGATCTCCTGCTGTGATCTGTTTTATATCATGTATAGAGCACATCTTTCGGTGAGGACATTTAAAAGACACCTTGGACTTTAAGTAACTGGACAATTCTCACAATTTTATAGACCAATTATTAATTCATGACATATTTGGCAGATTAATTGATAATGTAAAGGTTGCTGTCTTGTCTCAGAGATCATATTTTAAATATCGTCTGCAACAAATCAGACGTAAAACCAATAACTGTACAGAAATACACATGTAATGATATGTATTTGTCCTTGAAATGAATGACTGAAGCTATTGAGAGAGTAGATGGATGTCCTTACTGATGATTAATCAGAGAGATTATTTGTCAGATCGGCTGTAATGATCACCATGTAGTCAGTCCTATTTGTCCAAGAGAGGGCGCTTCAGGTCTTGATCATAGGCTTTATGTTTTGGTGTTAATAGCGACAACATGGCCCATTGAACACGTGTAGCAGAGATTTATATCCTCCACAACCCTGAAAGACAAAGCCTCTGAACAGAACTCACATGGTGTTAATGTCAGGACTGAAAGCTGTCAGTATTCATCTTCATGTCGAAGGCAGCTGGATATCCCTCAAAACAAACGAGTGCCCGATGGAAATACACTTGAAGAAGAAGTCAAATAAATACTCAATAGAAATGTATTTTTGAAAAGGTCTTTTAGTGTGAAAAGTAGTGGACGTCATCTTTATTTTTTCATAATAAATATAGACTTTTTCTCACATTTTAACAATTACTATACAGACATGGTTCCTGATTGGCAGAGGAGGTGTGAGGGACAGAGGTGCCGACATCTACCTGACAATTAAGCTCCAAATCAGCTCTCTGTTTGCTTAATATTCATGATCAAAGAGCTGAACCCGAGGTATAGAACTTCATTTTTCCCTGCAATAAATGGACATCCTTAGAGGCGCTGCAGGAGACACTGATTGAGAGTTGTTGGGGGTGCGTCGCCCCCTAGTGTGAGCCAGAGGAATCACTGCCGGGCTGTCAAAGGAATCACAGAAAGCCAGTGACGTAAAAAGAGAAAGTGTTCAGTGTCACGTCTCCATGATACTTGTTTGTCTCTCAACACCACCCTTCTCTCTTCTTCCCAGCATGCTCCAGGGCTTCTTCTTCAGGTACAGCATGTTCTCTCTCTGAGTGTTTAAAAAGAGTCTTAGAGGATCTGCTCGGTGCTCGACGCGGAGATGTCCAGTAGTCTCCATGCGGCGTACGGGTTCAGCTCCTCCTGGTCCCGACACAGAGCCCACACGTACATCATCCTGATAACTTTTCCCTGGAAAAGGGGGGGGGGGGGGGGAACAGATAGAACATTCAATCTTGAGGGTTCAATTCCTCATAATCACATCAAGACAGGGAAGCGCAACACTTAAAGAGGACATGTTCTGATTAATTTCAGGTTCATATTTGTATGTAGTGTCTCTCCTGGGACATGTCTCCATGTTTAATGTTCAAAAAGCTCTTTATCGTTCTCATACTGCCTGTGCTGCAGCTCCTCTTTTCACCCTCTGTCTGAAACCAGAGCCCAGTCTGCTCTGATTGGTTAGCTGGCCTGGCTCTGTTGTGATTGGTCAACAGCTTAGAGAAGCCCCGCCCCCTTAGCCTATCACGTACAATGCGTTGGAGCGCTAGCCAATAGAAGAGTGAGTGTTACATTGTGATGTCACTTTGTTCTGGAAGTAAACAAAGCAGTCCAATGGAGGCGTTTCAGGGATTTTGGCCTTTGCAGACCGTTTACATGCACTAAAACCCTATACAAACACACTAAGGAAAGGGAAACGCAAAGTATTTCAGACACTTAAATCTGCTTTACTGTAAACTGCAGTCTGACATTTTCCTTCAGGGCTTTTGTTCCTTATTGAATCATTACTTTTACAACCCAAAAAACAATCAATGGTCACTGGTAACGTTTTTTGCGTTACAAATTAGGGTTTAAATGTACCATCTAAACTAAAGAACCCTTGATGGTTATCTGGCCGGCTCTCTTGTGATTGGTCAACCACTTAGAGATGTCCCGCAGACCGTTTACATGCACAGAAAACATAGAACACACTACAGGAAAGAGCAAACTGTTTTTCTCCAGTATGAAAATGGTTGCTACGCAGTGAGCTCTCAGTGTGTCCTGATAAAGCTTCATTGCCAACAACAAACCTGTGTTTGAATCAGCATCAGAGCGAGTAACACAAGCTGTTTGCAGCCCGGTTGGCATTTTACGTGATTTAGCCGTGCCCGGTCAATACCCAGATGTCCCTTTTTCTAAAAAACTGAGAACGCTTTTATGTGGGAAAATATTTAAAGGTCCGTCTGCAGGAGACATTTAGGCTGAGTCACAAGATGTCCAGACACTTTGGATCCGGCTGATAAAGCTCTACACCGTCCATTAATCCTCATCCTCCTCCTCCTCCTCCTCCTCCTCCTCTTCTTCCTCCTCCTCCTCCTCCTCCGCAGCTGTTAGTCTGAACACTGGGCAGGAGCCAAGCCCAGTACTGTCACCTTTTTACCATCACACTGTCGCTGAAGCTGAGAGGACGGTACGGCTGGTTTACAATAAATACAGCTTTAGTCCGAGGCGCTGATCCTAATAAAGCTCAGATTAAAAGTGGCTTATTGTCTCATAGCATTCTCTTTGTGCACCAAGTGTGTGTGTGTGTGTGTGTGTGTGTGTAACTTACAGGGTCCCCCTCCACCACCTCTCCTTTGCTGTTTCGGATCACCATGACCAGCTGAGCCTGGAAGGTGATGATCAGCACCGGGCCCTGGTCCATCATCTTCCCCATGGCCAACTGGAGGGGAGGACGCACAGAGTTTTATATTGAGTTTAAAAGATGGCTGATAGAGACAACAATATATGTTTGAATAAAGTATAAAAAGTCTGGGAATAGTGCAACAAAAAACAGGACATTTGGATTTTGCATATTCGCAAACTTTGTCTTTGCAGAGTACTAAAAACAAGCTCTTCAAATCAAACGTCGACTTCTACAAATGTCCCCCTATTCTAACTCCTTTTTGACTCGGCCCTAATCATCTTCTTTTAAAATTCAGACTTTTTTTCTCCCTTTTTTCCCCCTTTTGATTTTCTCAAACTTCAGCTTTTTTGTATTTCCAACTATTTCTTCAAAATGATCACCCTCTCCTAAAACATCGGACTGTGTTCCAAATTTCTTGATTTTTTTCTAAATGTCGACTTTTTTTATTACATATTTTTCCCAAAGATTCTGCCTTTTTTCAACTTTCAACTTTTAAAAATGTCCCACTATTTCATCATTCTATCTTCTCCTTTTTGTCTCCCAATTCTTTCCGATTTTGAAAATGATTATGCATAAAAACTATTTAAACTGTGTTTTTTTTTCTAGGAAAAAAAGATGCAAAGCCAATAAAAAGAGAGAACAGTAAGATAAGTAGAATCTTTTAATGCTTCGATTTACTCTTCTTCACTTCTAAGACTTTATGACATCTAGGCTAGCTTTGTAAAAAAACATTGCAACTAGCTTTAGAGAACAGCTGTAAGCATGAGAACACACACTTTTATTCCAGGTGTTTTGAATACACACTAAACTCCATCCGTCTTCTCCCGCTTTTCCGTCAGGGTCGCGGAGGTAACAGCTCCAGCAGAGAGCCCCAAACTTTCCTTTCCCTGGCCACATCTGACTGGGGGATTCCAAGACGCTCCCAGGCCAGCGAAGAGATATAATCCCTCCACCTGGTCCTAGGTCTACCCCCTCGGTCTCTTACACACTAAACTATATTTCCAAAAGAGTGATTCAGGATTCAGCTAAAACCTCTGGGCTTCATTATTGACAGGGAGTAGATTAGTCTGGAGAAACTCACGTCAATGTTGTCGATGTCCAGGATCTGAGAGTGGAAGTGGAGTCCCATGGCTTTGGCTTGCTGGATTGGATGTGCCAGCTGACTGTAGGTCTGCGAACCAACAGGGAGAGAAAGTAGATAAGATAACAGAAAGAGCTGCACCTCCATCTGATAGACCCTCTCACATATCAGTCACAAAAGCTGTACGGTATGTGTGTGTCAGCACTTCAAGCTCAGAGAGTGTGTGATAAAAGTCGTACCGCTTCATAACACCAGTCCTTCAGCACCTCCAGCTCCCCTTGGATCATCGCCTGCATGGAGACGGAGCAGAGAGGAGTAAATAAAGACCGACAACTATGTGAAGTATCTGTCCATCCTGACCAGTGTCACACTATCTGAATGACACCCAGCAGCCCAACATACCTCCAGTATATTAGGGATGATATCTCGTTCACACTGCTTGAGGAAAGTGTCTTTGTCGAAGGATGGGTCGGCTTTTAAAATCTCTGTGAGCACTTCAGACATCTCCGTCTTAGAGAACAGCCCGCCTGAACGCAGACAGGAAACACAGGAGGTTCAGTTTGCTTAATTCAGTCTCAGTCGTTTGTAATGATGGCTTCCTTTTTCACCTTTTGAATTGTGGTGGGGGAAAGTGTGAGGAGGAGATTAGAGCTTTTGACTCCTTCGTTTGAACATTGTCTGTCTGTAAATACTCTAAAATGATTCGCATTGAGTAAGTTATTGTACAGCAGGGAAGAGAGGCTTTTGTTGCACTTATTTTCACACATTTCACAAATATTGTCTTATGAGAGAATGCTCTATCACTGTCAGTTTTATACATTTGTTCGATTGAAAGTGTGCTCACTGAAAGTCAGTGTAACCAGGAGCTAAAAACAGTTCCATTTTTTACTATTATGACGATTTATTTGTTTCCTCGGCACAAAAAGGGGGTAAAAAAAGGCTTAGAAAAACTGGAAAACATCAGAATCGGACATTGTTTTGTAAGGAATAGCCTTAAAAATGTACCCTTCATGCACCCCAAGTAGATTCCCTTTAGTACACAGACTGTATCTTCATCTCTCAGTTTGATTAACGCAGACTAACAAACCCGAGGTATCTCACCTAACACGTCGGTCATCTTTTCGGTGACAGCTCGAGAGGCTCTGATGAGCGCGTTCTCACTCTCGTCGTACTTCATCTTCATCTCAAAGAACCCTGCGGTGAACAGAAGAGAGAGCATGGTAACACAGAACTCTGATCTAACCTCACAGTAGAATTATTGTACGGCATGCATTAGTTGAACAACAACGATGAATAATTGGAACCTGCAGAGAGGATCGAAAGAAACAACTCTCTCAGATCCTTCAGGAGTTCGTGCACACAGAGGAAACATCTTTCTTCCTGTCAAAATACAAAGTCCCACAGGGTCTGGACAATGTGAGGAATGAGAAGGCTAAAAACTGACTCTCAGCACAATGCTCTCTGCTGGGTGATTAATCGAGAGGTGTACGAGTCCAAAACCTCACAGATAAAAATAAACACAAAGCACACGGCGTGTTTTTTTGCAGCATTGCGCAATGATGCAAAACTCTTCCCCGGGAGAGATTAACCCCTACAACTATTTTATGTACTGTGGCGTTTCTGAGTATCATGCCCCTCTGCATGTTGGTTCTCTATCAGTGACTTTGTGCCCCATAAATAATGTGTATGAATACGAGGGCTCTCAGGTTCAATGAAGACTCTTTCCATGTGAACTGGCCTATTTGAAATCTCTTTGTCCCCACAACACAATTACCACATGAAAAAGGGGACCAAATGCAGAATAGTAAACTTGTAAGCAAGTGTTTTTTGCTCATGGGGAAAGGGCTTTACTGTACACACAGCAGAGAAATGCAAATGAACACCTAACTCTATCCCTGGCTTTAGAACAGACAAGGATGCAGAGAGAGACAGAGAGACCGAGAGACCGAGAGACCGAGAGGCAGGCGTGTGTCCTTACTGTTGAAGACCGTGTTGTTGTCTTTGAAGTCCTTCCACTGCTGGTACCATTTGGAGTCTTTGTGCAGCACCACACCCATTGCATCCCTGAAGGACAAACACAAAGCAGAGCCTCAGACAGCGGGCTGAGAGGGACATGCTCCTGATGACCTGCAGCAGACCATATTTAAAATCTGAACACCGAGAGGAAAACATAGCCGTATTTACAGCGAGGATACTTTAGTGCAATGCTTTTTATATCAAATATGGACTAGAGCAATATCTAAATCAAAGGAAATGCAATATTTAAGGCAACATATGTGTTAAAATACCAGATTACATTGAGTTTTCTGATGCAGGATGGATATCAAAGCCTCATAATTTGATTTTACAGAATAAAAAATAATCTTCACGACATATTTTTAAAAAATGGTTTTATATAAGATATATTTTAGATATTTTTCTAGTCCTCATGAAAAAAAACATTGGGAATACTATTCATCTTTAGCTCTGAGAATTAAACTTCCATTCCAAAACACAGCAGACATCCCACCAGGTTTATCTCCAGCTGTTCAGATAAAGTTTCCCAGCTTGGATTCACTTCCTGTATTTGTAATTTATGAGGTCATAGAAGAGTTATCAGGTGTCTCTGACTGAGAGGCGTTCCCCTCCCACAGTATCGGGAGGAGGGGGAGCAGAGGGCACTCACGTACTCGTTGGCTTCGAACACCTTGCCCTCCTCTTCGGCGCCCTTAGAGGAGAACTCGCTCCTCTTCCTCAGTCTGGCGGGAGGCCGATAAGAACCGGTGTGACCCAGGTCATCGATCTCCCTCTTCACACTCTCCATGCCCTGAAGACAGGAGACAGGAGACAGGAGAGAAGAGACAGGAGAGAGGAGACAGGCGACAGGAGACAGGAGACAGGAGAGAGGAGAGAGGCGACAGGAGAGAGGAGAGAGGAGAGAGGCGACAAGAGACAGGAGACAGGAGACAGGCGACAGGAGACAGGAGAGAGGAGAGAGGCGACAAGAGACAGGCGACAGGAGACAGGAGACAGGAGAGAGGAGACAGGAGAGAGGAGACAGGCGACAGGTGACAGGAGACAGGAGAGAGGAGACAGGAGAGAGGCGACAAGAGACAGGAGACAGGCGACAGGAGACAGGAGAGAGGAGACAGGCAACAGGAGACAGGCGACAGGAGAGAGGAGACAGGAGAGAGGCGACAAGAGACAGGAGACAGGCGACAGGAGACAGGAGAGAGGCGACAAGAGACAGGCGACAAGAGACAGGAGACAGGAGACAGGAGACAAGAGAGAGGCGACAAGAGACAGGCGACAAGAGACAGGCGACAGGAGACAGGCGACAGGAGACAAGAGAGAGGCGACAAGAGACAGGCGACAGGAGACAGGAGACAGGCGACAGCAGACAGGAGAGAGGCGACAGGAGACAGGAGAGAGGACAAATCAGTTCCAGGGACTTTTACAAGTCATTTTCATCGTGTGATTTTATGCCACTAGGATGATTTTAATAATAGACAACAACAACCACAACAACCACAACAACCACAACAACAAGTGGGCTTTTTTATGGTGCATAAATAAACACACAAAAATAAAACGCTGATAAAAAACAATGTTTAGAAAACTATAACAACATTAAAGGCATTGAATATGGATGAAATGTAGGTGTCTAAAATACATTTAAATAAATGTGCAGAGTTCTGAGGGTTTCACACAAATGAACATTTTACACACATTGAACAACATTTACAACCATGTGTAGCCAAGGAGACATTTCTCACAGCAATATTCAATGGTACATTAATGATTCCATACAGCGATCTTAACTTTGAGCCGTTTCTGTGAAAGAAACACGACAAATAATCCCCCAAACATTGTCACAAAGAGAGCCGTGCACATAAAGACGCACAGGTCTAAAGATTCACCTCCAATCTAGTATGCAACCTTAGTTTACTCAAGATGAACCAAGGCCTATGAATGCAGAATGACTTTTGGTAAACATGAAACGTATCAGCACCACGGGGAGCGCATTGACTGAACAGAGAGCTATGGAAATAATAAGCATACTGTGAGAGCGTTACGTACCTGTGAAATCGCTCTGAAGGCTCCGGTCTTCCCCAGCATCTCTCCACCTTTAGACACGGACTCCGCTGAGGTCTTCGCTGATTTGGCTGCTTCCTCCATTCCGTCCTTGATTTTCTTTCCAATGTCCGTACGACTCACCTCCTCCAGCCCCTGCTCTCACACACACACCCAGACACACACATATCTTGTTAGGGTGGATAGACACCATTGAATAGCATATCCATGACGATTAAATGAAAGGCAGCGTCAGACTGAAACACATTTACCTCTTTGACGCTCTCTGAGATGGTTCCCAGCTTCTTCCGGAGAACATCGGAGGTCTTCACCGTTTCTGACTCTATTGTTTTCTGGAAGGAAGACATTGCATTGGCAAACCAAACACACATTTTCATAATAAAAAAGGAAAGAAATGGTGGTGTGTGTGTGTGTGTGTGTGTGTGTGTGTGTGTGTGTGTGTGTGTGTGTGTTGCTTACGAATTTCCTTCGAGCTTGTTTCAGCGCCTCTGACTCCTCCAGCTTTTTGGCCTCCTCTCTGAACTTCTTGATGTTGTCTTTCATTTCTTTGTTTTTGTTGAGCTCCTGCTTTATGTTGTCCACTAACTCTCCGATGAAACCTTTCCTGCCCCCGCCTCTCTCGCCCGACATGTACCTAACCTGCACTGAGGGGGACTGAGGAACCGCGTGGGAAAGAATGAGACACAACACACAATATCTATTTACTCCAAGCACGTCTGGAGCGCTTCCATTCATCTTAAACTCAAGATCAAGAGGTATGATATTTTTAGAAGCTGTAGTTTGTGATGTCATTATACTGGCAGCTAATTTATATATATTTAGGGTAGTCTTAAGGGTAATGTCCTAATAGTTCAACATAATAAAGTTCATATTCAAAAAATACCCTAAAGTTAATTTAGCACTGGTTTATAGGATGCTTGTGTTGTTGCTAAAGAAAGCGCTGGTTAAGCAATAGTTTCCACTAAATAATAAAGAGGTTTTAGTCTGCCTCTCTTATTTTTAATACAGTCTGCCAGTCAATGTAATCATATAACTGTGAAATCATAAATTGAGAAACAAAATGATGGTGACAAACGTATTTCACCGAGCAGGACAGGGCTCTCGCTGCATAATAAAGGTGGAGTAGTATGCAAAAGGTTGTCTACATGCGTGTAAATATTCCGTTAATGGTGGGAGTTTTTGTCAATAGTTTCACTCGAGAAATATTTGCTTTACACTTAAGATATGAAGGTATTGAGAAATGACTCTCTTCTTTTATTTTGTCAGGTTTTTAATTCAAACATTAGTATACAAACATTGCTTTACCATGAGTACCAATGAGTGATCAGAAAACATGCTACGATTAAAGACAAAGTTATTGAGATATGAAATTACGTTTATCAGGATACATTTTTGCTCTTTCTCCCAGACTTTTAATTTAAGTAACCTCTCTATAGTAAAAAGGCATGGAATACAAAAAGGTACGGCTTTATAATATCCAGACAAAATTAGAAATGGAAATAAGTCAGAGGGTTGTACCTGTGAAGAGCATGTGAGCAGCCCATGTATCCTGTAGACAGTGGGTCTGTTGTGAAGGAGCAGGTAGGAGGAAGGGAAAGCCACCAAGCCTCTCCTCACACAGATCTGCACACACACACACACACACACACACACACACACACACACACACACACACACACACACACACACACACACACACACACACACACACACACACACACACACACACACACACACACCACGTCTTAAACTTCAGAAACCTCAAAAACACGCAGGCACTGACAAGTAAAAACACATTTTAGTCATCGATAAATATTATAACACTTTTCATATTCAGCCAAAATGACACGGTGGAAGGCCAGAATATGCAGCTCAAAACCAAAGCATGACTATACTTGGAAAACCATTGATTCAAACGCCGGATGGACATCTGATTATTCAAAGAGCTAACTTAGCTAATGCTACGTTAGCACCCTGAGTTATTAAATACAAGCCCAACACTTGACATGGTTACACTTGGACTTAATAGATACACTTCGAGTAGTTCCTTGTTATTTCGTGGTGTTTAAAGGCTGATATTTACAACTAAAGGTCCAAAGATCTCACCTGGTAACACTGACACAAGGGGGTCGCCATCTTGAATGTTGCTGCGCGTGACCTTCTTCCGGTAGTGACCTTCCGGTTGAGGATTTCTGTCTAACCTTTTTCATGTTTTTATGACATATTATAGACTACAGATACATATTTATTCCAGGATATATATATATAATAAATTTCATGAAGGACCAAAAATATTTCTCAAAAACATTTTTTAAATGGAATTAAATTAAGATCTACTTTGAGTTTATTTGTTGCATATATCTGCAAGAGATCTTATCTAATACATCTCCAAGCATCGTGTATGCAGAGGAGGTGGCAGAGCAGAGAGGCAGCGGTAGGTGCCTTGCTAGGAGAACTGGCACCTCTCCAGCTACCAGCTCACTCCTTTTTTTTTGGTCAGATCTGGACGTGAACCGGCGACCCTTCGGTCCCAAGACCAAGTCACTACTGACTGAGCCTCTGCCGCCCCTTTAATGTTCATACGGCACTAAGCCACGTAAGTATATAAATCTAAATTAAACTTTATGTCTCAATTGTTCCCTGGCAAGTCCATCAGTAATAACAGGCAATGAAATACCAGAGTGAAGTCCAACAAAGCATTTCAAACACCAAAGTTTATTTATCAAAACACCTTATAGAACAAAGGCAATGACAGGTGAAGCATTACAGAAAATACAAAATTAAAATTTGGTCTCTAAAAAAGGAAAAAAGTAAATTTTAGCAAAAACTAAAACACTTTCACTGTGACGACTAACAAAACCGAAATAACATGATCACTGTTACTCATATCTAAGTGGATATGATATGAATATGCTGCGGGGCAGATCAGACCGGACATCAGGGACTAGACGTGAACACACAGATCGCTTATGCATTTCTATCGATCCTGACGTCGATTTCTCTGCCGTTCAGCCGGTAGCCGTTCATGGTCCTGCAGACGCGCTCGGCAGTTTCTGGGGTGTCGAAGCGAACCACGCCGCAGCCCTTGGACTTGCCGTTCTCCATCTTGATGTCAGCATACTGAACCATTCCTGAGGAGGGAAGAGCAGACGGGTTAGAAGTCATCTTGAGAAAGGCAAACAATACGATACTTGTAAACGAGCACTACTCTTACCACATGTGTTGAAGGTGTCCTTCAGCATCTTCCAGTTGAAGTCAAAGGGCAGCTGAAGAGCAAAAGCAGATTGATATTAAAAATCAGGGGCTTATAAAGTGAATTAGTCACAAACATCATAAAAAAACAAGTTCTAAGAAGAGGTCAAAAGATGAAGACTTACATTTCTGACAAAGATCTGGCATCCCTTCCTGATGTTGTTGCCTCCACCAGTTCCAGGACCTCCAGCTCCTCCGAAAGTGTTCCCGCCGAACCCACGGTCCAGCTCAGCAGAGCGATCGAACTGGCCGCCGACGCTGCCGGAGCCCATCCGATCCATGCCGGAGTTCATGCGGTCCATGCCGCCGGACGGGAAGCGGTCGATGCTCCCAGTGGAGCCGATGCGGTCGAAGCTGGTGGCCATCCTGTCGATCCCGGTGTTGCTCATGCGATCCATTCCCATCGGGGAAGTGAAGTCCAGGCCGGAACCCATGCGGTCGATACCAGAGGGGCCGAGGCGGTCAAACCCAGCCGGGCCGAGGCGGTCCATGCTGGAGCTCATGCGGTCCAGGCCGGGTCCGAGCCGGTCCATGCTGGGCCCGAGGCGGTCCATCCCTGAGCCCATGCGGTCGAACCCTGAGCCGATCCTTTCCAGGTCAGACCCGCGCTCCATCCTGTCCATGCCCATGCGGTCCATTCCTCCCATGCGCTCCATGCCGCCTCCCATGCGGTCCATTCCAGAACTCATGCGGTCCATACCGAGGGAGTTTCCTGTTAAAGAGGGCAAACAATAAAGGATAAAACCAGTTACAATCTACAGTCCAAAGTGGGCCTGATGATGAGAGAAGCTAGAGGGAATATTAAACAAGATCCTAAAAAGAAATACTAACCCATTCCTCTTTCAAACGACTCTCCAAAATTATTGCGAGACATTCCCATATCATTCCGCCCAAACTCCCTGTCAAAAGCACCACCAATCCCACGGTCCATCTCTGACAATGCAAGAGATGAAACCATTAGAAACAACCATCAAAAACGCCAAAGTGTTCCACGCTGGCTCTAGAGGAAAGGTGAGCCCAGCTCCTTACCGTTGGCCCGGCCCATCCCGGAGGAACCGAAACGATCCATGTTGTTCATTCCGCCGCCGTAGTTGTCCATTCCTGGAGCAGAGGAGAAGTCTTAATGCCAAATGGCAGAAAAACGGTGGACGGGTAAGAAAATCTGATGCCTTAATGATGCAGGAGTATGGGTTCTTAAAATGGATGAATTATACATCTTCCATTTGCTCTGCATTTCCGGGGCTTGCATGAATCCATGCATTGTTGTTCAACGGTATAAAAAGGTAGCAGAAGTGTTGAGAATAAGGACCACACTACTTCAAAATCTTCAGGACATACCTGCTCCTCCTCCTCCTCCACCTCCACCGCCTCCCATACGACCTCCCATGTTGCCGAAGCCCATTCCATCCATTCCTGCAAGAGACGAGAGAGATGATTAGCCACTGGTTTCAATGTCATATTCAAGAGTTCAGCCAAATAAAAACCAGAGCTAGTTACCTCCGGGGCCCATGTTGCCCATTCCTCCACCCCCGCCTCCTCTGTTCAGTTGGGTAGCATCAATGGGCTGGCCGTTAGGACCAAGACCCAGGCCAATACCACTCAGGCCACCTGGGTGGAAAACATGGGTACAGTATTAGGATACACACAGCAGAGGTTGGACCACTGTCCGAAAATGGCTCTTTAGTTGTAACCATCCCTCTCTTTTTGCCTCTTATGTTCAGCTCAATACACAAAATCCCTTCAGGTACCATGTGTGGCAGAACTGAAGACACTTTTTGCATATTTAGCGGCCATCATTATCACAGTATTAATGGACGTACAATACAAGCCAATTGTTAACCTAGTCCATCTTATTTTTGTCGCAAACTCTATATCTACGTGGGTGTATGTTCTTTACAATCTATACAAAGCTGCCTCACACAGAAGTAGCCCATTGACATTTATAAGACACTATGGTTGTAGCTCTGATCCAGTCCATCATCAATTTAGAATGATTGCCTTATCCTTAGTACCCTAGTGAAGAAAGCTCTTTTCTAAGTTTCTACTTACGGGGAAGACCAGAAGAAGCTCTCTCAGGCACTCCGAAATCTTTAGGTAGGGATTTCTCATCCTAACAAAAGCATACAGATAGATTTAGACTTCATACTTCAATCATAATGTGCTTTAATAAAAAGGGGTTGAGCAACATACCAGCTTGACATGCATCAGTCTGTTGAACAGAAGCTGTCCATTGAACATAGCTGTGAAATCATTAAGGAAAGAACACCAGAGACATCTCGCACCAACGTGACTAATGAGCTCATATTTTATGCATTCAGAGAACATAAGCCAACATTTTAAGAAAGGATACAGACAGCTTGGACTGCTTCGATGGGCATATCGAATGTGACTGTGCCCATGCCTCTGCTTTTCCCGTCCTTGTCCTCCAGGATGTCGGCTCTCACCACCATGCCAGCCATGCTGAAGACCTCCTTCAGCTTCTTCCAGCCCACTTTGTAGTCCAGCTGTAGGCACAAACAATCAGTTTAGAGTTATTTTTTACCCATAAAAAAGGCTGAAAACACAAGGTTTTCTCTTTTTGTTTAAACTCACATTAGCCACAAAGACGGTGCTGCCGATCCTGCCGGCCTGCAGACCGTGGATGATCTCGTTGGGGATGTTGGGATTGTTCATCAGGCTGGGAGGAATGTTGACGGCGCCATTTGGTCCGGGGCCCATTCGATCCATGTTCATGCGATCCATTCCCCCCAGCACTCCCATATTTCCCATTCCCCCCATTCCACCATGGCCTCCTGGATGTCCTCCACCTTGAGTCTTGTTGATTTCTCTCTGAGCAATCACACCATCAGGGTCCTAAAAATAAAGCAAGAACATTTCAAAAGGTCAGGGAAATCTGCAGCTGTCATTTGGATTTGTTTGCTTACGTTTGCTTTGACGTACCTCCTTCACTTTGAGGGGACGTCCATTGAGATTGTGCTTGTTAACTTTCTCCACGGCTTTCTTCATCAGCTCTTCCGTCCTGAACTCAACAACACTGGAAGGAAAGTAGAGGACAACCCGTCAGAAACATCATTAAACTCCTAGAACTTTATTCCTGATTTGTTAACTTAAAAACATCCACTGTGTTAATCTGAGAAGCACTAACATTAAATATAGAAATGATAGATTACTTACGCGCAACCCTTTTTGATCGAAGACACAGGAACAGGCCGCACCAAAAAGGAGTGAAGAATTCAAATTAGCAAAGGCAATGGTTGAATAAAATAAATGTTTTGATTGAGAATAAAGCAAAACAAAGAGTTTCATGCACAGTCAAAAGTACAACATCACAAGCTTACCGTCTTGGCCACAACTCTGCACCATCAAATACATTTACAGTTTTAAGACTTCACAATTTACACAATACAAGCAGGTCTGGTGAATATATAAGAGTATTTTTCCAACTTCCAAGGGGCAGGAAATCCACAGGATTCCCTACGACTAAGATAATGGAGGGAACGATTCCAGAAAGCAGTTCTACGGATGAGTTTTATTTAACAATCCTCTGACAGCCTCATAACAACCTCTTCCAGACTAGAGTCCTTTAGTTCATGAGGAGCAAATCCAGCAACCAAAGGGACATTGTCAAATACTGCGATACCACAGGATTGGCTACAAAGAAAGTCCTTTTATAGGAGCGTTAACCCTCGGGATGACCTCAAGTCAGACCAGATAAAAACACGCCTCTGTGATGTCAACATCTCACACACTCCACCGGGTTTGTGAAGCTTAACAATTCCCAACAATAAAAATAAAGACACCAAAAGGTGACAAACACAGGTTTGTCTAGGATTATTCATGTTTTTATTTGTATGTATTTGCACTTACCCTCGATTTGCCTTCTGCGTCCATTAAGTGTTCGACGTACGTTACCTCACCCACTACAAATCAGATTCCAGAGACGACACACACCAAGGGGAGAGAAGCCGAGAGAACAATGGGGGTTTAGAGCAGAAACACAAGTAGGGCGGCTGGTGACAGTGAGCTCAGACTGCCAGTCCTGCGCCTTTCCCCAGCACCTCAGCAGCAGCACAATATGGTACAGGTCTACAAAAAGCAAGCTTTGGTCTTTTCAAAAAGTGAAGACTTCTTAGCCTGTCCTTGTTGGAATTCTCCTGAAGCACCAGAAGCACTAGCCTGGGGACAACAACGGTTGAAATGGCCTTCAGCCTGCCTATTTGGATGTAATGCCGCAAACACCACCTTCTACCTTTAGATAATTGACCCACTCATTTCAAGTAGGCAAATCCTTTTCAATGTCTCCGTCCGTTTCATTGCAAACCTGTGAATACTTTGTCATATGTCGCCATTTTAAAAACATCAGGTACAATGCATCTTTACAGTCGCCCATCAACTAGTTCTAAGAGGAACATAAAGCTAGGAAACTAACCATAATCTTAATGAAGGCACGCTCTTAGGGGAAAGTGGACCTTTTCCTTACACGCACAATATCAGAATTTTGTTTTGGCGTCGCCCACAGCGACGACTTCTTTCCAGATCTCAGGTCTGTTCAACAAATGGACATCAGTGATCAAACCTCTAGAGACAAGGACAGTGCATAAGAAGTTGCTTCGTTTTGTAGACCTGTACCCCAAAGAAATCCCCAACGCATGGCCGTGTTTGGCACAACATGGAGATCTGCTGAGAAAACATTTGCTTGTCAAGGTCATACCTAAAAGAGAAAATGCAATTTAACTCCACAGTCAGTTGTCACAGAACGAATACCAGGCACTCCTTCTGAAAAAGGGTCGTGCCTGTACACACATGCGTTAACTTCAAGTAAATGCATATTTAGTGCATTACTTAATACATATACTACTTTCCAATACCCCATAACTACAAGTACTTGAGACATGAGTAACAGCACATGTAATCCAGGTTTTCAGAGAACTTGAAATTTACTGCATTGAAAATATTTTGTTTGACTAGTTTCCAGTTTTACTTATTTATAAAACATGAGCTCAGACTTTAACAGTTGATAACATGTTGCAACAGAGCAAGTTGTCCCCCGTTTCTGGGCAAAATACATTTGGATACAGAAATGTTCTTTCATGGATTTCTGTGGGGAAATTATCTCAATATTCCACTTATGATCCCAAACTACTCCATTTCCACGCTAATGGACCGGATTGACAAAAGTACAACCCACTTCACAAAGTTCACAATAGGTTTTAGTTATCTCAGGAGAGATTTAAATGTTCAGTCTAACATCCAGGTTTGCAGCTCTTGTGCAAGTCTGCAGCAACTCCTGATTGACGGACAAATGGGGGGAACCTCGTCCAAAACCTTTGTTCCAGATAACTCTTCACAAGATCTCACGCCGCATTGTACAACGTAAAGGTTCAGCACAAAATTCCCAAAAAACCCCTCAAATCTGCAGTGGTCAAACAAAAAATGACCCTGGATGCCGCATCTTTTATAATGTCCATATGGACAGAGTCCTCCCCTTATCCAAACACCTTACCTTTCTCTTTCATCAGGTCTTTGAGGGCCTGCCATTTGACGTCGTAAGGGATGTTGCTGACGAAAACCCTGTATCTCTTGTTCACGTTTCCATAGGGTTCGAAGCGCCCGCCGCCTCCTCCTCTCTTCTGGGGTCTCTCCTTCCTGCTTGAAGTGGGCTCATGCTTGGCTTTCCCATTCAAGTCTCTGTATAACGAGGACAGTAAAATAGTCAGAACAGAAAGGAACAGAATTGAGCATGAGGACATAAAAAAATACATTACAATAGCTGGAGACACAGTTTCTGGTACACTTATAAACTAATTTCAAATAAACATAAGCGGCACCATTTTGACTTTTGCTGAAAATGAGGCCACTGGTGTTACCACATGAAACCAATAGAGGGCCTAACGGGATTATCCTCATCCTGATGAACGAAAGCCTCTCAAATTTGATTTCATTGGTGATAAAGGTTCAGTCGAAATAAAAACTAGTCGGGCAAAAAAACAAAGAGGGTATTATTAAATCCCATTTCACAGTTAGAATGATAATCTGCAATGGTTTGCTACCGGGACAATTTCCCCATTAGCCGCATGGCAAGGCCGCTCTTTGACCAAAGTGGGCCTGGTTGTATAAAGTTATTATTTTAACACGGTTTGTCAAGGTTCAAAGAGTTAAAAATAAATAAATAGGAAAACTCAAGTTTTTAAGCTAGCTAAATAGATGCTAAAGCTAAATTACTGCAAGTAGCGTTAAACGGGAGGGATTTACTTCCAGTAAATAGACGGGTCCTATACACGCCTCCAAGCAGAAGATCAATACAAATAACGACACTTTTGATAAGCTTATTTTTTAATGCATTATTACAGTTTAATTTGCTCACACAGATGCAACCAAATCGATAGTTATTATTAACAACGAAAACTACGAAATGAACGAAGTTCTTTTCAAGACTCAAAATAATTCCTCAAACTAAATAGACGGGTCCCAAACACACCTCTAAACAGCGTTTTAACACAAACATGGACACACTTTAAACGTTTTAAGGGCATCAAAGTGTAATTCACTCACAAAAGATGCAATCATAGGGATGGCTATTATTAAATACTAGAATTATTTGTGGACATCCCCGTGGATTTGAATCCTTGGAGCTAACTAGCTAGCACTGGTTGCTAAGAGCCAACAAAGGGCCTTCGCTGAATGGAACTAGTTTTCAAAAAACTGGAACTACGACACCCATAAAAAAGTGGTTTTCAAGTAGCTAAAAAAAAATCCTAGCGCTGAATTACTCAAAGTAACGTTGAAGGGGAGGAATCTTCCAGTAATTAGACGGGTCAACATAAGCACAAATAATGACAGATAAGACGTGTTCAAAGTGCATAAAAGTTAAATTTGATCACAAATAAGCAACCTTAGGGATAGTTCTAATTAAATAATGGAATAACAACATCCGTGTGTAAGTGAATAACTAAGGCCCACTAACTAGCATCCGATGCTAAGATGCAACAAAGGACCCTGGCTGAATGAACCTGGATAAATCCTGGATGAATTAACTCACCCGGTCTGCTGCTGTGCCGCCGCCGGCTGCTGCTGCTGCTGCACCGGGGGTGCTTTCTCGGTCACCGTAGTGTTTTCGGGCTGCTCGGCGGACATCTTCTTTTTGCAGTTTGGAGACTTCTCAAATTAAATAATGTAATAGAAGACTATCGTTGTTGATTTAAGCCAGTCAATAACGGAACACCACTGCGACACCAACAACCGAAAATGGCGGAGAATGAGCAGTTTGGAATTTAAAAAGCTGGGATTGAAGCGTCTACATCCGGTCTTTAACTTTCAAAGTAAAACAGTAAAAGTCATTACAAATCACAGTGGGGATTTTCAGAGTAAGAGTGCCCAGAAGACAATACATGAACACATTTTTTGTTTGCTGACTTATAATGTGTGTATCATTTTCATAGTTTCACTGAAAAATAGTCCTCATCTAATAACCATGTTATAACACATAAAACTATTCTGCACACTACAATGGTGTAGCATTACTGAAGATAACATGCTTTAACTGAAGCATAATTTCAAATATTTTATCAAATTAATATCATCATCTTTTATTTGTTTACATAATCATTGATGTGAGGGACAGAGAATCAAAATCAGCTTTCTCAGCCAAGCATGTGTCCACATTCTGTTTGCTCTCAAAGTACATAATCAGAAATAGACATACAGGTATAAACCATACAGATAATAAAGCAAATAGGAAAACAATGACCAAACCTTTGACTTTATGACTAGATATAAATTTGTGTAGGAAAAAGTTTTAGAAAGGAAAACACAATACAAAGGAGCTTTATTGTCATGACCACATCAAATACAAAGCATTGCCAAAGCATGCCAAACTAGTCGTTATAACAACAAAACAAAAGAGAACAATAAACACACATGTCAACAGTACATGTGGCACAATAGCAAAACACCAAACATACATGCACTCCAACAAAAACATACAAATAAAAAATTAAAGAGAATGTGGAAAATGAATGGGAATAGGGGGAAAACACCAATGACTTTTATAAACAATTTTAATTCAGATTTAGAAATCCTTTAATTTTCCAACAAACGGGTACATTTACAGCATTACAAAACCAAACCCTGTGCAAATGGGGAGTAGACTGACAATAAATAAAGGCAAGCCCATGTGATATGAAATAAAATATGCACAACTGTGTTTTCAGTGTGAGTTGTTCTGATTTATTTGAAATTAAATGGTAAAAACATAGACTATGGGAAAAAAAGGTAGCTGCAGTTCACCGCCAGACCTCAAGGGGGCGTGAGTCTATTACACAGCATGAGCACAACCACAGCGACATCAGCGGGGACGGAAGTTGTGTCGGTTTAGATTGCTAGCTACTCACCTAGCCTTAACAATAGCTTTTTCATATGCTTATATTCTAGGCATTATTCTCTCTCTACATTTCACCGATAGTAGCAACGTTCACGGTTATATAGCAAACACCACTCTTATAAATTGTCCCGTGGCTGTTTGCGGCTCTGTGTAGATTTAGCGTAGCTTAAAAATGACAACGTTAGCGTTAGCATCTAGCTAGGAGCGGGTTCGTTTGGACAGTGCCGCTTCACTGTGTGAACGCATGTGAATGGATGAAAAGTGTTTACGTTTGACAGCTTGTGAGAAGCGTTTATCACCAATACATTAAGCCATGACTACCGGGGCTGATGTCAGGGATATCCTGGAGTTGGCTGGAGGAGACAATGACGGTCCCATCAGCAAGAAGGATCTCATCAACTCAGACAAGGTGAGACAAGATAACCATAAGGATTCCTGTCTAATGTTATATGACCCATTATTAAATATGTATAAGCTGTGGACATTTGTAAATACAACCATTCCATTACCAGAGCAGTACATTTAAAATATCATGTTATTCTGAAATCCAAAGTTTTCTTAACCATTATTTTTCCATCTCTTCTCTCAGAAAAAAAGCAAGAAGACAACAGAAAACCTGACCTTCAAGAGACCAGAGGGGATGCACCGAGAGGTCTATGCTCTGCTCTATTCAGACAAAAAGTATGGGCTTCTTGATTGTGTCTAAAATCAATGCACTGAATTGGTTCAAGAGTGTCAGTACTACCTTAAAAAGCTGCTATGTTGCATACGAATATCCCCTCTACCAGGGATAATAATTGGTCATCCTACATTCTTTAAAGATAGAAGAAAACAGCAAATGTTTCCTTGATTTCCTAGTATGTAAATGCATGACAGCCCAGTAAGTAACTACTTCACCACTTGCCCGAGTGTAGCAGCGACACAGGATTTTGCTAGGAGGAACTTTTATTTAATTTCGGCCCTTTCATTGGTAACTTCTTCTCGCTAATATCAACAATTCTTGGTAGATTGTACCTACAAGGATTTTCTGGGCAGTTATAATCACCTGCTGCAGAGCCTTTCCTCTTCCATGCACAAACCAAGTCAATTTGTAGCGTTTCCAATCAGGATTTTGCTCATGTAAATAAGTTGACTTCCTTCCTCATAAGAACTACAGCTGGTTCTTATTCTATCACTAATGTTATACACTTGCTCTAACAAATAATATTCCCCTTATAATCTCCAGAGATGCACCCCCTCTGCTGCCCAGCGACACCACTCAGGGCTACAGGACAGTCAAAGCCAAGCTGGGCTGTAAAAAGGTGCGTCCCTGGAAGTGGATGCCCTTCACCAATCCAGCTCGCAGGGACGGAGCGATCTTCAACCACTGGAGACGTGTGGCAGAAGAGGGCAAGGACTACCCTTTTGCCCGCTTCAACAAGGTAGGGATGAATACGCCCTCCTTAATCAATGCAAACACAAAGGACTTCTGCTGCTACCCATCTTCTGTCATCTCCTCCTTTTCAGATGCATTCCTTTATTATCTTTCTGTTGTTTGGTTTTGAATGACTATTCTTTCTGTGTGTCTATCTGCTTTTATAGACAGTGCAGGTGCCAGTGTACTCTGAGCAGGAGTACCAGATGCATCTCCATGATGATGGCTGGACTAAGGCAGAGACAGATCACCTGTTTGACCTCAGCAAGCGCTTCGACCTGCGCTTCGTAGTTGTGCACGACCGCTACGACCACCAGCAATACAGAGTTAGCACACATCTACAGTCTCTCATTCCTACTCTGAGGATATAACACACAAATCCAAATGTTCAGTGCTAAAGTATATATTTTTAGTGACATACTTTCTTTTCTGCCTCTCAGAAACGTTCAGTGGAGGACCTGAAAGAGCGGTATTACACTATTTGTGGTAAGCTGGCCAAAGTCCGTGCAGCTTCAGGGACGGAGCCCAAGATCTACATCTTTGATGCCGGCCATGAGAGGCGGCGCAAAGAGCAACTGGACAAGCTGTTCAACCGCACACCTGAACAGGTTGGCAGTTTGATTCTTATGTCGTTATTAAGCTTTCATTACTCTAATACTGCCCTGCAAAGACCAGAAGCATCATGCAGAGAATAAAGCAAATATAACTGCAGTCATTAACCTCACTGCTGCCTTTTGTGGATTGAATTAAATTATTGTAAAATGTTTGTGGCCTTTTTGAACATTAAGAGCGCACTTCTGTGGTTTGTCCTGCAGGTGGCAGAAGAGGAATATCTTACTCAGGAGCTGAGGAAGATTGAGACCAGAAAGAAGGAGCGGGAGAAGAAGGCCCAGGATCTGCAGAAACTCATCAAAGCAGCGGACACGACCACAGAGCTCAGACGAGCCGAGAAGAGAGTGTCCAAGAAGAAGCTCCCGCAAAAGAGAGAGACGGAAAAACCGGTATGATGTGCACTCAGTGAAGGAGCGAAATATATCCAATCCACAAAGTCAACCATTAGTAGCTGAGAAGCTTTTACCAGCAGTTTTAATGTATTTTTCATTATATAGACAACTGTATGCTTTTATAATAGAGGTTATTATGTTTTGATTGTTTAATATTATTTAACAGCTGTGTTGTAAAGAAACTAAAGGGGCTCAATTTTATGAAGATCCATCTCACTAAATGAGTTGACTCTTTTTTCATGTTGAATATATCCAGAGTTCAGAGGGGGGTGTTGTCTCTTATCAGCTTTTCTTTTTTGTTGTAGGCTGTTCCAGAAACCGCAGGCATCAAGTTTCCTGACTTCAAATCAGCAGGAGTCACGCTGCGCAGTCAGAGGGTGAGTACTAATACTACCTTTTGTATATTAATACTACAAAGAGAGTATTCTGAAATACATCTACAGCATAAAACTCTACAAACTGAAGACACATAAAGCAGGGAGAAATAATCTCTGCATTATGAAGTTTTATTTCTCTGTAGTGTGTTGGTAGTTATTCATCGATCAAATTTAGTTTGAGCCACTATTAATATCCAAAGGGTTTTCTGGAAGCTTGACCCTGCGCTTGATGCATGTGAGAAGCCAGAGAGTCTGACTGGAGCCAGCTATTTCTCATTAGCGCTGCAATGATTAATTCTGTTGGTGGCTCGCTAATATCTGTAAGACCTAGCAAGTGCACTCTTATTCATCTTGAAGACTGATGAGGAGCTGCCGCTCTCTATGGAAAATGCATTAGCATGGCTAAAGGAGTGGAGTCCCCCCCAGCTAATCACTCAGACAGAGTTCAGTGGATAAAGACATTTTGATCTGGCCCGCTGAAGTGCATTTCATACGAATTAAAAGCCCCGAGGTGGAGCTGTTTATCCTAATATCCCCGGCACCTTGAATCTCACTCCTCTGTGTGTGTGTGTGTGTGATTCAGATGAAACTGCCAAGCTCGGTAGGCCAGAAGAAGATCAAGGCCATTGAGCAGATCCTGCAGGAGCAAGGAGTCGGTACGTGTGAATTAACATGAATAATCTGCTGACGTTTCAAAGTTTTACATTTTCAACTCTGCAACTTTTTTGCCGCTGAAAGGGAAACCAAAAAAAAACGTTGATATGAATTTTATCTGCAGTGATTAGTCGACTAATTGTTAAATGAACAGAAATAATGGACGACTAATTTAATAATCAATTAATTATTGATTTAAAGAAAATGTCAGAAAATTCTGTAATCAGCTTTTTTAAATACAAAGGTGTTCTAGTTCTCTTCAGATGTAAATCATGTGGTTTGTAAAGACGTCTGAATGTCTTTTAATGTGTTGTTGGATTGGCAAAACAAGGCATTTAAAAAACATCAGCTAGACTCTTGACTATTTTATTGATCAAACTATAATCTATGAACTATTAATTACAAATGATTTGAATTCGCCGCCCTTTTATAGATGGAGCAACAACCACTTTAAGCAACATTCTGACCAAAATGTGTACAAATACAAAAGAAAACAGTATGTATTAAAGTCATTTAGATTACACAAAGGAAGTATTTGTAGAAAAACATCACTTGTTTCAATTAATTCATGTCCGAGGTTTCAAATTATTGATGACATAGAAGGGTTTTAAAGATATGGCTTCCCATTTGCACCAGTGCTTCAATGAAACTCTAACCCTTTCACACCTCAGAGGTGCACGCTGTCTGATGCCCAGTATAGAACTTCTGTGGTGTTTTAGCTGCTTCAGTGTCCTTCTCATTCCTCTTTGCTTTGTGTCTGGATCCAGATCTGAACCCCATGCCCACGGAGGAGATGGTCCAGATGTTCAACGAGCTGCGCAGCGACCTGGTGCTGCTGTACGAGCTGAAGCAGGCCCACAGCAACTGTGAGTACGAGCAGCAGATGCTGCGGCACCGCTACGAGGCGCTGCTGAAGGCCGGCGGAGGAGGAGGGGGGGGAGGGTTCGGAGGATCTTTTGCAGCTCTACCAGCCTCCCTCACACAAGTGGGGGAACTCATCACCACCAACAGCACCGCAGCGTCCACCCCAGGGGGGGAGGCTCCGTCCTGGCCCTGTACTGACGACATCAAGGTGGAGGCCAAGGAGCAAATCATTGATGTTGTCGGAGCACCGCTAACCCCCAACTCGGTAAGTCTGCACTGCACACACACACAGACACACACACACACACACACCAAACCAGCAGCAAAACAGCTGAAGATGTTTATTTACAAAAGCTGTTTGTGTTTATCTGGACCAGGTCACAGTATATTCTCAGGTCTTAGCGTCCAGTTACAACTAACACATTGTTGACTAAACTTATTGTGTCGTTAGAGCTGGAACTCTTTCTTAGTATTGTAATGCAACTGAGGCAATGGGAACTTATATTTCTATGTTTATGTGACATCTCTTACAGTCTTTCATTGTGAGTTATGATTTAAAAACACTCTAAATAAGGTTTGTGTGAACATCCTCAAATTAGTGACTTAGAAGTGCTGAACAGCCCCTATCCTTGTAGAGGAGCAAAAACTAGAGCCTGATTTCAAAAAGAAACGCAGTAATGTTAAAAACAAACGTGTGTTTTTTGCATAAATGAATTTTGATGTCAGTATTTAAGAGGTTTGGTGCTTCACTGAAAATAATAGGTCCTTTCTGTGATGATATGAAACACTTTTCTATATGTAAGCCTAAGGGATCCCGTTTTTTAAGGGCCATTTCAACAGTTTTAACCTTATTTTGATTGATTATCTCGACTTGCAACAATTTTTGCAAATCAATTCTGACCCTTTGTTCTTTTAAACATGGTGATACTTAAATTCTTCAGCCCACATTTATTGTTTGAGCCCACTTTGCCCGGCAGTTGAGCAAACACTTTTCCACCAATGACCAATGATATCAAACCGGTGCAATCCTCTCATGAATGTTAAGAGAGCAGAAACAGGAGGAGACCCCTGTCAGACCCCTGATGTTTTTGTTCTTGTGTCACATTGCAGCGCAAACGCAGAGAGTCGGCCTCCAGCTCGTCTTCAGTGAAGAAGGTGAAGAAGCCGTGATGAGGACGGGCGCAGCAGCGGGGATGGGGTGGAGGACGAGAGTGACTCAGATCACAGCGGTGACGAGTTTAAAGGTTGGACATCAGGGGGACAAGGGGGAGCTCGCACCACTGCCTTCACACACACACACAACTTTCCACCGACCAGCACCCCGGCCCCCCCCCCTGCCCCACATCTTTGTGACAAAAGGCAACGACTGAGAGTGACATTTCATTCCATTACTGCACGTCTCCCTGCCTCCACCGTTGCTCCGCCTCAGATCAACTGTAAATTGCCCGGCCGAGCTAATCGGGACGCGGGGAAGAGGCCGGGGAATGACGGGGTAATTGAAATGAATTGGAATGAAAGAAGAGACTCTAGGAGTGGGAGGACCTCGAGCCGCACTGGACCCATCTGAGGGGTTTTTGTGGAGCCTAATCATGCCGTAGTGTTTACTGGAAATGTGTTTTTGTGTTAGCCTTTAGTACCTACCCAGGGTGCACCTCTCTCTCTCTCTGGAGGTTTCCAGAGTGTGTGTGTGTGTCCTCAGGTGACCTTGAAGATGCTTCAGTCAATGATTCAATAAACCTCATTGTTTTTTTTCCTCCCTGCGTGTCGTGCATGTTGATGCCGCACTGATCCCTCCCCACTGTCCGCCGCTCTCAGAAGAGATTTTAACTCGGAGGTAATTAGTGTTGAACACACATTTGCCAGGGAAACCATAGGATCACGACATTCTTACCTTACCTGTCATCCAAGTTAAGTGACAACTAATGACTTCATTAATATGATAATTAAGCAGTGATCACTCTGTCGCTGGCACAGCCTCTGAAACTTCATTAGGTTACCTCCTCATAATATTGCTAATTGCATGTCACTTATGTCGTTTAGCCCACTTAGACATTCATTTCTATGCAAATTCTGAATACGTTTGCCCAGAAGAGGCGGAACTGTGATCTAGGAATATCGTGTCTGTATTAAAGGGGTTCTATTCTGCTCATTATCAGGTCCATTTATGTATGTAGTGTCTCTCCTGGGACATGTCTCCATGCTTTAGTGTTCAGAAAGCTCTTTATTTCTCTCATACTGCCTGTGCTGCAGCACCTCTTTTCACCCTCTGTCTGAAACCAGAGCCCAGTCTGCTCTGATTGGTTAACTGGCCGGCTCTGTTGTGATTGCTCAACAGCTTAGAGATGTCCCGCCCCCTTAGCCTATCACATACAATGTGTTGTAGCGCTAGCCAATAGAAGCGTGAGTGTTACATTGTGATGTCAACAAAGGAGTCCAATGGAGGCGTTCCATTGTGGGAGAGAAACTTCCTCAGAACACAGGAATTTTGGTCTTTGAAGACCATTTACATGCACTAAAAGCTATAGAACACACTACAGGAAAGGGAAAACCCCCCAAAAGCACAACAGGGCCGCTTTAATATTTCTTTAAATATGAATACATGGTAAAAGATTTCAGATACTTCAATCTGCTTTACTTCAAATTGCAGTCGGACCTTTTCCTTTGGGGCTTTTGTTCTTCGTTGAATCCCTTATTTTTACAACCAAAAAACATACAATGGTCACTGGTAACGTTTTTTTGCGTTACAAATTAGGGTTTAAATGTACCATCTAAATAAAAGAACCATTTGTTTATTTGAAGAGAGATAATTTCCTCAGAATATAATGTAATATCTTCCATCTCTCCAGCTTTAGATGCCCTTCCTTTAAAGGCTCTTAATTGAACGATCAAATCAAACATCTTCACGTCTCTCACAAGCTTTTTCTTCCTGGTATGAACATTACAACAGCTAGTCACACCTAACACTTATATTTCAGTGGAAACAAGACTATAAACGTCCAGTTGCAGGTAATAAATCATCACCTTTATCTGAATCCTTTCCAGCTTAGATGCCTTTCATTTTAAAGAGTCTTCATTGAACACCAAAATCAAAACCTCCTCTAAATGTCTCTGAAAGCAGGAGTAAAGCCATCCGCACCCTGTGAGCTGTTTGATTGAGAGAGAGCCGAGGGGGAGAGAGTGAGAGAAGGAAAGTAAACATGGGTAAAATGGATTCTCTGTGTCTATATTTCATGTTGAAAATTGGCTCATAAATCCCGCGGTTTGATCTATGGAACCCGTCGTTGCTTGAAAAAACCTCCGTAAATGTGTAATTTCTCCCTTGACAGAACACAGGCGAAAGGCTATCTTTCTTTTGCTTCCTCCTCCCCTCTCTCTCTGTCTCTCACTCTCCACTGTTGGATTAATGCTCTCTTCTCTTCTCCCCCTTTCATGCTCCTCTGATATCTCCTTTTCATCACCGCTCCTCCATTTATCAGCACCCCTCTCTCAGAACTGAAACCCGTCTTCAGTCGTACGGCAGCTAGCTTGTAAGATGGGCTTCAAGAAAGTGGAGGTTATTAATAAATACTAGTCTAAATTGAAAGTAGGTGGGCAGGGATGCATCAGCAGCCATGTGTGAATGATAAAGACCCCCCCCAAGCGGCTTCACCCGGGGTACGTTCTGCAACACTGATGTGAAAAGCATGAGGCGGACTGTGTTATAATGCGCGTCTGATGGCATTGAGATGGGATCTCTTTATCAAGGCCGGGCCGAGGCTTTAATCACGGCCTAAGAGGTGCGCCGGCGCTTTATCATAATCGAACTGTATCCGGGCTAATCGCCGGCATACGTCACTGTCCCGGGGGGGGGGGGGGGTCGCTCGGCCGCTGGTGATTGAACACACAGTTAAGAGAAAGGATGTGTACTGGGGGACATCAGGCAGGAGGAGGCAGGTAATAGCAGATGTGATAGAAGCCTGTTCAAATACATCACGGCCCCCCAGGTAATCGCTGATGTGACGATGATTAGATTGTCGATGCCTCCTCGCCGCGGCACACTGCTTTATACCCATCATGTCACATACAATCACTGATTACTACAAGAGAGGCAGGGATGGTGCAGGAGGAGTGTGATCCCCCCCCCCCTCCTAAACTACAATATGTCCAAAACAGACTCTCCCCTCCTCTCATCTCCATGCTCCTCACTTTGACTTTCACCTCCTCCTGTCGAGGTCACCTTGAGGGAGAGAACTTTTAATCATCGCTGCACATCATATTCACCTCTGGGAGCCCCGACAAAGGGGGGACCGAGGTTGGGAAATGATGGTGGCCCACAGGGCTGGACTCTGGAAGTCATTTCCACTGGACTGGCAGACTGCTGCAACTCAAACCCAATCTGTGACACTGAGCAGTGCTTACAGCGAGGCATTAACCCCACTGTCCACTCCCTGCATCGAAGCCCTGGGGGAGGCAGGGGGAGAGTGGAGTGGAGTAGAGCGGACTACATCTAGACTTCATGTTCCCCGGGAACTCTCGGGAACATCAGGTCTTTCAAGGTGTCCTACCTGGAAGTGATGGGACAGGGGAGGAAACGGGAGGGATGGATATCCTTCATTAGTCATAACGACGAAACAGGAGGATTAGAGATGTGCTAAATGCTGCATTACGGTGCCCAGCTGATCCCTGACTATCTCTCTGCTCCTGATCAAAAGATCAGAGTATTTATACTTTTACTGTGACAGAGTATTCCTACACTCTGGTACTTCTACTTTTACTTAAGAACAAGATCTGAGTACTTCTAGTTTTACTCAAGAACAAGATCTGAGTACTTCTACTTTACTCAAGAACAAGATCTGAGTACTTCTACTTTACTCAAGAACAAGATCTGAGTACTTCTACTTTACTCAAGAACAAGATCTGAGTACTTCTACTTTACTCAAGTACAAGACCTGAGTACTTCTACTTTACTCAAGAACAAGATCTGAGTACTTGTACTTTTACTCAAGTACAAGACCTGAGTACTTCTACTTTACTCAAGAACAAGATCTGAGTACTTGTACTTTAACTCAAGTACAAGACCTGAGTACTTCTAGTTTTACTCAAGTACAAGATCTGAGTACTTCTACTTTACTCAAGTACAAGATCTGAGTACTTCTACTTTTACTCAAGAACAAGATCTGAGTACTTCTACTTTACTCAAGAACAAGATCTGAGTACTTGTACTTTAACTCAAGTACAAGACCTGAGTACTTCTAGTTTTACTCAAGTACAGGATCTGAGTACTTCTACTTTACTCAAGAACAAGATCTGAGTACTTGTACTTTAACTCAAGTACAAGACCTGAGTACTTCTAGTTTTACTCAAGTACAAGATCTGAGTACTTCTACTTTTACTCAAGAACAAGATCTGAGTACTTGTACTTTAACTCAAGTACAAGATCTGAGTACTTCTAGTTTTACTCAAGAACAAGATCTGAGTACTTGTACTTTAACTCAAGTACAGGATCTGAGTACTTCTACTTTAATCAAGTACAAGATCTGAGTACTTCTAGTTTACTCAAGTACAACATCTGAGTACTTCTACTTTACTCAAGTACAGGATCTTTTCCACACCTGGTAATTCTACATTATACTACTGTATACTTTTACTTCTACATGTTGTACTTCTTACTCCACTATTTAATTGACATATTTAGTTATTTTATGCTTTACTTCGTCTTGTATTCAAATTGAAGTAAAAGAAAGAAGTAATATCAGCAACAGGGCTTTTATGTGTGTATATATAATTATATTTAGACATGTGACACTGCTAGATCATACTGTTGCGTCACATTTTGAGGACGGGGATGAAATGGATATCCTTTATCAGTCATAAAGGGAACAAACAGGTGGGTCAAAGATGTGTTTCTTGTTTGTACATCCTGCAGAGACGGAGCAACACCAGTATTGTTTGTCTCTCTAGCTGCTAAACGCTGCATTACGTTGCCCAGCTGGTCGCTAACTTTCTCTCTCTGCTCTTGGTACTGAGCAACTCCTGAACAATGGGCTATCAGAGTTTCTCCACCAATGGCTGCCTGCTTTGGAGGCTGATGATAGGTGATGATTCTCTCCAGGTTTACCTCCTTCACATCACCAGAGACTATAAAGGTATGGATCTAGCCACACTAGCGTCACCCCTTGTTGTGCGGATGCAGTTTTGAACCCTCAAGTTGGACTTTTTGCCTTCTCCATATAGTTTTTTTCGCCATTGACATGTTCGCTTTTGTCCGCCTCCTAGTTTTTGTAACCAAATACGACTCGAGAACTATGAGCATAACTGCAACCAAATGTGAGTCAAAGACTAGAAGCATAATTGCAACTAAATCACTGAATAAAACACTTTTACGTTACAAATAACTTCACGAATTGCAATCGAATAAGGAATAGGGTCATTTTCTCATAGACTTCTACACAACCGGACTGTGTTTGCAACCACTGGAGTTGATAGAAGTTAGGAAGAATACAAATTGGAGGCACTTCTGCATGAGCTTCACTTATTCTACCAAGAAGTTGTTACATATATTTGCACAAAACCTACTGCATGTATGAATGAATGTGTATAGCATGTTAATTAGGTTATGGACGAGCCTGAAAGTATGTCCCTGTTTGGTCCTCGGCGTGTTTGTGTCTCCATGCATTTGGACTCTTATTTTATTGTCTATCTGGGGCGCATGCAGGGAGCGGCGTGTGCAGGTCAGAGCTGTGATTGCATGCTGACTATAAAGGAGACAGGTTGGACAGCTCCTCTCTCCGTCCCCCCCCCCCGTCAGAAACAACTCTGATTTGATTGGTCAGCGAGAGATCGAGCGGCCTCTGAACAACATGTGACAGAGTTACCTCGACTGTCCCTCTCCTCACCTGCACCGGCTCCATCCTAACAAAGAAAAAAAAAATCCAATTTGCCATGCGGATCCGCAGCTGTCACGGCAGGGGAATTAAACATTACCCATAACTCACTGGGGGTGCGGAGCAGGTCAGCGGATGGTAACATCACTCTGGGGTGCAATAACAAAGGATTTTAACCTCTGACTCCTTTAACTATACGGCTGCCGGCTGCTCAGCTTCACCCAGCTGCTCATCAACCTCTGACACTGATGGAAAGTAACTAAGTACATTCACAAGAGTACTTCTTCCACCTCTGGTAGACGACCCAACTTCCCGGAACAGATAAGAAAAGAAGAGCTTTATTGATCCCACTTTGGGACATTTTTGCGTTGCATCAGCATAAAAAGACAAGGCGTTGCAGTCAAATTAAAAGAAACACTGGAAGAAATGCTGCTCCAAAATCAAGCTGTTCTCGCTTGTAATAAGTACACAAATCTGCCAATAGAACAAGTAAAAATGTGCTTGGTAAGATGTCTTGAAATAAGATTGGATATTTAGATAAATTAGATTTTGTAATTGGCTTTTTTTTTAACTACATTTGAACAGAATCAGGAAATTCTCAAAATATTTCAATTTTCTGATGTTAGTTTGTGATTCTCCATTAAAAATGTAAAACTAAACGCTTCCTCTGAGATGCATTGTCTAAAAACCAGACCCTATATCTCCCTGCACGGTTACCTCTTAAGTTGTTAGGTCTGATATTAAGTGCAAAGACATATTTTGACTAGTTGTTAGACACATATACTTGGAAAGATTGGGAGTTTTTGTAGTGAATAAACATCTCAAAAAAATAAAGCAGCATTCAAGAAGTAGAAAAATAAACATGACAGAATAAAAATGTGAACTAAATATAAAGCAGGATATCATATAAACATCAAGTGTAAGGAATGGAATATTAAATAGAATATAAAGGTTAAAGGAGTTGAAGTTCTCCCAGGTAAACTCTATACACTGAAATGTGACTTTAATTAGATGCATTACGTCAACAGCTTTCACATGACTGTATTAGGTTAGTTGAAGGCAAGACATGAGGAACGCATAAATGCAATATCTCCCCCCCCCCCCACCCCCGCTGCTGGGATCCTGTAGCTGCTAGCGTCGTGGTGTCATCACCCACACAGGCGGACTTCTTGCCTGGCTGGCTCGCCACCACCACTGCCTCAATTACCTGACTGACGTTTCATTAGCGCCTGCAGCTGATCCCGGGGCTGAGAGGCAGCGGGGCGCAGAGGAGCATGGAGGAGGAGGGGGAGAGAGAGAGAGAGAGAGAGAGAAGGGAGGCTTTTACATTCCCATGTCACAGAGTACAGCCACTCATTACATCCCAGTCATTTAGTACATGCTCTTATTGAGCCGGACTGTGTGTACTGGAATAGAGCCGGCTGGGGTTTATCCGGTGACAGCCGCTGACGTTCACACACACACACACACACACACACACACACACACACACACACACACACACACCGGCCCCCGGGGGCTGGAGCGACGTCGAAGTGGTTTAACAGCTTTATGTCGTTAACGAGCAGCGGTGGAAAAGTATTCAGATTCTTTACTTGAGTAAAAGTACTAAAACACACTAGAAATACTACATTTCAGGTCAAAGTACTGCATTCTGAATGGTACTTAAGTAGTAGTACGGATAGGAAAGTAAAGGAGTAAAAGTATTGCAGAAAAATAAATATTTCACATTTAAAAATCTGGAACTTGTGGAAATCTTAATTCCAATAATGACCTGCTAACCCACTCATGGTTTTAGTTAGTTTCGTGACCCACTGATCAAGTTTGATAATCTGAATGTATAAAGTAACTAGTACATGTTCCTGTCAAATTCATGGAGAGGAGTAGAAAGTACAAAATGTGCCTCCAAAATGTAACAGAGTAGAAGTATTTAAGTACTGTAAAAATGAAATACTCTGATAAAGTACAAGTACCTCAAATTGTTACTTAAACAGTACTTGAGTAAATGTACTTCTTTACTTTCCAACACTGTTATCCAGATGTGAAGTGACTTATATTTGACCATTTACTTTTTAGAGTTCTGCCCCCTGCCACAGCTATGAAGCACCCCCATAATGCAGGTCTTTCCTTACATGAACCCTCCCAGCATGCCCAAACCCATTTCAGATACTTGCGACACTACCATGTGCCCTTGCCATCTTTAATTGGTATAACATTTTCCCTCATTCATGAGAGGGGGAAAAAAAGTCTGGGACAATTTCCTCAAAGAAAAACCCAATTGTGAACATATTGTGATCCCCCCTTCTTTACAGCGAACGTATGACAAAGAATCAACTTCAGAATCCACACAGGATAAAGGGGAATGGAGTTTAGCTTATGTGGTTTTTCAATTTGGGTTAATTGTTGGTTACTAGAAAATCCCATTTACTCAAGTATTCATATTTGTACGTTAGAATTTCTACATTTGGTTCTTTGATTACATTTGTACGCTAACAGTTTTTGTGCTTTTGCTTAAGTTAACACATTGGATCAGGACTTTTACTCGTAGTGGATTATTTTAAGACCACGGCACGGATCGGAGTACTTCTTCCGACACTGGTAACTAATAATCATGGAACACAAACTGTACATTGCCCCTGCCAAAAAGGGCAATTGAGCTGATGTTCGGACAACTTTTACCCGTCCTTTTGCACCTCCTTTTGATATTAGGCAAAACCAATCAAATGCAGAGTGCTGATCATAAGGTTTATCTTCTATTCTGTGTGTATGCTCACATGTGGAACCATACTGTGTGTGTGTGTGTGTGTGTGTGTGTGTGTGTGTGTGTGTGTGTGTGTGTGTGTGTGTGTGTGTGTGTGTGTGTGTGTGTGTGTGTGTGTGTGTGTGTGTGTGTGTGTGTGTGTGTGTGTGTGTGTGTGTGTGTGTGTGTGTGTGTGTGTGTGTGTGTGTGTGTGTGTGTGTGTGTCTTGTGTACATACACCTGGCTTTATGTGTCCGGTGTGTGGCCTCTCCCTCCTTGGGGTGAGTGCAGGCCATGTCAGAGATGATCCAGGGCGGAGCTGAGGGGGCTTAGCGAGACCCCGGCCCTGAGCCTCTCCACAGAGCCCACGCTTGGCTGGCCCCTGCTTCCCATTTGTCATCCAGGGCCAGTAAGACCCCCGGAGAGATTAGGGCAGAGCAGAGAGACTGCAGTAGCAGGAATAAGAGGATCAGTTAAGCTATAAACACAGACAAGTTTGTGTCTCTCACCCACTCTGCTGCTGTGACACTTTGTAAAGGCTGTCAAAAGTTCTGCTGTACGTCTTCCTTTAAAAGTAGGCAGAGGGGTAAAGTGAAGTGCATTTACTCAGGGACTACTTGTACTTGTACTGTAGGATTTCTCAGTGGTGCAAATTAAGCACATTTACTCAGCTAAGCTACATTTATAGCTGCGTTGAATGTGTTTTTAATAAAGTATGTATCTGTAAAGTTCACACATAGCTTATTATTCATAAACAGGAAATAAAGAGGGATTTTCTTTTTTGGAAAACCTGGTTATTTCCCGGCAACGTGACATAAACACTGGCTCAATTTTGCTGCATTCAAGTGCAGTTGGATATATTGGTTTTAGCCAATCTGCACAATGAGTACTTTTACTTTTACTGTCGTCACAGTTCAGACTTGTACGTGTCCTTTTACCACAGCTGGTATCTGTACATTATACTATCACACTTTTACTTTATTTTGTTATAGGATGCTTTACTTTTGTAAAGACACCAATAAATGATTGTCTAAATACTTAATTACAAGCCCTGCATTCAAAGTTATGTAAAAGTGAACAGGTATTATCATCAAAAGGGCCTTTATGTGTTTAATAATTATATTTATATATGTGACATCTCTAGATAATATTGCTGCATCACATTCTACCGTTGTAGACACACAAAGTTGTGATGGAGTTTTTGAAAAGTATTTAAATAATTTGACTAAATTGTGACTTAAAGAGCGAGTCCACTAGTTTAATTTTAGAGATGCCATTTGTTAAAGAAGCTAAAGCTGTTGGTAAATGTCGTGGAGTAAAATTACATTATTTACCTTTGTTTTTAATGTAGTGGAGTAAAAGTATAAAGTAGCATACAATGGAAATACTCAAGTAAAGCACGTCCAATTTGTAACACAGCACAGACACAGAGACAAATGAACCCACATGTTATGTTAAATATTTTCCTCCCTGCCATCGATGTTTTGTTCCAATCCTGAAAATAGAATTTGAAAGACTGTTAACCCCTTTTCCTTTAAAAGAAATACGTAAAACCCCTTAAATATACTCAATCCCTGCATCCATGAGATACAACATTTAGATAAAACCTAGGCGAGTAAAACAGCTTTATCCTGAAGGAAAAATATATATATTCCAACACACTGAGCCAGATCCCTTCCTGGGCCACTGCGAGGTGCCCCCAACTGCTCCCTGGAGGCGGATAGACTGGCTGCCTCTCGGCTTTGGGTCCTCTCGATGTGTGTACTGCAACTGTGTGTGTATAACAAAACAGAGTGGAAAACTGCATTTCTGGATCAATAAAAGGTCCATCTCTTCTTAAAAATCCGACGGCACTTGAATGCAGCAAAATGTGACACGTGTTAATGTCACGTTGGCGGGAAATAATGACCAGGTTTTCCTAAGAAGATCCCTCTTTAGCTCCTGTTCAGAAAGAGGTCTTCTTTATGTATTGATAAACTAATGTGTTAACTTTACGGATATAAACATTATTCAAAATATCTATAGCTTTAAGAAACTGAATGAAATCTTTTTAAATAGCTAGGCTACAGTTTTCAAAATGGCAAAATAACGTTGTTCAGTACAGTACTTGAGTGAATGTACTCCGTTACTCCCCCCCCCCCCCCCCCGATCTGCCGGACATTAAACCAAAGAGGGATCTGCATCGACCCGCAGTGACCCGAGCTAACGAGCCGTGACCCGCTGCACGAGAGGAACGCAAAGCTTTTCCTTTAATTACACAAAGACCATCAGTCAAACTCAGAGAGCTCCTTCATTTCCATATTTTTGAATATTCTACTTAATTATGCAAAGAGAATAGTGAGGTAGGCGAGAAGTTTTAAGAAAGCCTCATAAAGTCCTTATTAAGAGCAGAGGGGATTAATGACCGTTAATACGAGGGCAATCAAACACTTAATGCAAAGGCCCTCCTGCAGGCAAACAGTATTTAAATGAGTCAATTAGACATTCATTATCTACAGGCCTATGAGTGGAGGCAGATCTGCATAAGGGGAATCACCCTCCCCCACCCCCCCTTCTCTAAAAGGAAACTAATGAAATATTTAAAAAGTTAACAACTCAGACATGGAAAAACGTACAAATATTGATTGCTAGAGGGCCTGTTACATGTTGTCATCAAATCAGGGGAGAATGTGCGATATCCACGGGAGATTGTCTCATAAATCACAATTATTGAGTTAGCATGATATCTCCTTCCAATTAGCGACGTAGCATTGGTGAACGAGTAAGGGGGGAAAGGGGGGAAGCCCTCCACTGGAAGAAATGCTGCTCCGGAAACAAGAAAAACAAGGTGTTTTCGCTCGTAATAAATACACAAATCTGCCGTTAGAACGAGTTCAAATGAGCTTGGTAGGATTTTTTGAAATAATACGGGATGTTTAGAGGAATTAGATCTTGTAATGAGCTTTTTAACAGAGTTACAAAATATGCCATACAGTAAATGCTCAAAATGCTCTGTTTTAGTTGGTATTTCTCTTAAAAAACGTGATAATTAAGATGTATTTTTAAGACTAGATGATCCATCTTTCACAAACACCTTAAAAACCTTGTGACATGTCAAAAAAACGTGGAGATAAAACTCAAAACAAGGTGTTTTCGCTTGTAGTAAACACTCAAATCTGCCGATAGAACAAATGAATATCAGCTTGATTAGATTTCTTTAAATAAGAAGAGATATTTAGATATAAGGGATCTTGTTTTGAGCTATTTTTTACCAGAATTATTTACAAAACAAGCCAGAAATGCTCAAAATGCTCAGTTTTAGTTGGTATTTTTAAAAGAAAATGTGTTAATTAATATGCATATCTTGAAACTAGATGATCTTTCTCTCACAAACAACACAGCAGCTTAAAAACCTTGTGAGATCTAAAAAAATAAAACTCAAAATAAGATGTTTTCAATCGTCTTTGACTTCTCAAGATGCCCGTGCAAAAACAAGACCCCATATCTCACTGCATTGTTAAGTGATGTCTTATATCAAGACATATTCTGACTAGAAATCAGACGCATATTCTTGGCAAGATTTCAAGTTTTTGTAGTGGATGTAAAATCAGTCTGTCTCCAAATGATTCCCATGCTTAAAATAAGTACACAAAACATATCCAGCGGAGGACGACTTGAATAATGTACCAAACTATGCAGATATATCATTGTCAGGACCTCCTCCTCTTCCCTCCTTCTCTCCTTATCTTCCTTCCCTCTCTCCACGTCTGAGCCTCCTCTCTTGTCACTTGCCCCGGCACACAATTACTGTGTGTGATTGCTATCAGGCGGGACGGTCGGGGAGGCTCCCAAATTAGGGGGGCCTAAATAGGATTTCCTACATGGCGAAGGGCACAGGCCTGGACATGGTAATGAAAGCCTATACATCACAATCAGGCCGACAATCCTATTCATACTGCAACACATTACTCTCACTCCTCATAATTATAGAGGGCTGACAGACGGGCCTGTGAGGCATGGTGGTGGAGGAGGAGGAGGAGGAGGAGGAGGAAGAGGTTGGAGGAGGGGGGCTTAGCAGTGTCACAGTTAGTTTCGAGTGGCTTCTTCTTCTGTGATCTCTTGATACCTGGAGTGACCGGATTAGGTGGGACTCCACTGGGTTTAAGAGAGGGAGAAGTAAATCAGATCTTGTACTTGAGTAAAGTAGAAGTACTCAGATCTTGAGTAAAGTAGAAGTACTCAGATCTTGTACTTGAGTAAAAGTAGAAGTACTCAGGTCTTGTACTTGAGATAAAGTAGAAGTACTCAGATCTTATACTTGAGTAAAAGTAGAAGTACTCAGATCTTGAGTAAAAGTAGAAGTACTCAGGTCTTGTACTTGAGATAAAGTAGAAGTACTCAGATCTTATACTTGAGTAAAAGTAGAAGTACTCAGATCTTGAGTAAAAGTAGAAGTACTCAGATCTGGTACTTGAGTAAAAGTGGAAGTACTCAGATCTGGTACTTGAGTAAAAGTAGAAGTACTCAGATCTTGAGTAAAAGTAGAAGTACTCAGATCTGGTACTTGAGTAATAGTGGAAGTACTCAGATCTGGTACTTGAGTAAAAGTAGAAGTACTCAGATCTTGTACTTGAGTAAAAGTAGAAGTACTCAGGTCTTGTTCTTGAGTAAAGTAGAAGTACTCAGATCTTATACTTGAGTAAAGTAGAAGTACTCAGATCTTGTACTTTAGTAAAGTAGAAGTACTCAGATCTTGTACTTGAGTAAAGTAGAAGTACCAGAGTGTAGGAATACTCTGTCACAGTAAAAGTATTCTAAATGTTCCTCCAGTGAAAGTAGAAAGTACTCTCCTCTAAATGTACTTAAAGTAGCGACAGTAAAAGTAGTCATTGTCTGATTGGTCCATTTCAGAATAATATCTCTGATATGTTTTATAATGATTGATCATTAAAGTGTTCTCAGAGCTGGTAAAGGTGCAGCTAGTTTGAATGGCTTTGTATACTGCAGGGTAGCTGCTGGATTTACTGCAGGTGAACTACAGTCTGATTTAAGGGAGATTATATTTACCATCATCAATCCAAATCTGCCTAGCAACTAAATAAATGTAGTGGAGTAAAAGAACACCATTTACCTCTGAATTACACAGTATCTCAAAATTGTACTTAAGTGCAGCACTTGAGTAGATAGAAGATGAGCAGTACCGTATGTACAGTTGATTTAATGGGACACAAATAATACAGAAGAGCCAAAAAAGTCATTTTATCAAAGTGTTCAGACTGCATTTTGAATGAGGAACTCGTGTATGGCGAGGTTTCTTCGAGTTTCCACTAAGGAAGGAAATTTCCCACTGGGTATTGGGATACTCGCTCTTCCCAGTACAACTGGAACGCTCCAGTATTCTACATAGCTCCAGCGTGTGCCATAGAAATGTGTAATAGCAGAAAAAAGGAGCTCTAATTTGAAGTGTTTTTCTCCCTAGTTCTTCCAATGGGACACTGACCACACACACACACACACACACACACACACACACACACACACACACACACACACACACACACACACACAGGGAGCGGTGTGATGAGACGTGAGGGGGAACAGCTCTGCGATCAATACCATGAGCAGGAATCAGCGATGGGGAGAATAAGACAATGGCCTATCAGATTGAGGTTGACTTCTCCTTGTGTGTGTGGCAGGCCTGTGACAATAGATTGGTCCAGAAATCCGATGGCACTCGGTGACAGAGGTGGGGAGAAGAAGAAAAAAAGAGAAGAGAAGAGGAGACAGATGAAAAGAAAGATTGCTAATGCTCTCCAAGCAGGCATTTTAATCTGTGACAGAGCAGGGATTTGGTGAAAGCCATTATCACACAGCGACCCCCCCACCCCACACCTCCCTCCTCTTTCTTTTCTGATAAGACAACCTTATCAGACTGCTAGGGGTGGGGGGGATGTGCATCAGTGTGTACGTGGTCATACCTTTGCATGTGTTTGTGTTTGAAAATGCGATTCATTGGAGCCCAGAGAGCCGCACTCTATCGATGTAAATCACCTCGGGAACTCGGTCAAACGGGGAACGACGCAAAGTGGATTCAGATCACAATAACCCACTTCAGCGGGCAAAGAAAAACCCCCAGACAACGAGGCAACGTGAGGGGCATTGGTACAAAAGGAAAGTACTATTATTCATCTGAGGAGTAGTGGGAAATGACCTCACAACTAACCCGAAGACACTGTCAGAATGAGAGTTTTCTTTACGGTGGCCGACGTGCACAACGTCCTGTAGGAGAAAAACGAGCTGCAGTTCCAAAAACGATGCAAATATAGAAACACATCTTGAAAACACGAGGGCAGCATTTAGAAAAAACATTCCCCGATGATTTTTATGCGACAAAAAATACTTTAAAGAGCCGAACACACTCCGGACAGGAAGTAAAGAACTTGAACTTTATTAAAATGACTGAGAATGAAGAACAACTAAAAACGTTTTGGTAAAAAGTGTTTATTTGTGCAAGGTTAGCATGAATAGATTACCTGAAACATGCGTTGGGTTTACCAAAAGTCAAGTATTTATAAAGCACATTTACAACAACCTCAAGTGCTTTCCAGATTTAAAATAAGACAATCAGCAAGAAATGAAGGAATAAAGACATAAAGGTTCAAATAGATCAAAAAAAACTATGAATAAAGTAAAACCTTTCCTAGCTGTGGCTGAAATGGGTAGCAGTGTTTTAAAGTGACTGTGCAGCTCTAACCTGAACCTGAGTCCTAAGCCTGGACCCGGGTACTGCCAGGAGAAAAAAAGGAGGCTTCATTAACACCACACTGCAGTCCCAAAGCGCTGCAAGAAACTCAACACACATTGGAAACGGGGCACCTTTTATTCGCATGTTTTAAAGATGTGATCACATGATTCCTTCCTGCTGTAAGCTAGGAAGCTAACGTAGCTAACCCAGTCACTTCAAATATACTGAGTTATGAGACAGGCTCACTCTGCAACAGAGACAGTTGCCCAACTTTAGAATAACAACGTCAGCCGGCGCTCCGGTCCCAGCTGTGCATCGCTTCATTTGCATGGTTTTTGAAAGTGCTAATAGAAGAGTGTTGGCACCTGTCAGCCACCGTACGTACATTTTGTATTGCTTTGCACGTTTTGGAGCTTGTTTACTTCAGAGTTTCTAGTATTTCGCTGTTATATTGGTGCTATTTGACCAAGGTGTGTGTGTGTGTGTGTGTGTGTGTGTGTGTGTGTGTGTGTGTGTGTGTGTGTGTGTGTGTGTGTGTGTGTGTGTGTGTGTGTGTGTGTGTGTGTGTGTGTGTGTGTGTGTGTGTGTGTGTGTGTGTGTGTGTGTACACCAGTGTCTCGCCTGCAGCTGCAGAAATACCTATTGTCTCAAGATCACAGGCTTCAAAAAAAGAGATGAGGTGATGATGGTGTCTGCTCCCCGGGTCACATGTTCCCCCCTGGAAACATCTCTGGACCAGGTGTGTGTGTGTGTGTGTGTGTGTGTGTGTGTGTGTGTGTGTGTGTGTGTGTGTGTATGTCTGTGAATGTATGCTTGTGTGCATGCATTTGCATGTGTGTGTGTCTGTGTGTGTGTGTGTCTGTGTGTCTGTGTGTCTGTGTGTCTGTGTGTGTGTGTGTTGGACAGCAGCCTATATCCCCACTTAGTGCGTGTGTGTCTCCTCAACATGGTGTCCCTTCTGTGATCAGGACAATCCATCAGACCCTGCCGCTCATTAATCACCAGACAGACACACTCACACTGAGACAAACACACACACACAGACACACACACACACACACACACACACACACACACACACACACACACACACACACACACACACACACACACACACACACACACACACACACACACACACACACCTTTGGGATGAGGGCAGGCAGTGATGAACAGTAGGGTTAGTTTAGTGGAGCACTCACACCTGCACCACAAAGGCGACACAACACGTCCTCAAACATGACCGCGGCCTCAGAGCGCTTCTTCAAGACAACATGCAGGAACTCAGAGATAAGACCCTCTATACCCGGGATTATTGGACAGGAAACTCTCCTGATATGATATCAAATGGTTTGTGGAATACAGTTTTGAAGGAAAGGCCAGTTTATTTATATAGCACCTTTCAAATCAGGACAATTTAAAGTGCTTTACAAAAATCGAAATACTTTAAGAGCATTTAGATTTCGTCACGATCTGTTTATTTTGTGTTCACCCCCTGTCTCATGTCTGATGATCTGATGGTGTTCACCTGGTTCCCTTTGTGTCTTCCCTCCCCTGCCCAGCTGCGTCTTGTCTTCTTGATTGGTCCGGTATGTATTTAAGTTCTGGGTTTCTGTTGGTGTTTGTGGGTTCTTTGCTTGTCTGTATGAGGTATCAAGTCAACCTTGGTTTAAGCTATCGCCCGTCTGCACTTGGGTCCAACCTGATCTGCTCAAACCTGACAGATATAGTGTAACAGAATCGTATTATAAAATAAAATTCACAAAGTCATTAAAAAGCCTCACATTTGGCATTTTGTCCCGGCGCTTCTTGTTTGTTTTTTAAACATAGCTTATACGTGCAAAGGAAAAACCCAAATGTAAGGTGACAAAAAAGGCCAAAAGTGACTTTCATGTGGTAAATGGACTGTATTTATATAAAGCTATCAAGTATTTACGTCTGCTAAGAACGCAAACTAGAGAAGGCTTCATTTGTAGTACCTTGTAGAACTTCGTAGAATAAAGAAACACTAAATCAAAGTGTTAATTTGTGCAGGTTTTGCATGAATAGATGTCTCCTTCTGTCTTAGTGTGCCGGGTGTATTTTAAAATATAAAAAGTCCTTCCTCTTACACACACTTCTCTCTGCTGTCCTGCCATCATTTTCCCTCTCGTGGGTTCAGATCAGACTACAGAAGACACTCAAATAAACAACCCCGTGAACTGAATCAAGAATCCATTTTTGGGTCAAACTGTGACCCCGAGAATCCAACATGTTCTTGAAACGTGAGAAACTCAACGATTCACTTCATTTCTGAGGGTTTGCTCTTGTGAGGAACGTCATGCTCTACATACAAAGGTTTCTTGAGGAGACACTCCCTCTGAGTAGGTCACTAGTGGATGTTGGGTGCACCCTGAGGTCCTCTCTGCCTCGTCTCCAGTCTCCACTCCAGCCCTTTTCCTATGGATCATCAGATCAGCCCTCCACAGAACCAGCGTCCTGGCTAATTCACTATTGATCCTGGCCCGCGGACCAATTTCCACTTGTGTTTGGTTTGGGACTACAGTTTCGGTCACGCTCCGGCTCTCCCTCAGGGCCCCGGGGAGGAGCCGCTGCCACTCTCTTATCAGGCACAGAGCACACACACACACCCACACAAAGAGTGTGTGGGACGGAGAGGGAGATGGGGAGTGAAAGGCGGGATGGGATCGCCACGAGAGGAAGGGAGAGAGGTCATTAGTGGATGGTGATGGGTTTCAGAGGTGAGGAGGAAGAGGAGCAGCGCTGGCTTTGTAGCTGTGAGACTCCTGAAGAAGGGCCGCTGCTGTTCATTCCTTTAGTGCCTATCTTTGAAGGAGACAATACGCCCTGAAACCTGACCGTGGCCTCAGACTTCTTGAACATGAAATACTGAAACTGAAAGATTTATTTCAGATGTTTCTGTTTCAATGTAATCATTTATTCATTCTCTGTCTCCATGTTTGTCTGAAAGGAAACTCCACTGATAAAGACAAAGAGAAGTGGACCTAGTCACCCATTGGTTTGTGGACTGCACGTTTAGAAGCCTGACATTTGGTCGGTGGCTTCTTGCTTTCTGGAACCAGAAGAAAAAACAAAAACAAAACGCTGTAAAAATAATTTTAGGGGACAAAAATGTCACAAATGTCTTTCATGAGCAGACAAGACAAACAGAGCTGTCCATGGTGCTGAAAAGACGTTACATGTTAAAAGACAAGCTTCCTTCCTTTAATCCAGATGTTTTTCCTCATTGGAACTCAGAACTATATCCAGAGAATCAGGTACGACTAGGTTAGACTAAATATTTGTATTTCTTTAGTTGTTGGCTAATGATTCAAAACAGTGTGGTCTGGCTGTCCACGATGAACCGTTCAGATATTGGGAAGACCTTGTTTCTCCTCCAGTGGCTGAAGACAGTTGAGAGTGAGTGAGACTCTGATGGAAGAGACATGGTCTGTTTGGAAAAATAATGGAAAAAGAATCAGGATTTATCCTCACTTTCTGATAATACTCATTTATTATGTTTAGGTGGCCTGACAAGAGGAGGGTCACACCATAATCACGTAGCCGACTCGTAAAGTAAATATATGTTGACTCGGGGCGAATGATAGACACACACAGTCCTCTGATACCATACTACAATCCTCTTCAATTAAATTCATTCACAAACTGTTTGAAAAATACAATCATTTCACTTATTGGAGGTATGTTACATACTGTAGGACACCCCAATAAACGATCAGAATCTTTCTAAAAGTGGCCCTGTGCTAAACAAATGAAATATATCTCCCTAACACATCTGGAAATCTGGAAAAGAACACCCAACACGAACCAAGTACCCCATCTCTAACTCTTAATGGTCCCAAAACATCACATTTCCCCAGATTCAAATAGGTTGATATAGAAAAACACACATTGGTAAATAATGCTGTATATTAAATGCATTTCAGAGCACACACACACACACACACACACACACACACACACACACACACACACACACACACACACACACACACACACAGCGCCTCAGAGATCAAACCCGTCCACTCTTCACGTTCCTCTTTTCCCTTCCTCCTCACCTCTCACACACCTCCTCTCCTCTTTATCCTTCCCCTCCCTTCCCCCCTCCCTCCTTCCCTTATACCTGTCCCCCCCCCCCCCCCCCCCCCACGTCTATCCTTCTCCGTCTCTCTTTTTCTACCTCCCAGTAACAACATTCCTCCGGACTAATTGCGAATCTGTCAGCAGGTAAATGCTTTGTGACCGGTGGCTGACGGCGGCCTGACACCGGCAGTCACTGTGGGGCGGCGCTGGCAGTCAGTTAGCAGCCAGTGTGTGTCCGGACGTGAACAGTGAGACTCCCAACTGTCTGCTAGTGTGTGACACTCCCATTACCCCGCCACAGAAAAAGGTAGACAGCCACAGAACAGCTGGATAATGCACTGTCTGACTGACGATACACTCTCCCTCCCCCACCTCGTCCCCGGGCCTATGACAACGCCATCCTGATACTGTCAGGTTTTAGCAGCCAGGAAAGGTGACATGTCAGCAGCGGACTCCTGATGTAAAGCACGAGGAGGATAGGTGTGTGTGGAGGAGGGGGTAAGGGATCGGTGATGATGAGTGATGGATTAGAGGAGATACACTCGTATTTTTATACACAGCTGCTACACGTGTCACGCTTGGATCCGTGTGTTTACTATCAGTCAGAGTGAGGCTGCTCAAAGACTGGATCTGAGCTGACGTGGACGCAGTAGGAGTGGTGGAAATATATTTGTAATAAAAGTCCTGCACCTCTTCTAAACTCTGCACAGCGCTCCACTTTAAAATCCATGTAATGTATTTTGTTATTTAATCCCTGAACTTAGTTTTCAGTTGTTATGATGAACCATTTTAGGACAACATATTATATATAATTACATTAAATAAAACATACTTTATTGACCTCAAATTGGGAAAGTGCTACAGCAGCATGTTAGTGGGGTAAAATTCAGTTAAATAACAACCTTATATATGTACAGTACATCTAAATTAAACATAATATGAATGAATAATGTGTTCATCACTTTAACAAAGGCAGTAAAGGTGATGCTTATTTTTACCTCACACAATGCTGGAGAGCTTTTAGGGATTATAGCAGTTTATCTGTAGCTATAAAAAAGAAATGGTTCATTTTTTTTGTTGATAATCTTTTGTATTAATATTCTGGATCTTCAAAGTAACTTCAATTATCTGAATTATCTTGACATTTCCCCAGAGATTTTTCAGAGATTCAGAGTGTCATATAATAAAATATACCTCATTTAATTTAATTTATTGATTCACAATTAGTTAAAAACAAAAGCACAGTCATAAGACATAATGGAAATTCGTGAAATGGGACACCTGGGTGAGCTATCTGAAGCTTTACAATAAGGGCCCAGACCCCTTAAGTACTCGAGTACCTCAGAATTATACTTGAGTAAGTCCACCCTGGCTCTTAGTAAGGACTTTAAATGTAGAGTCAGCCTCGGCTCATGATGACCACGCTCGGCTAATTAAAGGCGGCTGTTGACAGTTGTCAGTGTGACCCTTAGCTCCGCGCTCCCCCGGGGGTCCTGTTAGCATGCTAATGCTAATCCCCAGTGACGGGGGACAGGGCAGGGCTGTCCCCTGCAGCCCGGCTGCTGTGACCACGGGATGTGTCAGGACGGGCACGGTGATGTGTTAACATGGAGACGTCCCCATGTGCATGTCACACATCTGTAATTAGAAAGGAGGCGGGTCGCGGCGGGGCTGCAGGCGACGCTTGTTGTGGGAAAACTTGATCTCAGAAAAGAGCAGTCGGCGCCTAAAACGAGCTTTAAAAGAGCAACTGGTTTCACAGGCCCTAATGTGACGCTTCACCTCGTGTGAGCTCTGGAGGCACAGCGGGGGGAGAAGAACTCGTTAACTGTAGCAAAAGTAACAAAACTAACTTTAAAGATGGTTCTGTAGTCCTCCTTATGGAAGTACGAAGTATGTCAGCATCAACATATACTTAAATGTCAAAAGTAAAAGTACTTATTAGTACTAATTAAGAAAAAAAATGCTGTAAATGTAGTGGAGAAGAAGTATGCAATGAAAATACTCAGGTGAAGTTCAGTACTGGCGAGGCCTTATGGGAGATTTGATGAGAGGGGATCACCAGAGGGAGCAGTACCCAGAAACAGGAGTGAAATGTGACTCAGTACATTTACTCAAGCCCTTATAGGTAACACTTTAAGATGCTTGCACTTAAATTGAGTATTTTTGCATTATATACTTCTGCTTTGCAGCTGTAGTTACTAGCTTGCAGATTGAGACTGCGAAATGTCAAACCAGTCGTATATAAAGTAATTCAAATAAACCCAACAAAGTACAACATTGCATTGATGTATGGTCGGTATATATACTGCAAAATTGTACTTTTGGTAGTTTATAGTAGATATGTTTGAATGCAAATACTACAATTTGGAATGCAACGCTCGTTCTTGTCTTGTATTGTTGCTTTAATGTTTGGATAACAGATCTCAATACTTCTGTTTCTGCAGCACAACACACTATCAGTCTGTCTGTCTGTCTGTCTGTCTGTCTGTCTGTCTGTCTGTCTGTCTGTCTGTCTGTGTGTCTGTCTGTCTGTCTGTCTGTGTGTCTGTCTGTGTGTCTGTGTGTCTGTCTGTCTGTCTGTCTGTCTGTCTGTCTGTCTGTCTGTCTGTCTGTCTGTCTGTCTGTCTGTCTGTCTGTCTGTCTGTCTGTCTGTCTGTCTGTCTGTCTGTCTGTCTGTCTGTCTGTCTGTCAGTCTGTCTGTCAGTCTCTCCTCTGCAAGGGAAGGTCAAGGACACATGCATATTCATGGAGGAGCCTGGCACAGGATCGATGGCTTTTAATTGTTTTCTCTTGGTTGGTGGAGGGACGTGCCAGTGTCTATTGATCTGTTTGAGCAGAGGCCACTCACAGAGCACGACTGAGAGACCTTTACCTGACTGAACACCGATAGACCGTGTGTGTGTGTGTGTGTGTGGTGATTAGGATTTTGACAGACAAACCCACAGGCTGCATGAAGGGGCCTCGTGGGGCTTAGAGGTGGACACACACGCACAAAGGTGACACGCCACAGTAGAGACAAGGGGAACACAGGACAAGGTTTTCTAGGTGAGGAACTAAAGGACGCGTAATTACTCTTAAGAGTGAATGCTTACTTTTATTTAAGTGTCATACAACAACAACACAACGTGATTTCATTATGCAAACACTATGCAGGGGTAAACATAGAGTAAGAACTGAATACACACTTTGTAAGGGGTAAAGTTATAGGACTAAAAGCAACCAAGCCGGAAAGCACTGACTGGCCTGTCAATCAAAAGAGAGCACCGCCCAATTTGACTCTAAATGGAACCAATATTTACTAAATGAACATCATTTTGTATTTAAGCAGAATTGAAACTAAAGATTAGCCATAAAATGATGTTTAAAATGTGACATGAGGTCAAATAAAAACATGTGAGAGGTGTGGTCATTTTTTCATAGACTTCTATACAATCTGAGTTCATTTTTGTAACCAGTGGAGTCGCCCCCTGCTGGATATTAGAAAGAATGCAGGTTTAAGGCACATCCACATTGACTTTAGGAATCTTTTTGCAGATAATAATTCTGTACTTTTACTTTCTATTTAAATTGTAATTGCTGATTGCTCTTGCTATAAATAATCTGTAAAAAAAAAGTTCAAATTTTGATTTAATTTCTTACAAAAAACGTAAAAAGTCGATTAAAAAAAAACTGTGTTTGTTTATTAGCTACCTTTCCTCTTAACTACCTTTGTTGGCACATCGCTGAGCTCTTTCATCACTTCCACCACATGTAGAAGTAAAATAGCCTGAAACCAAAGGCGTGATGCAGTTGCAACGCCTACTTGTGTGTGTGAACTATACCATCTCCACCAGTAAGGACTTCTATACGTTCATGGTAATGCCTGGTATGCATGTCCTCTGGTCACACTGGACAAAATGCTGCTCCAAAATCAAAAGACAAATAGAAATAAGCTGTTTTTGTTTGTAGTAAGTAAAAAATACTGCCAATAGAACAAGGGGAAATTAGCTTGGTGAGATTTCTTGAAATAAGATGGGATATTTAGATCTTTGTCATTAGCTGGAAATGCTTATTTTGAACCAAGACCAGGAATTTGTCACAAAATAAGCCAGAAACGCTCAAAAGTGTTCTGTTTTTCTGATGATTTTCTAATAGAAAATACTTGTTTCCTGTGAGATACATCTGGAAACAAGACCCTATATGTAACTTCCTTGTTACTTCTTAGGTTAGGAAGTCTCATATGAAGTTTAAAGACTAGATTTTAGACAGATATACTTGGTTAGAGTTCGAGTTTTTACATCGCAGCATCGCAAATGTTTAAATCCCGATGATTTGTATTCAACAATTTCTCGAGGCTTTCACGTTGACACTCCCATCTAAATGTTGACATTCCCCATGAATGTGTTCACCTGCCTTCCTGCTGCTCAACCAGATCTCCCCCTCTGCAAAGATTATCCCCTTCAACGGGCTCTCCTCTCGCTTTCATTTATTCTTTTGTAGCCGGTTGAACGTGTCAATTTGAACAGGCAAAGTTGGGAGATTGGCTCTGAGTGGAGAGCAGAAAAAAGGAGGCTGCACAGAGACGGGGAGGGGGCTGGGGCTGGGGGCTGGAAGATAAAAAAAAAAGATGGTGACAGTCATCCATTTGACCCGGGCTGTTGAGTGAGAGCAGCCTGGCTTGTCAAATCTCTGTGCTAACAGTGAATAGCCATATCTGTGCAGAGCATAGAAGGGTGTCATGCACTATGGTTTCATGGTTCAGGATAAGGCTGGATAAAGCCATTGGCTGGATGACACACAGACAGACACGCTGTTCACTTTCTCTCTTAACTCCCTGTCTCTCGCTCTCGGTGGCTGCCTCGACTTCACAATGAGAAGCCCCCCCCCCCCCCCGAACACTCGTTTCAATCCTCCTGTTTATGTGGAAACTGGCTATCAATGAAAAACTGCTGTATTTTAAAGAGAGGAAACAGCTTCTTGCTCACAGATTAAACCTTGTACCCTCCGATTATTGAACAATGAGAGTCCTCCTCCTCCTCCTCCTCCTCCTCCTCTCTGCGCTTCACTGTAATATCCTCCACACACAGGAGCTATTACCGCCTCATTAGCCCGAATCAAACAGGAATTAGACTCCAGCCTGCTCACCATAGCTCGGAGAATGGGCCTTTTCTCGCTCAGGAGTCAGGGGTTAAGTTACCAATCAAAACAGCCGGGCAGATGTATCGAGACATTTTAATATTGGCCGTTGTGAGAGCACTGAAAATTGTAATCTCTCTCTGGCACGGCTGCCCCCCAAGGCAACTCAAATAACGGTCTACATGAGAGGAGGGGGGAGGTTGGTGTTGAAAGAATTGATGTACCCTGTGGCATTTGGATAATTGTGTCGGAATTGCTGCCACCTTGAACAGCTTTCAGCCTGAGCGCCTTTTTTCTTTATTTTACTTACTGGGACCAAAGATGTTCCTGCTCTCTCACCCCTTGATATGTTTGATTTCACGCCCTCTCCACTGTCCCTTCCCCTTTAAAGCCCTCAAACCAAGATAGGAATCAGAGGGATACTGCCCCACACAGTGTAACATCTACAGAGCCTGCTAACAAAGGCTCAATTCCAGCCCCTAACCCTCGCCTAACTTCCTCTCTTTCTGCACGTCTCTGTGGACGGTCGGCCACATTTAGGGACGTTTCAAACCAACCAGTCAAGTGGAAATAATTAAACTCTCAAACTGTCTTTAGTTTGCTGCTAATATTTACTGGTAAACTGGGCAAAATAAGATGGGAAGTTAACATTTTTACAAGATATTAATTGTAGTGAAACAATTAAAGGATGAAGGATATATTTCATACTTTTGTTTTTGTATCTATTCTACATGCCTTAAACATGCATTCTCTGTAATATCCAGCAGGGGGCGACACCAGTAGTTGCAATAAATCAGATTACATGGAAGTCTATGAGAAAATCAGCCTCATTTTACCCAATCGCACGGCTGAATTCCAATTTTGCCCTTACACACTCGCCTAACTTCCTTTCTTTTTGGACGTTTCTGTGGACGGTCGGCCACATTAAGGGTCGTTTCAAACCAACCAGTCAAGTGGAAGTAATTCAACCCTCAAACTCTCTTTGTACAGCTAGTTTGCTCCTAATATTTACTGGAAAACTGGGCAAAATAAGACGGACATTTACATTTTTACAAGATATTAATTGTAGTGAAACAATTAGAGGATGAAGGATTGTTTTTTGACCTATGCCCCATTCTGCATGCCTCAAACATGTAAACTCTGCAATATCCAGCAGGGGGCGACACCAGTAGTTACAATAAATCAGATTGCATGGAAGTCTATGAGAAAATGACCCTAGTTTTACCCAATCGCACGTTTATTCTATCTTCTTTAATACAGTATTATTTCAATTGAGTAAATGAGGGTCCCTCTTTAGAGTTGAATACACGTTAACGCAGAGCGTGCTTTAGGGCGGGGCTACATTGTGATTGACAGGCCACTTCCATGCATTATCTTTCGGTCTGGGGTTTGCTTTTGCCTTTCAACTTCAACCCTTTAACGTGACTTCACTTAAGAAGGCGACTCCGTTACTTGCAAAAAAAAGTGAAACTTTATAGAAGTCTATGAGAAACTCTCCCTTACTCTCACCCTACTCGACTCATGGTTGCAAAAAAATGAAGTCGGTGGTACAGACGTCTACAAACTCTTACCTGTTTACAGTGTTATTTCACTTAAGGAGAGTTGACTGTAACATTTTGTTTGTCTAAAAATGTCTTTTCTCCATCCTCTAGTGCCACTTCCAGTTTCAAGATGACCAAACACAAAGCCTCAAACCCATAGTCTACCATCCAATGGGGGACGTCACAGTGACTGAATGTCCACTTCTTCTAAAAGGTGTCTGGTTTTGTATATGAATAAACCTGTGAGTCTAGAAAGCACTAACTGTGTGCGTTGGATCGTACAGTGGACTGTTGCACAAACCAAGCGGCTGATGCACTGCAGAAATGTGAAATCTTGCGGAGCTTATCCGACTCATTTCTAGTCAGAATGCGTCTTTACACTTGATATAAGACATATTACTTATCCTGTATCAAGTGTGAAGACACATTCTGAGGAGTAACTTAAGCAGTAATAATGAAGTGAGATAGAGGGTCTTGTTTTCTTGTACTGTAAAGAAGACCCCTTGAAAGTATCTTACTGTGAGTTTTACCTCCGATGAAACTAGTTTTTCGAAGTTGCTGTGGTATTTGTAAAAGATGGATCATCTTGTTCCACAAATTAAATCTAACTTGATTTTAGAACACACATTTCAACCTCAGATTAAGCGTTGGGTTATTTTTGCCATGACACAACATGTCCTGATCCTTGATATAGATTAAAATACGTTTTCCCAGATTATGTTTTAAGAAATCTTACCAAGTAAATGTTATGACTTATTACAAGCGAACAAACTGCGTAAACATCAGATTTTAAGACGAGAAGAGGTTTATAAATTACAAGAAAGAAACGCCACTAAAGATCTTTTGAAATTAGACAGGTTCTGTTTCTTTCTGGGATGGGAGTTGATCCAAAGCTTGCTGTATTGCCCCCTCCCCTCTGAACGAAGGAGCGTCATTCAGCTGAAATGGACACTACTGACAGGTATAGCTGCTGGATTTGAATTGGTCTATAGCTCTCTCCTAAAGAGGACCAGGTGTCCCACAGTTATTACAGTAAACCACCAGGGGGGGCCAACGATAAGAGACCAGCATGTAAACTCACAACCTTGTTTTACATGTTCTACACCCGCAAAGCAGATTATTTCTCCCTCACCTGTCAGATCTCCCTTCCTCCTCTTTATTTCCTCCTTCTACACATGGTGTGGCCCTCCTCATCACCCCCCTCCCCCCTCCTGTCCTCTCCCAGGGTTCAGACTAATGACTAGTGACAGTCCACTGAGGGGAGCGAGCTGTTTGCAGTCAGCAGTGCGTTTGTTGGTAATTATTTTCCAGAGTGTCACATTAGTGTCAGCCTCGTGGCGGTGAGGGAGGTTGGGGTTGGGGTTGGGGGTGTAGGGGGGACGGCTGGGCTGGATGGGTGAGGCGGAGAAGTGGAGGGGAGGGGAGAGGGTGTGATGTTTGGTGGTGGGCAGCGTTGTGTTTATGTGTAGATTAAAGTGGCGATGGTGGGATGGGGACACGGGCTGTCACTGCTGTGCTCCTCGCCTCGTGGCTGCAGGAGAGTCAGGTGAGTGGAAGAAAAGGAGGTGCTGTTCAGTTTATATTCTGCTTTTCACTCATGTTCAAGTCCTGAAAATATTTTGTGTAAGCTGTTGTATGTATGAGCATCGTCTTATGGTTCCATGTTGCCCAAAATATCACAACATCACAAATAGAACACACAGAAAAATATGATCATTTTGAGTCAGTCCAATATTTACTGTACTGTAAACCAGTATTAAAGGCATAACAAAAGGCCCTCTGATATCATGTTAATAATACAATAGGATAATATTGGGCAAAGGATGCTGTGGATACTCAATACTTGCATATGAGAACAGGCTCTGTCCATCTCCCGACACTCTTCTCTATTTTATTTCCCCCCAAAAAGAGACAGAAACACAACAAACACAGATTAATAAATGTCCTTCATTTAGATTTTGGACTTTGGGATTTTTTCACAGCCATGCTAAAGTTCACACTGTGACAGCCCCACCGTACATTATGCACATGCACATCCAATGTGTGTTAATCCAGGGCTGAAAATAGTCCCCCTGTTTCCTGCTGTTTGTGAAACATGAAGTGAAATATTGCCTCCGTCACTTTTTGCTTGTCGCTGACGGTATCAGTCTCTCTAACACAATTAGGAGATATGAAATGTGACCAAGCTGCACTTTCTGGGGTCCACAATCTTTCATTCAATCAATTCATGAAGCCCAATATCACACATAACTCACAGAGGCTTTACAGTTTCTATCTTACATCAGCCATAGAAAACTAATAAGGGACATTTTAGACAATCTGTCCGTCTTTCGTGTTCAGAATGAGCAAACAGACACTCAAGAGACAGCAGTGTTTATGGTCTTTGCATGGGATTTGTTGCATGTACGACAAACACATCCTTTAAGTTGCACTATAATTGGACAGCGTGTTCTCTGAAGCCACACAGCATGCGTTGCTTATTCTCCATCTCTATAGAATATTTTTGCAACCACTTAAACTCGCAGAGTATTCAGTTCAGGGAATTTAACTTCAGCGGTACGGAGACAAAGTTGAGTACATGCAAACACAGTATCGGCCCGCAGACAGACGGGTGTGCTGTGAATGTGTAAACATACAGGACACCAGTGTGTGTGTGTGTGTGTGTGTGTGTGTGTGTGTGTGTGTGTTTGGTGAGGGGCAGTCACCAGCCCCCTAGGGAGGAAGCGATCAATGATTGAGACCATAATGCACCTCTCTGTATTCCTCCTCACATTCACGCTCACTGGCTGCTTTGGGGAGCTGTCACACACACACACACACACACACACACACACACACACACACACACACACACACACACACACACACACACACACACACACACACACACACACACACACACACACACACACACACACACACACACACACACACACACACACACACACACACACACATTGTCACATGTCGGACAGCTCATCTCTCACACGTTCCCTTCCACTCCATCTTGTAGCTGTCTGGTCGATGGCCTCCCTCTCCGTCTCGGTGTCTGGCAGACTGCTGTGCTCTGGCGCTGTCTCTCCCTATGTTAATATAGTAGCTAACCTCTCTCTCTCCGTAGCACTGCTAACAGATAGTCTCTGTGTTGATATACTGAGGAGAGTGTAGGACTCCGCTGCACAACTAGTACCCAACTGACTCCAGAGGACTGAGCACTCTTTATCTCCGCCGCTGCTGACTGCGAGGCTCTGTTGTCCTGGACTCTCGTTTTGATCTGTTGAGCCTTTCCTGCAGGCACAATCACTTCAAAACAAACTGGTTTATTTTCCATTTTCAGTCCCTTTACCCCCTAAGCAGAAGTGCCTTAAACCTGCATTGTCATTCAGTCAAATATCCAACGGGGTACGACATCACTGGAGGTAAAAATGAGATTGTATAGAAGTCTACGAAAACATTAGCCTACTATAAGTAAAAGTCTTTCTGATGGACCTCTTCAGTAAAGCATGATGTTCCTTTTGTAAAGTATGATCCCTTTTAGAGGAAAGTAGACCATAACGCTTCAGGGCGGGGCTACCTTGTGATTGACAGTTCGCTACCGATGCATTGTTCATGTTTCGTCTATTGGGACTTAAGGCTTTAAAACCATAATCCAGAAACTTTTTACATTCAGTTTATGTTTCTTATGAGAGTAAATCATGTGGGTTTTGAGGGCTGACACACTATCAGGGTTTTATTTCATACTTTAATATTTATCAGGCTTTCAGTCTTATGTTTTTGTGTGTATTTTAACCTTTTTAGTCATAAATAAAACAGTTCAAAGTAGCAGGAATGTCACGTCACCTGTCACCAGGCTGATTTATTTCTGCTTCTATTTAGAAATATTATTTTATAAAAGCAATTCCTAGTTTTAAAAGTCCAGGACTAATACTGCAGGAGATTTTTTTGGTAATATTCTACTGTCTTGTGTCAGTATTTATAATTCTATTGGTTTGTTTTACATAGATTTCAGAAGTGGCTGACAAGGAGGTGGCAGGTGAGGGAAGAAAGACGTCATTTCAAACCAGAACTGAACCAAAGTAAACAAAAATAACAAGTGTTCTGTACTTATAAATCTCTTTATCTGGTCTCTTCGACCCCTCAACGCACTTTACATATGACAAGTCATTCACCCATTCACACCTCATTCATGCAGAGCAGTGCACATGCTCTAGGGGAGCAAACACTCACACACACACTGCCATCGGGAGCAACTCAGGGTTCAGTATCTCGCCCGAGGACACATCGACACGAGCTGGGATCGAACCCACAACCTTCTGGTTCAAAGACGACCGCACTCCCTATAGGGACGCCCCTCACGACTCAACGTCTTCCACCACGATACTATGAAATGTAATCATTTGTTTGTGAACCATCATGTTTACTGTCAATACATGTATATGGAAGCTTCCCTACTTTAAAGTTAATCTGCTCTAATTGGAGGATGCGAGTCTCAGAGCTAAAAGGTAATTATCACTAATTGGTCTGCGGAAATGATTACAGCAGTAACTTAGTTTACTCCATGCCCCCAAAAACAAGAACGGAGGAGAGAAACAAAAAAATAAAGACTATTTACTGTGCGCCACTCCAATTGCCAATTATGCAGGGTGGAAGTTAAAAGACTCCGCTGATGACCCCTGGCATCGTAATAAAAGAAGTGGAGGACTCTCATCTCGGTGATTTAATTAATATCAACTCATCTCTTACTTGTTTGCAATTAAACGGAAGAGCCGTGATTTCGATTTGTTTGCTGTTTTTCAGATATAAATTCAGTTCTTACTCACCTTTGTCCGATCGTTCTTCACTTCCTGCCCGTGCGTGATTACCTGCATCGCCCTGATTCTCTTCACCTGTCCCTCATTACCCCTCCTCCCTTCTGTATTTAGTCTGTGCTTCCTTTGTTTGTCTGACACTTTGCTGCACCCTTAGATTCCTGAGATTGTCCTACTTTTATTCGACTGTTTTTTTCTAAATCTCAGGCTTTTACCCCGAGCATTTTGGAAATCTTTACCCGATTTTTTGAATCACCTGTGCACAAAACTTTAAAGGGGCCCTATGATTCTCATTTTCAGGGTCATATTTGTATTTAGCGTCTTTACTGTGACATGCTTATATGATTTCATGTTTGAAACCAGAGCCCAGTCTGCTATGATTGGTTAGCTGGCCGTCTCTATTGTGATTGGACAACGGTTTAGAGATGTCCCGCCCCTTAGTCTATCATGTACAATGTGTCGGAGCGCTAGCCAATAGAAGCGTGAGTGTTGCATAGGGATGTCACCATGTTCAGGAAGTAAACAAAGGAGTCCAATCGAGGCGTTTCAGGGATTTTAGCCTTTGCAGACCATTGACATGCACTAAAACCTATACAAACACACTCCCAAAAAAAGCAAATTAGGGCTTCTTTAAGTCCTCTTTTTGCTGGATCCTAGTCCTGCAAAGATGGATATTAAAATAGCTTCAAACCTTAAATCTGTGAGAGAGGACAGTGTGAAACAAAGAGAGTGTCTCGATGCATACGTTAAGACAACGCTCTGTGTTTGCACGCTTGTGTACGGCAGTCAAGAAGACAAGCCAAGTGACTCACCTCCTGCCAGAAAATGAAGACATACAATTAACATCGTATCCCATCATCCTCAGCTGAGCGGGCAGGCCTGTAATTGGCTGTGCTGACCAGCCTGCGTGGCTCCGGGTGGCAATTTATTCTGGGAGCCATGCAGTTTACCCAGGGCGGCTAACGGCCCCTGTGCCATAACCTGGCTGAGGCAGCGGGGACATCATTAACACTTCACTGGGCCTGCAGGACACACACCCATCACCATTCACTGTACACACCACCCACAGCCACGGCAGTGCAGGGGCCAAATTGGAGGAACATGGTGGAAATAATAATCAGAATGTCAACGAGCCACTTGCAGTGAGTGTGTTTACTGATCGGCTCGCAAATGAGGGTATTTATGGCATTTCCTGGTTAAGGAACAGATTACCAGTTTCCTAGATTGTTATTTGTATAATGACTGAAAGGTTATCCTTACCCTGATAGGATTTGATTTGGGAATTCAATCCAATTTTAGAACAGAGTAATGACTTTATATATGAAAGGGACATAGTTGTAGTGATGTCGCCAGTTGGTCTGCAGTTTTGAAGCCTCAATATTTGATATTTCGGCCATCGCAATCTTTGTTTTTGTGACACCAGGAGCAACAACAAGACCAGAAGTTGGAGCTGCATACAACTAAACACTGAAGGAGACATTTGTAGGCTATCAAAATGCTAAAATTAGCTTTCAAAAACCCAGAACACAGCTTGAAAGCGTTTAAAGTTGCAAGACGAAACACGGAGAGCACCCAAACATGGACAACTCAATGTGGTGGTGACCTGTCAATCACAAGGAAGCCCCGTCCTCAAGCATACCCTGCTCTGTTGTCTTATATACTCTATATAGGGTCATAATTGACTTAGTTAACATCATGCTGTATAAAAAAAGACTTGAGGCTAGAGATTGAGACCATGAACTCATCAGGAACATGTTAGAAGTGGGGTCATTTCCTCATAGACTTCTATACAATCTAAAGGGTATTATTTAAAGGATCTTCTCAATGTTCTTCCCCGTGTCAGGCCCTGAGGTTGCATCTTGTTTCAGACTTATTTCTCATTCTGTCTGACAGTGTGTGTGGCGGCATGTGGTTGTCTCACCCCAAAAACAATGTTAGAGAGAGAGGGAGTAATGACCTTGCCTTGTCACAAGGAAGACAGGCATGTGTTACGCACTTCCATATTGGTCCGAGGGGCAACACTGTTACACAGTCAGTCTGGACTCCGGTTTATGTGTCCAGTTAAAGGTCTGCATCTGCTGTCTGGCCTCCACCTCGCCACCGGCTGTCTTTAGGTGTGAGAGGAAGAGGATCACATGGAAAACAACATCTGAGGGATCACTTTGTGGAGGTAAGGAGCAGATGAAGTGTCCCGGTTTTCCTCAGTCTTAGGTAATGTAGGAAAGAGAGTCAATTTTTATTTTACATCCCAATTATCCAGAGTGTTTTCAGGCTGAGTGAGCACCACGAACCCCGCTAATGTGTCTCCCCACAAGCCTCCTCTCCTAGTGTCCCCTTTTTGGCTGTGATATTCCCAATTCACTCATTTCCTTTCTCAAGACTCTTTCTTGCTCTCTGATTACACACACACACACACACACACACACACACACACACACACACACACACACACACACACACACACACACACACACACACACACACACACACACACACACACACACACACACACAGCACACAGCCAAATGGCTGTTCATTAAAGACAGGGACCTGAGGGGAAGCAATCGTCTGAGAGACGGAAATTGCGTGTCACATTAGATTAGCGGTGTAAAGCCTCTGGATTGGCTCGGGGGAATAAGGAATTATTTCAATTACATTATTTCAAAAAGTCTTTAAGCAATACCAATACCGATAAAAACAAATTAAGAGTGATTTGGGCTGATTTGTGGCGCTCTGAGCTGTGTTTTCTGACAATGTGCTGGAAATCAGATATGAATAATGCACATATTACACGCTGCGTGTGTCGGAGTTGAAAGCAGATTATCTGTGACAAATAATACCATTGGTTTGCATTGTGTCTCATCAAATGGGAATGTTCCCAAGTGTCAATCACAGGGTGCTGGAGACACACACACACACACACACACACACACACACACACACACACACACACACACACACACACACACACACACACACACACACACACACACACACACACACACACACACACACACACACAGGGAGAGTACGAGTTAACTTAAATCCCTAACTGAATTAGAGCCTTTCCTTATGGTGAGAAGTCTGTCCTTTTTTTCTAAAGATGTGTTTGGTGCATGGTCCTCTAAATGTCCAGGCATTGAAAGGTCTAATTGTTATGAAAGTAAAGTCAAAAGTCAATTAGAGTGAAGACTAAAAACTCACCTGTTTCAGCTGCATATTCTGTACTTTAAAATGGAGCTAATGCAGTCGCACTAGTTCTGGTTCGGTTTATAGGAAATGTACCTGCAGGATTCTTGCTTTTGAGATGGTTCCTTCATGATTGAATGCACTTACTGTAAGTCAGTTTGGATAAAGGAGTCAGCTAAATAACAATGTAATACAATAGCAACAAAAATCAAATAAAGTCTACATATAATACAGACACACAAAAAGACATACAATAATGGATTGAAATGGTGCAAGTAAAATAGCAGAACTGAGCAGGAATAACTAAATGATGTGCATGCAGTGAACCATAAGGTGCTCATACGGTTATTATCATAATAAGAAAAGGATATTTTTGCTAAATAATTCAGATTTTCAGTTTTATGGACACCACAAAGTTTCTTCTGAATACTATATTTTCCTTTTGACTCAATGTCACTGAAACACATCTACAGCAAGGGGGGAGAAATTGAAAGTGTCCATCGCAGCAGCGCGTCTCGGGGGGGAGGGGGGAGAGAGAGGGGTAGGAGTGAGAGAGAGAGAGAGAGAGAGAGAGAGAGAGAGAGAGAGAGAGAGAGAGAGAGAGAGAGAGAGAGAGAGAGAGAGCGAGAGAGCGAGAGAGAGAGAGGTTTGTCACACGGAGCGCATGAAGGAGAGACCAACAGAGTCCGACAGACCCGCAGCCTGTCCGCTCCCCGATGCCCACAAACAGCGACTCCAGCTCAGCCCAAAGTGCGCACATCTGAGCGGTTACTCTCTGTCTCACTGCCCCGAACATCTGGATCTGCCCGCAGCTGCTTGTCCTTTTTCCTCCTCTTTTCCTCTCTTTTTACTGCGCAACCGGGAGAAAGTGCCGCGTCCCTGGGCAAGAAGAAGTTGAAGGAAGAAGAGTTTTCCCGGAGATTAAACGGTGAGTGTAATTGCTTTAATTGGTGTTTGATTGCAGTGTGTGTTTTCTGATCTGCCGGGCTTTTCCTTTCCATGAAGTGAGGGAACTTGTGCGCTCTTACTGGAGAACTGGTCTCCGGTTTGACACGATGTAAAGACTTTGAGAACATTTGAATTATTACAGAAATCTAAAACAGGGTCAAACCTCGAACTTTGTGCTTAAAATTGGGTAAAAAGTCGCTAAATGTGTCACTTAATTGCTGAATATCTGCTTTAATTTGATCAGGTAAAGAGTTTTGAAGTCATTTTAGTGTCGTGTGCAAACTTGAATTCTCATCCCGTTTAATTATGAGATTTTAAGGTTCATAAACTTAAAAAAAGACCCCATAAAACAAACTTTTCTTTCTTATTTCTGCCTTTAACATGTCAATCTGTCTCTGTATTTATTATAAATCATTTTAAGAGACATGGGAACACGCTAATTTAAGCATCTCTTCCAACTCCCATATAGTTACTGTCCTTTAACTGTTTTCGTATTATGTTAATTATCTACAATTATTAACCAGACTTAATGCTTGTAATGTTTTTATGTGCAAATTGTTCATTTGTATTTTAATAGGCCTATCGCTCATTTTGAGAAATTCCCGGGTCCTTATTCTATGTATCCATCTCGTACTCATTTTATTGGACACAATTATCAGGATTTACAAATGATTGATTTACTAACAAGGTACCGTTCCTTATTTTCTGAACGTGTTTGAAAGATTTTCCCCACTTTTATTTATTTTACCTCACAATCAGATTGTTTGCATGCTTCAGCTACGTGTGTGTTTTATTGGCAGTTTATTCCGTCGTAATTATTTACAGGCACAGTAGGCCTCCCCAGCCCTTTTCTATTGAAATCAGTGCAAAACTGTGATTGTAAAAATGCCTCCAGAGTTGCAAAACCCTTTTTTATTTTTGGTGTTGGGGACCATAATAAAAAAATCCTAGAAAACCAAGTCATTATTTATTCACATGAGGGCAACTAATTTGGGGATCATCATGAAAAAAACAACTTTAAATAATAGAGAAAAAGTCCTTTATTATTAATAAGAGTCGAAATTTGTGTTACAATAAAGAAATGCAATGAAGAAAATCATTGCTGGATGCCATATTGAGGGGAAAGGGTCAGAAAATCTAAGGGATCATACATAAATATGATACAAAACTTAACAAATCAGAAAAAAAGTCATTTATTGATAAGAGAGGGAAAATGCTTTGAAGAAAAAAAAATTGTATTCCGTATTTGGAAGAAAACAGGGTCAGAAAATCTTGGGGATCATAAAAAAGAAATCCCTGAAAACTTAAAAAAACAGGAAAAAGTCAAACATTAATTAGAGAGAGCAAATGCTTTGTTAAAATCCAGAAATGCTTTTTAAAAAATCATCTTTGGATGTGATATTTCAAAGAAAACAGGGTCAGAAAATGTTGGGGATCACCCAAAAAAATTCAATGGAAACGTTTTTGAGAGAAACAATGAAAAGAGGGTGGGAAATCTCCCCTGAAATCTTAATTATAAAATGTAATTTATTAATTATTAAGAGCAAATCCATTGTTAAAATCAGGGAATGCATTAAACAAAATTATTTCCGGATGCCATATTGAGAAGAAGAAAGGGTCAGAAAATCTTTGGGATCCTAAAATTAAATCCCTGAAAACAAAATAGCAAAAAGGTAATTGGAACAATCCACAAATTCCCGCCATATTTGGAAGAAAAAAAGAGTCCGAACATCTATTAAATTTTCATGTCCCTCTATTTGCCCTCCCTCTCCTCAGGTCAGCTGACAGGGAGGTGAATGGACCTCCACCGCCCCTTCAAGATGGACAGCTCCTCCTACCTGCCCGCCCCCCTGGCCTCCCCTGCCCTGATGGTGCTGGCCTCCACCGCCGAGTCCGGCCGAGACGCCTCCGTCCCCTGCCAGGCACCCAGACCCTTCGGGGTGCCCGTGTCCATGGAGAAGGACCTCCACCTCCCCTTCCCCTCCGCCTCCTACACCTTCACCTCCATGTACCAGCGCCAGGGCCCCATGTCCGGCACCTTCCCGTCCCGAGACTTCCCGGCCTCCCTGCTCCACCTGCACCCCCAGTTCACCCCTCCCGGACACCTGGACTGCTCCACCCTGAGCATGCTGAACCACAGCGGGGTGGGCGCCTTCAGACCCTTCTCCTCCCCGCAGGAGGAGAGGGAATCCGGGTTGTACCATTCAGCTTTCACCCCCGCCAAGAGGCTGAAGAGCTGCTTCCCGGAGGTGGAGGGCAAGGAGTTTGACTTCGGCTCCCCGGGAGGATCCCTGAAAGCCGGGGAGGATTCTGGGAGGAAGCTGTTCTCCATGTCCGGCCTGCTGTCCGACGGAGAGGCGTCGTCCAGCCCAGAGGAGCGCAAAGAGCACGGTGAGAACACACACACACACACACACACACACACACACACACACACACACACACACACACACACACACACACACACACACACACACACACACACACCTGCTGCATGTTGTGGTGTGTAAACATGGTCTGGAAAAACTGAAATGCTGATTTTTTATCAAAAACGAGACGGAGCACAAAAAGCGCCCCATCCTCCCCTGGATGCTCACCCTCAGAGGTGGGAGAAATATTCAGATCTTGAGTAAAAGTCGAAGTACTCAGATCTTGTACTTGAGTAAAAGTAGAAGTACTCAGATCTTGTACTTGAGTAAAGTAGAAGTACAAAGATCTTGTACTTGAGTAAAGTAGAAGTACTCAGATCTTGTACTTGAGTAAAAGTAGAAGTACAAAGATCTTGTACTTGAGTAAAGTAGAAGTACTCAGATCTTGTACTTGAGTAAAGTAGAAGTACTCAGATCTTATACTTGAGTAAAAGTAAAAGTACAAAGATCTTGTACTTGAATAAAGTAGAAGTACTCAGGTCTTGTACTTGAGTAAAGTAAAAGTACTCAGATCTTGTACTGAGTAAAGTAGAAGTACTCAGATCTTGTACTGAGTAAAGTAGAAGTACTCAGGTCTTGTACTTGAGTAAAAGTAGAAGTACTCAGGTCTTGTACTTGAGTAAAGTAGAAGTACTCAGATCTTGTACTTGAGTAAAGTAGAAGTACTCAGGTCTTGTACTTGAGTAAAAGTAGAAGTACTCAGGTCTTGTACTTGAGTAAAAGTAGAAGTACGCAGGTCTTGTACTTGAGTAAAAGTAGAAGTACTCAGGTCTTGTACTTGAGTAAAGTAGAAGTACTCAGGTCTTGTACTTGAGTAAAGTAGAAGTACTCAGATCTTGTACTTGAGTAAAGTAGAAGTACCAGAGTGTAGGAATACTCTGTCTCAGTAAAAGTATTCTAAATGTTCCTCCAGTGAAAGTAGAAAGTACTCTCCTCTAAATGTACTTAAAGTAGCGACAGTAAAAGTAGTCATTGTCTGATTGGTCCATTTCAGAATAATATCTCTGATATGTTTTATAATGATTGATCATTAAAGTGTTCTCAGAGCTGGTAAAGGTGCAGCTACTTTGAATGGCTTTGTATACTGCAGGGTAGCTGCTGGATTTACTGCAGGTGAACTAAAGTCTGATTTAAGGGAGATTATATTTACCATCATTAATCCTAATCTGCCTAGCAACTAAATACATGTAGTGGAGTAAAAGTACACCATTTACCTCTGAATTGTAGTTGAGAAGAAGAAGAAGTACCTCAGAATTGTGCAGTACTTGAGGAAATGTACTTAGTTACTGTAAACAGGCGCAGTTTAATTGGCTCATCACAGACGGGGCTGACATGACACGTCACATTTACATAAATCCTCTACAGCTGCACGGGCTAATGGTGACAAATTGAAAGCAGCATTAAAACAAATATTTTTCCCGTCTGCTCTCTTCATCGTGCCGTCGGACAAAGTGTTTACAGCAGCTGGCGGTGACACGGATAAATTGAACGGTGTCACTTATTCAGCTTAGTGATCATTAGCCACACATGACCATTAGGCCCCCGTTGGAAGTCAGACTTTTTCCTCGGCAACACAAATATACGCGCGTGGAGGCTGACACGGGAGTTGGGAAACGAGTGACACCCTGTCAGAGATAACGAGGTGGTGGAGATAGAGAGGGAAAAGGATGGAGGATGGAGGATGGAGGATGGAGGAGGATAGAGAGAAGGGGAGAGAGAGAAAGAGACGCTACGACAACCCTCAGCTCAATATGGCCGCCCACACCAGCCGTCTGATTTGTTGACAAATGAGTGGGAGAGGTGTCAGTCACAGGGAGACGCTCCTCATTACTCCCGGGGATAATTGCCCAACCAGGCGGGGGCACAACGCTCGCCTCAGTGGGAGAGTCAGGGAGTCAATGCATGATGGGAAATCAAACCCCCCTCAGTGGCGGTCGCCGGAGAGAGCGCCTGACAACATGAAAGGGGAGACAGAGAGAGCACCCAAAGGCTCGGCAGATCAGAGGGGGACACCATCGAAAATAATGACAATGAGAGAGAGGGGGGAGGGTGGGAGACATGCTCTCACACACATCACCTAAAGGAAACTTTCATCCCACACATAAAGGCAAGAGCAGGGACAAGTTGAGAAAAGTTTGGATACTGTGTGTGTGTGTGTGTGTGTGTGTGTGTGTGTGTGTGTGTGTGTGTGTGTGTGTGTGTGTGTGTGTGTGTGTGTGTGTGTGTGTGTGTGTGTGTGTGTGTTAAAGTTGTCTGAGTGACAGGGCCGGGGAGGCGGAGTGGCAGCGAGGAATCTCAATATGGAATTTTAATAAGGACGGGAAAGGAAAGTGTGTGAGAGGTGTGTCTGTCTGACAATGTTTGCTAGGCGCACTCGTGCATCGCGTGCTCCCCCTCACCTCCTGATTTTTTTGGGGGGGGAAATCTCATTTGGGGAATGTTGACAAGGACAAAAGACGAGGTGGAAGAGGAACATGGCGAGCGTCTTCTGGAAAAAAAAGGAGAAGAGTTTTGGGAAAAAAGGAATGGATTTGTGCACATTGGAAGCTGCTTTTCCAGCTTTATCCAATTAGATTGGAGCTCAGGCAAACTAAGAGCTTTAATGCAATTGAGCTCCTGGCACTTTTCTAAGTCTGACATACACTTGTTCCTCTTCAGTGGGCAACAGACAGTCACTTCAGGACCCAGAGTCTTAACGGTTAAGCTTGAGATCTTCTCGGGTTGGGAGAGTAGGGCTCTCATGCTGCTGCAGCCATGGCCATGCAGACACTCACTGAAGTTAAACCCATTCTGCTTTCATACTTTTTAAGTTTCCTTTATACTTGAAATGACCTTCTGTGTTGGGTTGCGTGTTCTCCCCGTGTTAAGGGCTTCATTTAAGTGCTTCAGTCTCGCGTCATGCACAAAGAATATGCCTGAAACCGACCTTAGAGGAATACTTCAGCCACAAAATTGTTATTTTATATTAATTATGTACCCTGGGATACCTTGAATTTCTTTAAAAACGATTTGCTTTTTGTCACACGCCTCCACAATGAGCGAAAAATAAAGAGTAATGGAGAAAAGTCTTGATGTAAATTGGTGCTGCGTTGAACCTCATCACATTTATCTAACCAAATATCACACATGATTTGTCTCGGGGGAGTTTACAGCTTGTGCAGATCAACAAAAACATGAATGACAGTTTAATAAAACATAATAAAATAACAACACAATGAGAAAAGGATGTTTAAAATACAAACATGCATGGAGGGGGGGGGGGGGATCAGCAAGTGGTGGAAGGAAGGGTATCCATGTACAAACTCAGTATGATCGAGTCTCATTTATCAGGTCGTATTCTCGAAACTTTGACTAATTTAAACACTTCGACTCGCCTGGATGAGTAGCCAGCTTCTACTGAAGTGAGAGGGTTTGAAATAGTACCATTTGAGTAATTAGTTGTATGTTTGGGAAGTAGTGAGAAGTAGTGAGAAGTAGTGAGAAGTAGTGAGAAGTAGTGAGCGGATACAGGAGAATAGGACTTGTGTGACGGTTTGTAATCAAATGGTTTTAACAGTTTTGCTTTAGTTAAATGTGGCCCCGATTTCTTTGAATCCATCAAAACTTTTCTATGTTTATTCATTCTTGGAGTAATTGGTGAACAAAATATACTTTTGGTGGGTGAAGTATTCCTTCATTTAAGCAAAGCACTTGCCTCAAACTGGATTTGGTCACTGGGCACCAAAGCTCAACTAAATGTACTTAGACTTTCAGTATTTTTGATCCTGGAGTAAAACAATGATGCTTTTATTTGCTCGACAGAAGCAAAGTGCTTTCAACTGTCTGAGCCACACTTCTGAGCCCAGGTGTGCAGGTGCTGTTGCTCCTCTCTCAGCTCCCTCTGCACTGCATGCAGGCGGGCACTTCTTCCCTTCGCCAGTGGACGACACTTTCTGTCCATTTAGTGTCTTCTTGTCGACTCTCCCTCCCAGAAGCTGCCTGTGTTTTTATCAGGGAATGTGTGAGACGCACGGTGTGCTCTGACAGCTGTTCAAACAGCCGCGCCGGCTTTCAAAGGGCAGATGTCTTCACTGGAGCGAGTCGTGCTTATTTTCCTCGGGGAGACGCTTTCCGCCGCGGGCCTGAGCTGGAACTAAAATGGCCCTTTACCAGAAAAACCCGGAGGAGAACAGTGGCGAAAAAAACACGCTGTGGCCAGACGCTGAGTGACTGTGTGTGTGTTTGTGTGTGTGTGTGTGTGTGTGTGTGTTGCTGTGGTGGCAGAGCTGTGATAACTGGAGCCAGATGTTGGAGAGCCCCTGTGTTGTGATACTTGTTGCACGCCAGACTGCTGGTCCTGGCTGTCAGCAAAAACCTGCAGAGTAGAGAAGACTTCCACAGACACAAAAACTGTTGTAGTACGGCTTATTTTATCAGTGAGTTTGACCTTTTTGGGAACAGCTTCCTCACCCCTTTTTCTTTTCTTTCTTGGTGGTGGCAGCGTCTCATTTCGCAGATGTTTGTCATTTGGAAATCACAGCTTCGGTTTGCAGGGGCTGTGAAATATGTGGTTTGTTTTGATTAGCGAAGCCATTTAAATTCAAAGGAAAAAACAACAATCTCATGTTCCAAATTTGGTGAAAAAGTCCCCTTGACTCACATCTAAACTAAACATTACACGTCAGTTTTTAGAAATATTCTCAGTTGGTTTTGTGCGCATAAAACACACAAGTTACAGTATTATTGAAGACCTACTACAATGCATTTCCTCATCATTTAAATAGTGTGTTTTTATGCCATTGACATCCATCTGATAACACTTCAAATGTTAAGTGGTTTACACTGTTGTCCCCCTGTCCACAATTCCTAACGGCGTCTTCTGGTCTAGTCTTTGACAAGTAATTGCACTGCTCCTGTCTCCTCTAAGAGGTGCATGACAGTATAACGGCCCCCATATACACTTCCAATAACTTGCTATGGTTCCAGTGCTTTGGGAGCATCACTTCAAAGTCGATATCCGATTCAATTCCAGTTATTTGGTTGTCTTCGACTTTACAGACATTTATTTTGTGTGTTAATGATTTGTAAGTTAAGATCATTTGCGTAAGGCGCTAGTTTTTCTACGTTGAATTGGTGTGTCGGAGCTTTTCATGCTTGTCTCCTGTACAATCTGAGTCTTGAAACCACCAGTAAATACAAATATATAACCTGGAGAAAACAGAAATTGAACCAGGTCTTTAAACGAAACACGAGCCGACTATAAGTTCTCTGTTAAGACAGACGACTCGACAAATCTTCACCTGAGTGAAACGACATCCCGTTGAATTTAAATCGAGGGGAAACATGTACGCGTAACACACACGAAGGAGAGGTGTCCTCTGCGCTCACTTATTCATGGGTTGTTAGCGGACTAGTACCGAACAGAATCAATGTTACACCGATTCATCTTTAGATCTGGCCCGTGGATTATCTCTGTGGGGAGGTTTGACGGATGGGAGCTTGTTTCACACACAGCTTACCTTGTGTGTGTGTGTGTGTGTGTGTGTGTGTGTGTGTGTGTGTGTGTGTGTGTGTGTGTGTGTGTGTGTGTGTGTGTGTGTGTGTGTGTGTGTGTGTGTTTGAAGAAGGATGTGTGTGTGTGTTCATATAGAAGTGACTTAGATCTTGCTGTAGTACTTGTAGTGATTCAGTCAGTAAAATAATCCAAATTATGCCGTTACACAATAATCAGCAGTGCATGTTATCACACGTTTCTATGGTGTATTGACATCTTCCTCTCCACACACACACACACACACACACACACACACACACACACACACACACACACACACACACACACACACACACACACACACACACACACACACACTAGGCTTTGTGTGCTGATTTGATAACACGGGAACCCTCTGTGTGCAGCAGTTGTTGACGGCTGCAGGTATTGAGTGCAGCTTCCTGTGAACGACACAGTGTTTACATCCCACTGACAGGCCACAGGAGATCAATAGCAACCACTCGATGCTCATGCATACACATGTAGTATCCGCTGGTATTCCCAAGGTGCACCCACTCCATATCGGTCCGACTCGCGCGTGCACTCCATGCATCGACACACACACACACTCGCCATATGCCAACACGCTCTTATTACCGGGGTGTCGAACGCTGACGCTCTGTCACGACCCGAGGCGTCTCAAACTGAGGCTCCTTTAAGTGATGTAAAGTAACTACGATGCAGATTTATATATACGCTCAGAGAAACATCTCGGGAGTTCTGAAGGGCAGAAAAAGTCTGTAAAGGGAGCAGATTTAGTTTGTATGGGGAGTGAACCAAACATAGGGAGTTGTGTTTCGTTTCAAAGTAAAACTGAACATTGAGCTTTTTGAAGAACCGTAAATATCCTTAGGTTTCTACGTAACAAAAATACTCATTTAAACCCGAAGCACAACATCTTGAGTAAACTATAGCGTGGCATATCCTATCATATCGTATCGTATCGTATCATAGCGTATCATATCATATCGTAGCGTATCGTATCGTATCGTATCGTATCGTAGCGTATCGCATCGCATCTCACCGTACCGCACCGTACCGCACCGTATCGTATCGTATCGTATCGTATCGTATCGTATCGTATCGTATCGTATCGTATCGTATCGTATCGTATCGTATCGTATCGTATCGTAGCGTATCATATTGTAGCGTATCATATTGTAGCGTATCATATTGTAGCGTATCATATTGTAGCGTATCATATTGTAGCGTATCATATTGTAGCGTATCGTATTGTATTGTATCATATCGTATCGTATCATATTTTAGCGTACGATATTGTATCGTAGCATATCGTAGCATATTGTAGCGTGTCGTAGCATGTGATATCGTATCGTAGCGTATTGTAGCATATTGTATCATATTTTAGCGTACGATATTGTATCGTAGCGTATTGTAGCATATTGTATCGTAGCGTATTGTAGCATATTGTAGCGTATCATATTGTAGCGTATCATATTGTAGCGTATCATATTGTAGCGTATCATATTGTAGCGTACGATATTGTATCGTAGCATATCGTAGCATATTGTAGCGTGTCGTAGCATGTGATATCGTATCGTAGCGTATTGTAGCATATTGTATCATATTTTAGCGTACGATATTGTATCGTAGCGTTTTGTAGCATATTGTATCGTAGCATATTGTAGCATATTGTAGCGTGTCGTAGTGAATGATATCGTATCGTAGCGTATTGTATCGTAGCATATTGTAGCATATTGTAGCGTAGTGAATGATATCGTATGGTCTTGTATCGTTTTGTATGGTATCTGAATGAGAACAGGTCACTCATGTCTTATTTATAAGTTCCTTTTTTTTATTGGTGTGATCTGTCATTAGCAATCGTTTGTAATAAAACTCAACAAGTGTAGTTCGGAGAAGTTGGACGATACCTAATTGAGAAACTTTTTTTGATTGGTTCAAAACCTCTTTTAGTGTCCCCTGGTTTCCGTTGTGTTTTGAGCTTTTTGTATTTGCAAAGTTCTATTAACGCTGTGCATGTGTTGCAATGTGGGCCAGTTTGCACAAATAGTACTTTTTACTTTTGTTATTTTAAGTAGATTTGATGCTTTTATACTTTTTCCTAAATATAATTTCGAATGCACAACCTTTTACTTGTTAAATATTATTTTTTAAAATGTGGTACACTGGAAAAAATGCGGCTCCAAAATCAAGTAAAAGAATAATAAACACAAGGTGTTTTTGTTTGTAATAAGTAACTGCCAATAGAACAATTGAATTAGATCTGTGAGATTTCCTGAAATAAGATGGGATATGTAGATAAATTAGATCCTGTTATTAACTGGAAAGACTTATTTTGAACCATGATCAGGAAACGTGTCACAAAATAAGCCAGAAATGCTCAAAAGTTTTCAGTTTTCTGATGATTTTCTAGTAAAAACCCAGACCCTATACGTCACTGCATTGTTCCTTCTTAGGTTATTATGTCTTATATGAAGTCCAAAGACATATTCTGACTAGATATTAGACAAATATACTTAGAAATCAAGCCATTCACCATCTGATGACTTAAAAAACAGTCAAAGCAAAGATAAAAACTCTTGTTTTTTGGAGTATTTTGTGTGTTTAATGCCACGTTGCCTCAGCTCAGTTTCTGACCACACTGGCAGCCTTGATTTCAAACAGTCGGGGAGGAAGCATTACAATATTAATGGAGGCTGTGTTTGATGTGAGAGCACGCCGCGGTGGACGGTTCCCCCCCCTGTTGTGATGGTAGTTTGTTCTCCTAATGTTCTCCCGGGGAACACAGGCTTTCATCCTGGCAGGAGGGGAAACTCTTCTCTGCTCTTTTACCTCCTCTTTCCCCCTTCATCTCACGAGGGCAGCGTGGAGGTCTCTCTCCTCATGTGTTTGTCTTTGTAGGGTTTATACGCCTCGGTGTGTTTGTGGATGGGGACTGTGTGTGTGTGTGTGTGTGTGTGTGTGTGTGTGTGTGTGTGTGTGTGTGTGTGTGTGTGTGTGTGTGTGTGTGTGTGTGTGTGTGTGTGTGTGTGTGTGTGTGTGTGTGTGTGTGTGTGTGTTCTTTTAAATGTTGCTCAGTGTCAGGCTGGACCACACGGCTCGGAGGAGACAGACAGGGTTTCTATATGAGTCTGGCAGCGGGGCTTTACAGTAGCACGGGGAAATCTGTGTGTGTGTGTGTGTGTGTGTGTGTGTGTGTGTGTGTGTGTGTGTGTGTGTGTGTGTGTGTGTGTGTGTGTGTGTGTGTGTGTGTGTGTGTGTGTGTGAGAGGGGCTCTTTGTGGTGACCATCAGCACCTGTTAGAGGGTCAACAAAATGTTCTGCTGAAACTTGATCCGTCACACTTCTTGTTCTCGCTGCCTCCGTCACCTTCTGTGAGCTTCTGTGGGAAGACATTATATTTATTTAATATTCATTACTTTATTATTATTTATGTGTAATTTTGTTTTATAAAGCCTTAGTAATACTGATAATTGAAGCAGTCATGACAATAAAGCCCCATTGAATAGAAATGAATTGATATTGGGGGAAAGAGAAAGCAAATTTTACTTATCGCACATATTCTGTAGTTTTTCATGCTTTCTTTGGCAGTGAATGTTTGTCCAGTGCGTCAGAATAATAAGTAATAAGATAAGATGTACTTTATTGAACCCAAATTGGGACATTTATGACAAGACATGGCACATAATTAGACGTTGAAAGCATACTAACATATAAACATCTCAAAATAGAAAGCATTAGAGAGTAAAACATGTACAGACGACGTGAATATAAAGAATCTATAAACTGTCTGACAAATAAAACACGATTGAAGGGCCAATTAAAATACAGAATGAAAGCAGGGCATCATTTAGTGTGTAGGGAATGGAATTTTAAATTAAATATACGTGTGAAGTGCACATTGTGAATGTTATAAGTCAAGTTTAAAAAAGAGTCCTGCATTCAAAATGTTGGTTTTATAT